>NC_052532.1:123667270-124268636 GCF_016699485.2 Gallus gallus | reverse complement strand
TGGTGCCATGCACCTGGGCAGATCCTTCAGGCAGACCAGTACAGAGAAGTCCTAAGCATGAGACGCACTCCACACCCTTGCATGCAACCCTCTCCCCTGCCCTGCTTTTCACCCCCACTATGACAGCGCAGGTAAGAATAAGGAGGGGCAACATCTAGCATCAACACATTTTGCTTCTAACACAGGCACAGAGCCCTGACTTTGGCTATCCTGCTTCAACAGAACAATCAAACAGCAGATTTTAGAGATACTAATATTTTTAACTAATGAGGTAGTTCTACTGTCGTACCTCAGATTAATCAGCTCTTTAAAAATACCAACATTCAATTCTGGAGACCGAGTGGTAACAAACTGCACTGGGGACCAAAAATGAGCGTGTTACTGGAATGAGCTGCACAGAGCTGCTGGATGAAATGCTGAGGATGCAAGGTATAAACAGAGACTCCCGGTGATAGCAGTTTTCTCCTATCTGTGTGAATCGGGTGAAATGGCTCACAGTGCAGAGTACATTCAGCTTAACAATGTGACGTGTTCTTCATGCAAACACTTGCACAAAATATCTTCCCATTCTCCACCCGGTTGTACATCAGTGCTGCAGAAGAGGCTGCTATCAGTTGTCACTAACTTTCTACATGCCCCCTCCCTGAAATTTGTCCTGCCAAGTGAGCGATTATTTAGCTTAACCACTATTCAGGACCTCTGAAAGAGCTCAGCATTAAATGGGGAACTACTGCGAGCTGGTCCTTAATGGGAGGTGACCTCTGCAGACTGGCAGCACCAAAAAGAAAGAGCTTTGATATCAAAGATAAATCTCTTCCCTCCCCCCCCCCCCCCCCCCCTCGATAACTTAACAGCATAAATAAAATGAAGCTGGAGCAGTATTAAACAAAAGTTAAGTTGACAGTCCCCATTTTGCAAGACAAAGGTACGATCAGTGTGATAATTTGCCACATGAACCCTGTAATGAAAAAAACACTTCTCATACTGCAGATCCTAAACATCTATCACTCACTTCCATGCAAGCGTTCTTGACCTTGGTCACTTTTAAATGACCAGAAATGACTGTCATAGTGCTCTAGACTTCCTTCGCCAAGATGAAATGTGCTCTAGTCCTTTCTGCATCTGAGTGGTGAAAACTTCCATCTATACAGCTTGCTTCAATGCATTTCTTTAGCCAGAAAAACTTATCTGGATACTCCTTCTTTTTTCATCTCACCCTTCACTGATTTCTGCATCTTCTTACAAAGCAAGGAAGTTTGGAAACACTTTAACTGTACTGGAAGGTTTCCATTATTTTTACTTAATACAAGAGACTCTTTAATATGAAAGAAGTAATTGCATTCTTTAAAGAGAGATACCAATCTCAGACTGTTCAGTATCCTTATGAACACAGAATCCCAAAGGCGTATGTTATATACTTCTAACACGACTCCTTGTCCTTTGGAAAAAAAGAAAAACAAAACAAAACAAAACCACCAATGAGCGCACTTGACTTTTCCTATAGAATTAATCAAAAGGGCCACAGCAATTGCAAGCAGCTAAAGCAAAGCATTCAACAATACACGACAGCTAAACTCGAGCTCATCCTTCCTTCTTCCCGTTATTAAAATGTTATGCACACGAGAAATATTTTATTGTGTGCTTCGGATAATTGATGATAATCACTGGAAGTTTATAAGCAGTAATAACATAACCCATCCAGTTCATCCCCACGTTCAGCATTAGTGTTGGTGGGATCCACAAATGGGATTTAATGAAATTGAAACCAGCGACTCATCTTGGGTATATGTGGGGAGGAAAAAGGATGAACTTAATACCATTGCTAAGCCAAGTTCTGAGCCTGCTCACTCAATTCTACTATTTCATGTATGAAACACTGCGGAATGAAATAACTTTTCTGTTATCCCACACAGGAGATGCTGCTGAGCAACAATGGTGGGAAGTGCATTAGGCACAAGAAGGTGAAGCTGTGGGGTACCTTTACGATAAGAACTGATGCAGGAAGACAACATTATACAGAAAAAAAGCAGTCTAATTTTTTTTTGTAACAAATTGTTGTAAGTTACCCGCATTTACAACTACGAGCTTGTTTTTCCATTCTTAGTGAGCATTATTACAGCATACATCTACTCTCAACCTTTTCCTTAACACATTCAATAATGGCTAAGCGCCTCATTTTCTTCTACAGGAGATGTGGGCTTATTACAAGACCAAATTCACACACTTCCCAAAGACTGGGATTGACTGCAACTGTATGTCAACTTGTTTAGCCATCTGTGCAGTGCTGTGAAGTTTCCTCCGGGCTTTCTCCGTACAGTCTGACCAGGCTTTCCTTCTGTCAAGGTCAATGTAACACAACTCTTCTGAACTCAACAGAAAAAAACATTAAAACTCTATCAAAATACGAAGAAGGATGCTGATAATTCTGGAGAGGCCCTTCAAGTGCACATCTAAATCTTGGAAGATTTATTTAACACTGCACTATTCACAGGTTACTGTTTTGCACTACATTCATGAAAATTACCATTTGTAAAACTGATACTGACAGCCCACTGACAATCTGTCCGTCTGAGGTCACTGGGCCCTTCACTCAACGGTTTGGGTTGGAATGGACCTCAAAGCTCACCCAGCCCCACCCCATGCCGTGGACAGGGCTTCCCCTCACCAGCTCAGGCTGCCCAGGGCCCCATCCAGCCTGGCCTTGAGCGCCTCCAGGGATGGGGCACCACAGCTTCTCTGGGCAGCTGTGCCAGCGCCTCACCGCCCTTTAAATGAAAGAAAATCTTCCCAAAAAGCCACTCTCCATCTTCCTTATGGCCCTCTTTAGGTACAGGAAGGCTGCAATGCGGTCTCCCCAGAGCCTTCTGACCATTTTCACATCCCTCCTCTGGGTCCGCTGTGTCCTTTTGTTCACTGCCCTGCCCTGCAGGGTGCCCAGCTCTTGAAGGTGCTGCTGGCTGTGGTCCTGCTGCTGTGGATGCACTGGGCAGACACTGAGCAACCAGGAGGTTGCTCCCCAGCAGGCCACTGCTCTGCCATTTCAATGGATAGAAAGCCGTGCCTCAAGGACCCATTTTAGCAGACAAACAGCTCTGGGGATGACACTGAAAAAGAGCTATAGAGCTATAAGGAATCAAGTTTTTTTACAAGAACAGATGTGGCTTGGTGCCTTTTTCACTTACATCCAGCTAAAGCAGTATCTCTGTTTCCTAGAGCAGCAACACACACAGCTCTGACCTGTGAAGGGATGACTGTGTCATACCAACCCTCCTTAAAAGCTCTGCTGATTAAAAGCTTCAAATGAGAAGTCCCGCATAATTTTAACTTTTTAATTAACTCTTAAAAGAGTTACTATGAGAGCTGCTATGTGGCTGAAGAAAGCATTATGGAGCCCAGTGCTTCACAGCAGAATCTGGGAGAGAATGGGAGCAAACCAAAGCAACACTGAAATAAAGGCAAAAGCACAATGAGGCCAGTAAAGCTCCTTTCTAGAAACTGAAAAAGCTTCAATTCTGCAGACATTTTGCAAAAGCAAAAACACTGCTTGATGAAAAATATCTTGCAGGGAATTTGCCTTGCTTGGCTCCATGTTGCTCTAACTGAATATAGTTCTCATAGACAACACCATTCTTAACAGTCCTGGTGTTCTTTCGGGAAGAAAGGCACTAGAAAAAGGGGATGGTCTAAGAAGCTCAGATTTCTTGTTTTGAGCTCAGGAGAAATTCACTTTGTTTGCTCCTCACTCTTGTTCTTAGCCCCTACAAAACAGACACAAACATCGAGAGCAGTAGCTGATACAGCCTCTTCTGCACAGCCATACTGCCTGCTTGCTTGCAGATGGAACTCTTCTCACAGATGGAATTCCATCTGTAAAATGGGAAAGCTCACAGAAACTTCATTTTTCTTGTAAAACACCACCATTTTCTCAGTAGCTTTCCCCGGTGCCCTGCAGCATTTGGCAGCAGGTTCTGAGTAACAGCAAGGGTCCCCCATGCCACACTCCCTTCTGAGGGGCCCCTTGGAGCATGGGCATGGCAGGAGATGGCGACCACTTCCCTGGTGCCAGGTCAAACACCTTCCCAGAACTATGACAAGAGGCAGCATTGTTTTTTCCTCCATGAAAGGACAAAACTAAGGATGGTTCAATACAGCATCAGGGCTGGTTAATGGGTGGTGTTTCTAACCTATAACAGATGTACTTAATTTTCTTCCAAGATGGAGAATGTTCGCCACGGACATTCACAAATTTCTCCTTGCTTCTCTGGTTGTGATCACACCCAGCTGAAGCCCCGCTGCATCATCTGCCTGCTGGTAGCCATGCGTGGACCTGAAGCAGCTGTAACATTTCCACCTTGTGCAAATAAACCACCAGCTGCGGGGATGATGCCAGCACAAAGGGCTGCACGTGCCACCCCGCACCAGTGCTTCTGGCAGCCCTAGCAGGGTTATGCAGAGCAGAGCAGGCTGGCTTCTGACCTCTAGCTGCTACAGGGCTTAACATCACCAGAGCATCACAGCAGGACACTGGAAAGCAGCACAATGCTGAAACAGATACACCGTGCCACACAGGTCTTCCACAGGACAATCACAACTGTGCTTTTAAACACAAGTGCCCATTCTACGTGCAGGTGCCTCGCTGCAGCAGAGCCAGGCTTTGCACTGGGGATAAGAGTACAGGTTACTAGAGACAGCACGATGCTACGGATATCCCCTGACTTTAGTGGGCTATTCTCGTTTTAAACAAAATGGTGGCTTGTACTCTCAGAGTCCAAAAAACTCCAAATACAACAAATCTCCCCTCTGTTCTGTCTGCCTTTATTAGGAAGGAGGATAAGATAAGCAGTCTACAAATTCAAGTCAGCGTTCGTTCATGCTTTGCCACTGTTCTCGTGATCTTTCACTGGACAGTCATTCCTGAATTAAATGCTGATTTTAAAAGGAACCTGTTGTTCTCTTTAAAATGTCATGCATTCTTGTAATGCCATATACCAGCAGTGAACAATGACAACCATTTTATCCTTCTGGAACTCAAACTTTGCAAACTTAGTTCTACACAAATAATTTAAACAACACTGTGTAGCAGAGGTTTTGAATTCTATTAGGTTCACAAATTCACCTACCCTATTTCTACAGGTACTACAGGCACATGTGTTCTCTTGAGCATCCCCACTGGAAAGCATCTCCACTAAAAAGAGATCATCTGATAAATGATAATGTTCCACAGTTACACAGTAATTAAGTTAAAGCTTAAAAATCATTATGACTTGATTGTATTAAAGTGGTTTAATTCTATCAAAATAACACGTGGTTAAAAACATATTTTCTCTTGAAATTACATTTTTTTTAACTTTTCATACCAATTAAAAGGAAAGAAATACTACCCCCCCCCCAGAAAAAGAGAAATATTTGGCAGCTTTCTAACTGCCAACATGTTAAGTTACAGGCATCCCACCACATCCTTTCATAGGACAGAAATGTTTGTACAAGCTCACTGAAAATTTGTTCCCTACCTCTAGTACAAAGCTTTCCAGCTTCTATCAAATCAACTCATTATGTTTTTTTGTTTTGTTTTGTTTTTCAGAAAATATGAATAATTATATGAATAATATATAAATAATGTCTTTGAGAGACCTTCTCTCCAACTACACGTTGAAGGTGACCGTGGCAATAGGCTCAGTCCCTCTCTAAACACACTAACCAAAGAGTTGGGTTTGGGCACCCACTATCATTTTATCAGAGGTGTGAAATGGACACGTAACAGTGCATCCATTTTGCCATCAAGATTTCTACTCTGTTAATGCAACTCTATAAAATTACTTTCATAATCATACTGCAAAGACCCATCACAGTTCTAGATTCGCTACACAGCAGCTTCCCAGCTTGTGCAGTCTCCTGATTCAGGGTGAGCAGCAAAGGGTGGCACGTAAGGATAGCAAAGTTGCCCAACATTTCAAACAAATGAAGTGACCTCACTTGGGTCAGAGCTACACAGAAACAAGCCCAGCTGAGGACACCTGGTTTGGCAGCATCGTGGATTTGAACTGCTTTTGTGTGAATAACTGCTTGTTTTTCTTATCTTACAGGAAAAAAATGAAAATTGGGCTGACTTTAAATATATACGTATATATTTCAAACTTTTCTCACTGAAGCAAAAAAAGGAATGCAACCCCTAGCTTTAGCACAAGTCAAAATCAGTCTTTAATTTGCACTGAAAGGCCTATTCCCTCGGTATGTTTTCCCAGGAAATATGGAATTCAAGGTATAAGGCAGTGCGCTGTTGCACACTGCCAGCTGCTCTAAGTGCATAAATAAGCACCTGAACCAGGTCTGGAGCTAGGGCAAGAGCCCTAACCAGCAGCATGCTGGCACTCATGCCCGTATTCCTCTGGCTCAGCAAATATTTCAGTCTCTTTTATTTCATTACTTGAAAGGAATATAATCAAAAGGATAGATAAGGAATTATATAGCCCCTCAAAATCCTTTTTTCTGCAGATCATGTTACTCTGGTAAGATATGATTGATGTGGCTTGAAGTCCTTTTGGCCTTGAGCCACTCTCCATTATCATCTGTGAGCACCCTAATGACAAGGTAATTGGCCAAAGCAGAACAATTACCACTTTAGCCTGAAAGCTTTTTCCATCCAAACCTACTCAGGAAATCATCCCAAATTTCCAAATAGTTTCAGGATGACAGAAACCACTTTTTCTGACAAACCATTCCTCCTCCCCCCCAAAAAGTCGAACTCTGTTCTTAATGAACAGTCGGAATAGCTGGATTCAGTGTGCTCCATAAACCGAAAAGCACATTTCTGATGGTTTATGCTGATCCGCAGAGAATGCTCAAGTCCACAGAAACCACTCTCCGGTTAAATGTGAGGTATGCTACTCCCTGCTAAGATGAAGTGACCAAAGATTTTTAGATATTTTATTAAGTTTATAGTATTTTTTTTTTTTTTTAGGGATTCCCTTCCGAGGCACATTTAAAAGGCTCAGGCACATCATTTGTTACAAGAGTTAACAAGTTACCGTGTGCCAGCTGCGGTAACCTCTCACATATATATTCCTAGACCTAGACAAATGCAAAGTAATATGACTTAAATTATTGTACTTTCACTGTAATCTAAACTAAATTGAATTACTCTGTACTTGCCATAAGCAAGAAACATGTGCATGGACTGTTACAGACAGCTGCTTTACAGGGTAAAGCAGTAGCAATGTGATAACGCAACACTCAACCCATCCACCACAATACAATCAAACTCATAGCTTCTTGTTACGTTTTAATTGCTTTTCTGGGCAGTAAATGTATTATTTATAAGCTATAACACTCTTGTATTTATTTCTCTTCCCCTGCCAAACTGTGGAGGTAGTCTACAAAATATACTATATTACTACTGTATATACTACTATATATACTATACGACTGTATGTACTACTTCAGTTTAACAACGTTTGTCCTTCACTAGTAAGGAAGATAGTTTAATGTTGCAGAACACCTAATTATAAAGTTCCCAAGAACATTTTCAGTTAGCAAGATGACTATAAATAGAGAAATCTTATTACGAAGAGCAGTTGGAAACCTACCCCAACCAGATAATGACAAAAACTGCTAATATGCAATTTGATTCATGCTCTATTTTTAGGGAGAATGCTTGTCATGCAAAAGATACCAGTTACTCTAACATCAGTCTTACAAATGCCTCGGTGTGGAAAAAAAAAAACACAAAGGAGAGTTTAAATTTTGCTTCTAAGCAAGTAACAATACAGGAAGAAAGGGAAGGAAAAAGAAAAGGGAACACGTTGAAATTATTAAAGCAAAATGGTTGTAGGTAATTGCCAGAAAAACAAACAGTATAAGCTGAAAAGTGGTTTAAAGGCTGAATTCTCTTCTTCATTAGAAAATTGAGTGTTTTCTTTTCTGATGATATGGAACAGTTGTAAGAAATAGCCCTCCCAGTGCTTCCGACACTTGAAGCTTGTCTGTCAAGGCATGTCCTGTGGTCCAGAGGAAGCCTTCTTGTTTGAAGAGTCTCAGAAAAGACCAGACGAAGCACCATGGAAGTTATATCATTTGATCATATTTGCACACAACCATCAATACTTTGAAAAGTCTGCCATCTCATATGACTCTTTCAGCTTCCCCAAGGCCAATGCTACACAGCTAAGCCGTCCTCTCTGGCCAATGTTCCAGATTTCTTACTTCACTTTCTGCACTTGTTCTTATTAAGCTGACCATTATCAGTAGAGGTATTACCCTCAGTAAACCCTTCTGCAAAAGCAATCACCTTGCCAGCAATCATAATTTTATCACAGCTCAGGCAATATTGGTAGTTCAGTCTTAATTGGCTATAGTCTTGATACCTGGGAGTAATGTGAGTATTTCATTATGGAAAATGTTCTGTGTCCATACTGTAGAGAAAACATGTAAAAACCCTCTATTGGTACTGTACCAAAAGTAAAATAAATGCTTTCCTTTCTTGCTTTTAAAAGCCTAATATATAACTATAAATTGCACAGTCCTGCTGGGAAATTAAGCCCAAGCACTCACATGCTTTGAGTCAGGAGCTTAGGATTTGATATTGGTTATCTGTGTAAGAGACGTAGCTTTTCCTCCACCAGAGGGAAATTTTCATGCTCAGAAGGGTCAGAAGGTCTGAATATATTTCCTTCCCTTAAAGCCCTAGATGCTGGCAGGGCTATGTATGAGTCCACAGAGGGGACCGCTTGGCAGGAAATTGCCCTCACAAATGGACTGGCTCAGGATGCATTAATGCTCCTTAGGAGTTAAATCTCTGGGCTTGGGTCCATAAAATATATTTATATGCAGGATGTTAACAGAAATATGTCAGATTTTTACATTAACAGCATCCACATAATGCATTTGCTATGAAAATAAATCTCAAGTGAATCAAAAAATGCCCTTATTTCTAATAATAGGAGAGAAAATTACAGTTGGCAAACTCGAGAGACAATTAAGCCAGTGTTTCAGAGAACTCCAGATCGCTGCCAAAACAAATACTCAGATAAAAGAACACAGCTTCCACTCCCTGCTTCCTTATTAATTGTGTTTTCTTCTCTAGCCATTACAAACAGGTTTGTAAAATAAACTCCAAAAATACACGCAGCCTTTGTTTTCTGATTTACACTTGATTGCTGTTAATGAGGATGCTACCAATTGCTGAAGAAGAAAGGATTACAGTAAGATTCACTTCCATAACTAATGTAATATGTAATAGAAGCACTGCACATCAAGGTTAAATGAGGACAAAATGGGAAATTCGCGGTCTAAGGGACTGCGAGGCCTCTCAGTTGGCTTTCCAAGTGCAGGATATCCATTGCATTTTACTAGTTGATTAACGAGGTGTGTGGCAATTCATCTGGAGCTACTGAGGTCCTTTGATCCACCTTCCTTGCAGCACTTCGCCGAACAGACCAAATCAATTCTTTGTGGCTAAAATCCATCCAAATCCAGTGAGACGGTGGTGCCGGAGGCCAGGCTGGGGCCCAATGGCTCAGTCCCACCACAGCAGAGATGGGGAGAAGTCCAACCTTCTCACACACTCTGCAGGACATGGCCTGTGTATAATTTATACAGTGGAAGCTTACATATCTTAAATTTAAAGCTCTTCAGTTTGCTTTTGGTGCCATACAGGAGATGCGGGCAGAGCTCACCGGACCAACCATCCTTTCTGGTTGCCAGGACAGGTGGGAAGCTGGACCTGATGACTCAAGCATGCCTCTAATTCACAGGCTACAAAGGCCAACGGTAAGCCAAGTATGGAAGGGAACATCATTCTGGCTGTGTGCAGGTGAGACTGGGCATCCTGGCATTTCGTTTGCAGCTTTAGAATGATACTGAATGGCATAATCTGAAGCTGACAATCTTGAACTGGGGAATGTCACAGATGTAGCAGTTTTTCATGAGTGCTCACTTTTCTGCCATCCTCAGTTGAGACTGAAACCTTAGCAGCTGTCCTTGCCCTTGGCACTCACTAGCAGTCATATTGGACATAGAAATTCATAGCACTTCCTAGGGACAGACACTGCTTCAAGAGAGCAAAGATAGGTGTTACTTGTCTTGTGGCTCCAGCAACAGGGACCAGATGATGGTTTAAATTTGTGGATAAGAAAGAAAAGATGTGATGAAAAGTAGGAAAGAGCCACTTTCATTTATATCTGGAGGGAAGTGTGGTATCCCTGGAAAAAAAGCTGGGATCTGTCTTTACCAAAGGAATATGAATGTGACAGTTTCACAAAGGTTTCCAGGGGGCAAATACTGCTGCTGCTCCCAGGGTAACATTCACTACAGCTTGATCTGCTAAGTGTGCTGCTGAGTCCACTGTACGCTGATGCTACTGTTAACGATCAAGCTCAGAGCTAAGACTTACAGATATTGATGTTTAATGGAATTCCACATCTGACCTGCAGCCTGGACCCTCCCACTGCCATCTCTGCATGAGTCAGCTCAAGTACAAGCTGCACATGGGTGTCAGACTGATGCACAGAACAATGATTCAAAGAAAACAACCACAGAATCACAGAACAGCCCAAGCTAAAAAGAACTCACAAGGGCTGAGTGCAACTCCCGTCTTCTCATAGGACCACCCCAAAATTAAATCATGTCCAAAACACACAGAGTAAAACAACAAAGGGATTGCAGAGATCTAAATATAATCATGAATAAAAAAGTGAACACATTAGGTAAAATCTTTAGGAAATGCATCTAATGTGGTGTTTTCTAATAGTAAGTAATGGGATAAAATGAAGCCGACAGGAAACAGCATTAATGGCCATTTTCAAAAAGAAATTTCATTTATTCAGTCCTGGCCTGTGGGTGTCAGATTAAATTCTTTTTCCAACAAATGTAAAAATGACCTTTTTCAAAGCGATTAAAACAGCAAAGGAAGCAATCTGAGGATCTAAAGTTATAAATATATACATCTGGTAGGTGAAATGGACAGCTGTACGTGATGCTGAGTGGCTGCCCACGTTGCCCTTGCCAGAATGCAGTAGTAAGTGGCCCTGCTGTGTCTGGCAGTACCTGGCTTTAGTCCTTTCCTGGGCAGCAGGTGGAGGGGAGGGAGCAGGCCGTACTGGGCCTCTAAGGCCAGATCCACAGTGCCTGCCACAGACTCCTTGGGTAGCAACATCATGTTCTCCCTATGAAACGGCCTTTGCATCAAACAGTTCATCTGTTCATCCAGAAGGACAAAACCATCTCTGATTTTCATCTTACTTGGGAGGACTCATGCGACTCGCCAGAGTCACACTGATGTCCTTGTAAGGTGTGACTGACCCCTTTTTCTTGCCAAGGTCCATGCACCAGGAGAGTGATGTGCACCTCCATGCCACACCTGACAACCTTGTTCTTCAGCTGCTGATACAGGAGTTGAGACTACTCCTAGGTATACCTAACCCTGCTGGCCTGGGGCCTTCCACAGCCTTCATCCCCCTAAGGCAGCAGCTGTGCACCCAAGGGGCCACAAGAGCAAACCTCCACACTGGTGCAGCCAGGTTCAGGGACAACAAGGTGAAAACGTCCTGTCAGTGTCTTCCAAGTGCTGGTCCTGCTGATGCATATGCTATGGAGTAGCTAAATATATTCAGTAAGATGCGCAAAGCGTGCAAAAGGCAGCCTAGCAATGGCATACGACTGCTTAGTAACTGGATCCACTCTGACAGTCCTGGATGTCACTCGATTTACAGGAAAGTGGCATCCCTTAATGAGGACAATCAGTGGAGGGGGGGAAGATGGGGGAAGATGTTTTTCTCATGTTATAATGTTACAACTCAGTTTTGAGATTAAACTGATGGTTTAACGACTCTTCTCATTTTGAAAACAGGATCAAGGACGTGGCCAAACAGAGGCAACTGCTGCATCCAGTTTCTGATTAGATCCCAGCTGCTAAAACAGGCTCTGTGCACCCAAGGACAGGCAGAGCCCCTCCTGTCCCTCATGCCTCTTAATGCTGGCAAAGTCACCGGGTGAGGACACACAGTCTGCTTGGTGCATCTTCCACACTAAGTGCACTGCTGTTGAACTCAAGTACTCCAAAGCATAGCTCAAACCATTAAATTAAACAAAGAGCCCCCTAGCTAAATGACAGGTGGCAATGAAGGTAGATTGCAAGGGGACAGTACGGCCTCATGGGAAGGCCCTTTCCAGAAGCGGAGATCTCTCCTACACATCACCCCTCTGGACTGCAGTGCAACCACACAGCTAGCACAGTCAGTGCAGGTGACATCTGCTTTACATGGCTCCAGGGCTGGATATATTAAGAATGGAGACGTACACAAGCCTCTTCACCTCCAAAAAGCAAGGAAGTGCCCATGCAGAATTCAAAAGGAGTATTAGCTCCTAAAAAGAAAGCAAAATACTGAAGAAATACTTGAGAAGGTAAGGAATAAAAAAAAAAAAAGGAGACTAAAGCTGGAGCTTAGTCCAACAGACTGCAAGACAGATGCATTTACAGTTTAAGCCAGCTTCTCCTTTCATCAGTAAAAATCAGGAGAGTTCATATCACTTCCAGGAGAAGTCCACCAGCCTGTGATAAGGGCATGCAGACTGAAGTTCTGCAGTTCATTATCTGCTGTTTATAAATGATTTGAGATTTATTTCTTCAGTGAGGCAAAGACAGGCCAATCTAAAAATAAGTTCTGTGAACAAAACCACAAAATTACATTCAGATCTTAAGCACTTGATATTTTTTGGTTGCAGTTCCAAAAAAATCTCTTTTCCTTTAGCACAAAGCAGCAGCAAAGTATTCTGCTGAAGAGAGGTCAACAAATATGTCTGATAGATGTACGTAAATATATCCACTTGTACCTACCACACACTCCATTTAGAATAACATCAGGAATGCTTCATTTTCCAGTAAGAAAACCCTGACCGATTAACGTGGCAAAACATACTACTCACTACTACCCAGGCTTTCTCTTCCACCTCTGCTCCCTCCCTAAATCAAGCAAATATGACTGGGTTTATTTCCTTCACAGGCTGTGCCAAGAATTGAAATGTAATAGGAAAAAAAGTCTTTCTATGTAGATTCTCAACGAAATGGCATACTTCCAAGAACGCTGGCATGCCTTTATTTATAAAGATTTTAAACAGCAAAGTATGAGTGTCATTCTATAGCAAAACTTTCCATGAGGGTTGCATTTTTGTGCAGTAGTGACATGGATTGTGTTGGCCAAGGTTTGATGCTACATCCTTCCTGCTGGCCTAAAAACCTCCACTGAACTAGCTGGAATGGCTGTTTGAAACATTCTAAACCATCAGTATCACATAAACTTCTGAACTACCACACTGCTAGCTATAGGTTTGCCTTTAAAACCACCCTACATGAAGCCAACCTGGTCCGCTACTCACATACTCCCTTGTCATCGCTGCTAGAACCACCAATGTGACGGCAACCCCAAATGCTTCAGAATTCTTGGCTCTGAATTATTTACAGCTTTAATTAAGGCAGGTTTCATATAAAAGACTGGGAAAATGGAGTTCAATAGAGTTGGGTTTTTTTCTTTCTTTTCCACTTTTAAGCCAGTTTTCTAAGGAAACAAGGTTAGTGCACTCCTGCCTGCCTACTACCTCCTGCAGCAGCATTAGCACTCCCTGGCCAGCATCAACTGAGTCTGACTGAAGAAGAGAGGTAGCACAGAGGAGGTGCTCCACAAACTGTGAAACCCCAGCAAAAGCCTACAGGAAGGTGTCCAGAGAAAGAAAAATCCCAAAGCAAGGGCAGCACACATCCATCTGACCGTCTGGGCTGCACTTCACCCCACATATGCCAGCCAAGCAATGGGGCCAGGACTTGCAGGATATACTGAGGCTGAATGACAATCTGACTACCCAAACACTTTTTCCTTCTTCACTCTACGCACCCCATTTTGGAGCTTTTACTTGTAGCTATACCTCAGACCAAGGCAGCACCCCACAGCTCAGAGGGCTGGTAGGAGCTCCCAGACATTACCACACAATGGAAAGCTAGTCTTTCTCTAGAAAATAGCCCTGTTCTAGCGAAACCAAAACGTTTAATTGTCAACACTGTATCCATGTAAACCAAAAACGATAATGAGGAGAGCAAAGACCTTTGGAATATTTCTGTATAAATTCAAGTCCAAAAGCTTTCCACTGAAGGCTGATAAGGAGAGAGTTCTCACAGAAGAGGCGTGAGGAGCCACTGGTTTCATCTGGGCGGACAAAGATCAAGTTTGCCCACAGAGAATGAAAATAAGCAAAATTAAGTTACATCTAAAAATAGCCAATACATACCATGAAAGCAGTATGCAAAACATTAATGTGACAAAGCAATAATTTTCAGCACAAATGCTAAAACAGTAAGTCTTTATCAGCCAAACTTAGAAACAATAAACTGGTAGACTGACTGACATACTGACTGAAATCTTTGATTTATGTGCTGTTTCCTCAGCTATTTACCATTATATTGTGGCATGACAGGAGTTGAAAGTTGCACTTAAATTCCAGATAACAATTTCTTGTTCAATGTGGATTAAAATCATTATCTTTTTTTTTTTTTTTCTCAGCTGTTTATTTTTCTTGTAAGCAGCCCATGTAGGAAAACCTGAACGTGAAAGTAAATGGCTTCATTTTGCTGCTTAGGTGTGCTAGGTGTAATAAAAATGAAGCACGCCTTAGTGTGAAGGTCACCGTTCAGAATGCAGAACGGCAGAAAGGCAAACAGAGCGCTGGGATACATCTACAGAAATGCAGACTTGAATTGGTTTCAGAAAATAACCCAGGGAATGCATGCAGCAGGATCACAGCAACGCTGAAATACCAGGGAGGTCTGGCTGTCGTCTCTCCAGACTTGTCACCAACAGAAACCAAGAAAGCAGGAAGCAGTAGATGAAGGCAATGCCATGGTTTGGTAACGTCAATCACCTACTCCACACCTTTCCTCTGGACCAAGTCATATTTCTCTAACGTGCTTCCATCACCGTGCTTTATAGAACACCAAATCTCAAACTAGAGCAAACCCTGATTATGAAAAAGCAACTAAATAAATACACCATAAAAACAAATTGCCCATCTTCGTGAAGTGTGAATTGCAGGGGGAGGTGCCTTCGACACACAGATATGTCTGACCAGGTTATTCTGGTACATCTATCGCCCATCTATCACTGCGGTATGCAGGCAACATTAACTCTGCCTGCCACTTCACAAGGGCATTGGAGGCAGTTTGCACAGACCACAGACATAATCTAGCCCTAAACTTAACTCTTTCACATACAAGGGAACAATCTACAGCGTTGGATTCCTTAAGCGTAGCAGTCTTCAGAGACTGTCAGAGAAACAAGTGAAACACAAGAATAGCACAACAAAGGAACGCTACTGTCTGTTGTTAACTGTGCTTTCAGCTAGATTTTGCTAACCCGTATGTAAGAACAAAACCAACAAATGAAGAAAAGTAAAAAAACAAAAGTAAAATTCTCTCCAGGAACTGATGCAAGACTGAAGTAACAGGGTGCTTAAACCACACGCAGGCAGAGACAGACGCACGCCCAGAAGAACCCAGCCTGCTTCCCAAGCAGCTCTCACCCTTTCAGCAGCTCCTAGGCAGCTGGGCCAGCTGTGCACATGGCAGACTGAAAAGCATGCTCCAGACTCCAAGACAGCAGAAGGAACCCTGCTGATTTCCTTTTCTGACTTGGTATATGCCATTGTAATTGTTTAAAATTCGTCCTATGGGAGCACTGCCTCCAAAATTTGAATTACCCTTTAGAAAGTATCTTTCGGCATCCTATTCCAGTGTAAAATATTGCCATTTAGAATGTCATTACGACACAGCACATATGGAGCGTAAGCATAACAAAGCGGGGGCATCTGTACTCAACTAAAGTCCCTAATTTTTCCCTAGTCTTTCAGTTCCTATAGAAGAACAATGCTGATCTGGGCTGGTAACTACATTGCTACATGGGACTGCCTTGCCAACTGTAAGAGCCATGTGCTGCACATGTGTCTGGGTGAGAAAGTTGCCTCATTCGCAGCTCAGCTGTCCAGAGACAGCCCCAAATCCTGCATGATTTAGCAGAAAAGCATCATTTTGGACATGATGCTGGCTTCAGTGTAACTGCAGAGTTCATAATGTGAGCCAGTGTGCATAACCATGCATTGCATGCACGCTACCTCGGAACCTAAACCCACCCTGGAAGCCAACAGCACTTGTTGCTGCCGCTGTGGTTACACATACCAACCCTGCCTGTGCTGGCTGTTCTCTGCAAGCCCACGTGAGAGGCATGCAGAGAGGAGTGGGAGTGCTCTGAGCTGCACTCCTCCTGGAAAGCAAGCAATTTTCGTTTGGTCAAAAGAGGTTCATCTCCTGGAACGGAGAATCATTGTGACTTATAGGACCAGTTCACAGAGCCGCTAATGGAATGATTTGTAATTGATGTGAAGAGTGACTTCAGAGGTTTAAATGTTTTACTGCAGAAGGTGCCAGAGTAAAGACGCTGGCACTCTTTTTCTCCAGAGTGGGTCATGTTACACAAAACACCCCACTGGGAGGGGAAGCCCTGAATGAACTTGAAGGACTTGCTGGTGCTAAGCATGGGCTGGAGGTCTAAAAGAGACCTGTGGGTCGCGTTTTCCACTCTGAGAGGGAGTCTGCCTCCTGTGTTTACATCTCTCACGCCTACACCCATCACAGAATCACAGAATGGTTTGGGTTGGAAAGAACCTCACAGCCCAACCAGCCTCAACCCCTGCCATTGGCAGGGTTGCCCCCCACCAGCTCAGGCTGCCCAGGGCCCCATCCAACCTGGCCTTGAGCGCCTCCAGGGATGGGGCACCACAGCTTCTCTGGGCAGCTGTGCCAGCACCTCACCGCCCTCTGGGTAAAGAATTACCATGTAACATCTCACCTGAATTTCCCCTACTTTATTTTAAAGTCCTTTCCCCTTGTCCTATCACTATCCGCCTGTGTAAAAAGTTGATCTCCCCCTAGTTAATACTATCCCATCAAGTACAACAATGTAGCTTGAAGGGAAGCTTCCTTCAAGACCTGCAGTGAGGTCTCCTTACAGCCTTCTCTTCTCCAGGCTGAACCAGCTCATTTCCCTCCACCTTCCTTCATAGGAGATGTGCTCCAGACCTCTGTTCATCTTTGTGGCCCTTCTCTGGACCCACTCCAACAGCTCCACATCCAAGGGATGCTGGCCACCCCAGGTCTGGATGCAGTACTGCATGTGGGGCCACCAACTTCTGTTCCAGCCTGTTTCAGCCCCATAAACTAAGCACTGTGTCACTAGTGGCAGCTGCAGGGGTGTGAGGGGCTGCTTCCCTGGCACAAGGAGCTAGCACAGCAGTGCTGGTGCAGAGACGATGGTACTGCCAGCCCTTCTCCTCCACCGCCAAGACACCCTCAGGGCAGATGAAACAGGCTGTTCACCCTGTATTTTTCTCTCCATTAGTGTAGTTACTCATCTACTTAGCGTTCACAGGCTCACTGAAGTTGATTTCCATCACAGAGACAGCGAGGTGGAAGCAGATGAGACAGAAAGGAAGTTGCTGTTGTGGAGAGAAGGAAAGACAACAGTCTCCGTGTTACCAAACAGATCATGATGTTAACTGGCAGATCCCTGACACTAAACAAAAATAGCATCATCTCCCAAGAACGCTCAATTTGTTGTAGAGATTGCCAGATATGTGAGGATCAGCACAACCACCCACCCGCTGAGCTTCCCGCACTGCATGTCCAGAGCATTTCCTTTTGGGCAACGATGGGAACTTCTCTTTGGGGATGGATAATCATCTGCCAATCACGCTTAAGGTCAAAAACCGACATTAAAAAGGCAAGTAGGAACCAAAAAGAGTATAATCACAGTGATCAAGCAGAAAATTAGCAAGCAAATTAATAAGTGCGAGAGCCTAGGAATAAAGAAGCAAGGAGGAACTAACTATGCAATTGTTTATTTATTTATCTTGCCAGCATGCAGACTCATAAGGAGAAACACAACTGGCTTTATTTTTTTTAACTAGTTCCCACTGTATGCACAGAAAAAGTGACCTCATCAATTATTTACCATCTTATCACTAGTAAATTGTCAAAACCAATAGCGGGGTAAGGAGAGTGCAAAGCAGGACTTGCAGCCCCTGCGTACACACTGCAATGCAAGGAAGAGAATTTGCTTGAACTCTGGCTTGCTTTGAGGTGCTGCGGGGAGAGTAACAGAAGGGTATTACCTCCACCAAGAGACTCTAATGAGTCTAAGTGGCAGCATGCACCTGTTCCTAGGAAGTATGCAAAAAATAAAACAGAGAAAGAACAGGAGTGATGATCCATGTTTAAATATATCCTAAAGACATATAGCTGCCTAAGACCTGAAGCAGATCAAAGCAGAGCAGTTTGTAGCAGCCCAGTATAACGATGCCCAGGGAAGAACAACCATCATCAATCTCTGCTTCTCCCATGCAAAAGCAGCACAGCCCCAGGCACAGCCTGGCAGGAGCACAAGCACACCTGCTACACTGCAGCTGGGATGGAAACAGCATCAAGGCAGCCATCACCCAGAGGCGAGCTGTCACGAGCAAAAGCAAACTCCTGGCCAAGAAATGGCTGCTTTGCTCAGCCCCAGCACTTCTGCAGCAGCGGCCCGGTTTCAGAGGACAGTGGATCCATTGGTGCGACAGCACGATTCCTGAAACACCACTCAGTCCCTGTCTGTGCAGGGCCGTGTCTGAGCCTGTAGAAGGGAACAACCAGTCATGCTTCAGAAATGGATGAACCAAAGACAAATGTGTCCCCCAACAAACTGACCTTGGCTGCTCTACATTCGGAAAGCCCAGCAAGAAAGAGGAAAGGATAAAAGTAAAAATCGGCCTTTTTGTACTGCATGTCCTTTGCTGTTTTCCAAATACCGACTTTGAACTCGTAATACAGAAAGGCTTTTAATAACAATATGTAACATGAACAGGCAGGAGTTTCATTTCTTCACAGTTTGTCACAAATGCCAACAAATTAATTTGGAATTTTAATCCAAATTTTAGCATTCGGATTTAAGTTAAATCTTTCCAGGTGGATGAAATACTTTGTTTTAAAATGTGTTTTAAGAAACCTTAAGACGGGAAAATTAAGATTGCAAAATGAAGTGCTCAAAGATACGGAAATGGTAAAGAGAGAACAAATTGCTTACAGGCTCATAACTGCGCTCCCCTTTTCACTTGTGGTAGGAGGCCACAAACATGGAATGAATATGAATGTTCACATGCTGTTCTTCAAATAATGAAATATCATAACAACGCTATTTCTAGGCTACTTCAGCAGTCAGCAGCATTAACTTCAATGGGACTGCAAATTTTTTTCAAGGATGTGTATATGTATATACATATATATATATGCAGAGGAGGGCATGCGTATACATAGTATGCTGGTTGGCTATTGTAAGATTAGAGTCACATTTTCTCCTCAAAAAAAAAAAAAAATAATAATGTACTGCTATGTGTCAAACTTCAGTGAAAATGAATCTGTGTGTGTTTGACACGCAATGAGAATTAAAACAGAAATTGCTGTTTGCTATCTGGTTCTTTTCCCTCCAATACGTGAGACGTGAGTTAAGTCTTTTCAGCAGTATAAAACAGTTTGTTTTCTTTGTCCAGCAGAGGCTATAAATATCTGCCTTTTCTATTTCTGTTCTGCATAAACACATTTTTCCCAGCGCGTCCATATTTTAGTACATGGGAGGTATCCTGCAGAACAGCGCCTAGATGAAGCCACTCTGATCACAAGGAGTCCTCTTTTGCAGATCACAGTAGTCTGAAACTGTACACTTTCCATCCTGCATGTATGGTAAAACTCCCACATCCTGACTGGATTTACTCAAAACAAAGAGCATCCCCAGCTGACATACACCTGTTGTACACTTCACATCTGAAACGGGACCAGAAGTATCCACAATAATAAAACAGTATTAAATAACAAAACACTGTCAATTTGTAATCTCTCTGAACATAGATGCTTTGCTCTGACTTTAAGCATAGTCATTTCCATTATGGTCTCAATAACTGACGTAACATGAAACTTTCAATAGCGTTTATCAAATGTTAACAACCTCGCAAGCCTCTTCAGAGAAATCACAAGCAGGAACAGCAGTGTAAGCATTAAACCAGCTTATGCTTACATAGATGTGATAGAATCATAAAGGCTGGAAAACACCACTAAGATCATCCACTCCAACCATCAGCCCATCCCCACCATGCCCAATAACCACATCCCT
Source organism: Gallus gallus (assembly GCF_016699485.2). Taxonomy (NCBI): domain Eukaryota; kingdom Metazoa; phylum Chordata; class Aves; order Galliformes; family Phasianidae; genus Gallus; species Gallus gallus. The sequence continues at coordinate 124,248,405 of NC_052532.1, read as the reverse complement.
CAGTGCCACATCCACGCATTTCTTGAACAACTCTAGGATATATTTAAAGTGATAAGAATAATATTCTGATACTCTATGGCATTGAGAAGCAACGCACATTGTTACATCATGCTATAAAATGGCTTTTCTAAATCAACGAGAAAACCAAAAAAGTGCAGAGAACACAATTTGGTTGTATATAAATGGCTTGGATTTTCTTCCTGAAAGAAAGGAGTGCCCCGCATCATTATTGTTGTAAATTAAATAGTTCATCAATTCATGCTTCCTTATTCCTTTTTTCTCAGAGGTTAGCAGCTACTTTTTGATCTTTTCTTTAATGAAATGGTATTTATATTCACTGTCAAGTGTTACTTCGCAGCACAAAAACAAAGGAAATATTTGATTTCTAAGATGCCAAATGCTTTGATTTTTCAATAGTGTCTCACTGTTTTTCCAGCTGGAATTTTTCACTGAATGTGTACATTCTTTTTATTCCATGTCCAACCAAATTCTCGAGCACAAATGAACTACTTCTCAGTGAACAGGTTGATTCATTTAATATGATAAACCATGCAAAAATCCTCAATGTGGGCTCGTATGAGAATGAAAAAAGAGAAACAAGCATTCAGACCTTGTACAAGGCCCATATCTATAATTATTAGATCACATATGAGTCTCATCTACTTCAAGCTGAGTTTAGGAGGAGTATAAATAAATTAACATAATCTTTGAAAGCTAATGGGAAGCAATAATAAAACATGAAATACTAGAAAAGAGCAACACCCAACTAGAAACTCTAAGGATATGGAAACGATTAAGTGATAATTTGTATCCTAATTTTATAATATAGGATATAAATTATGTCTGCTTTAGAAACTCTTTTGGGAATGGCATAGAGTCCCCTAGATGGGGAGTCTGTCATTTTTAGAAGGTTTGATGAAACATTATTTACCTCTTCAGTCCACTCCTCCAGTGTTAGTGACACTCTTCAGAAGAAAAAATATGGCTCCCTCTTGAAAAATAATCTTCATGTATACAGGAATAAGATCTAGCAGATTTCATGCCAAATATAACCATACTTGTCATACCAATCTATTTAGAAAATGTAAAATGTAATATTGCTAATCCAGTTGTTATGGTTAATTAATCCAAGCCCTTCTTGTTAAAACCAAATGGCACAGGTGAGAAGTACCAAACACACTCTGACATGTATCTGAGGGGAAACTCTACTATATTTCACTGTTTTCTTATTTATACTATTTTAATAGCAGCTGGACTATAAAAAAAATTACAAAACATAAACAAAATGAAGGACTGAAAGCAGAGACTAGTTCATTACATCTACGTCATCTTATGGATTTTGAGCAGATCTCAACTCAGGATAGTTCTGGCCTTCATAGAATCATAGAATCACTAAGGTTGGAAAAGACCCACAGGATCATCCGGTCCAACCATTCGCCCTTCACCAATGGTTCTCATCAAACCATGTCCCTCAACACAACATCCAAACATTCCTTGAACACCTCCAGGGTCAGTGACTCCACCACCAATCTGGGCAGCCCATTCCAGTGCCTGACCACCCTTTCAGAGAAGCAGTATTTCCTAACATCCAGCCTGAACCTTCCCTGGCGCAGCTTGAAGCCATTCCCTCTAGTCCTATCACTAGTCACACGAAAGAAGAGGCTGACCCCCAGCTCGCTACAACCTCCCTTTTCAGGTAGTTATAGAGAGCAATGAGGTCTCCCCTGAGCCTCCTCTTCTCCGGACTGAGCAATCCCAGCTCCTTCAGCCGCTCTTCATAAGGCCTGTGCTCCAGACCCCTCACCAGCCTTGCTGCCCTTCTCTGGACACGCTCCAGGGCCTCAATGTCTTTCTTACAGCAAGGGGCTCAAAACTGGACACAGTACTCAAGGTGCGGCCTCACCAGTGCTGAGTACAGGGGGACAATTACTTTCCCTTCAAACTCAGAAGAAAAAAATACAAAAGAAACCCACACACACAATCCTAGGGGGAAAAGAAATCCCTCTCCTTGAAACATCATATGGAGACCTATGAAGACAGGTAACCATTGCTTCAATAATTGTGCTGAGCTGCCTCCCACTTGTGGGTTCTTGAGATGGCCACATCACCTCATTAAAAATCCTTCATTTGTTGAATTTTTAAAGTCGGTTAAATGAGAGCTTGGAAAATGTTCTAATAATAGTGATGCTGACCTCAATGTCCTACCAGATAAAATGCCTATAATATAATAGAAATTGAAGAAAAGCCACAGGAGATGGGAAATTACAAACTCTGCTGCCTGGCCTGAAATCCATACCTTCAGTGACAAAGTAGAGAGCAGCTGGATTGCATGAGGAAGAAACAGCAAAATATCCCACCATCATTTGAAAAATACAATTACGCATGTGAAAAGAGGGAAGCCGGAGATGAATCCTACTGGGGCACCATGTGGCAGCTGTGGCCAGTTCTTACGCACAAGGGACAGGAAGGAGGAAGCATCAGAGACATTCATCAGAGACCACACGTCAGTGGCTCCACAACTCATCCATGACTGTGCAGGCCACCACGCTGGGACATGCCCTGACAGCAGCCATGTCTGGTCCCGCTGGGATGTACTAACAGCAGTGTATGCACTCCTGCAGCACAGATATCCTAGCATCAGATTCCTTGGGGCATCCATGCATCATGCTTCTGGCACAGCAAGCTGGGACCAGCCTGGCTTCCCTCATCCAGATCTCTGCCGGTGCAAACCCCATTACCCATCATATTCCTGACACAAAAGCAAACCAGCTCGACGCAGCTATAGGCGCTCTGTCCGTATTTCCATCTGCAGCATCACCCAGGAACATGTCTCCCACTGTCCAGGCAGGGAGTGTTGCTAGAAGGACAGGAGGAAACCACTTTGTCCACCACATATGCATAAAAGGTTACAGCCCTGACCCTACATCAGGGCACTGCTCCAATCCCCTGTCTTACTCAGGAAGTGAAGACGACACTGGAAATTGCTAATCTTCATTCCAGTGTAGCCTGAAATAATACAGTTCAGGTTTTAGGCAGCTGTGTGAGCTCTTAAGCCTTCTGCGCAAGCACTTCCAGCCAGAAGCATCTAAAATAACTGGATCCCCAGAATCATTATTTGATTTGTTACTGAAGAAGTCTACGTTTCCTTCCCATAATAAGTGTCCAAATCTTCACAAGGAGGAAAAGCAATATCTTGAGTCAAGTTCTCCCTGGGATCACGTGCCAGGTCACAACCTCAACGTCACTCAGCTTTCAAAAAGGGAAGAGTCTCCAATTTAGTCCTTTTCCTATAAAGAACTCTCGGACTGCTTTCTGTTACCCCTCTCTTTGGGACAGACATTTAAAAAAATGATCTTCCTTTGCCTCCATCTTACCTGTAGCACTGCCTCCCGCTTTGGCCAGCTCTCAGGACTGCCTGGAGACAGCCCCACTGCATCCCTCTTCAAAAGAATGGAAACGGTGTGACACGGTACGATGGGCCCAATAGAGACACTCCTAATACACTACAGCTGTATGAAGAAGGATCTAATATTTCATCCCCTTTGTAATCTGCAGCCTTCTGGAGCCTCTAGATTCCTAGAAATATGTCACCGTGGTAAACGTTATTGCAACAGGACTTGGACTGCAGCAGTCTTTCAACAGAAAGAAAGCTTGATTTGAAAATAACCAAGGGAAATACATCTTTTAGAACAAAGTGAAACAAAATGAAGTTTATGCAAGACTTATGCAAGAAATGGCTACAACGGGAGCCACACACAAGAGCTACAGAGAGCATGCAAACAGTTTCTCTCAATTAGAAGTCTGTCTGAAATCAATTTTTTCCATAATCTGTAGCTCTGCCACGATCTTCTGTGATCACACCACAACAGCACTATTAGCAAAAGTAACAAATCTGCCTTTACAAGACATCTGGAAGAATTTTCTTCTACACTTGCTCTTGATAGGAAATTCATGCATGTCATCATGTCAAATTTTAATACTTGTACTACCATAACCACCAAATCTGTGAACTTCATAGCCATCTGGCTCAGTATTAATGCACAACACCAGGATGAGGCTGTAGTTCTCCCTTCTCAACAGCCTGTTTCCAATGTTTCCCATCACGTGTGAGCTCAACGAGTTTAAAAACAAGTGTCAGCTGTTGCTGACCAATTCCCCCTTCATCCCCTTCCAAAAGTACGACAGGCTATTAAGGACAAGAACGTGGTACACAAATAAGTGATCTGGAGCAAAACACGCAAAGGAAAAAAAACACTGAATATGCACATTTGGATATGAGCTTACTTTCTCCCCACTGGGCTTTTTCATTTCCTTATTGCACGCCAAATAGCTTTCCTTTTTTAAGGCTCTTTCTCGTGTCTTCTGTTTGGTGATTATCCCAACAGGCTGCAGAACACCTGATTACTTCCTACCTGTTTGGCTCCCCCTGAGTTGTCTCAGATCTCAGTTTACAAAATAACTCCAATAAACATTTGCCCACTGCCTGAACTGTTATGGCTTCTTCCTAGGGCTGCAGTAGGGATATGGCCTGCCCAAACACCACACCTCATGCCACAGTGCAGCTGAAGCTTAATGCACAGTGTCCCTTCATGCCGTCTCTGCAAAGAATTAACGCAATACCAAGTGGTTACAACACAAGTTAATGCACGCTAAAATCTATTTGGGGATGCAGGAAACATGCTGGGCTGTGAAGCAGGAGCTCTACTTGCTCTCTTCCAGTCCTGAGGTTCATGCATCTGGACAAAACCATGCTGCACGTTGTTGCCTGATGTGTCAGCTGCACACCTGAAATATATAAAAGTCTCCCTTTTCCCACTGCTACAAACTTCAGATATTTTGTTCCCATTGATTTGACTTTTTTCCAGTGCTAAAGCAACTACTCACTTTCTTGCTCCGCTATGACATCAAAACAACTCAGCAACGTCCACTCAGATCGACTGCGTTTTGTAGAATAAGAACTGAAAATCTCTGCCTCCCAGTGCAGTAACACTGCCTGTGAATCCCAGCTTGCTTCCCTAGGGGCACCAGTGCACCCCAGGCTGCCCAGCAGGGAGCTGCAGCTTCCTGGGAGTGCCAGACACTGCAGTGACCAGGGTAGTACTTCCAGTTAAGTCTGGAGCTAGAGATCAGTAGCAGAACTCAGTAAGAAAGGACTCATTCCCTGGGTGAGATGGTGCTCCTGGGAGCGATCCCCACACAGCAGAGAATGACAGCAGTGCTTTCTGCTATTTCTGAAGTACGCATTTAAAGGAAATTAAGATGTAAAATAAATGGAATGAGTTCTTCCAGAGGTGAAGACCTGTGTTATTTATGAGTTTGACCAGTACACTCCTCTGACCCTCACCGTTTTAAGAGCAGTTATCGGATATGGGAGAGCTAAGCAAGGTGGACACACCAGCAGCTGCTTCAAGCCCCTTCTACAATCTGTTTGGCTTTCCCATGTCTTACTTCATTTGTGGGATACTAGCTCTTCCTGCATGTGTCCCACTCACCAAGCCATAAGTTCACCCAGCTCTCTGCAGCTAGCGGTTCAGCACGCCTCATGCCACGTCTGGGCATCAAACATAAAATCATAGAATCCTTAAGACTGGAAAGACACTAAGATCCTCTAGTCCAACCACCAACCTATCATCACCATATTTCAGAATAAAATCTTATTACGTTTATAGAATGCCATTAAATTCTGGTGAACCTTCCACTAACTGCAGTGCCATGCTGGGATTTTACACTTTGTATTTTAAGGAAAGCTGAAAAAAAAGCCAACAATCCAAACAAATAAAGTGAAGAAAATCCTACCCATCAGCATAACAAGAGGCCCTTTGGGATCTTTACACAGAGGCTGTGAGACACCCACGTACCATTCCAGCATCTTCAGTAGGACCAACTGCAGCGTTCCGCTTTTGTTCTTCAGCCTCAGCAATGCTGTAAGGGCACTTTCGGGTATAGGAAATCATCTCATCTCTCCAGGGATCCTGCAGACATTGGCTTACAAATGGTGATGTCTCCTGAGAGTACCCACACACAGCAAAGACAGGCTCCTGACAGCACCAGGCAGACCACACATCCCCTGCTGCAGGCTCCTGTGCTGGAGACAGCGCGGGAAGAAGCGGTTCCTGGAGGTTTTTTCTGACTAGAAGTCTAGACAGGAAGCTTGAAAGAAAAAGGGTTGCTTCACAAGGGCTGGGATTTTTATTTTTTTTTCCATTTTCAATTAAAAGGATATTCCATAGGATAGAAAATCCGGTCAGAGTGACTCAAGGAACATTCATATTTGTTGGTTTCTTCTTTTTCCACAACACAATTAAATCTATTAATATGTTTGAATGGCCTAAATCTGAACTATTCCTACAACATGACACAGAAACGTTTCTAACTAAATCCTATGTTAAACTAGATTAAAATTAAGATTACATTAAGAACCTAATGAAGAGAATTTGTTACCACTTAAGAATAGAAATGTAACCTAAACATTTTATTTTCCTCTCAGAAATGTAGTACTACCCATAAAGACTCCAGTACTGGACTGGATGTTTAAAGACATCGTATGCAGTTTTGGCTATTGATCCTTCTCATCATGGACCCTGCCATTGACCACGCTGCTGAGACAGCAACTAGCACCAGAGCAACACCTGTAGCTTGATTGGAGCTCATGCAGCCAAGAAGGCAGTGTGGGCCAGCACAGTGTGCACCAGCTGTAGGATGAGGCTGTCCAGATGGCCAAGGTGAACACACACCATGTAATCAGTGGTAGGAGCCTCCACACTGACAGGCTGGGCTCTACATCGGCATCTAAGCCCCATGTCTTGTTATGTGTGATCCTCTTGCTTTCCTCTCAGTTAAGGTCTCCATGAATGTCTCTAAGTCTGATAAAGCGTTATTTAAAAGAAAAGAAGGACAATAAGAAAGAAAGACAATCAAGAGAAATGGTGTTTTTAAAAACTACACTGCAGCTTCCATTTCTTCTTATCGCGGAGCTGGAGCTGTCATTTTCTTGGACTGATCACAACCTCCATGTTAGATCAACTTGCAAAATAGATGAAAGCTGAAGTGCTGCAGCAAGCCCAGAAAAGTACTAATGTTCTTTCAAGGCATGTAGGTAAGAAATAGAAAAACACTGTTTACTACAAGCTCTATTTCAAGGACAACTGTTTTTATTAATTACATATTAAGGCATGACTAATCACATTGATGTTACTGTACTGAATCAAGGGCAAGGTACAAGGCAAGCAGCTACAGCACGCATCAGTGAAATTGAAAGCAAATAGTTTGTTTTTTTTTTCCCCTATCTCAGAAGCAGCAATTTCTATCAAGATTGGCAGCAAAAGCTTCTATTTCTTAGCAGTACTAGAAGATGCAAGATCAACATTGGAATAACCAAATGAAGAAAAAAACGGAAATTAGAATATCCGGATCACCATTTGCTTGGGATGTTTTAAAACAGCCAATGATAATGACTGCTGTGACCTTAAAATACATCTTCAGCATTAGCACAAACAGAAATGAAGCCTCAAGAATCAGTGTTCTCCGCTATTTTGCAGGGCAAGAAAAATACCATTGAAAACTTGCTGCTTAGAAAACTTTGAATAATAACATATTTTTCCATTGTAAATTTTCTTCAGTTAAGTCATTTATAGGAACACTGTAATAAAATTTACATAATTTGACTCAAATGCAGATGCAAATTTCATAAAGGAACATTTCTGAAAGCTACATGGAAATCAATTCCATTATAAAAATTCATGTGAGCATAACAGAAGAAATGCTACTGTAAGAAAGTCACTATAGTGCCAATGACTCATCTGCCCATAACGTGCATGGTGAGCCAAGGCAGAATTTAAAATAACGCTGCTTGCTTCCATCCTTTGCAAGAGAAGTACGCTTCAAGGGCTTCACTAATGGAGGATGAGGCAGATCGACACCACTCTGGTGAAATGAATTTCTTAAACAAACTTCCAATGCAGGAACCGTCTAAGGAAAATGGTTATTTTTAGGATGGACCAAATTAATGGACCGTAATCTACAAGCAGATCACAGAGCAAGCTGTCAGCTAGATGGCCTTTCAAACCAAGGCTAACACTGTCACTTGGCAGACGTGTCTAAATGGCACCTGGCAACAGTCATGCCCCACAGCTTTACTCATGTGTTGCGTCTCATGAGCAAGAGCCAAGCATGTCACAGCGCCTGGCCTGGTGTAAAAGGCTCTCTTTTGCTCTTTGTTCTTTTCACACAAAAATTATTCAGAAAAGTGCTTTAAAGTCTATGGGAAGATGGGCACAAGCACCCTGGTCCTGCAGAGTCTGCAAGCACAATCCAGGCTGCTCACAGATGGAGGTGATGGGTTATGCTCTGGGTGCCACACTCATGCAGTACCTCTGCGTCCTGCTTGTCAAGATGAGTGCTGTGAAAATAGGGCAAAGACAGAGCAGATACCACAGCCCTGCTCAGGGAGAGATTTTCCATTCTGATGTTTGCAGTTCCTATTATCTGCTTGCTTCTTGGTTTTATTTGGATGATAACAAGCAGCTGCTGCTTCTTATCAATACGTGCAATTTCCTTATCAAATATTTTGCCACGTAGTTTAGTCAAAATTGATGTAATCCACAGAAGTTAGTTTACACTGATTTAAATGTCTAAGTAGGTTCACTGCTGGGCCACAGATATGTTGCAATATATATCATTTATAATATATATCCCCTTAAGTGAGAAAAAGGATTAAAAAAAAGTAGTAAGAAAAACAGATGTAATGAGACAGGTAAGTTGGTTCACTTTGATCTCATTGTTTCTCTTACTCTGGCAGCTTTTTGGTCTTTCTGCCTGTTTCACCCACCAGCTGGGCTCCCACCATGAGACAGCCATTCAGCACTCCTTCCTTTTAGGGTGTTCGAGCGAGGCTCCTCTCGAGGATGCAGTCCTGTTCACTGTTCCTATCACTGCAGGCTGACAGCTTCCATGAGAGCAGGTGGCTCGTGCTACGCAAGCTTACACCAAGATGAATGGTTTGAAGGACTGAGAGTCTACTGAAGCATTCCAGATTTGTTGGGGTAACTCCAGCTAAGTTGAGAGATGAGAATTTGATCCTATGTCCTTAAAGAAATTAGTTTTACGAAGCAGTTATGTAATTCAGAAAAATGAAAGCTATGGACCCACGTTCTTCTTCTCCTGTTTTACTGTATTTAGCCAGCCTGTCATAATGCTGTTGTGTATGTGATAAACAATTGAAATGTTCTAGTCCACCAGGGACATTTTATAATGGAAGTTCATGGACAGTTTCTATTTCCATATATGATGCAATGTTTTTCAACACTGTGACATCAGTGAGAACAGTCAAATTGTTGATAAAAATGCACCAACCTTTGCATTAATAATTAAAATGTTCTGTATTACAAAAATTCCATCAAACTCAAAATCTAAGACAGATGTCACAGCTGTTTGTGCTTGACGAATTCCCATAATCTCTTGAATAGTCTTTCTCCATATAGCTTCACGTGATAGAGTCAGGGCATAAAGTTTCTTTCATTCCAATAATATCAAGTTCTCTGTTGTGTTTTTTTTCCCCACTTCTTTCAGCATTGGATGAGTAATGTGTGCTGCATATTACTAACGTCTTCCTGAGCTTTACAGGAGAATGCTACAAAATCCCAGAGTTATCTTCTTATTAATATATTTTTGTTTCACTAATCTCTGTGGAAAAAAAACAAAAACCTGAAGAGCATAAAAGTCAACTAGAGAGCCTACTACATCATTTGAGATTCCCTCCAACTTTCTTATCCCTCAGGAAGGATTTCCTTCCTTTGCTTACAAGCAGTAACATCATCTCCACCCGAAAATGGATGGGATTCTTGGTAAATCCCAGGGAATCACACAAAAGAAAAACAGAGCCACATTTTCCTTTTTGCAACTCAGTGCCTTCATGCTACCTCTCACCTCTGGGAAGGCCTGAGGCCTGAGTACTTAAGATTTCCACAGAGCAGACGCAGGGCCTTGTGGAGAGAGGGAGTTGAAAAGAGATAGCCAGCAGGTACCTTGGACCTGGCAGCAAAGTGGGACGGTAGGTCAGCATCTGTGTCCTCCATTCTCCCAGTGGCAGCCCTGACCTCCCTACTGGCAGCTACATGGGCACCTCCGTAGGAAGAGGAGGCTGCCCCTCTCCATGCACACAACCCCAAAACTCATTAACACATGGTCTCAGCTCCTTAAAGGTCTGCCACAAGTGACCCAATCATGGTGCAGCAAGGTCTTGAAACAAAACTGACATGGAAACAATGAAGTTTTGTGCTCCGGAACAAGTTATTTATTGTAGCCAAGTGATGCAGTAAGCAACAAGATAGACATTATTACTAACCATCTGATCCAATGCTGTGTCCCAAGTCCTAGAGTAATCATGAAAATATTTCTCTCACACCCACTCACTACAAAAAGAAATGCAACCAAGAGTAATAAATTTCCATTTCTGGGGACCTGCCTACATCCAGTGTTTGCTGTATTTCATTTAAGATCGCTCCAACAAGAACAGAGTAAAACCTTTTCTGGATACTGCATTATCAGCAATTACACGGCTTGAGAATAATTCTGCCTGGGTCCACCACCCCAGAAGCTACTATTAGGCAACTAGAAATGGTAGAAAGAAGAAAAGCTCAATGCATCAAGAACTGAGCAGAGTCAGATCTTTAAATAAGCACATGTATGTCAGCCTCTCACTGACAATACACAACTCCTAGAACGAATCCACATTTCACTTGAAAGTCTTGAAGCCCATCAGTGGAGACACCAATGTGTCTTCTCTGCCCCACAGTCCTTCTAGGCCCCACGGGTGTACCAGCCCGGCTGTGACTGCCCATCAAAGGCAGGCCCCGCTACTACAAGCAGCCTGAAAACACATCCAGCTGTTGTATTAACCTCAGGCTGTTTTTTCTTATGGATAGCAAAACACGCTGGGATTGTGCTGGAGGACTGAGATCAGTCCCCCAGACTCTCACTCATGACCTTCCCAGGTTTGGTCTAATGGGCCTGCTCCACACAGAACCTCAGGAATAACCTCGTAGCTTACCAAGTTAACGGTGTGGTTGTCTCTAAAGTTTTGCCTCTGTTTTAGCAACCAGCTAAAACCAAAGCCTATCTCACTGAGGGAGGAAATCCTTGGGCAGAAAAACCTGCTTAGGCCCCGGGCAGTGCTGTCAACTAATAATGTGAAGCTTACATCTGCCAAACTCACAAAGCTTTGCTGACCAGTGATCTCAGTGTCCACAGCGGTCTAATAGTCTCTCCAAACAAAGCCTCGGCTATCTTCTAGGACATCTCACCTCTTCAGAAGACTGACTTGTGGCTGTTACAGTTTGATATTCTCAGCAAAGATCTCCGAAATCTCATCAAAGCTTTCCACAGCCATAACATTATCTGAACATTTTCCCCTTTCCAAAGCTTATCTCCTTGAATTTAATGCTTAAAGCAATATTATATCCATCCATTTTAGACAATTAACAAACGAACAAACAAAGAAATGATGTGGCAATATATTAGCGCAAAACTCTTGAGGGTATGAAATATATCATCCACCAGCTAGCACGAGCAGATATTTTATGGCATCAAGCTGCCTTTGCTAACATAAAATCCAGTGTCGGAATGTAGGAAATGCACCAAAGCACCGCAAAAGAACAATTTTGTATCCATAAATACATATTTTCCATCCCAAATGAAACCATTCCTTCCCTCAGAGAAACAGATGTTAAGGCAGAGTTGTCTTTCCTTTAAGGACCGATGCTTTTTGTCAATTTTTCACTGGTATACAAGGACTTGATTGTGAATAGTCATCACTTTACCACAGAAGTGGAAAGAGAGAGAAAAATGAAATCTTGAGATAATGAATTGTAATTGTAGCAGGGAAAAGGAATTTTTTGTGCTACTTCTGTAAAAGCACTGACAGAGGTATGAAGGAAATAAAATGAGACATGCTGGTAAATAGCTCAATCACATAGAACTAAGGAAAGCTGAAGTGTCATAGTTCAAAATACAACACTGTTCAGCACTCTAAGTTGGATCGAAGTGAAAAAGCAAAACAAGTATTTTGCTAGTGTTCTTATCTTACTGTGTTTTCCCTTTGAAGTTCCTAATCAACACCATAAAAGAGGAAGTAGCAGCACGCTGGACGTAAAGTATGCCTTAATTATTATGAAAAAAGCATATTACTTCTCCATTTCTCACTTAAAACAAGGCGAGACGATGCTAAGACCATTGGTATTTTCTCTGTTAGACACTTACATCCTGTTTATGGTAGCTCATGGTATCTGTCACACACAGAAGTGCAGCACACAGCCAGCTCACGTGGCTCCATGACACCAACCTGTGCACTGCTGGATAAGCCAGCAATAGAAATTTTATCCAGCTCAGGAACAGACACATGGTTACATTTTTCCTAAGTGAGCCAAATCTTTACATTTGAATGCAGGCTGCAGAAGGCCAGAGCAACATCTGACTCAGAAAAGAACTTCTTGGCATGAAGTTAACCTGCAAAATCTGAAAGAGCAAAACAAGTCGGCAGAGGGCAAGCGCTTTGCTCCCCACGGACACAGCACTTTGCATTTGACCATCGAGACTAGGTTTTATCAGCAAACAGCAGCCTCCCCAGTTGTACCTCAAATGGGAATGGGATGTCTTGTGAAGGAAAAATCTGTTGTTTTTTTTTAATTCTACATCCAAGTCTGCAAAGCAAACCAAACTACAGCTTTCTGTAGTAAGTTTTGAGCAGAAAACAGGCCACTTCTACTGACTTTGATAAGTAGGCTGGCGTTAAAAGTGCTGCTGATTAGTGACAGACCTTGTCTTTACCAGGATGAAAACAAATGCTGCAACAGCAACTCATTCAAGGACAGAAAAGCTTGTTACCTGAGGAGTGCTCCAGTCCTGTACAAAGCTACAAAGACGTTCAACATACTGTGTTTCCTGTAAGTAGTCCAGAATGATGAGTCCAGAATGAGAAAGTGAAGCTTTGAAGAACAAGTTGGAGGAATGGGGAGGACCTGCCATTCGCTCTCCTGAAAACGTGCTCAGTCTCAGTTCTTGGAAAGGCATAACACTCTCCTCCACTGAAAACCTTTTTCTTTATGCCGTAAAGAAAACTGTTCTCACCTGATACCTCTTCTCAACAAAAGTCAGAGTGGGGTATAACTTCCTTTAACTCACCACTATCGACATGTTATGTGGGCATTTAGTAACACACTTTGAAGGACGGGTCAGGTAGGCATTACTGTTCCTTGCAGAAGCCTAAAATCATTGCTAACACTCAGTCCTCTTTGTCATACTCAATATACAAATGCTAACAAAGCTAAGAATAGCAACACAGTTTTGAAGAATGACACTCTCCAGTGTCAACAGTTTATAAATTAAGGGTTTTCTACATGGAGTACGTATCTTCAGCACAACCACTTCAGTATAGCGCAAAGCTACTTGTCTGCAAAAATAAGGAAGAAACGTATTTTATCAGCCTGGTATAAAGAGGAAAAAAAAAAGAAAGGACTGTAAATACATTTTCTACTTCCTGCCTGTGTTTTAAGAGTCATTAACCTAAACTCTGGATAACATCCAGGAATCTGAAGCCCCATCTTTGACTGAATCTATGTTTGCTAGGATGGAGCTGGAAATAGAACATGGATGAATGTTTCGGATCCCCTGCCGTTAAGAGCAATGTATTACAAATTACCCCAAAATTACTTCTCCCCTTTGCCATTAGCAATGATATTTGAAAGACACGGAACAGATATACAGATTTTTATTTGCAGTATGTTCAATCCAAACTACAAATCCAAGGACCACCTTCTAGTAAACATCCCTTGTTCCAACTCAACCAGGGCCATACACGTATCATGTGTACGACACACTCCAAACAGCTCAGCTAGTCCCTGCATGTGGTAAAACAGAAGAAACATATGGTTTGCGGTTCTTGCCTATGCCCCGTTTAACAGTTGTGGGTTTAATAAAAGCTAGTCGGCTTAGGTTAAATTACTGGTGCAAAACCAACCAGAGACATATTTGGGCATGTGCTCAGCCCATGTGGGCTCAGATCCCAATGCACGTGTTTGTTTGAAAGTGGTTGCACTTGTGTAAAACCATTGTGTGCAACCTTCCCTCCCCTAGCAGGTGGGACGTGACACTGTCACACGTGCACGCTCGCTTCTCTCAAGGACACAAAGGGAGGGAGCCAAGATGGACGATGGCAGCCACTGAGCTACAGGGAGAAACAAGGCTGGGCAAAGGCGAAGATAATGAAGAAAAAAGAAGGGAAACTGGAATACAGAATAAAGGGAGGAAATGAAAAACTGATGGTGCAAATAGCAGAAGGATAAATCTGTGGCTAACGTACAGGACAAAGCGTCCCTGCCAAGCACCATGTGTAGCTGCAGTCACATTTTTCCCGGATTATTTGAATTAATTTATCTGCCAAGTGGGGGAAAATACCACGCTAGCGCAGGTAGGAAAAAACACATGGAATCCTAGGGATTGCAATGCTGACCTACTATTAGTATTGATAGCATCTTAAACTTGTACTAAAGTGTCCACACACTGCCTTGTGCTCCCCCAGAAAGGATTCACCTCATGCACCTAAGGACCATGTTTTCAGACTCAATGAAATGCAGTTTTTCCTCCCAAAGTTGTCCCAGAGGACCAAAAGTAATGACCACCAAGCCCTTAGTAGAGGAAACCCCAGCCAGCTTTAAAACATTTGCTTATTTTTATTGCATCCCCCAACATAGCTGCTGCTCCAGAAACTACTCCAGGCTTCCTCAGAGCGGCTGGTAGATCTAAAAGCCATCTTTTACATTTCCACAGTATCCCTGCGGACCTCGTCAGCAATCCTGTCTCCTAATTTGGTAGCAATCCTCTTGCTTCTCATGCTGTGGGGTGTGTGTTTGCTGGCAGCCCAAGGAATTTGCTTGCCAGGCGAAGAATCCTCTGGACACAGCAAGGGGCAGCAGAGGCACCTGCACCCCAGATGTCTCATACCCACATGCAGTAAAAGAGCAAGCAAGCATGGAAGGAGAATGAACAGTTAGGTGTGACCTGGACCAGAGACATGACCCTGAAACAGCACAAGCAGCACTGATACCTAGATTTGCCCCATGATTTCTAACATTCTGAGGACAGAAACATCTCCCTCCTTCTCCCAGACTCATCCATTGGTTTGGGAAAGCCTGGATTCAGCTTCTGTTCCTCAGCTGGCTGAGTAAAAGTTGTAAAGGGTGATATATCCTAGCATGCAAACAGGCTGTAACAGCACAAAATGGGGTAGAGCCACAATCTGGACCTGCTTCCTTTTCACTCAGGTGAGGACAGGGAGAGATGCATTACCAACTACTCACTTTTCTGCTTTCATATCTGCACTTGCAGGTAGAAGTTACGCTTCAGACCCAAGAAAGGTCCTTGCTGAAACTTCATTAAAAAACAAAATGCTTCACAGAAACTGTCTGCTTGGATACACTGATTTTTTGATAGAAACATACATTGCAAAACAGTTTCCAACCAGCTATACAAAAACTGTTCTATTTGCACTCATTATCTCAGCATACACTCAGCAAGTGTGCAACAACTTGCAGATGACAACAAGCTTTAGTGTACAGTTTCCTACAAGAAACACATCCAAACACAAAGACAGAAAGGAGTTTGAGCTGCAAAGATTCTCCACACAAGTCCTGAGAAGCAACTGCCAAGAGTCCTCTTTCCCTCATGGGATGGAAGTATATAAATTCGAAATGACGCAAGGTGAGCCAAAGAGAAAAGGCATCCAGGCAAGATTTAAAAAAGAACAAATTCCTTCTGCATGCTGATCGCGTTAGAAATAAAGACAACAGTTCAAAGAGCAGTGCTGGGCATCCAGATGCCGCTGCTGGCATCAAATCTTCCACAGTCCAACAGCAGCTGGCTCTAGGGATGACAGCCAAAGTCCCAACGTAAAGCAAAGAAGCAAAGAGAGAGAAGAAGGGAGGGTGAGAGAGAAGTGAAGTGGCAACTCACTGCCCAGCTGGCATCCTTCCTTTCACATAGATACATATGTATTTGTTGTTAATCTTTGACACTCATCTGGAAGTAAAAATCTTACATATAACTCATAAATCAACAAGTTTGATGCACTGGTGTACCAGGGCCAATATCCTTGAGAAGAATAGCACCAGCAAAACACTCATTGCTCATGTAGGCAAGGGCCACTGAAGACAATTAGTTTACTCCAGTAAGAAAAAAATGACCTCCTGAATAAGAAGCATGGACCCAAAACCCTCTCTTCAGTCTTTCTCTGTTTCTGTGGTATTCTCTTTTAAGAACGTTCACTGCTCCTTTCATTTCTAAAGTGATCGCTTACTGAGCTTACCAAAATCACCTGAACACCTGCACTTCTCCTCCATTTGAAGCAGCTGCACATTCCACTACTGACACTGCCTTCAGCCTCATGGCACGGACTGTGGGCACTGCATCAAAAAGGGGACTAGAACTGAATGGCTGTTACGTATCAAGAAATGGCAGGCAACCTGAAGCTCTCCCATCTTAACCATCCCCAGGGGTTGCTCTCAAGGCAATTTGGATAAGGTTGTATGCAAAATTAAGACAGATCATCACTGGTAGCCAACAGTCATCTGAAATTGAAAAGGTTACAGGGAGAAAATGTCAAGGGCAGGCAGAGCTGGAGCACAGTCCTGCCAGGGGATCCCAGGCCTTCATTAACACTATCAGCAAAGCCATTCCTCAGGAGATAGGTGTGCTTGTTCTTCCTATGGGAGTGGACTGCATTAGTAACAGGATGGATGTTCCTCTGTCTAGCATTCAGAAAGGGATGCTGTGAACACTTCGCTCCTGGCAAAGTCCCTAGTGTTCAGAAGACCAAACAAGAAAAGATACAACAGCTACAATTTCTCAGTACTTCACTTTCAATAACATCTCTACTAACATCTCTGTTAAGATCCTGATATTCTTCACAGAACTGTAGCAGGCCAAAGGTCCACCAAGCTGCAACATGAGCCTCCCTGGTGACCTCCCTGCCACGAGTCCTGTGCCATCAGAGGAGCAGGTTTGCCAAGCAGGGCGCTCGGCTTCACAAACCCCTGCTTGGGGGTTATTCTGGAGCAGAGCAGACTGAATGTCCATTAGCACTTTGAGCACATTACACATGCTTCTGAGGAGCGTTCTGGGATAGTTTCATCTAAAATGAATCCAGCTCTGAGATTGTTCTTGTGGGCAAACCAAAGCAGAGCGAGATGGATCAGGCATCTCTTGTTTCTGTTTTTTGTTGCTTTTGTTTCTTTCCCCTTACTGTTCTTTCCTCTATGATTCCTAAAAAAAAAAACTACTTGCGTCTTTTGCAGCTACTGAACTGCATTTAAACACAATTAACCTGCTGTAAGTGGCAGATCTCATCTCTAAAGTGTAAGTGGTCACCTATGCTTGCTATCATCAGTGCAAAATTAAACATCAGAAATCAATTTTTTTTCTCTCTGTGCCCAACTTTTCCTTTTCTTTAAGGATTAGTCACAATTATGGTCAAATATGTCCCATCCTAACAAACAGAATTAATCCCTCCCTCATATTTTCTTTCAACATTCCAGATCACCAGTGAGCTTCAAATGAGCTACATACTTCAAGTAAGTGTACCAGAGGAAGATGTTCTTTTCCTTCACTTCACAGAATAAAAAAATTTATGGTTGGAGGCACTGAACAAACCAAACTCAGTGTTATGGAAAATGGGAAGAGTAACTGATCTCTTATGAAGTTCATTAAAAAATTAAGTTTGACTCTTGGCAACTCCACAGAATTGAAAAACGGTCCTCGATGCTACTGGACAAGTTTCCCAAGCTTAACTTGAATCAAGCTACATAATCTAATCTTGGAAAGAGTGGGCTTTTGAGGCAGACAGAACATATTTGGGGTGCTCCCACTGCCAGGGAAGCCTGGAGCAAAGGGGCAAGGTAGGCTGGTCATCCAGGCTGGGCTGTTGGAGGAGTCCCAGTCAGAGCTGACAGAAATCACGTGTGCTGGCTCACTAGCACTTTGCTTGCTTCAGTGGCATTTATTTGGTCTCTTGACCAAACTGGACCTACACAAAAGATGTTATATATCACCCCTGGCCAGAAAATGTTATTCTGCCAGAAATACCTAAGCTCTCTGGTTCTTCTTGTGTGTCCTCAGCAAAATAAACACTGCTGCTACAAATACAATGACAGTATGCCTCATCACGTTGCATTATGGGTGCTAAGACTAAGACGAGGAACAAGGAAAGGGTCAGGAAACCCTGACCTCCATGTCAGAGCACCTCCCACCTCAGGCCTGAGGACTCTGGACTTTTTGGCTTCATAACAAACAACACCGGAGAGGGGAATACAGTCCTTAGAGGAGTCAGCCAGCAATCTCATCTAGCCAAGCATCCATCAGAGCCTGTCTTGCTTTGATAAGAACTCAGCATCACTAAACTGCTCTAAAAAACTCCAACTTATTATATGCTTCAAGCTTTCTAACAAAGTAATATTTTATTTTGGACCCATTCTTGCCAACAACTTCAACATTCTTTGAAGTATTCCTTTGCTTGCATCCAGTGATTTATGTGGGTGATAGAGAAGTATCCTACAGGACTTCCCTTCCTTTTTCATATCTTGAGTAACTCATTTGTGGCCTTAGCCCAGAAATAACAGAACTATCCACAAGCTAATGCTGATAAAGCTTTTCTTTATGCTATCTCAGATTTTCTTCTCCTTTTGACATAGAATCATAGAATCACAAGGTTGGAAAGGACCTACAGGATCATCTAGTCCAACCATCCTCCCATTACCCTTGCTACCACAAGCTACTAAACCATATCTCGTAGCTCCTCATCCAGACGCCTCTTAAACACTGCCAGGGACAGCGACTCCACCACCTCCCTGGGCAGGCCATTCCAGTGCCTGACCACTCTCTGAGAGAAAAAGTTTTTCCTTATGTCTAATATAAATCTCCTCTGGTGCAACTTGTGGCCATTTCCTCGGGTTCTGTTTGTTGCCTGGGAGAAGAGGCCAAACCCCTCCTCGTCACAACCTCCCTTCAGGAAGTTGTAGAGTGCAATGAGGTCTCCCCTGAGCCTCCTCTTCTCCAGACTGAACAATCCCAGCTCCCTCAGCCACTCCTCATCAGATCTGTGCTCCAGACCCCTCACCAGTTTTGTTGCCCTTCTCTGGACACGCGTCGGGGCCTCGATGTTTTTTCTTGTAGTGAGGGGCCCAAAACTGAACACAGTAGTCAAGGTGCGGCCTCAGCAGTGCTGAGTACAGGGGGATGATTACCTCCCTGCTCCTGCTGGCCACACTATTTCTAATGCAGGCCAGGACGCTGCTGGCCCTCTCGGCCACCTGGGCACGCTGTCGGCTCATGTTCAGCCGAGCATCAATCAATGCCCCCAGGTCCCTTTCCTCTTCACAGTCATCCAGGCACTCAGCCCCAAGCCTATAGCGCTGACATTATATACACAGGAAAGAAACATGGACAAAAATGTACCAAACTAAGGAATTACAAGGAAACAGGAAATCAGTTTAAATAATGGAAACAAAATGTGGTAACATCAAAGCAAAGCCCAGAGCAGGAAGACAGTTGATTCGGTGTGAAATTAAACAAATACTCAAGGAATGAGGCCTTCAAGAAGGTCTAGATTTCATCCAAGGATTCAGATTCAAAGGGGAGGTAAGGTGACAGAAGGGCCCATAAACTTCCTCACACCCACAGTGGGTAGAAGCAGGTTATAAACAGAGAGAATAAAAAGCATCTGACAATATCCTTAGAGCACTAAGAACAGAGCAGACTGACTATTGGTTGCAGTCTGCTGAACCAGGGCCAAGATTTAGAGATTGCAACAGATTAATAGCTCTACCTGTCATCTGCAGGATGCTTCCTTTTGTGAGCTGGGATCCAAGGAGACATAAAAAACTAAAAAATGAAAAAGCATCCATCTGCTCACTTTCCCATTTCTGTAGATCTCCTTGGGAAAAATTATTGCAGCCCAGTTTCATTTCAATATAGATATGAAAAGATAGGGCTTGGGCAAATAAGTGGGAAAGAAGTAATCCAGTATCTGGATTGAACACTGGACCCAGCTCACAAAGCTGACGACCAACAAAAAAAAGGAGTGAAGCAAGGGCAATAAGGAAAGCCAACATAAAGCGCTGCTTGAGTATTCCTGGCACAGGTTTGGCTGTATGCAAGCGTGAAGGGTTTTGATTAGGTGCCCAATTGCTATATAAAAATGATTAGAACTTTAATGAGAACTTAGTGCACTGTACCATAAATGCCAAAGGAAGGTACAATATGGCTGCATATATTTTTCTATCTTTTTGTTAAGAATATTTATTTTAAAATTGTATCAGCCAAAAACAAACAGCTGTCCTGAATCTCTTCCAGTACATGAGCAATCTCTAATATTTACCAGATTTTGGGTTTGCCTTTAGAGAAAAGGAGGAAAAAAAAACACCCTAGCCTTTGCCACAAGAAGTGAGATGCAAAATGCTAACTGTCACCTCTTGCTGCCTCTTCCCTATGTCACGTAGGTAGATGTCTCTCACATTGGGAACATCCGCATCTGATTCAGAGGCTGAAAGACCAGCCTGACATTTCTGGCAGACAGAAATGGAGCCGATCCCAGGACAAGCAGGTGATTTTTCCCAGTCTGCAGCACTTCACTGTGGCACTGCTCCCTGCCAGCTACAAGTGATAGCGTCAGAATTAAGGTATTACCCGATCCTGTTCATTTTTAGAACTAGGTCAATAGTTACTTTATATTAGGAGCCAAGAGAGCTTGAGCAAGATGAACTTGACCAATCAGTACAAAATATATTCATCACTTTTTTAATATGCCTTGGCTTAGATGCCTACCTGCTCCTTACCATTTTAGTATTGAAATGAAATACGTTATGCTGAAGCAAATAGCTGTATTAGACTTTGACCTTCAGTACTTATTCTCCTTAGCTAATTTGTTGCATCACAAATGTAAAAGATCGTGCGTTTAAACATGCATTTAAGCATTTCTGACTCATACAGCCAAACTTCTGCTTTACCAAATTACTTCTGTCAAAAAAAAAAAGAAAACACAATGGAATCTCATATTTCTCTGATAAAAAACAACTCTCTTACAAAAACCATGCAATGTCCTTTTCCCTTCTACACAATACAAAGAAAAGATAGTTTCTTTGGTAACAGCTCCAGCCCTATCCTGCCAACACAGCCTGTACACCCTTTTTCTCCAAGGGTTTTCTTCCCAGTACTCATTGGATTTTGTGACATTTTCTCAGTGTTCTTCTCTTGACCACCACATCAGTGTTTTCAACACACTGTTTTCTAGGAATGGTTTTCAGACAACAGCAGATATCTCTTCTGCCTCAAAGTTAAACCTCTATGCCAGCCAAAAAGACAGGATTTCGGAAAATCAAGGCTCTCAGGTGCTTTATATGCCCTACTCACATCTTCTCTGAATAAGCAAAGATTGGTATAATCAAACATTCAGAAAGGTTTCATCCAGTCCCATAACATGCTTTCTATTCCAAATGTAACATAGGAAACACGGGGAATAAAAAGGATCAATTTTTCAAGCAGGCTACACATCTGACACCTAGAGCCCACATATCTAATAGAAATTAGTGTAATTGCTCATTTGCCTTTAATGCGTTTAACTTTGTAGTTGTAAAAATCACAAGTTGATTTATTTTAGCCACAAGAAGCTGAGGTTACCGCAGGAACAGCTGGCCTCATTGGAGGTCAGCCTGGATGATCATGTCCTGTTCTTGCCTTATGGTCTATGATTTTATTTTGGCATAGAACAAAATGAATCTGAAGAATACGCAAGGAAAGCTTCCTTGCATAGCTGTATTTGAAAGAAAGTAAAATGCTTAAACCAGATCCGTATATATATAGGTGACTATTGCCAGTCTATTGTGAAGCAGATATTTAGTTTTTAAAAGTCTCTTTACAAATGTCTCAGATAGGACAGGACTTGGCATAACTCTAATTTGTAAAGCAGATTATTTAACGTTTAAGGATGTGATGTCTC
Organism: Gallus gallus; assembly: GCF_016699485.2. Taxonomy (NCBI): domain Eukaryota; kingdom Metazoa; phylum Chordata; class Aves; order Galliformes; family Phasianidae; genus Gallus; species Gallus gallus. The sequence goes on along the minus strand of NC_052532.1, from coordinate 124,226,369 downwards.
CACTGTGATTTTTCTGTTATGTTCACACACATTATTGCCCTTTTGTAAAGATAACTTGGTTTATTTTTGCAATACAAACTTTGTACAAGGAACAAAATAACAGTAACTGGATTTCCTGCCACCTCAATTCCAGCGCTAAAGGATGCAGAGAAGTTGAATTATAACACTTAGGTATGTGGTAAGGTTTAGCAAACATGGTGGGAGCTGGGTGGTAATGGGATTCGGATTTCATCAAATTACCTGTCCTCATCATAATAAACACTAAAATTTTCCCTGGCATCCATAACGCAATAACCACTACAGCCTTTCTCCATCATGCATTCAAGTAATCAAAGAAAGCTCAAGCTCAGTTAAATCCACTCTGGATTTTAGGATGTCAGAGCTCCTAGATGATGCAGTAATGGAGTGTGTAGGATGCCTGTAGCGTAAGGACATCTCTGGCACTTGCATCACCTTTCATATGCAACTTCCTTCTCCATTTGTGAATTGAGCAGTGGATCCCTACTACTCAAATACGTACCATGAAATGGCAGAAAAAAAACAGCCATTAAAGAGCTTTTAGAAAATAAGACAGAGTACAAAAAACAGTACAAAAATAAGGCAAACTATAAAAACTTCAACTCATTATTGCCTTAGTCATATAAGAGATTAAGCTTACTGATTTATGTCAGTTGACTCTGCAGTGCTGGCACAGAAAATGCAGGCAGCACAAGCTCTTCACCACTGCAAAGATTAGCAAATATTTCTGGCAGCAGATGCATGAGGAACAGGGCACAGAGAAGTTACAGTCAGTTTTGATATTTCTTTATAGAAGCCCACCATCACAAGCCTGTAGGAAGCCCAAATAAGAAGGAAAGCTAACCTGCAAGTATCACATGTATAGATTATTTTGAGTAGTTACTATTAACTGCTGAAAGCCAGACTACACTATTAGCCTGAAGAACTGTGAAAGAGCCATAGGCTCTACTAATCCAAATGAGAATACCGTACTTCAGGACAAAAAGAAAAAAAAAAAAAGAAGAGAGGGACTTCTGGCATAATATTCTATCAGGTGGCTGGTAAAATTCACAGCACTGTCTGCAGTAAGTGTCCTGTAACAACCCAGTATTTCAAGCTCCTTTAGAAGAGTGCCTATGTCAGGAGCTAAGACAATGAATTTCACAGAGCATCTTTTGTAGGAGCTGAAGCTGGGACATAAAGAACTTGTTTTTGGAAGCTGGTAACGTTCTCTGTAGGCCACTGATTTTTACATTTTGAGCTACGCATCTGTCAAGAAGAGACTCAAAATTGTTTCAGTTATTATGAAAAGCAATGTGATTAAATGATGTCGGCAGAGATCTCGGACCCAATTTCTTGATTCCCTTGTCGCCTATTTCATTGGAGAACCACAAAACAAAATTACTTCAGAGTCACAGGACAAACAGTTTCTTAACATAACTGTAAATGTCTGTGTTTATTTAATATTCAGAAACATGATGGATCCCCACTGGATAAACCCATTACTGCAGAAAGGTAGATGAACCACATAGTGTCCTTCAGTGCTGTCTCTTTCTGCCCTTTCTTTGCTTGCCTGTTTGGGTTTTAAGCTCTGTGGGGTAGGCAGAGCAAAATAAATCCTGGTGCCTTCTCATCTGGGAAGTTATGGAACATAACGCTGAACAGGCTCTGAAAGCTGGCAGCTCCTCTTTCTCACTCCTGCAAAGCCTCAGGTAGCATTGGCCTATACCACTTGAGAGCACAGTTAGAAATACAGATATATTCATGTATACATGTGACTGTTAACGTACAGACACATATGTATAAGTATGCATATGAGATGGAACAACAAGCTTTTGAGATTAAAGATATTTACATTACAGTTTTCATATTTCCTCTGCTGTGAGCATCTACATTATTTAGAAACCAAGACCATTCACATAAAAATCCCACAGCTGTTGCATTTGGAAAGTCGTTTCTAAAACATCATGTTGGGGTTACAATTCTACAGAGAGCATCTGTCATCTCTCCTAGTATTTAGCTATAAATGTTTTCATTGGAAAGCTTTATTAAAACTCACGAATTGAGTACTCTTTAAAACTGCTTATTTATTTATAAAAGACATTTGCGTACAAGCGGCGATGACATTTGTTAGGTGTCCTGGTGTTACATTGTTTTGACCTCTTTCCTCATGCCATGGTGAGATGCTTTATCATCCAGGCTTGATGCTGAGAGCTGGAATGGAACTTTGTGTGAGCTTATTTTCTGTGTGGCTCTGAGAACTGGGTATTTAAGTATCAGATTAAGTATCAAAGAGATTTAAAAAAGTGCTCCACTCCAAGAGCAAAAAAGTGGAAAACAGAGCAAAAGAAATCAGTCACATAAGTACTACTTCCCAAGAAAAGCTGAGTCTTAATCTTACTAATCTTAATGTTACTGGCACTCAAGAGATGAACATTTATTTCACTTCCGTTATTTATGGCATATTACAATACGGTAATGAAAAAATACATTAGAAGTGTCACCAACTTTAAGGCACCTGTCAGAATATTGACAAACTCACACAAAAAACACACTGCTATTATGGTCTAAAGGCTTAAAACAGAACAGCCCAACATCATGTCATTACTCAACGAGTTGCAAAACCGCAAAGGAATGATGCTGTTTATCTTAAGCAAATGTGAGTAAAAGCCTTCCACAAAACTAGGTTGTTATTTGTTTTCTATAAGACACACTGTGAGGGGTGGGTTTGGATTGATCTTTGTCAGCACATGTCCAGCAGGGAAAATATCCACTCTGTGGTGGGCACTGGCTAGCAGAAGCTCTGTGCTTATCCTCTGCTGCCCACAAGGCTTTGCTCCCAGTTCTCTGCATGGTAATCCTCCAACTGGGAATACCACAGTGAAAAACTTCCTCTTCGTATCTAACTTAAACCTTCCATGTCCCAGTTTAAAACCATTCTTCCTCGTCCTATCACTATCCACACTCGTAAACAGCCGTTACCCCTCCTGTTTATACGCTTCCTTCAAATATTGGAAGGCCACAATGAGGTCTTCCTGAAGCCTTCTTTTTTCCAAGCGAAACAATCCCAGTTCCCTCAACCTGTCCTCATAGGAGAGGTGCTCCAGCCCTCTGATCATCTTAGTGGCCCTCCTCCGGACCCGCTCCAAGAGCTCCATGTCCTTCCTGTAGTGGGGGCCCCAGGCCTGGATGCAGTACTCCAGATGAGGCCTCACAAGAGCTGAATAGAGGGGCACAATCACCTCCCTCTCTCTGCTGGCCACCCCTTTTTTTTAATGCAGCCCAGGATATAGTTGGCCTTCTGGTCTGCAAGCGCATATTGCTGGCTCATGTCCAGCTTCTCGTCTACCAGGACCCCCAAGTCCCTCTCCACAGGGCTGCTCTCAAGTATTCATATTTGTTAATGACCTATAATTCATTCTTCAACCTACAGTAGGGTCCTACAAAATATTTCTCAGGATACGGACAGGCACATTACCTTTGTCAAGAACAGACCCCTAGGACAATCTTTTCTTTCAGCTTGGACATTATAAGAGTAGCTACTTCCATTAGCTCTTTCTTATACATGCCTTTCCAATGAATAGATTTCATTTAATTTATTTTTGTAGCAATCAGCTATAAGTAGCCATAATAGACAAAAGCAAGCTTTCAAGCTTTTGTGACAGATTCCAAATTTTACTCAAATAAATATTCACGAAAACTTCAAATACTCCAGAAAAGACTTATTAAAAGATCATATTACTCCTCTACAATTATAGTAACTTTTATTTGACGCAGTTTCTTCAAAACTCAGCAACTCCTGTCCTAATTGTATACAAAGCCAAAACTGAAAAGGACTTTAACAAAAGAGCAGTTAATGTACTGTAACTTCACGAAACTTGGAAGAACATTATTTCCTGCAACACTTTACAGTTCCAAGCATATGTTTTTGTTGTGATATTATCCTTCCTCGCGTCTTTTTTTAACCCTAAATTATTATAGTCATTTAGAAGAAAGGTAAATAGAAGGATGGGAAGAAGAATCAAAAGCGCGGGAGGAAGTGAGCGTGCTTCTCCAACAAAGCCTAAGGCTATCTAGCTGGAATGGCCTTAGAGGACTTCATAACAGCATAAAAACTTAAAGCTGTTTATTAATCCAGCTTTATGCTCAGATAAGGTGGCTGGAAATCACGCAGCTGTGACCAGATCCAGGCGAGGCTTCCTGTCCACCTTCCCATGAGGGTGATAACAATGAGTCAGTCCATAACAAGTCAGTGTCGCAAGAACCATCCTTCTTTGGAGGGACAGGCGGCCTCAAGAGTAGACACTGAAGATACCAAGTTGAAAAGGAACAGATCTGAGCCCTGAGCTGGGAGTTTCACTGTAGTCCTGTGCCAGACATGACATAATCCTTGAACTACAAACAAAAGCTAATAATAGTATCTGATCTTAATTTGGAAAACAGAATTTTTATTCATTTTTTGGAGTCTTACCAAATTTGAAAGATCCATGTAGCGACCCCAGGAGAACATTCATACGCCTCTCTAGCTGCCACCAAAACAGGTAACGTACTGCTGATAGAAGCCATTAACTGCACTGCAGCTGGTGAAGCATCCCAGAAACACTGAAAAGCTTCTAACTATTAATTAGCAATGAAAAAAGCCCATCCATCAATGGGGAAAAAATTAAAAAAATCACCACTTGGCCAAGTTCCAGCATTTTTAATTTCAGTCCTGTGTTGTCTGTGGTAGAAAATTAAATCCCCACAGGGTTTTCACAAAATGCTATCAACACAGAAGTCACTGGGTGATCTCCTTGCCTTTTAGAAGAAAACTGAACCGAGCTGGCAGACCCTCAAAGGATATCAGAACTTTTGACAATTCAGATGAGATCCATTTAAAATAGTTCTCAAAGGAAAAAAAAACATTGAGAAAAAAGTCAACCGAGCAAGCGCTGAGGCCATAAGGCTGATTCTCCTTTCTCTAACAGTATTCCTCTGGTGTCAATACATTGCTTCCAGCCAACTCCAACTTATACACCAAGAGGTACCAAGTGCAATAATCCACCTGAACAATTTTACTTCCATGGAATGAGATCACGTACATTGACAGCTAACAGGAATCAAATAACCCTCAGCACTGTAATCATGGTCTCACACATTTAGTTTGCAGAAAGTATTTAGGTAGGTCGGATCTGAGGACTAGTTTATGTCAGTGCAACAGATGACTGGGATTTGAAATATCTGCACTGTGTAATGAAAACTATTCTAATGTTAAGACTGGCTCATCATCTCAGCCTAAATGTTGGTATTTTAAGTTTGCATCAATTAATGGCTTGCAACTGAGGCCCTCGTTTGCAGTGAAGCAGCACACCTTTTAGGTGACGATGTCCCCACAATTCTGGCTCAGAGCTATTTCATCCTACAGCATAACCAACCGGTGCAACAAGCTGAGAAAGTCACCTTGGATCACTTTCATTTTGTTTTGGACAGGAGGCCTTTCAAATTCCCCCTACACATAAAAAGAATCATGGTTTTTAATGTCAGAAAGCTGCTCTACCTTTTATCCTTTCCTTCAGCTGAAGTCACAGACTCAGCCCGCGGGCCTGTGCTTTAATTTGAACCAAGCACTGAATACTTCAAGCTCTAAAAATAGATCCTAAACTCAAAATTTCTAACAAGCTCACCACTTTCCTTTAAGCTTTCATTCCATAAGAGACCACTTCCAGTGCAGCCAAAACAAAAAAAGAAAAAAAAAAGAAACAAAACAGTACAAAACCAGACGCTGGCAGGATGCTGCATGTTCTCCTACATCTATTAAATAGTAAAAGATCACAGTGTGCTTTGCTCCTTTTTTTTTCTTGTTTCTATATACAATGGGTAGCCTCACTGCAAAGCATATAGCAAGTACTAGGAATACAGCGGAAAAAGAAAGATCTATTCATCTCGCTGTTCATTAAATTAAACTTTTAAGTCGCACGTTATGTTAGAAGTACCTGCATCCAACAAAAGTAACTTAGTGACTCAGGGTACAGCTTGTTTAAAGCACTTTAGAGGAACGTTTATCAAGCCACGGTGGTGGGACAGGGGGTGTATGTGACTCTGGCCCAGCACCCCTGAGGGGAACTGGGCCAGGGAGGCAGGAGAGAGCAGGAGCTCCTTCTGTCTTGAACCAGTAGGGAGTGGAATCCCCCAGCAGCCAGACACCTACAATTCATCACTTCATCCTGACAGCTTTACAGAGCAGGCTGCAAAAGAGCTAACCGGCCTTAAAATCTACCTGAAAGGCCAGAGCAGGAGAATTTGCTTTAACTGTTCCCTTAGTACAGTGCTTTTGTGATTTTAACTTGCTTAGTTGCTCCATTCCATTCCTGTAAATCCGTGTTTTCAGGAAACATGCTTTTATCATTAAATCTTCCCAGCGATAAAGCTGACTCAGAGTAACATGACACACACTCAAGCCTCTTTCTTTCAGGGTTTTGAACCCATCTTCCCAGGGCAAACTGGTCACTCACGTTGTTTCTTGTTCAAAGCCCTCACGAAAGCCTCCCTGCAACCTCCCACAGGGGTGCAAGGGTTTGGCTGCAGCTTTTAACAAGCCTTCTGCAAAGGCAGCTCACCCTCTCTGAGGAGCATGAAGATAGCGGTAAAACATTCCCCAGTGTGTGTAGCAAAGGGAATCTTGCTGATACTCAGCTCTCCAAGAGAAAAAGGTGGCAGGTGAGTATCCCTATGCACCTAAACAACAGGTATCACCTCACCACTTTGTTAGGGTGGGGTGGAGTGGGGCTGCGCCTCAGGGCCTGCATGCCCAGGAGCCACCAGCCAAGGGGAGCCGGGGGCAGCTATAGGCTGAACTGAAGCACATATATACAAGGGCTGCACCAAAAGTAATGCCTCCCTGTTTATTACATCAGCCCACAACGTCAGAGGCTGATGTTTGTGGTATGCCAAGTAGAGGTTGAACCTTCCCGCCAATATTCCGTTACAGTTTGTCGTGTGACAGATGGCAGCAGAGGGGCAGTCTGACAAAATGGCGTCTGATGTGGAAGTGCATGTGAAGCAAAGGGGTGGAACTTAATCTCTCTGTACGGAAAAAAGGGTACCCACTGACATTCATCCACACTTGCTGAATGCTTCTGGAGACCAAACAGTGCATGTGAGCACAGTGTGGGTGGTGTGCTTCAGCTGTGATGACAGCAATGTTAGAGACAAGCAACGTTCCAGACTGTTCATGCACAGCTGTTTCAACACAATATGAAGAGACCTCAATCAGCTCTTCTACACTGGCTGGCTAATGGTGGTGACTGTGTTGAAAAACAGTTTTGTAGCTGAGAATTTGCTCTATCAAGTAGTGTTATTGTGTTTTTTTCTATCCATTGTAGTTTCCATAGAAATAAGTAGGAGGCGTTACTTTTGGAGCAACATGCATATGTGCACAATACACAAATACCTATATGTATATATTTGTATATGCAATATACACATTTTTGTACTTTATTTTCTTCTTAATCAGTTGGAGAGCAGCAAGCTCAGCCCCTCTACGATGCTGACCTTTGTGTGAGTGCTGTACCCTCTGTCCATCAGTAGCTACGTACATATACGCAATTTAATATATACAGCACATGCACACCGATCAGGCAGCAGCCTCACCCCAGTTATTATATTCTGCCCTCTTAACCCTGCTGACTCTCTTCAAATGCTAACATATCTTCAGAATGTTTTTACAAATCACGAGTACAGCTTAAAATGTAAAGTGTTGTTGGAAAGCATCAAACAGTTCTCCTGAGGACTGCATCACCAGATACCAAACTTAGCCATAATATGCTTTTCTGCAGCTCTGCGTGATATCCCCGGACCCAGCTGACAAAGTCTAATGACTGTAGGAGGCTTTAAATGCCTTTATACTGCGATTTGCAATCCAAAAAGCTACTTACTTCATAACATCTAAAATGCTTACAGTCCCTTTTTTCAGCATCTGAAAGAGAGCACAGACTCATCCTTCTTTCAGTGATGCAGTCTTGTAAACAACAGTTTTACCACCCTGATCATGTTATATCCGAACGTTGTTAAGAAGTAATAGATACAGCAGGGAATTGAACAAATTCCAGGTTTTAAAGAAATCTATATATAGATAACCAGGAAAAGTTCAGAAGTTCATCCTTATCAAGAAAATACTGCAAGCATGAGAAAACTGTTTCCTGTTCTGAGAAATCATTTCAGCTGTGGAGTACAATGAAGACACAGCACAGGCAATTAAAAAGACAAAGACAATTTACTCACTGGCTTAAAAGGGATGGGAAAAGTCTTGGAAATATCAATGTGAGGAAACAGTCTCCATTCCCAAGATACTGAGAGTGAACTGCACTTTAGAAATCAGAGGTTCTTGTTAAGTACTTAGGTAGCTCTTTTCACTGCTGTATAAAAATAGAAAGCCTCAAAATAGAAAAAGGAACAAGTTCTCCTCTGTAGGTCTAGCCTGAAAAAGTGGTAAGCTTTGGTTCTAAATGTTTACCGCTGATTCACAGATGAAATAAACTGTACTTTGGGAGCCAGAGTCATCTCTGAACAGGGGAATGCTGAGTTCATGCTCCTTTCTTGTGGGAACGGGCAATTTGGTCTAGCTCCTCAGAAGGGGTTTGACACAAAGTTCACCGAAGTCAGCATCTCTCCCTCACGTCAGATCCAGAGGATTGTGCAAAGTGATTTTCATCAAGAGAGCAGCAACTCCATGACCAGGCAGGACAGAGCTGATGAGGGCAGTGTCAGTCAAACACAACCCTGCACTCTTAAAAATAACTTCAAATGTAAGTTAGGGATACACAGTTAGGAGAAAGAGCCCAACTTCATGTGACTGAAGACTTACACCTGCCATCTAGGCTTACCACCTGCTGTCTTGTTGCATCTGTGGCTGCTTCCTTACATTGGAAAAAAAAAAGGCAATAAAACCTTCTCTTCTTCCTGGGACCAAGCTCAGCATGAGGAGACCCCTTTATACAGGTAGCAACTCTCCAACATCCTGTTAGAGGAGACTGAAAGCTACTCAAGTTGCTGTGAGAAACGTGCTGCTCCCCACATGGTGGCACCAGCCTGCACCATGTGCCAATCACAGAACCAGAGGCGTCAGAAGGGACATCTGGAGATCAAGTCTCACCCCCTGCTAAAGCAGATTCCCTACAGCAGGCCACACAGGAAAGCATCCTGGTGGGTTTTCTATATCCCCAGAGAACGAGACACCACAGCCTCTCTGGGCAGCCTGTTCAGCGTTCTGTCACTGTCACAGCACAGAGATTTTGTCCTCGTGTTTGGATGGAACTTGCCATGCTCCAGTTGGTGCCCGCTGCTCCCAGCTCTGTAGCTGGCCACCTCAGCATTCACACCGAGGTTGGCTCCCAGTACAGATTTCCAGTAGTCGAGCTCAGGAGGTAGAGATTGATTAAGATAGCTTTTCACCATGTATGGTTTGTGTTTTCTTGTTTACATTACACTCTGCCTTCAGAGGGACAAGGAGAGTCAATTGAAGTCGCTGTTCTCAAAAGACAGAGCTATGCACGGGTTTCCAACACTAACAGAATGACTTGTATCCAAAATAAAACTGTTAAATGAAATTAGGAAAAATACTTCACATTCGTAGCAGCAGCGTAACTATTGACAGTGGCTTAAATATCCTGTTCCACACTTTGAAAAATGAACTTAAAACCTCCAGTGCATAACCCTACCTCCATGAACAGTCTCATTTGCCACCCTAAATGGCACAGATAAGCATATGCAAACTACATCTACCGTACTTCGGTTATTTTTAACCCTAAGGAAAATGCAAAGTTAAGGTCTTTGAAGTCAAGAGCACGCTGCTGACTTCTGAAGAAATAACTGTGCCTGTGTTCCAATGTGGCACAGGATGGGAGAGGACTACAGACACACCAGCACACATCTGTCACTTGCTCTCGTGTGCCCCATCACTTCAAGGTGTTGGGCACCGCTGCTTCATCCTGTTCTGGATATGTTCATTGGCATTAACCAGAAGCCCAATAGCAAGGAAAGAATACATCTGTTTCCTAGAAAAGCTTTGAATAAACCCCCAAATTCTACGTTTTCCCTGGGGTAAAGGAGCAGTAAGTTCATGAGAAGTCCCCAAACGTGCCTCATGCCTTTATAGGACAGGAAATGTAGTTAGATACAAATGCTGACTCTCTCGTACACTCAATCCAATGTTTCAGGTCAAGTAACAGGCATCTCACAGCTTAGTACTACACTCATTTTCACAGGACAAACCGCAGCAATACTTCTTAACCACAATTAATCCCATCCAAATGGGAATGTAATCTGTTTGAATAAATAAAAAGTAAAAAGAAGAGCAAAGCCAAAGAATAATGAGCTTTTCTCAGGGCAGTGTGCCACGGCTAGCTGAGTATCTAAAACTGTGGTTGCATCATTTATACTGCATACTCTAAAGAAGACAAACTATGCCATGTGCGACAACACATCTGGATATCTTGTGATAAAGCACATGGGCAGAACTGATTTTCTGCTGGCTAGAGAGTTCTCTCTGAAGTTACTGCATGTTGATTCCTTCTGTAATTGTACTTGCACAGATACACACACTCCCATTATGAGTTTTTCCATCTTCTGCAGCATTACCCAGAGTCAGAGGCAGAACAATTGACTGTGTGGCGCATGGCCTGACTTCTAGAGTAACACGCATTACCCTTCAGTGATGTTCAAATACTGCATTTCTTTGTGTTTTTTACCATGATCACTTAGTTTTTTTAAATGGCTGTAGTGGAACAGACAGTGATACTCAAACCATCGCTAAGCAGTTGTGGTTGTATCTCTAGTTTTCAAACAACCAACCCTTTAATAGGTTGGAAAGGTACCGAGATGCCTCCCAATACATCTTACAATAGATCTCTGTGCAGCACCCAAACTCCTTGCCTGCCTCCTGCTTGATGGCCTCACCTTATATACACCAGCATCTCCTCAGCTGCTTTGGAGGCAGCTTCCCTAACCCTGTGACTTCAATCCTTTACTGCATGTTTGATTGCCCCTTTTTCTCCCTCCCTGTGAAGAATACTGGTAAACTTGCTTGTATAACTGTTCGTGCCTTCTCAGAAGAAGTTAAGTGGGAACACATGCATTTTTACTATTCTCCATTCTGTCACAAGAATCTAAATAGCCTGAGGGAAACTGTCCACAGCATTATCAGAATCACTTGTTTGCAGCTTGGCAGCGTTCACCCACTGGCAAGTTCTGGAGCTGTCTAACAGCACAATCTGGAAAGCAGTTCTTACCTCTGCACATTTGGGAGAGGACTGCTTAGAGAAATCAAGATATATATACATATACACACTTAAATCTAAACTTACATTCTACCAGAACTGCTAAAGCATGCATCTTTAAGCTATAAAACTGTAGTCTCATTTTTTTCAGATCCTGATCTTGTGCAGCTTCACTGATAATTTCTCCAAATAATAATATCCAAAAGTCATTAGAATAACTCATTAATTATGTAACTATGTGAAAAGAATAGAGCCTACCTTTTTATTCAGCAGCAATAAAGACATTCCGCAATAATATAATGCCATTAGTGTTGCTGCAATCTATACAGGCCTCCAAATATGCCTGCAACCAAAGCCTCTTTCAAGTACAGCTGGGTTAAATAAACAAAGGCTGATCACGACTGCTGTAAGCAGCAGTACTCAGCTGAGTTCAGTTGTTGCCTATCCAAAGATCTTGCTGGATGAATATTCAAACAATGCATTCAGCCTCACGACCTCGGACTCCGTTAAAGAAAATTCCACGAGACCTCTGAGGTCCGATCCTCCCTGACCTCCCTGGGAAGGGAACGTAGAGATTGATGACCTGAAGGCATAGTGCAACAGCCTAGAGGGAAACAGAAACCACACTGAAGAAGAGCTGAGGAAAAGGTAAGTAACTGCAAATGGCAGTAAAACTTCAATGGATATCGCAACCTCAGCAGGGACAGGGGAGGAGGAGGAGAATATACTATCATAGTATCAAACGACAGCACGGAATATGTCAGAGGAACATTTTATTGAAAAGGGGCACCCAAACTGTGGGCACACTGTGAAATCCTGCTTCTGCAGCCAAATGGGGACGGAGCTACACTACAAAACTAGACAACAGGCTACAATATTGCTACAAAACTGCCTGCTCAGAAGGGCTGTGATGCTTAACACATTGTTCATTATCTAGAAGAATGAAGTACTAAAAAGACACTCCTTTCTTAATAACCAACAGCACAGACTGTGCAAAGATCCTGCCTGAAACAAAGAAAATCTTCTTTTATTCTTTTTCAGTACCATTGCTTACCTTGGCCCTTGACAACACAACATCAACAGGGGAAAATTCTCCTTTATTTTCAGGATCTCTTGCTCTCAAGCACAGGAACACTGAGTTCAGTGACATGCATCCTCCTCAGCATACAAAGCATGGCCACACAGATGCCCAGGCTGTAGCTGTGTCCACATGGCCTGCTGCAACCTTGGCCTTGCACAGAGTTAAACCACAAACCTAAGGTAGAAACCTCCATATCTCCTGCCCCAGAAAGCTGGCAGCACCACCTTCAGAAATACGCTCAGGAGAGACCCATGAGCTACAGCCAAGCCCACACAGCTGCTCCCTGAGGGAGCACAGCATGGCTGGCTCACACAGCTGGGAGTGGGTGGAGAGCGGAGGATCTCATTTGGTGGATGAAATGGGGATCCCAGCCCATGCTTTTTGCCTCAGAAGCCTCCCATTTCTGCCACTTCCTTGCTTTCTCCATGTCTGACCCAGATCTGAGCACACAAGCGTTTCACTGCCTCAGAGTAAAAGCGTGTCTAACAATATAGTCCATAGAATCATAGAGTGGCCTGGGTTGAAAAGGACCACAGTGATCATCGAGTTTCAACCCCCCTGCTATGTGCAGGGTGGCCAACCACCAGACCAGGCTGCCCAGAGCCACATCCAGCCTGGCCTTGAATGCCTCCAGGGATGGGGCATCCACAGCCTCCTTGGGCAACCTGTTCCAGTGCGTCACCACCCTCTGGGTGAAAAACTTTCTCCTCATATCTAACCTAAACCTCCCCTGTCTCAGATTAAAACCATTCCCCTTTTCCTACCACTATCTACCCTCATAAACAGCCGTTCCTCCTCCTGTTTATACACTCCTTTCAAGTACTGGAAGGCCACAATGAGGTCTCCCTAGAGCGTTCTCCTTTCCAAGCTAAACAAGTCCAGTTCCCTCAACCTTTCTTCACAGGAGAGGTGTTCCAGCCCTCTGTACGTGAAAATTCTTACTTATTATCATGGAAAGTGTATTAAAAAGAATTAAAATTAATCAGTACACATCTGCTGATTAAGCTTACAAGAAAGCCACACCACTAAACTTGAGAGCATACTGCTTGAGAACCTGACGGATGCATCGCAGTGATAAGCCAGCAAAGCGGCTTGCTTGATCACAAACTATTCTGCTGCTAACAAAGACCATTTTCTTCAGATTGTTCCAGTTCAAGAATGGGTTCACTTAAAGGCTGAGGAGCAGAATGGAAGATTTTTTTTTTTTCCAAATCTACAAGAACTTGGTAGAAGAGGCTAATAACTCACAGCTCTAAAATCCAAAAGCAATGGTAATGAACAACAGTCCAGTCAGATACCTCCAGGTAGCTGGCAGTTTTCAGGATTTCTAATAAATTGATGATTCCCTGAGTTGCAGATACAAAACACAGCTTGCTTTTAAGCATCCAGCATACACAACATAGACCAAACACACAGCAGCACGTTCTGCAGTTGAATTTCATCAGAAAGAAATTCGGTTCATGTGTTCCACAACTGCTCCGGGATGCAAACTGAAGCTCAGCAAGTGCAGACAATCAGAGTTCCTTCCAAACATACAGTTCTGATCCTAATTACGATGCAAATTTTAATGCACAGTGTTAACTGATTATCTGACAGTTCCCTTAATTTAAAGAGTAAAACGTGGTTTCACTCACTCTTCAGAGCTTCTCATATATGTAATGCGGTGTTATTAAGCAACTTAGTAACACTGATGTGAACTCTTCCTCTTTAACTGAATTCCAGAAAGACATCAGCACAAGAGAAATATGACCACGTGCTAAATAAATACATAATTCACCATTGCACATATACTCTTTGCTAGAATTGTGTCAGGCTGAACAGCAAAAGAAGAACCAAATTAAGGAAAATATTACACTGCCATTGACGCTCAACACGAGAAATAGCTATCAATCAATACCAATTGATCTTGCAACAATACTATAAGATATTATCCAAAACAATTAGTAAGCAAGGAACTTGATTAAGTGCAGATTTAAAAATCAGTGATCGTAATAACTTTAGCTAATGACTTCTGTCTGAAAACCCAAACACAGATTTAAAAGGCTGCTGACAAAAATACAACTGAAGGTTCAGACAAGGAGCAGGCACGTGGCACTAACTGCTAAAGGCAGTACATGCCACCCCTAGAATCAGAGTATCACCAAGGTTGGAAAAGACCTCCAAGGTCATCCAGCAGTCCAATCGTCCGCCTACCACCAATATTTCCCCACTAAACCATGTTCCCCAGTACAACATCTAAATGTTTCTTGGACACATCCAGGGATGGTGACTCAGCCACCTCCCTGTGCAGCCTGTTCCAGAGCCTGGAACGTTTCCCTGAAATGAAGAAAAAAACCCAGATGCTAAAGCATCCAAGCACAAACCACAAATGAATGCACTAGTTCTTTCTAGTTTACTGCAATTTACTCTTAAGGAAATGTTGGCTGCTATTCACACCTTTGTGTACATGTATATAAACTATATAGGTTTGGCAGTTTTCCCGACGACTTCTTTTCTTCTCTTTTCCACAGCTAAAGGGCATTCTGCTTGTCTGAATACCCCAGCATATGCCTGCAACTACATCTATTTTAGCAATGTGATGAAGCTATGTTTGGATGTTTACCTACTTATTATAGACACACACAAAAAAAAAGCTGTTTGCCGAAAGCCCTCAAAGAAGTCAGCTAGATTTCTTCTGCTGGTCTGTTCCCTACTCCAGAAGGCTGTTTCAGTGCAGGGTTATATCACCCTAAAGAAGTGAAACACCTTCTGAAGAGTCATGAGTGAAAGCATTTTCACAAAGACAGCCAAGGCTCCAAAAGCCACCTGGGGACCCGTGGAAGACCGCAGATGGAGAAGAGTCAAGTACACCTCACCCAGCATTGTAGTTAGTCCAGCAATTACATGGCATTTTGAGTCATCTCACTGGAGCAGAAACGAGATATGAAAGACATGAGAGCCCATGTTTACACGGACTCTGCTGAAGGAGGTGGAATTTCAGTCATTTCATTTGCAACTTGCCTTTAACAAAGCCAAACAAAACAACAACAAATGACCGCAGTAACTCCGTATTTCCACATGTGCAGAAATGTAACAAAAGTAATTGTTATTTTTCAACAATTCCCACAATTTTAAGATACTCATGAACCAGATAAAAGAATAACAACACAGAAGCCTTCTCTTACATTTGGCACTTGGCAACTGCAATCCCACATAACAAGCCGCTTTACAAGAACACAACATTTGTGAACATTGTACTTAAACATTTGATGATAAATTTGCTTGTATAACTGACTGTAAAGTCAGGTGGGAAGCAGCCATCCATTTCCCTGAATTTCTGTAGCACAATGTTGGTTTTCTTTTGCAACTCTAAACATAAGAATATTCCTCCTGGAACAGATACACAATCATGTGCCAAAATGAAAAGCACCTGCAAAAGTCACATGGAAACCAGTTATATGGTATTTTGCTCCTAGTAAACAGAAGAGCCCTAAGGATTTAAAAGATAGAACTGATCTAAATTTTCAGCTACATGAGCTCCACTCTATGGAGTTCCACACTATGGAGCTCATTTATGTGAAGGATTTAGATTAGTGGAGCTCCTCTGCATCCGTAGGTCCCACAGATTCTTATCCCTATCCAGTGATTTGCACCAAGCCTGCCCTTCTCATTCCTTTACCTCTCTACTTTTACACAAAGGAAAAGCAGACCTAGAGAAAAGAAGCAAGATTTGCTGTATTCACATTGCCTGGGGGGCTCCACAGCACAGCCCGGTCCATAAATTGTATCAAGATGCACCATGCACATGTTGAAGTGCACTGGTCAATATTTGGAGAAGAGCAGATGGTGGCCAAAGCTCTTTTTCCATACACTAGAACAGCACTGGAAAGAAAGATCTGAAGCTAATTTACTAAACACAAGTTTAAAGAGGACTTAGGAGGAAAATATTATGAATGTTATGCTCTAGAGCTTCCTCAGATGTGAGGCCAATAATGGATCTTTATTTTTGTTATGTTTTCACACGTAGCATTCTGCCTGCCAAAGCCAAATGCGGGAAACATTTTGTCCTTCATTTGAAACACACACTAATTATTCATGCACAAAACAACATGGGCACATATGAAAAAATATTCATCATTTTATATCAAGGTAGTTCTTTTAAATCTTACTGTTTTACACACACGTCCATTTCGGATGTCAGCATCAAGCTTATAGCAAAACACCAAAATGAGTGATGCCCTTCAATTCAAGGGACACTTCAAAGTGTACATTCACACCCATCAGATGATATAGCATCAAAATAAAGGCACCAAACTAAAAAAGACAAAAATCTTCGTGTGAATTTGTACTACACTACACATCCTCACATCACTGATACATTCTGTCATTCAGACATGCATAAAATCGACGCTTTTAAAACCAGTTTTCTCTGTTTTTTATTCTTCTTTCAGTAGGAGAGGTTGACGCTATCAGATTACTTTCATACATCAAGACAAAGTAATTCACATCCTGTTGAATGCTCCTTCTAACATGGATCACATAACTTGTCAGCTTCCAAGATGTGGGCATCTAAGCAAAGAAATTCCATACCCCACACAAAAATTATCAGAAATAATTTTCTTGAACACTACATTATAACTGCATTCATCTTTTAATCCCTCACGTGCAAACAGCACTGTAGAGATACAATGATCATACACACTTTGCATTTCTCTCATTCAGTATGAATGAGTTCCAGATTAAGTTGCAGAATGAACACACTTCCCAAATAAGCGCTCTTTAATCTCTCATAATATGAATGAACATTTTTGTGAGGATCTGCCTATGCCGCTGAGCGTTCAGCCCTCTGAAGAACAAAGAAGAACAATGAAGTGAAAGAAGTCTCATAATTAAATAAGACTGGGCACATAGGACGTCTGGAAGGAGGCACAGCACATCTTACATGCAAGGCTACCAGTAGAACCACGCAACGACATACTGGAGATAGGCAAGGAATCGTACACAGAAGTAAAACATAGCAGTGATTGATGGGACAGCTTGGAAAAATACTCACACCAGGCAAAATATTTCCAGAAAGATTTTTCAAGAAATATAGTAAATACGAAACAGTGTCAAGTAAAAACAAATCAGGTCCTTATCTCACTGCCACAGTTGACATTGTATTACAGCTTCCCAGCAGGTGCTCGTGTTAGATTAGGCATAGTAAGATCAAATAAATACAGTCCTCCCTACTATGGGAAGGCAAATTAACTGAAAAAACAAACCCCAATCACAGACAGAAATAAATATAGTTGAGTGGAGACCTCAATAAAGTCCTGACTGACAGCACTGCACTACGTGCTTTTAATTTAATATTAGTTTTCATCTTATTAAAATAAAGACATGCACTAAAATTGAGCCATGTGTTGTGATTCCTACTGATGAAAAGTTATATTGCTTCAGTCCCAAAATAGGAACCAGGGTACCTTGTATTATTTCAGTATAAAAGACAGTATTTTCTTCACGACCAACCCTAATTTCAAGGCTGACTTGCTCCTGGCCCTTTTCCTGTTAGGAAGAACACAGTGTTTACACATCTGTTGAAACACTATACTCTGCAAAGAAATATTCAATTGATTCCATAAGATGTTGAGGCATGCCTTAAATAAGACTATCACTGATAAAGGAACCATGCCAATTAATAGTGACACACTGCTCGATGGAGCTTCACGCTAGATGGTCATACCAATCTCTACGCTTTGGGTTTTTTAAACAAAAAAAACGAACAGCAGAACTTGCTACAAATGTTTCTGATTTTTGAGCTGGAAATATTTCTCCTACAGAACTGGTTGCATTTGTGCAAAACCATCAAAGCATGACACTTTAAAGTTTAGCACGGCCTAGTAAGGCACCATAAATATTAATTAATACTGCATGCAATCTATTTTCTCCCACCATATCACAGAATTGTAGAGATTGGAAGGGACCACTAGAGATCATCGAGTCCAACCCCCAGTCAAGAAGATTTGGAACCTTCTTCCCAGTTTCAGAAATCAATAGGAAGTTGCCTCTTAAGGACAGCCATTTGTATTACTTCCCAAGTTAAATTCTTATTTTTTTCAAATAAAGGCTCAATTTAGATGAAATTTATGTTTTAGTTAATTCTAAGATTCACCTGGGTTAACTGCCATTTAAGGCAAGGAAATAACTTTAAACCTTACAGATTAAATATTCACTGCATAATATCATTCTTCCTATTCCACCTACAGGATCACGCATCTGAGAGAAGGGGAGTGTGTGGTGGATAGTGACAGGACAAGGGGGAATGGTTTTAATCTGAGACAGGGGAGGTTTAGGTTAGATATGAGGAGGAAGTTTTTCACACAGAGGATGGTGACGCACTGGAACAGGTTGCCCAAGGAGGCTGTGGATGCCCCATCCCTGGAGGCATTCAAGGCCAGGCTGGATATGGCTCTGGGCAGCCTGGTCTGGTGGTTGGCCACCCTGCACATAGCAGGGGGTTTGAAACTCGATGATCACTGTGGTCCTTTTCAACCCAGACCATTCTATGATTCTATGTGTGGGTTGCAAAGAATTTGCTTTGATGGAAGGGCAGCCAGGCTATGCAGGGCCACAAGCTGTCAGTTGTGCCAGCAGGGACACCAGCAGTACTGGAAAGATTTCTGTGTACTTCCTCCCAACATAACAAGTTCCAAGCTGACACGGAAGGCATGCTTGCACATGCTGCTAGGTCCCTCACCAAGTGCTTGTTCAGGTGAAGGTAAATCATTAGATCCTGCCTAGTAATGGCTAACTACCAGGGCAAGGCCTGCTGAAAAGCCACTGCTGCAGCAAGGCTGAAGGGCTGAACCCTGAACGAGAAGTGGCTGTTCTGCTCTCAGCTGCTCACACAAAGACTCAACCAAGACACAGAAATAACCATTTTCCAGGGCAAAAGATACAAACCAATTCATCTTCTCAAGTGACAAGGTCACCAATAATTAAAGTCACCACCCTGAACTTGCATTCCCAAGGAAGATATTTGGCCTGCTACACTGAGAATAGGTCTGAGGCTTCCAGTGTTTTCGTCGCGCTTTTTTCCCCTCTTTCTTCCAGTACTGAGAAGTGGCAGCTGCACAACCAATTTTTACTGTAAAAAAAAAAAAAAAAAATTCTACCTTCCATCAAAGCAAATTCTCAGAGAAGAAATGCATGGAGCGGGAAGGACAACACAGTTGTGGAAGGCAGCAGGATCAGGATCAATAACAGTCTAATGCAGCCTCAGCTGCAACATCCAGCAACACGCTTGGCAGAAGCCATTAACCACTAAACAAGGTGGAAGCTTGACAGTCCATCTCCACACAGGTACTGAACTGAGAGCATAAAGACACCCATCCAAAAGAAAGCATTACGCTCCTGAGTGACCTTCTCCTCCTGAAGAAGGTTACATGCCCTGGCCTATGCCTCTGGGACAGGAACAGGCCTACAGATGACTAAGATCTCTAGAGCATTGTGGCAGAAGACCAGCACGCTCATCTCACAGGGGAGTTACAGAAGAAGTGATTTAGAGGTTTACAGTTACCACAGGTGGCATAGCCTGGCTGGCAAAGTAACAGGTCAGTAGTTAAGCAGCGGTAACAAACAGGTAAGAAACCCAGGTGTGCCTGTTTGGCAGCACCGGAGAAGGCTCAGCACAGCTGCTACGCATAAATAGGTGGCAGCCACCCTGCCCTACCTCACCTGTACCTTTGTTAGAGCACAAGCTCCAAAACTCAGTGTTTTCAGACAGCATTGCAGAGCTAGGTTTCAAGGCAAACATATGTAAACACCTGTTAGGTGAGCGTTAATAATTCACAGCAAAATGCCAGCTCTTCATTAAGGCATTCAATGCGTAAAGAAAACATTGCAAAAGGTACTTGGAATAAGCTGAATAACTTTCAGACAAAAGGAATTACTACACCTGTACGTCCTTTCTCTGCTCTTAAAAAAAAAAGAAAAAGCATTGCTGCTGTCTAGAGTTTCACCTTCTGTACTTAAAACCATACGTATCACCTTCTTCCTTTCTGACAAAGCCATCTCTGTCTCTGCCAGCTGAGGATAGCACGGATGGCACACATTACCTGCAAGGGCAGTGTGCCCTCCTGTCTGCTATCAGGAGTCAGACCCACCTGGCACGTCCTGGAGAGGATACTTAGCTGCCCCAGGCCAAGGGCTGTGGGAGAGCTGCATTTCCAGCTGGAACGCCATGGTCCACAGTGCATCCAGATATACTCTCCAGCACACATAGAAAATCCTACATCTCTGCTGGCAGCGTGGGGCAGGAAGACAGCAGAGGTCAGCATAAGCAGCATTCCTCCTGTCTGCTACCCCTGGCCAGGAGTTAGAATAAGATATGCCTATATACAAATCTCCAACATACTGTCTTTCAAATGCAAAGCCTAGCTAGAAGTCTCATGCAGACTCCTATCTTCTCAATGGCTGTGGTGTTCTCTTTTGCTGTCTTTCCAATGCAGTATCGCTGTACGTACACCCATTCAGAATGCTCTATGAAGACTTTGGCTTCAACAACATCACCCTTTCCGATGTAGCTTTCCATTGAACCTCAAGCTGGTATTACATCAAACACATCCCCTCCCCAGTGAGTCCCATCCTCCCCATCTTTTTCAGTTACTGCCTACATTCATTCCACTATGTTAAGTCTCCATAACCCAGTTTTGTGCTCTGGGAACTTCATTCCTATTCCTCCCCTCATATTTTGAAGAAGTTCTCCTAAACATAAGCAACCCTTTTTTTCCCCCATGACTTAAGACTCACAAATACTCACTAAAGGCAAAACACTCATTTTCAGAGGCTGCTAAGTATCACAGAAAAAAAAGAAGAGTCTCTGTGCACTCCCTGGTATGACTTTATCTGTCTGTTGTCTCTTCTTTAAAATCCCTGCATTCTGTAAGGATTTTCATGCAGTTAGATACTCATACCCCTCGACCTGCTACAGTCAGGGAACAAAAACCAGATATTCTTATCACTCAGCTTTACCTTCTCGTCTCTAATTTAGGTATAATCCCAGTTTAAATCAATTACCTAACAGCTAAATATAACTTCAGTAGGCTGGGTTGTTTCCAGAAATAACTAACTGCATCCTCTGTCCCGTCAGGGAAACACCCAGCAGCTCACCTAACCTTCCCTGTCCCACTGTCCTGCTTAGCAATGGTTTGTGGCACAGAGACCCAGCCCTCACCCAGGCACATCTGTGCTCCTATGGGGATAAGGCATCAAATCCACAGGCTCACCTGCAGTGCTGATTTTTTGAGCTTTGCCCCTTCCCAAAGCCCAGGCAGCTCCTAAGGAGTGAGAAATCACAGGCCTCCTGCTGCTCTTCGGGGGAAAGACAAAGCATCTAAGCTAGGCATACTGTAAATAAAGCATATATGCTTACAGAGGTGGGTGTATCCCCAGTTTGTAACACCAGGGAAGAAGGAAAAAGACAAAAGCTTTATTAGTCTCTGCAGAAAGATCTGTAGCTGCTCCTTTTCTAAGCTGGGAAAATTCAGTTCTATCCCTGTGGTCATGAGAACAGCCTCAACTCCTTTTGTTCAAATATTCCCTACAAAGCCAGGAAGAACAAAAGCAAAGCCAGAAAGAGTATTTCCAGAGTTGTCCTAATACAAAGCATGGGGGAAAAAAAATATTTCCAATTCAGCATGTTAGATCCTTCTCTACACATTGATGTTGTGCCACTTGAACGAAGAAGGCAGAAACCACCCATCCCTCCAGTTCTCTGCAGAAGGGAGGTGACCTCCAGCTACTTGATCTCATAGCTGTTTGCAGGCCACCTTGCTTGGGAAACTCCTCAGGAAGTGTTATCTAGGGGCACCTCACGCCATCTGAATTGTTTAGTGTGGTCACTGGTGCAGTGGCATGCTCCACTGTACAGTTCATGTGCTGGAAATACAAAGCAACATTCCACTGAGTCATCACACTGGGAATTCAAACATGTCTGAGGAGCCTCAGCTGTGCCCACTACAGATTCTACCCAGCCTGCTTTAGAGTACTTTGTTCTCAGGAAGCCATCTCTCGTAGCAAGGAGACATTTCCTGGCAGAAGAAAGAAAGAGATGGGCAATAAAACGTTGACTTACTGCTGACAGTTGTACACCGTGTGTTCCCCCATTCTCCCACCAGCTACATGCGATCCAGCTCCCCTGGGCAACTACCACTTACAGAACATGCAACCACATAAAGACAAGCTTCACAAATGTGGTTCAACTCCAAGCTTCATTACGGCTTGTAAAGCAAATAAGGACACTCCACCATCACACAAAATAAACACTGCTAACAAGACGAGCCACAGCAACACAAGCCACTTATCCCACAACATATATGGTGCTTTCAGCCCAAGCACAGTGCATCAGTACAACAGCTCAGCATCCACGAGATCTTCCAGCCATCCCAACCCTTCCTTCCCAAATCTTTCCTGTCCATCCCAGCAGTGCTTCTCAGTCTCTCTGCTTACAAAGGTTGGGCTATGAAATAAATTAAAATAATAATAATGATAATATCTGGACTTGATGGGAAGTGTAGTGGAATTCCAGGGTCACAGCCTGAACCAATGGGTGGGCTCTGTGAGTGTGTGAGTGCGGCGGCGCGGCGGTACGAACGGGGGAGGGACACATTCCTCAGCTCGGCTCGGGCTGCGCGCTGCTACCGGGAGGGGTGAGTCGATTCTTTTTGATATCTTTCCCTCGTGTGCCTATTTCTTAAATAAAGGCTTTGTCATCACCTTCATTTGCCCTACATTTTGGCGAGCCAGGCAGCCAAATATCTTTAAAGATACCCAATTATAAGCCTCTTAAAATAATTACCATGACATTTTTGAACAATTTCATGGGATGGTTTGGACGGGGAAAGGCTAGCCCCATAAGTGAGGTTTTGCCAGGGCACATCCCGGGATTCCTAGGATCCCCATATCACGGGATTGCCTGTATTATTGAAAAATGGGGTCCCCTACGGGATGCAGGAAATGTTCAGGAATCCCCAGCCCGCCTGGCTGAGTATTTCAGTAGTCTAAACAAAAACGTACTCACTACACGAGAACGACAGTTAGCTGCCTCCACGGTGGCGTGGCCGCTGCTGATGGCCTTGAACCGGCTAAATATAACTGAAGGGGTTCTCACTGATGAAAATCAACTATTACGTGACCGTGTGGAAGAACTGGAAAGACAGGTTGCAATTTTGAGAGGGAAAAAACCTAACCCTATAATCCCGGTACAAAAAATCCGAAACATCTCTCTAGAAATAACTGGGGATCCTATACAAGAGAGTCCACATGAACTGGACTCAGAAAATGAAAGCACTAAGAAGTCAGATCTTGAGGCTCCACTAGAGCTTGATCCCTTTGAGATCCGACCAGTTGTAACTCAAAAAACAAAAAAAACGCAGGACAGGCCAGCGGGGCTGCCCCCTGACCAGTGGCCCCCTGCCCAGAGCACACTACATGTAACAGCTCGCCCATACACGGCAGCTGAATTAATGGATTTAGTACAACGCTTTAGACAAAGACCGAGAGAGAGTGTGCCAGCATGGTTACTCAGACTATATGACATGGGGGCAGAAAGTGTTGTGGTGAATGGGCCAGAAATCTCAAAACTGGCATCAATTACTACTCACCCGGCCCTCAGGCAAAGACTATATGCGGCTGTGCAACACAATGAAGAAAATCATTCACTGATTGCATGGTTAATGGCCGCATGCCGTGTGACATGGGCAAATAAAACGGATATACCATTAAATACCGGCCTGTGGTCCTCTATGGAGGACTTACAAAATTATATCCGAGAATTAGGTATGAAGGAGGCAATTTATGAGGACAATTTTGAGAGTCCAGATATGATAAAATTTTCCGCAGGAATGAGGGACCTCATCCTGCAGCAGGCTCCACCACATCAGTATGGAATTTTGGTATCCATACTAAATCCCCTAGTGGCCTCAGAGGCCATTATACAACAGGCCGCCCAATTGGTGGCAGATCTGGGGGAGACAGAGCGCCTGCGCGCCAGGCGCAACGTCCGAATGGTGGTGGAAAAGTCGGACATCCATCCGCCACCACGACCTAGGAGACCTGCTCCTAATGTAATTCAATCTGGACCCATCAGGGTCTCAAGAAAACAAATGTTTACTGACTTGATTAGGGCTGGAGTTCAATTTCAAAAGATCGATGGACAGCCTAACCAGGTCTTATTACAACTATGGAAACAGTTACCAAACAGTCAGAGATTCCAACGCTCTCCTAAAAGGGAAGGAGTTAGACTCATAGAACGGATTCCACAAAATACGTGGAATCTAGAAGACTTCATAGTCCCATCAAAAAAACGTAAACCTCCTCAGGTTGCCCGGGCAGCCACAGTTGAGCCATCAGAGGAAAAAGACTTAGGGATTGCACAGCTGATGGCTTGACAGCGGAGCCAAAATTCCCCAAGACTAGGGTCTCCAGAGGAGACCGGAGACCCTACGTTGAACTAACGATTCATTGGTCCCGAAAGAATGTACAGCGGGTTATGGCATTAGTAGATACTGGGGCAGAAACATCAATTATATATGGTGACCCAAACCAATTTTCAGGCTCTAAGGCAATGATAGGTGGGTTCGGGGGGCAGATGATCCCCGTAACACAAACATGGTTGAAATTGGGGGTTGGGCGTCTACCACCCCGGGAGTACAAGGTGTCTATTGCCCCAATTCCAGAGTATATATTGGGGATTGATATCCTGTCGGGTTTGACTCTCCAAACCACTGTGGGAGA
The DNA here is from genome assembly GCF_016699485.2 of Gallus gallus. Lineage (NCBI taxonomy): Eukaryota > Metazoa > Chordata > Aves > Galliformes > Phasianidae > Gallus > Gallus gallus. The sequence continues at coordinate 124,201,283 of NC_052532.1, read as the reverse complement.
GTTCAGATTAAGGGAAAGATGTATTAGTATCCGGGCAGTGCAGGCAATCATAAGGGGTCATGCAGAAATTGAACCTATTTGTTTGCCACAACCACGCCGGATCACAAATACAAAGCAGTATAGACTCCCGGGTGGGCAACAAGAAATTACCAAGACTGTGCAGGAGCTGGAGAGAGTAGGGATTATTAGACCTGCACACAGCCCATACAACTCCCCCATATGGCCAGTCAGGAAACCAGATGGTACGTGGCGAATGACAGTAGACTACAGAGAACTAAATAAAGTCACGCCACCGATCCATGCAGCTGTACCCAACATCGCTTCCCTCATGGATACATTAAGTAGAGAAATAGAAACATACCACTGCGTTCTGGATCTAGCAAATGCATTTTTCAGCATTCCAATTGCTAAGGAGTCCCAAGACCAGTTTGCATTCACGTGGGAGGGCAGGCAGTGGACTTTTCAAGTTCTACCTCAGGGGTACGTGCATTCACCTACTTTTTGTCATAATTTGGTGGCAAGTGACTTGGCAAATTGGAACAAACCATCTACTGTCAAAATGTTCCACTACATTGATGATTTGATGTTAACATCTGACTCAATCGAGGCATTAGAAAAGACAGTACCATCATTAATTACTTATTTACAGGAAAAAGGATGGGCTATAAACCCACAAAAAGTACAAGGACCAGGGCTATCAGTTAAATTCCTGGGTGTTGTCTGGTCAGGTAAGACTAAGGTGTTACCCAGTGCGATCATTGATAAGATCCAAGCGTTCCCGGTTCCTACGAAACCGAAGCAGTTGCAGGAGTTTTTGGGTATATTAGGATATTGGCGATCCTTTATTCCCCACTTAGCACAACTGCTAAAACCCTTATATCGATTAACAAAAAAAGGCCAAGTATGGGATTGGGGTAGAACAGAACAAGAAGCCTTCCAGCAAGCAAAAATAGCTGTTAAACAGGCCCAGGCGCTAGGTATATTTGATCCAACCCTTCCAGCCGAACTAGATGTGCATGTGACCCAAGAAGGGTTTGGCTGGGGGCTGTGGCAGCGCCAGGGTTCTGTTCGAATCCCAATTGGGTTCTGGTCACAGATTTGGCATGGAGCAGAAGAGAGATACAGCATGGTTGAAAAGCAGTTATTGGCTACCTATTCTGCATTGCAGGCAGTAGAACCAATAACTCAGACCGCAGAGGTTATTGTCAAAACAACTTTACCAATTCAGGGGTGGGTAAAAGACCTAACTCACATTCCTAAGACCGGGGTGGCCCAATCACAAACAGTAGCACGCTGGGTTGCCTATCTTAGCCAAAGAAGCCGCCTGTCATCATCTCCACTGAAGGAAGAACTTCAAAAGATACTTGGGCCAGTAACATATCACAGCGAGACACCTGAGGAAATAGTGGTTACTTGTCCAGAAAAGAGTCCTGTACAGGAGGGAAAATACCCTATCCCAGAAGATGCCTGGTATACAGATGGATCCAGCAGAGGGAACCCAAGTAGGTGGCGAGCTGTCGCATACCATCCCTCAACTGAAACAATATGGTTTGAAGAAGGGGATGGACAAAGTAGCCAGTGGGCTGAGCTACGAGCTGTGTGGATGGTGATAACTCAAGAGCCTGGCAACAGTGCACTAAACATCTGCACAGATAGTTGGGCAGTCTACCGAGGGCTCACGCTCTGGATAGCACAGTGGGCCACTCAGGATTGGACAATCCATGCCCGACCTATCTGGGGCAAAGATATGTGGGTTGATATATGGAACGTGGTTAGGCACAGGACCGTACGAGCATACCACGTCTCTGGACATCAACCCTTGCAGTCACCAGGCAATGATGAAGCTGACACACTGGCTCGAGTCCGATGGTTGGGAAGTACACCATCAGAAGACATAGCTCACTGGCTGCATCGGAAATTACGGCATGCAGGACAGAAAACCATGTGGGCAGCAGTTAAAGCATGGGGGTTGCCCATACAGTTACCAGATATTGTCCAGGCATGTCAGGACTGTGACGCTTGCTCGCGAATGAGACCAAGACCTCTGCCGGAAACTACGGCCCATCTCGCTAGAGGACACAACCCATTACAGCGATGGCAGATCGATTATATAGGTCCCCTTCCTCGATCTGAGGGGGCCAGATATGCCCTAACTTGTGTCGATACAGCGAGTGGACTGATGCAAGCCTATCCTGTAGCAAAGGCAAACCAAGCCAATACCATCAAAGCTCTAACTAGATTGATGGCATCATACGGGACTCCTGAGGTTATTGAGAGTGATCAAGGTACACATTTCACAGGTGCAACTGTGCAGAAGTGGGCTGAAGACAATAACATTGAATGGCGGTTTCACCTGCCCTACAATCCAACAGGAGCAGGCCTAATAGAAAGATACAATGGGATCCTGAAGGCTGCTCTGAAGGCAGATTCACAGTCCTTGCAGGGGTGGACCAAAAGGCTTTATGAAACCCTGCGAGACTTGAATGAGAGACCAAGAGATGGCAGACCCAGTGCTTTAAAAATGCTGCAGACAACTTGGGCCTCCCCACTTAGGATACAAATTACAAGCAAGGACACCTCACTCAAGCCACAAGTTGGCACAATGAATAATCTTCTGCTCCCTGCCCCTGATGACCTGGAGCCCGGGAGACACAAGGTAAAATGGCCTTGGAAGGTGCAAGCAGGACCAAAATGGTGTGGTCTCCTTGCACCTTGGGGGAGATTGTTAGAGGTTGGGGGATCAGTAAACCCTTCAGTAATCGGTGTATGGCCAACAGAGGTAATAGTTGACACCCCTGTTTTCATTGCAAGGGGGACATTAATCATGTCCATGTGGCAAATTAGAACCCCCCCTTTGGTACCCGATATAGTGATTCAGTCGCAGATTTCGGGCCAAAGAGTGTGGTATCGAAGGCCAGGACGTGCCCCGATACAGGCAGAGGTGTTGACTCAAGACCGAAATACAGCCTGCATCTTACCGTGGAGGGCGGACCTACCCCTCCTCGTACCTATTAAACATCTGTTTTACTCCCCTTGAGGTTTTAAGTTCACAGGATGGCCCGCAGGAGCAACATCACTCAAACACGCTTATGAGGAAACATCATGACACCCTGTGACGCACTGCTGAACTTTTGGGGACTGGAGAGCATGAATCAGAAGCGCTACTGGTCCTTGAAAAAGATACGCCTCGAGAAAGAACATCAAGTACTGGCCCAACAGAACCGTGAAGGGGACTGCCACTGATTGCCTTTATTGTTTTGACATCCTATATTGCGGCGGGTGTTGTGTATGCGTCGCGATGCGCATTGTGTCTTGGGCCACCAGGTTGCAGGGGCTCACCCCCTACCTGCTCAGTCATTGGTTCATGCTGTGAAGGGGTGGAGTGTAGTGGAATTCCAGGGTCACAGCCTGAACCAATGGGTGGGCTCTGTGAGTGTGTGAGTGCGGCGGCGCGGCGGTACGAACGGGGGAGGGACACATTCCTCAGCTCGGCTCGGGCTGCGCACTGCTACCGGGAGGGGTGAGTCGATTCTTTTTGATATCTTTCCCTCGTGTGCCTATTTCTTAAATAAAGGCTTTGTCATCACCTTCATTTGCCCTACAGGAAGTCCCATTACATTCCCCACAAGCTGCTTGTTTTGTGCCCTCAACAGGGCTCAGCTATTGCTTCTGCTGCACTGCCCTCAGTCCTGGAGGAAGATCTCTTCTCTTGCTCCCTTGTACTTTATCACTGGCTCCAAGGAAAACACCAACCAGACTCCTCCTTGCTTTTCTGCTATGTCTTCCCTAGCCTTGGATTTTCTCTCAAGCGGGACCAGCAAGAATGCCTCTATGTAGCATCCTCTGCTATCAGTCTTCTACACAAGTCTTTCCCGCTCCCCTTGTGAGCATCACAACTAATTCATCCCTTCTGGCTTTGTTTTTATTTGCCCCAGATGCTGCCAACCATATTGCTCCTTTTCCCACTCCTTCTAGTCCATCTGTTTGAGTTAGATCCAGAACAAGAGGAGCTCCTGTTTTCCTACAAATATTTTGGTCCTGTTTTAACTAGAATGCCCAGACACTAGCACAGCAATATGGTTATTAAGTGACCCAAAAGAGTGTATTCCATGGAAACAGTAAGGAATCCAAGAATATATAACCCACTGCAGCAATCTCACTCTTTTCAACTGCAATTCAAGTGATATCTTTAGGCTGCTATCTTCAGCCCCAGAAAAGGCATACAGCTGAATGTCACATTGAATGCCAGAAAGTAGGAAGGAAGAAAAAGTATAGGAAAAAGCAAAGATAAAAAGCACCCAGAGTGAAAACTTCTCAACCACTTTGAAGCTCAAGGTTAACTTTCCACAGTGACTCAGAAGCTCCCGATGCTCTCACTTACACAGGCAATGGTGAGACCCACTCGGAGCATGCAAGGCAGCACGGAAGCCCACCGGGACAAACAGGGCAGCACCAAACACCCACCTCCCATCCCTGATGGCCAGGCTGCACGGTAGGCAGAGTTGTGATGCACAGAGCAGCCACGCTGTACACCTGGGTCCAGTGAAATACATGACAGGACAGAGAAGCGCAGGCTGGCAGCAGTCTGAGCTCTGCACTTCCCATCTATAGTAGCACATCCATGGTAAAGCTGTTTGCCAGCCTGTTATCAGCTACATAGTTACGCTCTTTCATTCTCCTCCCCAACTTTATTTCCTTCTATTTCAGCCACGCAGACATCATACACAGTCCCTGTTTTTCTCCTCCTACTTTCTTACCCATTCAAGGAAAAAAAAGCATCCATTGAAACCAGAAAAAGTTACAACTCTGAGCCATCAAGGCTTTATGCTACTGTAGGAAGGATCCTTCTTTCAATCCACTTCCATACTCAGTGTCAGAAGCCTCACAAAGCCTCTGCCAGCTCAACCCAGGCTTACCAAAATCATTCTCCAAGGACAAGATGAGAAGATGCAGGAGAGCAGGCGTAGACCAACGCGTTCCAGAAGCTCAGAAAAGCCCACCTGTGCATTAGAAACAGAAGCAAATTGTCCCCCATATCCCTTTTAAATAGCACCATGGAAGCACTTAGTTGAGCAAACCAATTTGGTGCCAGCCTTTTCCAGGCTGTGTGGCCCCAACTGCCTACTCCAGTTTAGTTTAGCTTTGGCTGATCCCAGTTACATAACCGTGCCCTTAAGCTCCTTGGCCATTAGGTCAGGATCAGGTTCAGATGCTGCTGTGTAAGACAGGATAGGTGAGGCATAAACCTCCTCCTGCCACACCAATTTTCATGTGAATCCAATGAAATCCCCAGCTCAAAGCTCAGCAAGATATTTCCTTTCCTTCCTCTCATGTATACTTCTTTAGTTTTTTCCTTCTTCTCCAATTCTCTCTCAGAGGTTTTTTATTTTTATAACGCATTCAGGAGAATGACAAAATGAAAGTTAGCAAAGTTAAATTGGCACGGATGATACCATACCATCATTTTACTAGGTGCATTGAACTGGAATGTTTCAGGTAGCGCATCATCTGGCCTGCCGTGAGCATGCTGAGCTAACACAAAGTGGGGCAGGAGAAAATAACAGCGATTTGCCAGAATTCAGTGTTTTTCAATCCAAAGTGAAATAACCCACAAAAGCAGATAGAGGTCAATTTCAGAGCAAGTGGCACATTGTGCTGCCGTTACACACCTCGCAAGCCCTAGGCTCCTTAATGCTGGTATGTGCAGGCAAGCTCGGTTAAATGAGCTGGCGGCAAATCTACCCAGCAAGTCACCACTGAAGCTTCACTGCCAATTGCAATCATACCAAGTCCCTGATGAAGTTCTGCTGTGGCACTATCAAGATACATATGCAAGTCACCTGCACCCGAGAAGGGTTTTTTTCCATGTTTTTTTTTCCTTGTGCATAAAGCGCTCTGTCTCAGCGGCCCTCCACTTGTCCCCTTATGTCAGCACCTCTGTCATACAATGGAGCCCACACCCAGCCCTCCAGACATGGTTGCCCAAGGAGGCTGTGGATGCCCCATCCCTGGAGGCATTCAAGGCCAGGCTGGATGTGGCTCTGGGCAGCCTGGTCTGGTGGTTGGCGACCCTGCACATAGCAGGGGGGCTGAAACTCAATGATCATTGTGGTCCTTTTCAACCCAGGCCATTCTATGATTCTATGACTCACCAGGTCAATTCACTTCTCTCAATCAGCTAGTTATTTTTTTGCTCTCACAGCCCAATCTGCAGGGCTCTCACTCGCTTCATCACATACTCTCCACCACTCACTAACTGATCTAGCTGGTCTTCCTCTGATCCATGCTTTGTTACGTAGTTCACAACAACAGAGAAACGCGTGCTTATCTGTCATATTCTCTCTGTCCCTGTCAAAGACAGGTTTGTGAAACAAAAAGTCTTTATCTGAGCCCTGAGACTGCAAGTGGACAAAAGAAGGAAGAAGTCTACGTTGTGTATGGGGTACCACAGATTTTTCAAATATGCAAGGTATTATTACTCATTACCCTATTTGAAGTTTCTTTATAACTCTCTACACAGGCTGACTGCTAACTGCATCCCATTCCCTTCACGGATACAGAAGTAAGGCACGTTATTGCTGAAAACAAAGAAATAAATAAATGCAAAGCTTCTAATTGTGTTTACTTAAGTTATTTGTTGCCTGGTTCTCTCAGCTGGCTATGGTTTGGAACCTGCTCTCTGGAGCAGCCCACTTTGCATGTAGTTTGCAAATCAGCAGTCCCTCTCTGAAGACATAAGCCGTACGCCCGTGTGTGCTGCTACAAGTGTTGTCACTAGGCACACGAGCACACGCTTGAGGAACAGTAGTGAAGCAGTGAGCAACAGGAACACCATATTTTGTCAGCAGGAATGTTGTGAAATAGCCACAAGAAAACTCAAGCATACCGTTCACATTTAGGATGGAGTAGATAGGGTCCAATTTTGAACCGTGAAAATGTAATCTATGCCAATCTCTATTTTCCCCCTCCCTGCCCCTTTCAACTAACAGCCGCTACCCCGTCATCCACATTAAATTAACAGCCAGCCATAGCTGACTTCCAAACAGGATGTTACAAAAATCTGGCCTTCCTATACACATATATACTTACAAAAGAAATTGTAGTAATGAGATTGAGATCAAATTATTGTTCAGCATCCTTTTAAAATCAAGAGCAGGGAAAAGAGAAGCGTGGGGGGGGGTTCTTTGTGATTTAAAAAAGAGCAAATACAATACGTACGATTAGCACAACAATATTTGAGAAGTTACACCATTCTTTAGCATCCAGTTTTCCCATTTAATGGGAGTGTCGACTTTCTCCTGAGCTTAATGTCGCTGTATATAAAAACAGCTGCGTCTCTGCTAAAAAGAGAAGATGGTGAGACCTCCTGGACAACTTGCCCAGAGACTCTATTGCACCTAAACTCTTATGGGAATACATTTCAGAAAGGTTTATTCAATAAATTAAAAGTAATACCTCCTACGGGAAGCAAAAGCCATAACAGAATGAAATACATTTCCTGTAGGAGGAATATTTTTAGACTTTTAGAGAGAGGCAAATGAAAGCAGAACAAAGTGCTGCCAACTGGTCTCTCACCAAATTACTCTCAGTGGGGTGCAACTCAACTGAAATTACCCTTTAGAGAAAAAAAAGGAAGACCGTGCTCAAAAATGATATTGCCATAATACAGCGGTGGAAGAAAAGCAAATAAAACTTGAAAACAGCAAGGGGAAGGTTATTTATTAGTCTGCTTATAAAGTCAGTTATAGATGATCAGTGGAGGTACATTCGTATCATTGAAAATCAAATCCAGGGAGCCAGTCCTTTAGACAAGAACGATACTGTGCAAAAGTAATCTTAATGGCACCATAAAAAATGAGTTTGTGTATTTGCAGCGTGCATTCCCCATTTATTCAATACAGTCTGAATCTTTCACTTGTTAGCAAAGGCTGTAGCATACTCTGCACTTTGCTGAAAACCATTCTGTCCATTTATGAGACAAATCATTTGTGAGAACATAAGGACTCGTTAACATTTGACTTGGCCAACCCAAATAATACCTGGAGCTACACTAAAGCAGGTTTGAATACAGACTTCGGGTGATGAAAACACCAAACAAAACACAAAACCAAAAACAAACAAAAAAACACATTATCTTCCCTTTTATTGTTTGGCACGAATGTTAATCTGAAAATATATGTAACAAGGACAGTGGGAAATGGATAAAAGGTACAGCCAATGTGAACAAGTCAGGATGCATGGAACAAGAAATCATAAATGAGCAGGAAGAGAGGAGGCAAGCAAAAGCTATCCAAGTCCCATAAGGTGCTCAGTGCTCACAGCACAATGGGACGTTCTGCACAGGACTGAGCGCCCTTGCACATCCTTGCTAAGAACAATGCTCATAAATCTCACTTTGACCTTAAACTGTCAAAAAGCCCTCGTGGAAGAATACCATAAACCTTTGCTTTGAGAGAATACAGAGAGAGCAGCAGCAACTGAGGAGATCCAGAAAATCTAGTTCTGGTCTCACGCCTTGGAAAGTTCATGCAAGCCGTTCCCGTTGCCAGGACTGTGAAGATGATGACCCAGAGATGACAGCTTTAGAGTGGGTAACTGGCGTTTCTATTTATGGGTCAGTGACACAGCACCTGGCACGCATAGCTCCAAAAGCAAGAACAGGTAGTACCCAACACCTGATTCCAGCATGATGATGTGGTGAGCATCAAGCACTGCAAGTTCATCAGATCCTCCAAAACACTCTTAACCCTCCCTGGGATTTAGTATCACCAGGCCGACAGCCAGAGTGGAACAGGTACAGAACCTTCAACAGCCAGTCTGTAAATACCTTGGAAAAACTGACACTTGGTCAAAAAGTCTGGGTATACATCTCCATAGGTGCATATTATTCCTGAAGGATAAGAATAAATAAAAAATAATAGAAAATATTTGGAACGGGCACCGCTTAAGAACACACACAGAACAATAAACAGGAAATTTTAAAGAGAAATGACTTAAATGAAGTTCCTATGACTGAGCGATCACTAAGGTCTTTGCTCCCTACCTGATACTGTTTTAACTAGTAGCATGCACACAAAGGAAGGCACACTCTTGAGTACTCCGTTGGACTGAAGTGGGAGTAAGAGAGTAAGACTTTGCCAAATTGGATGATGAATATCAGGATCAACTTCTGATACGGTCTGAATCTTGCCCTTATCTCTTCATTGCTCCCTTTTAATTTTCCAAAAGTAGATGGAATATTTGGCCCATTCTTCCACCACTCAATTGCACAGTTCAGTCAAAAATCTGAGGAATCCAGGATGTTCAACATTCACAGTTTAGAACATCTTAATTCCAGTGATCCTCACGTTCCCAAACACTCTCATGCTCTCACCACAAAGCCAGCAAATTAAATAGGAGCACCTTCATATTTAATATGGCAGCGTTGTTATTACAGTTTGACTTTTCACTACTTTTTCATGTTAACACATCCACTCTGCAGCTCTGATACTGATATTATCTAGTTTCTGCCACAGCAGAATGAGTATTCAGCCCTGCTTGCTCAGGGCTGGTTTTCATCACCATACTCACGTCTGGAAGGACAAAACCACGTGCTGAAACCACCACCACCACGCAGAAGAGTGAAGGGTGACCACTGCAAAGCTCTCCACCTGCAGCTGACTCAGCCGCAGCGCCCATCATACAGGACAGCCTGCACAGCTCCGTGTGCATCAGCTCCATCATGAAGTCAAGACAGCGGTCTGGGTTGTTGGTATTTGAGAAGCTGCTCAAGATTACTTTTCAGACTAATTTCTATTATTTCCACAAGTTCCTTCCCCATTACTCAAGCAATGCACACGCAGTGACAGTTCTGTCTGTCCTAGCTGTCGGTTCCCACATTCTCACCAAATGTCCTCAGACGTAATTTAGTTGGGAATGGAAAGAGTACATTTGCCAACTCAGAAATGTTGAATATATTTAGTTACTTCTCATGGCATTCCTCTTCATACAAGACCCACAGTACTTCTGCCCGTCAAATTTGGCGGCTGTAAAACTCCGACAACACTGAGCAAGATGGACTTAGGCTGGAACTAATCTGTTGCATCTAGTGGTTTAGGGGTCTTGTGGAAGAAAGCAAAGCAAACAGCTCAGTGGTAAATATCAGCAGACGAAGTCTTTTACTTTCAAAACCAAAAAATCCTCCAACTCACTAAATAGCCAGTCCTCAAAGGGAAAAATGCAGGTTACCAATTTTGGGGGTGGGGAGGTGTCCGGTGTTTCACGTCTTTGATGGAAGACCAATAAAACAAGGTGTCAAAATCCCTTTTAAACCGACCAGATTCCCATTTTGCCCCCTGGACAGTTAATGAGGGCTCTTCACAGGGATTAGTTCGAACCTATCTTCCATCTGTACAGAAAAACGTCTGGATTAGGTCTGAAGGTGCTTAAGGCTAAGTACATGGAATTGACACTGAGCTCTCCTTTAACCAGCTACACATCGCCTCAGAGATTATTATGGCAAACAGATCAGCTAGTGCTGATAGTGGTTTAATTCATTCCATGTGATTCCTCTCCAAGGACAAATATTCCAGCTGATGGGGAAGCAATTCCAGAGCATCTCACCATAGCAAGCCACACAACACACACGGGGAAATGCAGAAACAATGAAGTAAAAAACACAAGGTCAATGGCACGCTAAAGATATAGCCTGGATAGACTGTGGCAACCGAACACCAATAAATATGAGTTGTCACACAAGAGTAAAGGCCGAGGAGGCGTTCCATTAAAACAATTCTATAAATATTGTTAAATTAATGAACAGCAGACTGCCTTCCTTCTCTCTTGGCTGTAGGCAGCCCACACATTTCAGAGCAGATACCAAACGTTGCTCGTGAGTCGAAAGAAAGACCTCTTTCCTTTAAGCGTACCATGAACAGGTTCTGCTCCTGCAAAGATGACTGCGATAGGTCCGTTCTTTCTGCAAAACAACTTGGCCCACTAACTTCAAAGAAAAATATCCATTTGAAGCACACAGAGATATATACTCATGTGAAAATGTGGAATTTTTCGTGTACGTCCTTCCACCAGCATAGTTGTGAAGCGAATGCTGGATGTGAAATTGGAAAGGAGTGAGGGAAGAGCTGAGTGAGCCACACATGGCGACATGGAAATCAATGATGCTCAGGGGGAAATTTTGGCAAGCGAGGAGATATGGAAAGAGGGAGTCTGAGCCGGCCTTCCCAATGGATTTAAACTTTCACTCTGAAAATAATGAGTGGATTTAAGGGAGCTGACCTCCCAAAGCACCTATTGGCTGAAACTGGTTGTGTGAGCATCTACTACCACGCTTTAAATTACAACCCCATAAGACTCGACCAGAAGTTACGTAGTAACTCAGTCAAACTCCTGCTGTTGTGCTGACTTTGCAGGCAAGTAGTAGCTCTGACCCGTGCCATCAGCTGGGAGACACCGGGGGCTCCCCTGGTCAGCAAGACATTGCTGAGCTACATTCATATCATTAGCTGTCATTTGCCTTTCCTGTCCTTGGGACAGAAAAAGGGGCAGAAGGCTGAATGAGCCTCCATGCACAGCAACTGCTACTGAGCCCCGCTGGGCTTCTCACCCGGGGAGAGCTGTGAAACACCACATCCTTCACTTGTACAACGCTGCATGCAAGGCTGAGCATCCATATGTGATTACATGCTAGCAGAAGCAAGGCCATAAGGTAACTGTCCATATTTTTATCATGTTTTTTCCATGGTATCTAGTATGCTTAAACAGTCGCTTAACCTTATAAAACATTTAATGAATGAAAACACAATAACCGTAATAGATTTAATTCCGTAAGCAAAAGAAGACATTTTCCTCAAGGAAAATGTCTTAAAAGTACAGCTGAACTCTGATGGGAATTGAAGATAAATGTTTTTTCCCCCTGATAAAAATCCCCTGCAGCTTTACGATTCACTGAAACCACTGATGACTGAGTAATCAGCTAAATCCTTTAAGAACAATCCTATTTTATGGCAAAACCAGACTGAATGGACAGCACTGGGATGCACACCTACAATGAGAGGGGAGAGAGCAATCAGAAATGTTTTGGTGACATCTCTTTTTAACATACAGATTGAAGTCCTTTATACCTGCTGTCACTGAGAGTTCCCGCTTAGTTAATAGTTGTGTAACAAGACGAAAGTTGAAACCCTAAGCCCGACAGGTCCGGGGTCCTGCGAGGACACTGCTGTGATGGTGACAGCAGTAACACTGCAGTGACAGTGGCTGCGGTGACACCGCTGCTTCACTGAAGGCCCGCAGACAGGTCACGGACGTTGGCACTCACCACTCCTTGCAGCACTCAGCTCAATGCCAATCTCCTGCAGTGGAATTCTGCACATTTTTCTTCCAACTTAAGGCTGATCAGTTTTTTACACTGCGCTCACACAGAGCTATCTGTTGCTGCACACACCTTGCCTTGCCTGTATGAAGGATGCTGTCGAAATATAAGATCACGCTCTATTAGCGTAAACCTCCAGTTGTTACTGGATGAAGGATACTCAGCCGGGTTCAAGGAAACACCTTCCCATGCAGATGCAGCTACAGACCATGTTGTGATTACACACAATCACTCTGGAATCACTAAGGTTGGAAAAGATCACTAAGATCACCTCGTTCAGCCACCAACCCATCACACCATGCTCACTAACCACGTCCCTCAGTGCCACATCCACACGGCTCCTGAACACCTCCAGGGACGGTGACTCCACCACCTCCCTGTGCAGCCTGTGCCACTGCCTCACTGCTCTTTATGAGAAGAAATGTTTCCTGATACCCAACCTGAACCTACTCTGGCACAACGTGAGGCCATTCCCTCTCATCCTATCGCTGTTACCTGGGAGAAGAGACCCAGGTACAGCCTCCTTTCACGCTGGCACATGACATCTTTGTGTGGAAGCAGTGAAGAGAGACGTGCTTGCATCCAGAGACCTGGGACTGTGTTCAAAGCTTCGGATTCAGGAAATTCCACACAGGAAAGCTCACGCTGTTGACACTTTTTGATGTCCCTTGCCCAGCCCTACGGTGTACCTGGGCACCTCACCCTTGCAAGCAGCCCACGCCATCACCTACTGCTCATCACGTAAAGCAAAGCTATAGAGAAGCAGCGCTGCATTCCCTGATTGTACTCGTGCCCATGGCACTGCGTCTGCAGCCCAACGCTGAAGTCACCCAAGTGAAAGCAGTGGATATTTGCATTGCTCAGTTGGGTTTGTCTCGGAATACGATCGCTCCTCGCGTGGTTCCCGACACGCGTGAGGTATCAAATAAAGCAGGGCTCGATGGGCGCGCGTTCAAAGGAATTCCTCTACCTTTCCGGGAGCCCTCGCGCATCCCGTTTAGGAGGTGCGAAGCCACGACGGGACCGCACGAAGCTCACGGAGGGCGCTCCAAACGCGCCCCTCGCCGCTCCCAACCCGACGGCGCAGCGGACTCGCGCGGGGAGGACGCGCGTGGGGCGGCCCCGCGGGGCGGGCGGGGGTCGCGGCGGGGCGGGCCTACCTCGGACTTGCGCACGACGTAGGCGGCGGGGCGCGAGCCGGGCGGCGACGGCTGTCCCTTGCGCTGCTGCAGCCAGCGGCGGGGCGACGAGAAGATGCTGTTGGCGGCGGCGGGGCCGCTGAGCGCCGAGGCCGAGGGAGCGCGCGGCAGGAAGGGCGGCTCGCGGCCGGGGCTGCGCTTGCCGCGGGGGCTGCCGCCGTCGAAGAGCGCGCTGCCCGGCGGCGAGCGCTCCAGCGGGGAGCTGGGCGTGGAGGCGGAGGAGCCCCGGGGGGCGCGGGGCTGCCCCGGGGGGCTGCCGGCGGCCCTCGCCCGGGGCGCCCGGCCCGCGCCCTCGCCCTCCTCCCGGCCGCCGCCGATGATGGCGGGGTCGAGGCTGCGCGTCTGGCGGAGCCTCCGCTTCGAGAGGCTCTTGGCGGCGGCGGGGGCGGCGGCGGCGGCCGGGGAGGAGCAGGAGAAGACGCTGCTCAGCAGGCTTTGCGCCGACATCGCGGCGGCCGCTGCCCCGAGCGCGGCGGGGACGGACGGGGGTCCCGGGAGCCCCGGGTCCGCGCTCAGCCTCCTGCGGCGCGGTCCGACGGCGGCAGCGGCGGGCTCATGGCGGCGGCGTCCGCGCCGGGGCTGCTCCGGGGCTGCCGCCGCAGCCGCGGTCCCTTTGCTGGGAGAGGAGGGAGGGAAGAAAAAAAAAAAAAAAGTTACGAGAGAAAAGGGGTGGGAAGGAGGCAGCCTCGGAGCTTTTATCTCAGCCCGCCGCTGCCCGCCAGCGTCACTCCCCCCGCGGCCGCGACGCGTTCGGGACCGCTCGCCGCCTCTCGGGTCCCGCCCGGCGCGGGGTCCCGTCCCGGGGCGCCCACGTCGGGGCGGCGGCTCCCGGGTTGCCCCCCCGCCTCCGCGCTCCCCTCGTGCGGCCGCGTTCCGAGAGGGAGCGCTCCCGAGAGAGCCCCGCAGAGCGCGGCGGAGAGCCGGAGCACCGGAGCGGCGTGCGCCTGAGGGGCTGCCGGTCAGCCGTCGGTCGCGACCCGCGCAGGCATTCAGGCCCACGCCTCCCATCCTGTGCCACATTGCTCTCGTTTATCTGAGCTCTGCGAGCACCTGCTTGAGTGCACGCTGCGCCACGTCCGTCTGACAGCCCGCACAGAGAAACACAGAGCTGTGTGGACGTCAGTGCCCCAACAGCACGGATAACCCCAGCCCGGAACCCTTCTGTCTGCCGGGGAGGTCACAGCAGCAGCAAAAAGGGCTGGGATGGATGAGGCTAAGCCTCCTCAAGACGAACGAACCTGCCTTGTCCTCTGTAGAGACTTTCCCTGCTCTCTCTCCAAGCACAGACAGGGAAACCCATAACGGGAGAAAGGAAGAAACTTAAAAAAGCCAAAAGTGTGAAGAAACACTGCAATCAAAGGTCATCAACCCCCCCTCCCCCCCCCCCCCCCCCCCAGCCCCCAGGATCTGACTCCTGCCCTCTTGCTGGAAGCCACAGCAGCAGGTTCTGTGGGGCTTAAGCATCCTTCCTTCCGTTTACCTGAGAAACCACCACCTCCGCAATCCCCCCAAAAACTAGCTTGAAAAAATCCCTTGAGCACATCTCCAAGTTATTTCCCTCTTCGGTCCCCTTCAACCCCAGGACGGGGCTGTGGTCCTCCCGGGTATCCCGGAGCTGCGCGGAGAGGGCTCGGTGCCAGCAATTCCTGCTTTCATCGATAGAGGGAGCACACCGCTTCGTGGTTTTATTTCAAGCTCAGCAGCAACAGCGGTCTGCTGGCCCATCCACCTTCAGAGAATCAGAGAATCACTCAGGTTGGAAAAGACCTTAAAGATCATCGAGTCCAACCACAACCTAACCATACTACCCTAACTCTAACAACCCTCTGCTAAGTCATGGCCCTGAGCACCACATCCAAACGGTTTTTAAACACATGCAGGGATGGTGACTCAACCACCTCCCTGGGGAGCCTATTCCAGTGCTTAACAACCCTTTCTGTGAAGAAGTATTTCCTGATATCCAACCTAAACTTACCATGGTGCAACTTGAGGCCATTTCCCCTCATCCTGTCACCTGTCACCAGTGAAAAGAGACCAACCCCGCTCTCGCTGTAAGCACCTTTCAGATATTGGAAGAGAGCAATAAGGTCTCCCCTCAGCCTCCTCTTCCCCAGACTAAACAGCCCCAGTTCCTTCAGCCTCTCCTCATAGGGCACATTCTCCAAGCCCTTCACAAGCCTTGTTGCCCTTCTCTGGACCTGCTCCAGCACCTCCATGTCCTTTCTGTACTGAGGCGCCCCAAACTGAACACAGTACTCGAGGTGAGGCCTCACCGATGCCGAGTACAGGGGCAGGATGACTTCCCTAGTCCTGCTCACCACACCATTCCTGACCCAAGCAGGGATGCCATTGGCCTTCTTGGCCACCTGGGCACACTGCTGGCTCATATTCAGCCTTCTGTCCATCAGTACCTCAAGGTCCCTTTCCATCAGGCAGCTTTCCAGCCACTCCTCCCCGAGCCTGTAGGGTTGTCTGGGGTTGTTGTGACCAAAATGCAGGACCCGACACTTGGCCCCATTGAAACTCATACAGTTTGCCTTGGCCCATCATTCCAGTCTATCCAGGTCCCTCTGTAGTGCCCTTCTCCCCTCTGGCAGATCAACACTCCCTCCCAACTTGGTGTCATCTACAAACTTACTGGGGGTGCACTCAATCCCTTCATCAAGATCATTAATAAAGATGTTAAATAGAAGCAGCCCCATTACCGAACCCTGGGATGATGTAAGAATGATGTAGAATGGCTTGGCAACCATATTCACCAACTCCCTCAGCGCTCTAGGGTGCAATCCATCTGGCCCCATGGACTCATAAGCATCCAGCTTTCGGAGCAGGTCCAAAACTATCTCATTGTGGATCATGCAGGACTTATTCTGTTCCCCATTCCTATCTATCAGTGCAGGGGGCTATCTTCCCAGGGAGTAACAAGTCTTACTATTAAAGACTGAGGCAAAGAAGGCATTAAGCACGTCAGCCTTATCCTGATCCTTGGTCACCAAGTTGCCCTCGGCATCCAACAAGGGATGGAGATTCTCCCTAGCCCTCCTCTTGCTGTTGATATATTAATAAAAATATTTATTGTTTTCCTTTACTTTAGTGGCCAAGTTCAGTTTAGCTGGGCTTTGGCTTTTCTAATTTTCTCCCTGCACAGCTTCACTACATACCTGTAATCATCATAAGTAGCTTGCCCACTCTTCCAGAGACCATAAACTTTCCTTTCGTTCTTGAGATCCAGCCAAAGGTCTCTGTTCAGCCAGTCTGGCTTCCTTGCCCGTCATCTTCCATGACTTGAGGATGGTCAGCTCCTGCACCTTTAAAATTACTTCCTTAAAGTATTCCCAGCCTTCCTGGGCTCCCACGCTCTCCAGAACTACCTCCCAAGGGACCCTCTCAACCATGGTCCTAAAGAGGTTAAAGTCTGCCCTCCAGAAGTCCAAAGCGGCAGTTCTGCTGACTCCCCTCCGTGGTTCAGCAAGGATCAAGAAATCTAGCATCTCATGATCACTTTGCCCCAGACCTTTACATCCCCCACAAGACCTTCTCTTCCCTTCAAAGGGAACCGTTCTGGTTTTATTGATATTTCCAAATGTGGGTTTTTTGGGTGTTTTTTTTTTTTTCCTGAAAATGAACTTTTCCCCTTTGGTTTATATACTTACAGCATTGAAAGCTTTGCTGAAGTCCAAAAAGATTACATTAACTGGCTTCCCTTGGTCAACTAGATGGGTGACCTTGTCATAAAAGGAGATTAAGTTGGTTAAACAGGACCTTCCCCTCATGAACCCGTGTTGAGTGTGACCAATGACTGCACTGTCCTTCAGATGTTTTTCAGTAACTCCTAGAATAATTTTCTCCATAATTTTGTCAGGCACTGAAGTGAGACTGGCAGGCCTGTGATTACCAGGGTCTTCTTTCTTACTGTTCTTGGAATAGGGGACGTATGCCAGTGTCCAGATAACTCAGACCTCTCCAGATTTCCAAGACAATTGAAAAATAAATGAGGGCTGTATCATGACTTCAGTCAGGAATTGTCTGGAATACTTTATCTAGTTTGAGTGCTCCCAATACAAGAAACACTGATAAAATTCCGCAGATCCTGTGGAGGGCTATCAGGACAGCTGGGAGATGGAACACTCAAGATGCTAGGAAAACTGGGCTTGTTCAGCCTGGGGAAGGGGAGCCTGACAGCAGCCTTACAGTATCTACAAGGGGGTTATAGAGAATCATCATAGAATCATAGAATGGCCTGGGTTGAAAAGGACCACAATGATCATCAAGTTTCAACCCCCCTGCTATGTGCAGGGCCGCCAACCACCAGACCAGGCTGCCCAGAGCCACATCCAGCCTGGCCTTGAATGCCTCCAGGGATGGGGCATCCACAGCCTCCTTGGGCAACCTGTTCCAGTGCGTCATCACCCTCTGAGGGAAAAAATTCCTCCCAATATCTAACCTAAACCTCTCCTGTCTCAGTTTAAAACCATTCCCCCTTGTCCTATCACTATCCACCCTCATAAACAGAAAGTGGAGCTAGGCTCTGTACTGGAGTGCAGAGAGAGCAGATGACAGACAGGAGTCATAAACTGGAATAGGACTGGATCTATGGGGAAAAAGAAAAATCACTGAGGGTTATTAAGCACCGGTTGCCATGAGAGATTGTGGGATTCCTATCACTGAAAGTTTCTGAGACCCACCTGGACAACGCAGTGAGAAACCTCATCTTACTTTAGTTGTGACCCTTATTTAAGCAGGAGGTTGGACTGAAAACCCCACATGGTCCTTTCAGACTTGAATGACACTGTGGCTTTTGACCAAACATGAAGCTGTGAAAACCACATCTTTAAAAATGTTTGCAGAGATCTGGTATAGATTTCTATCACCTGTCTTACCAGCAAGACTGCTGCAGGGACAAGTTTTAGAGAAACTACCGTGTTACTGTACTTTTAACAGTGACCGGAATTAGAAGGAGATACTGGTCAGGATTTAAAATCAAACTGCATAAAACTTCATTGCAATCAAGCCTGTTTTGATGGCATTTTTTTTTAATAGTTGCTTACCAAAATATGAGTGTATTCATAACAAGAATTAACAAACTGCATTTTATTCAGACTTCTGAACAAAATCCCTGACAGTAAAGGTGGATTAGAAAATGAGAGCATTTTTCTGCTTTTATTCATTCTTCAAAAATTATTAGGGAGGAAAAAAAAAAGTGAAGCCAACTTTTTAACCTTTTTTTTTTTTTTTTTTTACAAGAGAATTCCATACATTTGAATTCCTGGAATTTGATATTTGGGCGAAAAGACAAATCTTCAGCTCTTTGAAAGCTTCTCTACATTTCTAGTGGAGACAGAAGAGCTACGTTATTTACTGAACGATTGTCTGTATGACCACGTCGTTGATCTACTGGCACTTGAGCATAGCGTTCAAAGCTACTTCTCCAGAGGAGAGCACTACAAAAGCGTCTGCAGAAGCAGATGAAGAGCAGATGCTTAATATAAGAACACAGAAGAAACCAGCACTCTGTCAACAGCTTTGGCCCTCATCGTGTTTGATGTTTACAAGGACAGTGACCAAGTATTGCAATGGCATCATCCTGTTTCTACCGAGGCCGCTGTTTTGCCAGTGACCTTGGTGAGATGTATATGACTGTGCCATGCCAACAACACAAGTCATTTGACGTGACTAGAATGGAAATTGCCTGTGTTTTCCCGTGAAGTCATCACGTTCCTCTGTTTCTTACCTGGCATAGGACCGTGCAGGTCTGTCACTGAGACATCTTCAGTACCTCTCAGAGTGAGTAAATGAGAGGAACAATCCCCTAGGCACCAAGGTCAGTGCAGCAGGAGGTGCTCCAGGCACAGAGCAGCAGCTCCCTGCAGCCCAGGAGAGGCCCATGGAGAAACAGGCCATTCCCATGCGGCCCACGGGCACTGCGTGGAGCGGATCTCCCCGTGCGGCCTATGGTGCAGCAACAGATGAGGCCTGGAGGAGGCATGCCCTGTGGGTATCCTTGCAGGAGCAGTTGCTATAGGATAACAAGGGCTGCTCCAAAAGTAATGCCTCCACTTTTATGATGTTGGCTCACAACATCAGAGGCAAACGTTGGTGGCGGGACTGTAGACTGTACACTTCCTACCAATATCCCATTACATTTTGTTGCTGTGTGATGGGCAGCAGAGGGGCAATCTGACATGGAAGTGCAGATGAATCATAGAATGACAGAATGGGTTAGGCTGGAGAGGACCTTAAAGACCATCCAGTTCCAACCTGCCTGCCATGGGCAGGTTTGCCAACCACTAGATCAGCGAAGGTGTGGAATCCTGTTCACTGCTGGCAAAAATGCATAGCTAATGGTGGTGACTGGGACGAACACCAGTGCTTTGTAGCTGAGCGTTTGCTCTATGAAACAGTGTTACTGTGTTTTTTTATCAGTTGCGGTTTCCGAGCTAATAAACAAGAGGCATTACTTTTGGAGTGTCCTACAAACTCTCTAGACAGTTACATACTTCACAACGTCTCTAAGATTTTCCACGTACCCCCCTTCCCAAATGCCGTGTAACATAATCCCCTTACAAATCCCCACGACAAGGACTGCCGTAACGCCTGTGGACCCGTCTGAACGGGCTCTGGCTGCCGATGCCGGCAGGCGAGCTACACCGGAGCTGCCGGGCCGGGTGAGGCCGCGTTGCGGCCGGCAGCGCAGGCCGGGGCCTACGCCGGGCTGGCGGGAGACGCGGGGCACGCCGCGAGGAAGCCCGCCGGGCTCGCCACCGGCGAAGGCGCGGGCGGAAGAAGCCTCCGGGCCGCCGCGGCCCAGGACCAGGCCTCGGCCCCGGCCCCGGCCCCGGCCCCGGCCCCGGCCCCGCGCCGCGCCGCCGCCCCGCCCCGGCCCGCCCCGGCCCTCTCCGGCCCCGCCCCGCGCCGCCCGCGGCCCGCAGCCCCCGCCCCCCGCCGCGCGCGCTGCCCGGAGCCGCCGCGCCGATGCCACGTGGGAGGCGGCGGAGCCGCCGTCGGCGCCGGGCCGGAACCGCGGCCCCCCTGACGTTGGGGACGGCGCTCGCCGGGCGTCGGGAGGAGGGGAGGTCTCGGAGCCCCCGGGACCGCAGCGCGGTGGCCGAGACCCGATGGGTGCTCGGCGCCGTAGCGCCCGGCTCGCGGCTCGGCCTCCCGGGCCTAGAGGCGCTGGCGGCGGCGGCCGGGCCTAGGGGCGGCTCCCCGCCCTGGGCGGCGCCCGCGCTGCTCCAGGTGCCGGCGGCGGCCCAGCCGGCCCCGCGGCGGGACGGCAGCGACCTGCCCGCCTGCGCGCCCGCCGCCCTGGCCGTGCTGCGCCTGCAGCCGGGCGCCGAGGGAGCGGCGCGGGCGGCGGCGGCGGCGGCCGGGGCCGCGCCGCGCCTGCGGACCGTCTACGTGAACCCGCGCTGGCTGGAGCGGCAGGCCGCGCTGGGGGCGGCGGCGGCGGCGGCCAGCCCCTGCGCCGAGGCGGCGGCGGCGGCGGCTGCGGCGGTGGCGAACAGCGCGGCCGGGGACCCGGCATCGGCGTCGGCCGCGGCGGCGGGGCAGGGCGAGGCGGCAGCGGCGGCGGCGGCGCCCGCGCCCGCGCCCCCCACGGCGGAAGCGGCGGCCACCCCCTACGTGGGGCTGCGGCGGCCCCTGGGCTACCAGCTGGCCAAGGCCACCAAGGAGCGCATCTGGCGGGGGGAGTTCATTGACCTCTTTTCCTTGCTCCACACAGAGCTGACCCCCGAGCACGGCCCGCACCCGGGGGACACGCTGGACCAGTGGGTGTCGGCCTTTCTGGTGTACGCCAGCGTGGTGTGCGAGAAGCACCCGGCGCGCTGCGGGGCCATGTTCAAGTACCTGGACACCATCCGTAAGCTGCACGCCACCTACGGGGGCACCTCGTGGATGAACTACGACGAGGACTTCCGGCGGCGGGCGGCCAAGGACCCCAACCTGCCGTGGGGCGACGTCGACCTGGACCTGTGGATGAAGTGGATGGCCCCTCTCAAGTCGCTCCTCAGCAGGCACAATCGTATCGAGAGCGAGCCGAAGGCCGCGCCGCCGGCACAGCCACCGCCTTCATCGTCGTCGTCATCCCAGAGCCCCAAGAAGGAGGAGAAGAGCCAGGTGTGACGGCAGGCAGCAGGGTGGTTCCCTGGCCCCGGTGGTGCCCTTTGGAGGAGCAGAGAAGGGGCGAGGGGAGCTGGGGTGGCTGCTTCCCATCCCTGTGCCCGTGGAGGGCTTTGGCCCGGGTCTGTGAGATGTTGGACCGTGTCTGCAGGGAGGGGTGGGCGCTGTGGGGAAGGGGACTCACAGCATATAGCTGCAGTATCTATCGCTCTGCCCCTCAGGAGTTGGAAATGCCAGTCGTTCTCTCCCTTGGGATGTAACGCGTTTTCCTTAGGACATCAGAAGAAAGGTTCCTTTTCTTTTTTTTTTCGAATTGTCTTAAAACAAATAGCTTTCTCAGCAATAAAATTGTATCTAAGATCCTGAGACAAAGAGTAGAGGCCTGTTACTGTGGGAGCATGTGGTAGCTGCAAGCTGCGTCGGAGGCCGTAAACATGGGTGTCAGTGAAGAGGAACTTCAGTTTGAATGGCTGCAGCTTGCAAATTTACCATGATTTGGAGATGTAATTTAGTTTCAGCCTCCGTAGGTTTAGTCCACAAGTTCTGGCCTGTTTTGTGGAATGCGTGTGATTAGGGGAAGCAGGGAGGGATTTTGTTTTTGTCAAGGATTTGCTTTTATTGCAAGCATCGAGTGTCACTGAATTGGCATAACCACAAACATACATGGGCAAATTTGCTGTTTCCACTACTTGAGTGGTGACAGCAAGCACCAGTAGTACAAGAGTGCTGCCTGTCTATATTTGGGGCTGTACTGCAGCTTTTGATTTTTTTAGGATACTGGTGGCTGGAATCTGTCAGATGCATGGTGTGACATACACTGGGCACCAAATGTTTAGAGTTTCATGCCAGCTGACTGATGGTTGAAGGATTCTGTTAGATTATTCATATTTATTTCTCAACTATTTTTTTTAGGCCCGTAGGAAGAATCTTTGCCATCCCAAAGGGTTTTGCTCAACAGATACCGTAGGATACTCACTCAGCAGTGGCTGAATTAGTCTGATCTGGAAAGGGACAGTGTTTTTCAGGATATCTGCAAGTGTTCAATGCATTGCACCAACTGCTGACTTCTCTAGCAACATCTTGGGCCAACCTGCATGGAAAGGAATGGAAACTAATACCTTTTAATGAATGCCGTAATAGATCCCAATGCCAGCTGTATGGCCTTGGTGCTGTCTGTGTTTGGTATTCCAGATTACCTAACTCGTTCTGATATCTTTGTTTAGATTTCTCCATTCTTGGCAACAGCAGCTCGGTTTTTGTTTTACTACTGATGTTATGTGAGCACCAGATGGAAAACACCTCTTATCTTTCATCTTGTCCTGCACGGGATCTTCAGTTTGTAACGTTAACTAGACTGTAACTCTCACAATAGCTGTTCTGTGAGTGCAGAGCTCCAGGCTGCTGCTGCTAGGCACCCCATGTCTCCATCTCTGATTTTGTGCAAATTTTCCAATGAATTTGAGCATTGGCATTGACTTTACTTGCGTCTAAAGAAGATACTGTAAGCTGTGTGAATTGAAATAAAGCTTATTTATTTTAGTTAGCTAGTATGCTAAATACCAACTTTTAGCTTAATGATTGGCTTGAATGTAAAAGCTACATTGCTATAGTAGCATAATGGAAAGTAAAAGTGAAGGCTGTGTAGCTGCTGTTCATTGTGGGTTCAACTACTTCTCTATTATTGGAGCAGATATTAATTGGTAGCACAGGGTATTTTATAACTGTTTTTTAAAGAAAAAGTCCTTAACTGAAACGATTGCCTGAGCAGCTGTTAAATGTAGACCAGGCCTGGGATAAAGCTTGAGCTTGTTACTGGCACGGCAGCAGCAGGGAAACACCAGGTGACCTATGGGTTTCCCCCTCGCCCACACGCAGCTCCTTGCGAGCTCCATGTTGTGTAACTGCTTGAAAGGAATAAAAGGCTGTGACTTGACATTGGGGCAAGACAGTTCTCTCATTTAAATGGGAGAGAATAGGCTTTTATAGAGAGCAGGCTTTGACCAGAATCTGAGTACCTTCGTACTGTCACAAGAGGAAGGGAAACTGTTTTACAGAGGCCTTTTCTTCAAGATTGCTTGAATTGATTTTGTTTTCATGGCTTCAAAGGTCAGCATTAGGCAGCCAAATTCTATTTCATCTTCCCATTCAGAGGGTGCTCCTTACGTTTCAGCTTGTTGCGGTGTCTGTATCTCTCTAGTTTTGCAGTTCCACAGAAGGTCAACCAGTAGAAAGTCAACAAAAATGAAAGGATGTGTTTGAGGCCAGTTGCAACTTCTTGAGAGCAAGTAGAGAGCTGTAACTTTGCTTTGCGTTTGGTAAAGTGAGAAACCCTCGTTTTTGTTTAAGAGCAGTGATTGGCACGTGTGTTATAGGATAGCTGAGGTTCATTCCTACGAATTTATGCCTGGATTATCTTTGGACAATTCTTAGTTTCTTTCTTTTTATTTCAGACTCCGTGAAAGCAGAAGGCCAGTTGGAATGGCAGGCAGGATAAGCGGGTGAGTTTATATATAAAACTGACTAACTTTGGTTTTTAAATATTGACAGATTTGTTAAATACAAAATTTCTTATTGGTGCCAACAGCCTGACTCCGTTGGTGTTTAAGTGGAGCTCTGGTATTCTAGTGCATTCTTTTACCTCTGCTTCTGTTGCGTTGCAAGCTGTGCTAGAGAAGACGTAGGAAATTCATTTTACCCAATCAGCAATTGTAACAATGGACTACAAACCTGCAGAGCAAGCCGGTTTGCTGGAAAACAGGAATTCCTGCAGCGCAGCACTTGTCACAGACTATCCAAAGAGGGCAAAGATTCAGGAGAGTGAATAAATTGAACATTGATTGAATGAGGTCAGGAACGGTCTCCCGGAGGAGAGCCCTGCCCTAAAATACTACTTTGAGAGTATAAGCCAATTTAATGCGCAGATTAACCCTTCTCATTTGAGCAAACTTGTGTGCAATCCTGGATCTTTGCAGATCACGACTGGACACTTCAAAAAAAAAACAAAATCTGTGTACTATATTTGCTTAAAAAATAAATCCTACCTTGTCTTGTTACACCTGTTAATTTTAGCATTTCATTGACAATATCTGCAACAGAAATGTATATTTGACTTGACGCAGTATCCTACATTTGGTATAACTCAGGTTGTTGACAAAATTATTCTGTGAGGCTCAGTACCACCTCTTCGTTCTGCTCTGAACAAAGTTCTTTAACCATTGCTGTCATTTCCAGAAGTAATTTATAGCCCATGTATGCATTGCAAAATTCTTGAACGGATTTAATAGCTGACCTAAATTATTGTTCTTGTTTTATCCTCATAGAATAGTTAGCATCTTGAACGTCAGACCAGACTTTTGTGGTCTGACGTTCATGAAAATCATTCATTGGTTCATGGTTTAATTGTTTTACATCTCCGTATTTTGTTTTCTTTTCCTCTCCCCTCGCATACTAGGGAGTATGATCAAGGTAATACTATGATCCAGTAACGCGCTTGATGGTAAGGGTTTGCCTTTAGTTGTTTCAGGAAAAAAAAACCAACTGCCGTTATCTGCTCTCCTTTAACTTTCTTGATAGTTTCAATAATATGCTTAACATGAAGTGTTTGTAAATCGATTAAAAAAAAAATGTTTGTGACTTCACCTAAATAAATTTTTATATATATGAATACTGTTCTTGATCCTAGTCTTTGGTTTTTTCCCCCCCTCCCTTGCTCTTACATCGTCATTTCCCATCCTGTAGTCACCTTTTTCCGTGACCTGAGCTTTTACAGAGTTCTTGTTTTTCAGTTAGGAAAGCACAACAGAGCCATAACTGTTGTCAAGAACAATAATCAGCCTCTGAAGTTGACTTTCAGTGTTTTGATATTTGAAGGTTGTAACCGTAGGTGTCATAGCTTATTGATGTTTGCTGACACAACAGCAGGTGTCAGGCCTGGATCTGTCTCACAATGTAGTATCTGCAGTATTGAAACACCAGTAGTTCAAGTGGTCTCTGAAATGGGATTCTAATCCAGTGCAGGCTGATACTTGCATTCAGTAGGACGGAACGTAGACTAGTTTTGCAAATGTAGTTACAAGCTGTAAAAATCTTTCATGTTTGAGAATGTGCTTAAGCTCAGAGTAACCACATGTAGCATTTTTTCCCTGTCCTGTTTTCTTAAGAACCTGAATTTGTGTTACTTGCTGATCTGTGCTGCGTCTCTTCCCAGCATTGTTACGTGTTAATCATTGCAGGCATCTTCTCCTGAGGAAGTTCTGTAACAACAGCAGGATCTGGGGGGACAGGAGGGCATCGGGTGGCAGGAGAAGCAAGGAAGGATGAGCAGACATTGGTCACCTTTGTCCCAGTGGCAAATTGCACAAGTGTGATTTTTAACCTACTGACTCAGGGCAGTGAAGCAGCATCTGTGCTTTTCCTGTCTTACTTGGGAGCAGCACATCCAGCTGGAGTCTGTTGCACTTCCTATGCTCTTTGCTGAATCCTTCTGCCAAGAACCCTGGTTTTGTTTGTTGCTCCCTCCAGTCCCCATGCAGGCTGGTGCCCTTCCTGGCACCCTGGCACCTCCCAGTTTCCTGGCTGCTGCTGAGGCTGGGTCGGACCACCCTGTCCTCTCTGTCTGTTGGAGGCCATTGCCAGGGCTCTGCCTTTCTCTCCAGTGTTGGTGGCTGTTTTAAAATTGCTTCCTGTTTTCAAAAGGAAATTTGCCTTTCAAATCGTTAGTGTTTTTAAGACATATGGGATCTCCTCTTAACCTCTCCCTGCCTTTTTTTTTTTTTTCTTTAATTCTTGTTCTTCATTAACTTGGCTTTCATCAGTGTCTTTGAGCCACCCAGTGATTTCACTGTGTGCCCTTGCTTTGGCGTTGACTGCTGGATGCGTGCTTCTCTGCTTGTTGCTTGTGATGTAAGCTTCTGCATGAAAACTCCCTTTCTAGTTTCTCAGTTACTTCAGTGAGTTTCGTAAGTTTGGAGCAGTTGATTACTGCTGGATGTGCTTTTGTCAATGGCTCTGGGTGAGTCCTGCCTTTATTGCTCCTTGGGTTGCCATCTCCTCGTTGGGTCAGCATGCTGGCTGTGTTGAAAGGATTGGGTGCAGAACCTCCTATCTTCTGTTCACCGCTGATTGAGTAGATTTCTTCTAGTGATTACAAGCCAAGCTTGCTGTCCTTTACATAATACAGTGGGCAGCATGGAGATGCGTGCTGTCTGAAAGCAGGCATTGAGCGTAACCATTTAACTGAGTGATGTGTGAAGAATACAGCATACAGTAGGTGAGAAGATTGGAGCAGAAGTCAGTTGTGATTTTATTATCCATATGCTACGACTGCAGCAGAAATTGAGAATACCCAATTTTTTAAATACTGTTTTGGTAACTTCTGTTACTTAGGTAGGATGGGGAGATGCTCACTTCAGCGTTACTGCAATTTCTGATGCTTTGCTTGAAATAAATCTTGATCATTTGTATGAAGCTGCAGCGAAGATGGAAGGCTGATGTAATTTCCAGTTGGGAATACTCCTGCAATGCGTGGATTTGTTAGGGAGCACCAGCATGGTACAGAAAAACAATTTTCTTTCGGTTGATTGGAATCGTGTAGCATAGTTCTGGGGGTAATTTCAGGTAAGTTAATTGGTAGGGATTTCTGGCAAGACAGGTACTTTTTTCACAGATGTGCTTTTTGTGGACTAGATTGATAAGCGTTCTTATTACAAAGAGCTAATTAAAACCAGTGTGGCATGCTGGCAGCGCTGAGTGTGTTGTAACTTGGAAAGGGATGAGACAGAACTGCGTAAACCTGGGCAAACTTGCAGGGCCAGGGAGTTCAAAGTCAGCGCACAGCAAAGGTAGAGTCAAATCAGTGGTTGTTCAGACTCCAACTGTGTGCAGCAGTGAGATGTGAGCATCTTAAAAATGAGACTTAGTACTTTTCTACCCTTATCTACTGCAGTGATGGGTCTTAAACGTAAGCTGACAACATCTTGCACGTGAGGTAGCCCTTCACATCTGCAATTGAGGAAAATTATAACTTTTGGGCTCCGATGAGATCCTGTTGGTTTTTCAATGTGACTTCCAACTCAAGCCTAAATTGTTGCTTTCCTATCCTACTCTTTCTCCCATTGCCTCATTGGTTGTGGTTTTCTCCTTGATAAAAATCTGGTGAATGTACCAATGTGTTCTGAGGGCCAGCCTTAGGATCAGGCAGTGTCTGCTGGGCTGTCTGCGTGCACAGAGCCTTTCACACTGATGTAGGTAGTTACACCAAGTTAATATAGTCCATTGCGAATAAATTTCATAAACATCTAGGTTAGCTTGCATCTAGCTGTGTGGATGGAGTACACATGGGAGACTTGAGGCTGCCTGCAAGGCTCCTGTGTTTTTCAGGAGGCGGTGCAGCTGGTCACAGATCTATCTGTGCACTCCCATGGTAAAATCAAAACCAAAACCCCAGAGACTGTTGTAGGCAGTGAGAGGTGGGATGTGAGTCAGTGCTAACAACCGAAGTGTTTGTGGAAATGTTGCCTAGTAAAGTTATCAAATATTTTGGGGGCCATCTGCTTAGTAGGGACTGCAACAATTGACAGTGTCTACGGGAGTGCTTTTGGCAGTTCTTTAGCAGAGCAATTATGTCCCTGAAAACTTGGCTAGAGAAATTACAAAGCTAGATCATACTTTTCCCCTCATGCTGGTTCTCAAGTTTGACTGTCACGCTGTCCCAAAGTTCAGTGTGCAGTAGCTGAACACATACATTCTTACGTGTATAATTTTCTGGGTCCAACACTCTCTTTGCTCAGGTTTTTTATTCCTGGGAGTTCTCCCCAAAACTGGTTGGCGTCTTTGTAGTGTGGCATTCTACTGGGCAACCAGCTAAGTGGCACCTGAGGTTTAAAATAGCAGAAACATGTATGATGTCCTTATGATATTCATAAATTTGAAATATTTCAAGAACTATTTGTACCTTTTTTGGGTGGTTCTTGCTGTTTCTTTACTTTAGAGAGCGCTTTATCTTCTTCCCTGTGTCTCAGTGCAGTGTTGCTGTGTGAGTATTTCCAGGGCAGCAGGGGGAATGTTTACATCCAAACAGAATCTCTTTTCTTTGAATTTTTTAATTGCAAACATTAGATGCCATAAAATCCTTTTTACTCTTCGTCTTAATTCTTTACAGAGTTCTGTGCAGAGTCAAAAAGATAGCATTCACTGCCAGTTTTTTGTTTTCCGAATCTTGTGACGCTACTACTGGATCTGCACCTACTTCAGCAGGTGTCAGAAATGTCACTGTCCACTTTAAATGACACTCCTAACGAACTAAAGTCAGGAATGACTGTTTAAAAACTGAAAAATATGGTTTGCATTTGCTTTAGATATTTCAAGCACGTGTTGTCCATACTGTCCATAAATGCAATGTTGGGGATACGCTGCTAAGTTTGTTTGCATGCGAAGCTTTAGGGTGTTCACGTGTGTGACTACTTCTTCAAAGGCAGATGCAGGCAGCTGAAGGGCTGGTTGTGCTGACTGTAGCTGGTGGGGCTGCCATCTCTAAGCTGCAAGGCAGCATGGTGGCAGGGGCCCTGGACTGTGTCTTCCCCTATATATACTCTAACTGGTATAGGCAGGAGGCAGGACAAGGCAACTTCCTCAAAGTGTCTAACAGGTCAAGAGCTCTGACCTCCACTGCCCAGGCTTTCCGCCCTCCCCTTTGTTGCTCTGGCCTTTATCTTCCACCATAGCTCCCTCTGCTACTTAGTTTGGGTTTTTTTTGTGGTGTTTGTTTGTTTTTTTTCCCCCACTCTGTAACTGTCAAATGTCAGTCACGCTCTGGTGCTCGGAAGGAAGGAAGGAGCACTACTGTGCACGCAGATATTGTTCTCTACCATATGTGTGTCTCCTGGTGATGATGCAGCATGCCAAACAGGCTTTTTTTCTTCTTAAAGCTGAGGGATGAGGTTTATACAACTATTTAACAAGGATTCTGGAGCTAGAAATGTCTGCCATCTTGAATTCCTGGCAATGGAATACAGTTTGGTTCAAGGTTAGAAAATGTGTGGGGTGCTTCTGCTCAGAGAGTGCAAGTGTGTATCTTGTTGCCTTGGGTGTGATGCAGATAATGAGAGAGACGGATTTGAAGCAATGAGTTTATCAAAGTGCTCTGGATTGAGAGAAGTATTTCACATTTCTCCCTTCCATATTATTTTTCACATTCTTTTTTTCTTCATCAGCAATCTCCCATGTCTGATGAGTGTTCTGTTATGAGGTACTGGTGGATAACAGGAGAAATCTTCATTACGTTTGATCATTAAAGGAAATGCGTGACTTTTTATATCTTCAAGAATGGACATTTTCCATAAGAAGCACAATAAGTTTGGTGGTACTGAAGGGCAGAAAGGTGGCTTAAGGGGGTCCAGTCTATCCTCTTCTTTCCCCCTATGAAAAAGAAGATTCAGCTACACAGCTTGATGTGGTACAGGTCGGCGTAAAAACTTTGTGTAGAGTATCTTGAGGAAGTTTGGTAACGAAAGGTAAATAAAAGCACACGTCCTTACTGCTGTGCAGTGCCTCGCAGGCCTATATGTGAGCAGAAGCTCTGGTGGGCAAGTGGAGGTGGGCAGGCTGCTGGTGATGCCACTCCACCAAGCATGAGGGCACGTTGTGGAACTGGCTATGGAAAGATTGCTCCTCTTGCTGTTTCTTAGCAAGGACACAAAGTGCTTAGCTTGTATAACTGGAACGTGCAACAAATAACAATGTACAACCTGCAGTTGCAAATGCTTTTTTTGCTAGGAGAGGGGGTGGTAATTGGTATACAACATTTCTGAAAACGTGTATTGTGTATTAAACATACTGACTGCATGCAAAGGGGAAGGAATAAAACTGACTCTTCCAGTGCAAACAAGGTACAGAATTATACATTTACCTTTGGTAAGATTACTTACTGTTTTGTGGCTTTGTTAGCAAGCGTTTAAAAACAGTATTCCTTTTCTCAGTGCTGAAACCATGGGAAACACAGTTCTAGCATGTTACTACAGTGGGGGCAAGGCAAGTTGCTTGTGGCCCTGTGTTGTGCAGAGATGCGTATTGTCTCAGTTGCTCTTCAGAATGGGGAGGAATGGATAAGTGCAGACTTCACATACCTCTTGCATGAGGAAGCTGTTAATGTGGAGTTATTCCCAAGGTTATAAAGAGCAAGAAACAAGACCTTGGACCACTTGGTTCCCTGTGATTCACAACAGTTGAGCTGTTGGGCTCAGAGATGGGTGTACCTTTGATTCTCTTGGTCTCTCCAGCCCATAGTCCCATAGGAATAATGAATTTACAGAGAGCGTGGAAACCAAGATATCTGTCTTCTTTGTGGGAGGGATATATTTTTCTTTTCCCCTCCCTGATATTTCTGCAGCTTCAGCCTTGAGGCCTTCTTCTGTGAAGCTGCTGGGAGATTCATTGGATCCAACCGACAGTAAGGTGAGGAAGGCTGGTAGAGACATCTCGTCACCAGTGTGAGGAGAGAGCAGTGAATGCTACTGAGCTTACTCCAGGAAATGTTGCTGATGGTTTGATTTGTATGCCACAGCAGTGGAGACCCAGACAAGATAAATGTGCTTAGTGCTATGGTTTGTGTTGCCTTGCAGTGTATGGTAACACACCCTGTGCACCTGCACAGGGTGGCATGGGTGTGGGATGGTTTGCCTGACGTAGGAGGAGAAAGCTATCTGGCAAAACATGTCTGGGTGACATGGTTGGCTCAGAGGCTTAACATTGCAAACTCAGGGAAGTAATATGTATTTTGCCTCTTCGGAATGCAGAATTTACTTTCTTGAGATCGGGGTGTTGCCTTGAGCACATGTGCCTGTTTAATGTAGTGAGCTTTTTTAAAACTGTATTGTAAATGGCGGACCTGGTCAAGCAAGAACTTGAAAGCAAAGAGATGTTAGCTCTTGACAGCTTCACCTGTTGGTTTGTTCTACTCAAAACTACTGCCAATGCAATGAACTTCTCCGTTGCTATTTTAATCCCTGTGAAATTCCACAGAGAGTTTCCAGTGATCTTATTAATTACTTAATGAACAAGAAGCAAAGGGCCTATTCTGCTGATGTGCTTTTTTCTTTTCTTTTTTTTTCTTCTTTGTGTGAGAAATGCCATTGTTAAAAGAAGGTGAGTGATTTCAGGTTTCAGCATGAAGGCTTACAGCTGTTTAGGAAACTTCATAGACTTCAGTGTACCTAAGCTCAGAGTTGTTCTGGAACGGTTGCTAGTGCTGCTGGGAACAGGGATGGAGAACTGCGGCTGGAGAGTTGGTGTGAACAATATGGCATGCTATCTGGTGCTGTATCACAGCTGGAGGGCAACTGGCTGAGCCTGTCTTGCTTTGGGAGCTAGTGGCAGAAGCAGGAATTTCACTGATGTCTAGAAAAGTTCAGTTTTATGTATTTGTGTGTGGACATCAGAAGTTGTGGCTACAGAACATCAGGAAGATGTTCTGACTGTATTGACAATACAGTCAATAGTAAACGACAGGAAATATGCCTACTCTTTGCTTGGAAGCCTTTTTCAAACAGTAAGAAAATAGCAAAGTCTGTCAGACATTGCTCCATACTATGCTCAAGATGGTCAATACTGAGATGCAGCTCAGAATCATAAAGATGCAGGTCAAATTGTGAAGTGTGCCATGTAACTAGTTCTTCACTGTATTTCCTGTCGTGGTTTCTAATCCAGTCTTTGTCCCAGAACCTGTTGATGGGTTGGGGGTTTTTGAGCAGAAGTTCCCAGAAGCCAGGCGGTGGTGGCGCCCTGAGTAGAGACATGCTTTTTGTCTACCTTCTGTGTACTACTTTGCTTTTATTTATGCTGGGTGCTGTCTGCTGTTGTTCTGTGTAATCAGGCTGTTTGGCCGGGGCCCTCTGAATTTCCTTTGAAGATGGACTAATCTGTATAATTTTCAAATATTCCGATATTCATTCTGATTTCTTCACAATACAGGTTCTTCAGCATCACATTGCTAGCTAGTGGGTAAGAGAAGCTCAAGCTCTGTGTCCTCCAGCATGTTTTGCTCTTGTTAGTTCTGTTGTCCTCCAAGTCAAAGTGCTGTTCTTTACAGTACGAGCTTCTGCTTCTCATGTTTCTAAAACAAAGCTTGTACACGTGACCTTGGATTCACCATTATGCCAAAAAAAAAACCAACCACGTTGTTTAAAGTAACGCTGCTCCTACAGCAAACAGATAGTAATTATTGCAAGCTTTCCCAACAGATGGGCCTCGTGTGTTCTGCATCACACCTGCAGACATTTCTTACTTTAGAGGGTATTTCCATTTGAGTGTTTTCATTGGTGAAGGCTTATTTTAACAAATTCAGCGTGAGAAAAGTTGGTTTTTTCCCTCAGGAAAATAACGATTTCTGTAAATCAGAAAAGGTACTGAAAGCCCATCTGAATTATTCTAAGATACTTTTGCTCCTTTTTAATATGTGAAAGGAAAACAGATTAATCTGGAAATTCTCAAGTTTGCACAGAAATGTCTTTCACTTTACTGCAAAGCCTTGCCATAATGACTTACAGGCAGCCTTTTGATGCATAAAGGTGTGTGTGCTAATACAAAATGAGGTGGATTTTTCAAAACATTACCAACTCAGAAATGTTGAGTTATTCCCTGCTCTACTCACAGGATAGCCAAACTGACATAAACCAATTTGTAGCGCTGTCTTCAGTTTCTATTTCAGCAGTTCCGCTTGAAGCCAGGCCTTTTTTGTTAATATGGACTTCTTCTGGTGCAATGTAAAAATAGATGGTCTGCTATCTCTAACATTTTACAAAATCTCCCCTCAGAACAGACTTTTCTAAGTTAGCCAATTGCTTGTGCAATTATTTTCTACTTCTTACAAAGCCACAGCTGAAAGAAGCAATTAAGAAGCTCAATTGGTACTTTAAACTTGGAATTTAATCTGCCTTTAGCATGAAGAAATTCTCATTTCAAGGTTGTTTGCAGCCATTTCTCTGGTCAACATTAATGGGATTTTTGGGTGTGCACAGACTTTAGGATCTAATGCTTAGGGATTTAGAAATGAAGAGCTGTCGTGCAAGTGATTCCAGATGGTTGGATTCTTTTGTCAGACAGTATCTCAACTCTTTCCAAGACATAAATTGTACCAAACATCTCATGATTGTAAGATTCTGCCTCTCAAGTGGCATTCGGTATAGCTGGGCTGTATTGTGCCTGCAGTAATGCTGCATTGAATTTATCTGATCCACACGTGCAAGGCAGATAATACCAAGCCTTCCCAACACCAACCAAGGAGACAAGGAGAGAAAGCAGAGCCCATGGCACAGGGATGGAGGACTTGGCACAGCTTCCCTTTCACTGTGAAGAAGGGAGATATGTGGTGCCGAGACAGCTAAGCTGATCCCGGGTTTAGATACCACAGAGCCCCAGCAGCATCCATGTCCCGTTGGTCTGGTGAGTCCAAGTCCTAGGCAGCATTGATCCACTCACCACACCAGTGCACCCAGGAGCACACAGCAAGTGAGCTGCTGCTTGTCACTTATGGACAAGGCAGATATCACCTCTGTAATGTGAGCTACAGAGCCAGGATGTGACTCACAAAGCAGACTGGGCATACAGGAGCATTGGATCCAACTCATAGCGCTCCTGATGGCAGCAGGGACCAGGCCTGTGTGTGACCAAGATCAGTGCTGTCAGCTGCTGTACATGAGGCCAAAGTGTTGTGCTTGGCTACCTTTATTCCTCTTTTCCTCAATACATTTCATATATATATATATAAATAAATACATTTGAAAACCACATGTAAATATAAAGCTAACTTCATTTCCAAGCCTTAACTGAATGCTAACAGTCTAAGAATAAATAAATAAATGTCCGTTTGTGTTTGCTTTATCCAATACCACATTTGCATCTATGTGGTTCAGAAATGGAGTCCTTGGGCTTTTCCCATTACTCCAGCAGGGAGGGAATCTTCTGTCTGGAAGCTGGCTGCCTGACGCTGCAGTGCTGGTAGCTGCAGAGGCGCTGTGTGCACCAACTGCTGCCTGAACTTTGGGGGGTGGGTGTGGAGGGGCTGTGGCAACCACCTCAGCAGCGTACCACAGAGCTTCGGCCCTGCACACTCAAGGCATCTTTTATTGAACCAACCCCAGCAAGTGGAGAGAGGACAGAAAGGTAGACCACAAGCAGTTTGTAAGTGTTTTCCAATTGCTCTCTTTGTGCCTGTTGTTACAGCATCCGAGGAATATTTCCCACCATCAAAAAATATCGGTCATTTTTTAAAACAGGCTTTTATCTTCTCATGCATGGAATTGGTATCCACTGAGCTTCAATATAAACTTTTCTTTCCTGGGTAATAAAGCTTCTCATTATTCTCTTGAGGTACCGACAGTCTTTTCATTTATTGCTTTTAGATCTCCCAGGGGACTACAGAGGAGATAAAAAATGAGTGCTTCAATTTTTACAAACTTTTAGTAGATGCTGTGTTTTCATAACACAGAAAATATTACACATCTTGTCCCCCTGGCTGGAGAAATGAGCTCTTTCATATTGCGGTTTTAAGGGGATGAATTCATCTGAGAACTACCATTTGTCCTGGGAAAAAGATGAGAAGAGATAAACTAAATAAATAAACATTTGAAATGGAAATAGTGACTTGGTAGCTGCCTAAAGCTGAAAGCAGAATCCGAGGGATTTCTTTGCATGCATGTCGTAGTTTGACATGTTAAATCAAGAGAAAGAACACATGGAATCCACCCATTCTTTCCACTAACTGCCTACATGCTCAACTCCATTAAATAATGTTAACAACTCCCGGCCAACCAATGTATTGAGGCGGTTAGTTCACCATATTGTTAAATCTAATCCTTTTCATTCCCGTTACATTAAGATACTCAATTTGCTTTCAAGCTAAAGTCTTATGCGCTTGCGGGCTCCGCTGCTTGTTTTCATCCATACACGCCCATCAATAACTACCAAGATCAATATCATAAAAATGAGGTTGTGATGCTCTGAGTTAAAGTTTTAGGAAAGGATCCGTCCCCTTTCGCAACGTTCACAGATCAGACATGGATTTCACCACTGGAGGAGGATGCGTGGCTCCTGTGAATCAGCAGAGCTGGCCCTGTACCTGGCCTCCTGCCATCACCAGGGATGTGCCTGCTGAAATCGAGAGACTGCTGTTAGCACACTGCTGACACACGTTGGCACCGAGGTCCCTACAGCAAACCGGTGTGACGCAGAGCAGTCCTCGGGACCAGACTCACAGCAGCACGTTGGTATGAAGCCGCTCTGTCATTCTCTCTGGGATGCGCCCAACAAATCCCTGGCTGAGCCATGCAAATAGGCCCTGGGCACATTTCCAGGCTGCGTCAGTGAGTTACAGTGCCTGACTGGGAGCAGGGCACCAGTTAGTAGCTGCATGAGCTCCTGCTCTGCCCTGTGCAGAGAGGTGCTTTGGCATGTCCTGGGGAAGGCCAGGTGTTTGCAGCTTGCAGGGTACCTGTATCTGTTAGGGCTGAACCTCAGACTGGTTTTTCATCCCTTAAAGCAAGCCAAAATATTAAAAGTAAAAAACTCCCTCAGCCGTTTTGAGCTGAATTTCTATATTTTTTTTTTTCCAGAGTAAATGACATTTTTAAACGAAGATGGGGGGGTTAACAGAGCTATAACTATTTCTTGCTGATAAGAGACAAATATCATAAGAGAAGGCACCTTTCCAGGGCACTACGTGTTCTTCATCAATACTGGCCACAGCTAGTTGTTAAATCTGAAATATTGCTCTTCTGAAGTTTCTCGTGAGCCTTCTATTCTTTATGTATAGTCCCTACCCTCTTTGTTTCTTTCCTCCTTTGTTGTTTACTGCCGATTTAGCTTCTAAAAAATCCTTTTGCTGTGAGTCAGATCAGCTCAATGTAAACAATACAATTCTGTGAGTGTTTTTTTCCTTGCCTTGTGGCTGGGGTCTGCATCCCAGGTCCCATCCTGGATCTGGCCCCACGTTCCTGCCATGCACTCAGCTCCAGAGTCCCTCTCCCAGCTCAGCCTCAAACTGAAGGGCTCCTTACTGCTTCTGCTTTGTTTTCCTTCTTAGACACTGGCATGCCTAACTAAGCAGCCTGGGAGCTGGTTAAAAAGTGTGTTCATTGTTTTGGGCGTTCTTTTGCAATAAGTAAGTAAATAGATCTTTCCTAAGCTTTGTGGCTCCAATCAGTAAAGCAGAGGTGGAAAAAATCTTGGCCTAATGGAAACCACAAAGGTAAGATCATGCACTGTGGGGAGTAAGGACAGATAAAGCAAATTATACTCAGTTTTACAGCCAGGTTGTCTTTGTGTTGCTTCCCCCCCCCCCCACCCCCCCCCCTCTTTTTAATCAGTACTACCATCATTAATAATCTCCTTTTGCAGAGTGGGCCATATGGCAGTAATACTACCTAATCCGGTTTAATTTTGTCCTTCCACTGTCTAGCCCTCTATGGCTTCATGGCCTCTGTGCTCAAGACACCCAAGCAGAGCAATCCTTGAACCTGTTGTTTT
Organism: Gallus gallus; assembly: GCF_016699485.2. NCBI lineage: Eukaryota > Metazoa > Chordata > Aves > Galliformes > Phasianidae > Gallus > Gallus gallus. Next base: position 124,164,077 of record NC_052532.1, on the reverse strand, counting down.
GTAATCTTTTGGGCAAGCTGTAATTCCCCTTTTTGTTTCACAAGACCAGAAGTCAATCAGCTGCACCCAGGAGACATGCGTTACTTTGCTGTTGCTCTCAAGCCTCCTTCAAGTCGCTACTGGTCCCCCCAAGTGCATGTTCAGCAGGCACAGTGTTATAAAACCACTTCCTAAGTCTGATCTGAACAAATGCCGACATACAAGTAGCTCCGTGCTCCTGTGGCACAGCTTGTGTAGAGGAAAAATAAATGCTGCCATTAACCTGTCAGATCCAGCTAGTCCTGCTTTCACCACAGTACAATGGTTCCTGCTTAGTTATTTGCTTTATGCTCTAGCAAGTAGGATTCTTAGTGTATGCAGTGGCCTGAAAATAGGAGCTATCAGAGGACAGAAAAACCATAATGGCTCGTTCTGCCCCACTCTCATTACCATCCAGTGTTGCAGAGCTCTGGGCCTGCACTGAGTCACAGACAAGGAGCATTGTCAGGAGCTCATTGCTGCAGGGGCCTGCTCGCTGCTTTCCCAACATAAACCATTCACACAACAGTTCTGATCTTTTCTGTGACTGGTGTGTCTTACTTGCAGGTCTGCTGCCAGCAGCACACCTGTAGGTGGCTGAGAGCCTCTGTGACATGAAACCTCTCAGCCTCTGCCATCATCTTGAGATGGCAGCCCTGCCTGGCCTGGCCTGTGCCCACCTTCAGACAGGCACCATAGGGAAACGTACCTCACAAACCAAAATGTGCTCCTCACAAGGGCTGAGGCAGCTTTGTGAGAAGCTGTTGTCTTCCCTTCAGTCACACAGCATATCGTGGATATGAGTTCAAGAACAGGATCGTTGTCAAGAGAATTATGTGCACACTCAGGTCTGCTAACAGGAAGTAAAACCAGCAGCAGGCTGAGCTGACACGTCACTGTAATTGAGCCAAGTGAAAACCAAAACCAGACCAAAACACTCCTTTATTTTGAAGTCTTTGAATCCCAAGCTTTATCTACTTTTTGTAGCTGAAGCAGGTAATACTTAGCACATCAGCTGTCTGCTTTAGCCTGCGGTTGCCTTCAAGCCAGGGGCTGATCTCCTGACAGCTACCTCACCACACCACAGATTCTGTCCCTGGTCTTCACACGGTAATGCACAAGCAGAAGAATAACCACTCTGAAGACTTCTTTCTAATAGCACCATAGATACATCAGTTTGAAATTAAGTGAAGACGTGGCAGTGGTAAATATGAAATGCTTTTTCTTAGAAGTTGCACTTTATTTGTGGGAAAGTCATTTTAACAACATTTTACAGAATGAAATAAAGCAGTTCTCTTAAGAAATGAAGCATTCTTTCAAAAATAGTTATGCTACCCAGTCTGTTTAAGCTTGGTGGGAGCAAAACAAATGAGAGATTTACTTGATCCAAACCCATTGACTGGATCACCTGTAAAAGCGATGTTAGTCATGGTAATGAATACAACATCTGTTCTACTGGATCACCTGGCAGCACAGACCTGACGCTGTCAGATGTGAACACCTCAGTTTGTCCATCAACTCGGCAACGTTTAGCTAATACCCCAGAAATCAGCCTGGGCCAAAAGGAAAACTTTCCACCTTCAGGTGGAAACACAAAGCAAGGTGAAGTTTTCTGCATGTTGGGATCCAAACACTGGTGCTATCATGTTTGCACAATCTGGGTAGGACAGTTTCTGAAGAGGTTCATATGCCAAGAGGTCTGGAGGTTCTCAGCAATACCAGAGGTGCGCTTCAAACCTGAGAATGTGGAAAGGGCTCATCCTGAAAGGGTTTTCTTCTGTCGTTAGAATATGAAGTGTTACTCATTCCCTTACTTGGCTCTTTAATAGAAGTCGAGTACCAGGAAGAATGCTTGCAAATGCCTCCACAAAAATCAAGGATGCCTTTGCAAATCATTTGCACCAGAAATCATTTAGATGAAAAATGTTGTCCTCTTCGTAATTACGTCACATGTAAAGAAACAGACAGGGCTCCTGGGAGTATCTGCATACTTCAATGACACCTGAAGCTACACAGAACTGTGTTGGGCCGAGGCTGATATTTTTAAAACTATATTTTGTGCTGTATTCAAATATTCTTGAACAGAAAAGCAATCCTGAGGAAGAAAGAGTGTGCCAAAGCCAGACCCTCCCCCAGCTTGTGTCTGAGCAGGTGAGTGGGCTTCAGAACTGCCCAGGAAGTTTGCTTTCCAGGAAATGGTTGATAAACTTTTCCATAACAAATCAGAGTCTCTATTACATTGTGAATAGGATCATTTCCATTTTTTTTTCTTGCTCACACTCAGATTCCTTCACTTAAATGTATCACTAAAACGTGGGAGATTACTGTAATATAATCAGATGAAGTATTTGCCTTACCTTCAACTATGTTTAGCCTTAGAATGATGTTATGTTACTGTGAAGGAAGGACTGGGTTTGTTTATACACTGAAATATGACCAGAGTCTAATAGTATTTCTGTGTTCATTTATCAGTGTTTAAATAACCGTGTCTTTTCCTATCTGTTAGTTTTCTGGAACTTGAGCAGTAAAATGTCCTTCAGTCTTAATTTTTAAGTTTATTTGTTCTCTATAGACCATATTCTTTTTATAAATTATGTCCTCTCTCTGTTATGCTCTATAGGTCTAAGTCAGTTGCCTTGAATCTCCTTTTCAAAAGTATTTTAAACATTTCTCAGGACCTTTTTCTAGTCCTTAGTATTCTCAGATATGTAGGAGATATAAATCTATGCTACTTTCAATAGCCAAGGCTATTCTGTTTAACAGCTTAGTATACACAATCAGAAGAAGTTTGGACATTACACAAGTAGTCTGATATAAACAATTGACTCCAATAAATAAATTAAGTAGAAATATGAAAACAACAGTGTCATGTAAAGTGATTTAGTCTACACAGGAATCTAAGTGCAAAATGTCATCCTTCGGATGCCAAATATTGTATTAATATGGGATGAGAACAAGCCACTTACTCTAGTCAGCTTCTCTATAGTCCCAACATCCTGTCCTTCCAACGTCAGTATCAGAAAGAGCAATATAGGTAATTGAAAATGATTCACTTCATAAATTATTCAGCCTATTTCGACTCTCGTCCTATGTTCCCCTCAACCTGAGAAGATCCCACGGTCCACCTCAGTCCACATCGCCCACACAGGGATTCCATCCAACACTGACTCTCCTGAATTGGCAGGTTTTGTCACCAATTCCCAGGGTAGCTCTTATTTGATCCTTGATGAAGAAGAGTCCTGCAGGACCCCTTGGCCCCTAGGCACTCAAATGTCAGGCACAAGAACCACAATGGACCAGGAATTAGGACCTGCACTCCTCTGGGCATCAGAAGGCCTCTGGTTTGCCAGATACCTTTAGTCATTCTTTACTACTGCACACAAGGAAAATAAGTATAACACATCTCATACAATTGATATTGGATGTCTCTTATACATTTCTTCTTTTTTCTAGCAGCATATCAAGCTCAGTTACCATAATGTAAATGACTGCAAACTATTTTGCTGACTTGGGAATTTAAATATTTGCACCGTCTTAAAGTCAAGTGGAAAAGCCATGCTTATAGATAAAAATATAATTTGAAACACTGTTGCCTCAAAACTTCATGGGTCTGACCAGGTCAGTTTATATCGTCTCATTCAATTCCCTGCAACAAGAAGGGGCTCCAGATCAATATCAGGCTAAACGGTGTGACTTACTTTCCTCTCAAGATCTACTTTTTATTAGAAAGACAGGTAATAACAATAGGCCTTATAAGAAAATAGTTTAGTGCTTCCTCTTTTTCCTTATTAGGCAAAAATCCATTTTTCCCCTCTGTATTTTCTTTTGTCTTGTAGCCAAGTTTTTTATTCTTTCCCATGGTTCAAGCAGGATCCCCTGCTGCCTTCAGTTTAACTAGTCCATTAAATGGAGCCGTATCAAAGTGTTCCTGTAAATCTAGTTCAACCAGGGCATGTGCATTTCCCATTTTCCAGCTTGTCTCTAAATTTCTCTGAATTACATGCTAATGTAATCACTAGAAGAACAGCCAAGAAGTTTTCTCTTTCTAAAAAATTATTTTTTCTTAATTTGAAAGATTTAGGCACAGTTTAAGCCAGACATTTAAGCAGATACTAATATTTCAGCACATTCTAATATGCTTTGCTGAGTAGGAACTGAGTTTAGCTTGTGCTTCTTTTCCAACAAAATGGAGAATTTCAAACACGGGCTTATTTGTTTTGCTTATTTCTGGGGCCTCCAGCATAAGAACCAAAGAATATAATGAGCCCAGCAGCAGAAAAGCTTTTCTCATCTCTGTTTTTGAGGTGTATTACTTTCGATAGTTGTATTTGCACATGGCAAAATAAACAAATTGCATTGTACATTCTTTAAATGGACTATTCCTCCCTGGGAAAATCTGTTTAGTCAAGGGCACACTAACAACAGAAGGCAGAAGAGACAAGAAGGAACAAAGACATACTCATTTAGAATGGAATAAATATGCTGAGAAATGAATAACTCAAGGCTTGACAGCATACGACATTTCTAATTCTCTATGTGCTGGTGATAGCAGACTCAATAATAGACAAGATTAAGGGGTATTTTTGTTTTTTGTTTTAATTTAGTATATAAAATCTCCTGATATTTATGTACCAAGCAGGTGGGAATATTTATACTGTTAAAATAACAAAGCTTATATCTAAAATTGAACAAATGAAAACTAAAAAAACCAGTTTAATTGGGAAATAAATGTTTGGTTGTACTAAAATTAATTTAAATATGAAGTTACTAGATAGATTTGATTGAAAAAAAAAATGCTGACCTATGAGATGTCTTATTCCTAGCCCCTTGAACAGCACACATGTAAAATGGGACAGATGTTACCTATGGTATTTTCTCTACCTTAGAAATCCAAATACACCTTTCTTCAACACAGAGGAACTGATGCAGCCAGCGGGTACAGCACCAGGCTAACATGAGTTTTCCTCTTGGCCCTTCTCATTTCCCATGTACAATTAAGCACTGACCACAGCAGGCACAGATGCAGGTCTCACTTCCTGGGAAAATGCCCCAATCTGCAAAATCATTCCTGATCACTACTTTCACAGTAGCACTTACACTCAGTCAAACAACCTTCACAGAGGCCTGAAGGACGCTCAGTGCATCACTGGATGTGGTGGGGTACTCTCAGCCATGGGAGAAAGTCGTTGAGAATGAGGGAACCCAAAACCAGAAACCTTTGTTTTTTCACTCCCACTTGTAAATTGATTTCCTAGCCTTCCTTATAATTTAATTAGGATGAAGTGATGGGGCAGAAGGGTTGGGGAACGTTTGCACTGCGTTTCTGAGCTGGTTTCCGAGCCACTCACAGCTTGGAAGCAAAAGAAAGGCTGCAGGGTGAGGTTTCACACTGGTTTCATTCACAGAGATCTGCTGGGATCCCTGAGTTCTTTCCCACAACATCTGCCGCTCAATGCTCATGATCTTCGACTCATAAGCCCACCTCTGACCTCCACCTCATGCCAAATGTCCCACATTTTATAATCGTAACCAGGGCTACAGCACTACAGATTGTCTGCCAGCAGCAGTTTGTCTCCGTTTATTCCACCAATTTGGGGAGAGCAGAAGAAAATGTGAGAAGAGGTATAACTGCTCCCAGAACTCCACCCCTCCTTACATTCATTTTTCCAAAACCCATCAGTCAGATCCTCACTGTGAGGACGGCAGAGACCATTTCTGGTTATTCCCCACGAAGCCAAGTCTGCCACTCCAAACTACCAACCTACTTTGCAAATAAACACCGTGTGGGGAGCAGTATTGCAATCTTTACTGTTTCAGAGAGATTTTTTTTTCTCTGAGCACTCAGAAAAATTGCATTCTGTTCCAAAGTAGCTACATGCCAAGCTTCAAACTGAAGTTATTTTGGGGTTATCCAAGCAAGCAAGAAAAGAAAACACACATCCCCCAAATGCTTTGACTACAGAAATTTATGTTCAGGGTCTAAATATCTCAGGAGATGCCTAAAAGACTTTAGTGAATCATGAAAAAAAGTCACTTGAAAGCACACGGGTCAAATAAAGTATGAAAAAATATCAAACTACAGGAAAAATTATCTATGTGAGGAAGCGTGACTTTAAAACTTCAGAATCAGAGTTCCTTACGCCATCATTTCTTCAAAGAAAAAAGTGGATTAAGTTAAGGAATAACTTCTTCAGTATGGATTTTTTCCCTATCAGTTTGTTTAGAAATAATTCAAAAGAACTCTTCTCATGTAAGAGGAGAAACTTTTAAGCGTGCCACAAGGAATGCACTCTGTATCACCCTAGGTATTTTCATTCGTGTTTTCCAAAGGTTACCCCGGTAGCCTTTTTGCACAGATATACCATAAGTTGTATAGTCAAGATCCTGCAGTACCAGAGACAGCTTAATCTTTAAGGAATGCTGTAACACGGCTCTAGATACGCACCCATCGCTCAGCACCAACCACACATCGGTGTGTGATCGGCACCATCTGGGCTGAAACTGGGACACAAGAAGGATGCAGTGCAGCGCTAACTCAGTTATGACAATTAACTTCATGCATTTTGATACGCTGGCTTAACACAGCTCTGTGAACAGCAAAATATATGCAGCCGTGCTTTCCATTCTGATACAGGAATTTGAGAACAGGTTTCATGACTGCTGAAAAAATGCTCAATTTATTTGCAACTCCATTTTCATTTGACATACATACATTACCTGTGAATTTTCAAATGGAATGTGTAAGAGTTGCAATCAAAATCTGACCATGCCTCTTTGACAGGCTTCCATGAGCCAAAAATAAGATCACATATCCCATTACTTTTATGGTTTTGTTGCTCTCTTTTTTTATATGTTTTAATAAAAAGCATTAAAAATTAAAACATGTTATTTACATACATTTACTATATTATATATTTTATGAGAGCTGCTCCGAAAATAACCATAGAATCATAGAATCATAGAATCGCTAAGGTTGGAAAAGACCCACAGGATCACCCAGTCCAACCATTCGCCCTTCACCAATGGTTCCCGCTAAACCATGTCCCTCAACACAACATCCAAACGCTCTTTGAACACCACCAGGGTCAGTGACTCCACCACCTCTCTGCACAGCCCATTCCAGTGCCTGACCACCCTTTCAGAGAGTAGCTTCCTATTTTACGACCTTGGCCTACAACAACAGAGGCAGATGTAGGTGGTATGGCAGTAGAGGTTGAACCTTCTCACCAGTATCCATTACGTGTTGTTGCTGTGTGACAGATGGCAGCAGAGGGGCAAAATGTCACAACGGTGTCTGATTTGGCAGTGCAGATGAAGAAAAGAGTGGAAATGCATTCCTTCATGCAGAAAAAAAATGGATCTGTCGACAACCACTGACACTTGCTGAATGTTGGAGACCAAGCAGTGGATGTGAGCACAGTGAGGTGGTGAGTGGTGAATTTCAGCAGTGGCAACAGTGACAGTGGATCACCTCTGCTGGTGCAGATCATTATGAACACGGCATGCAGGCCCTTATTCATTGCTATTGAACGTAATAGCTAATGGTGGTGAGTATGCTGAAAAAGAGTGCGTTGTAGCTGAGAATTTGCTCTATGAAACAGTGTTACTGTGTTTTTTGTATCTGTTGTAGTTTCCATGAAAACAATTAGGAAGCATTACTTTCAGAGCAGCCTTCATAGATGTTGCCTTATAGACGATTCCTCTTCACTCAGTGCAGCCCAGGCAAGCCAAAAGGTTGGACACTCATGCTGCAACATATTTCAGTGGCACTCTGCACCTTGGCATTTGGTACCTTGCTGTGCCTGACTTCTTCAATGTACAGGAACAGAAGTTAAGGGAGAAGCAGAAAGTGGTGGTGACTGCACGGCCTTACAGAATAAAACAACCATAAACACTGTTATCTATCAAAAAAGATTTTTTTTTTAAGTCTCCTCCACCTCTCTACTTTGGAGACAGATGACTGCAGAGAACAGCTTAGCAAAAGAATGGATTTATGAAATGAAGGATTTTACTCTATCAGCATATAAACTGAAGATATGCAACATGTTGGCAGTCTTTGTGGAACATAATTTCATAAGGAAAAGTGTAGTTTGCCTGCCCATACTTCACATCAACCTTACTGACTCTTTGAATAAGTGCACAAGGTCAAATTTTAGTATCAGTTACTTCAATGACTTCCCAATTTGTACTCCTACAGCTACATGAGGAAAAATGTTGAGCCAGTGCCTATGCTCCTCTCCACCTGCCCTTTCTGACTCACCCCAAATACCCTGTATGAAAGGAACATAACTAAGAACCTTGTGCACCAAGAAGGGAAGCAGGTGTGGGGAGCTGAAGGCTGCAAGAGTAGACTAGAAACTGTAGCATGGGCAGGGTGGGAGATGCTTGCTTGAAACTTACACTGATAGAAGTCTTTCCCGAGCACTTCTAGAAAGCCTCAGGGAGTTACTTTCAAGTTTCTTATTTGAAAAGCAGAGCAGGAATTTAAAAAAAGGCTTTTGTGAAAATGCAGATGCAAATTTTCTCATTGATTTTCCATGACAGGGATGGATATCAGCCCATTACTTTAGAAAACAAAACGTCGTTTCAGCTCTTCCCAGCCTGCAAAAATAGGCAGTGTGTGGGGAAAAGACTTGAGAAAAATCAAGTGGTAGCAGGTGACAAAAAAGGATGCACTGGAAGAGCACAAAGAATCAAAAACGTTAAATAAGAAATGGAGGAAAAGAGAAAAGAAAGCTTGCTGGGCTTAAAGAGTTCATAGGAAAGAGGTGCCCTCCAAAAGCCAAGGATTTCATCCTTGTCTCTGCAGTAGGTTAAACTCAAGGACTGCATACTACATCATGGGACTGCCTCCTTGCGAACATCTGCACCAAGAGAGTGGCTTTAAAATGAAGAGCAACCAAAAAACCCACCATTTTTTTTGTATTGTGAGCACTGCAGAATGCAGAAGGCTGTGTCCTAAGGCATGCCGTGCCCTTCATACCCTAAGCAACCTGCTCTGTCAGCTGGGGATATGTTCTGGTCCACAGGCCCACCATGCTCCACGCATCCAGAAACCCATTGCTCCAGACTTCAGAGAGCAGGCTCCTTGATTCACTGCTGTTGCTAGAAAGCTCTTACTTACCTAGCTCTCCTGCTGGAGCTGTTCCCTCCCCACTTGAACTGCACATGCCCTTGCACTCTGCCTGGCTCAGCACTTCTCCGGACACAAGGCAGCCGTAGGAGCTGTGTTTTCTTTATCCATTCCAAGCTCCTGACTTTGGGGCAGCAGCTTTCTGCATTATTTATGATGTCTCAGTGTGAAGGCCAGTAATAATGGAGGCTTGGATTCCAAGAAAACATTTTTTTTTTTTCCCAAACCAAAACACATGCAATACTAATACTTAGACAGACAGCATTTGATACTACAGACAATTAATCTTTATGGTATCTGGTACGTATAAATACCTTACTTCTTCTTCCTCTGCAGTCTTTGTCCTCTATAGCAATGCAAAGTAGTGCAAGAAATCAGCTAAATGTTGCATACATTCCTTATTGTGGGTGGGGCTGCACATTTGTAAAGCCTCAATGAACAGTCAGTGAATTACATGTGACTATGAATATTTCATACTCTCTTCTTCCCTCAAGATCTGTAGCTTCACTGACCCCACTGTGGTCAAGTTTTTTCTCAGAACAAGCGTGCTCAGCTGACTGGAAAGCTTTGAGGCAGTGCATTTGTTACATTCGCTTTTCTGTGCTTTGTCAAACATGCATCAGTTTTTGCACATTTTGAACCTGTTCTGAACAAAGAACTGCTGGCTTTGAAATATAATCACCCTTTCTTTCGCTTTTGGTGAGCAACAGTAGAACAATGGGCAACAGGGAGAAAGCGGAACACAGGAAGTTCCATACAAATGCAAGGAACTACTTCTTCACTGTCAGAGTGACAGAGGAACAGGCAGCCCAGAGAGGCTGCGGAGTCTCCTTGTCTAGAGATATTCAAGACCCAGCTGGGTGACCTGCTGCAGGGAACCTGCTTTAGCAGAGGGTGGGACTACATGATCTCCAGAGTTCCCTTCCAACCCCTGTAGTTCTGTAAATCTGTGATTTTACAAGCCAGAAACAAAGGCAAAAAATATTGACATAATGTGTAATTGAGATGTTCACCTGGAGTTCCTTTTTTACCTTTCCTTTTCCTTTTTCTTCTTTTTAAAGAATATTTCTTACTAAATATTGTTTGCATTTCAGCCCAAGCCCAGTTTTGGTGCAGCTATAAGATCTCAATCCATTCTGATTTTTCAGATCAGCCTCCCTGCTGCACACACAGTTGTTCCTGGACAGCTGACTGTGGTGGAGGAGAAAAGAACGTCCTTAAGCTGCTTTAAGGAACCCTGGTCTGGGACCTTCTGAAATTAAACAAGTCTCCACCAATCATGTACAGAGTAATGTTTTCTTACCCACAGGTCTCTAAGGCTATGTCTACAACACTAGAAAAAACATGGCCTGGAAAGGAGCTTAAGCACCGAGCTGCTAATTGCTCATTATGCTTAATTGTAAGCTTTGGCTCATGTCAACCCGCGCTGTCCCAGACAGTATCCAGATGAGGAGAAGGCATATGCTGGAGCCCACTTCAGAAGTGTTATGAACCAGGCAAAGGCCACATCAGCTTCCCTTCCTTCCCTCTCCCTTGCCCAGTGTTCTCCTTTTGCCACCCTCACTCTCCAAGGCACATTATGCACCAGATGTTAGCTCTGTCCTAGAAGCAACCAACTGCTTTGCCTGAAACTTCTCAGTTTGCAATAGATACCCAAACATGAACATTAGGAGGAACATCCCCCACAGCTACCAATCACCTCACTATTTGTAGTTTATGGAAACCAACCCCTACTCTTGCCAGAGATGCCTGTAGCATCACAGTAAATTAGGTGGGATATTTGTGTGTATGGTGTTTTTTTAAGATCTCTCCATTTAATTTCGTTGAAGCAGGAAGTACGCTTCATTTGAGCGATGTCTCTCTGGAGCTGTTTCATGGGAAGAAACCCTCCTTCTCTTTCTCTGTTTAGGCTGAAGGTTTATGAAGCCAATGTAAACAGCCAAAATGAGCCTAAGTGCCAGAACTTAACTGAGGAGGTTTGAAAAGAGCAGGTCTTGCCTTAGTAAAATGAAACAATTAGTTTGTAGAGATACTGGATAAATGCGTTTCTTTCCTTAAACATTTACCACTTCAGCTTTTTGAGGATTACCTCAAAAAATGTAGGACAGTATTATGTTGGTGTTTAAGTTAATTTTTATTAACTTCAAGGAGATGATTGACCTTTTACTGCATTGAAGTGCAGATATCATGTTTTCCATGCATCACAATTCAGTAAGATTTATTTGCTTTCTAGCAAACAAAGCACACAGTATGGCTTATGCAGATGACCACTGCTAAATGAAGGTATAGGGAAAAAATTACATAATCTTAAGGGATTTCAATCCAAGCAATACAATGAAAGACTCATGAAGCCAACATACCCTCAAAATGCCTAAAAATTTCTGCTTGGCATTTCCTAGCCTGAAGGAATAGGAGAGGAATCTTAAAGAAAAACTCACTGAAGGGTTAGAAATATTGATTGGTTAAGTACATTGGAGTTGATGCTCCACCAACATTTACAAGAAGAGTACTAACACTGAGGATGCTGGAATACATGCAAACACTGCTGGGTACACCACTGAGCTTTGCTACCTTGACTAGTGTGTCTCCCCATTCAGCGTGTGCAGGCTAAGCAGTGGAGCAACTGGATGACCTAGGTAACTACACATCTGCCAACTTAACATAATCCCACATGAAAGAATGAAGCTCAGGCAGGATTGAAATAACTGTTACAAGGATGTGTATCTTGTTAAACTAACTGTGTCTTCATGATATTACAAGATTAAAAAAAAAAAAAATCTATATGTAAGAGACTTCTGCTAAACATGATCCAAGCAGTCATTTGATATCTAGGAAAATACAGTTTGCTCACTGAAGAAGAAGCTGTTGATGGAACTGGTTCTCCTTGAAGGCAAAACTGCTGATTAAATTACACATAAAACCTCAAACACATCAGAAACTGTGTCCATGATCACTGCTTTAGGCATACTTTCTGCCAGGATATTGCTGGAAAAGCTCCCCCTAGACTTCTTTCCAGATGTAATCATATTCAGAGGTCTCACTTATGTCTTATGGAGTATTCTTTCATTCAGACAATAAGAAAACATTGATGAAATAAGTAGCAAATCCTTCAGAGCCAGTGTGTCCTGCAAATTTGTGTATTTTGCTTGGTGACCTGCCAGTGTTTGAGAGTCAGTCCTTTATTGTTTCTATTAGAAACAGCTATATCCTACAGTTTAAAGTGATTTAGACCAACCTACTACTGCACATTTACTACTAATTGTAAGCAAAGTGTGTGTGTCTCTATCCCTCTTTCTGGAAATTCACTTTTGCAATTTGTGTTCTACACATACAAGATCTTCATGCTATCGTTAGTAGTCAGCTTGAACAGGAGCATCTCTGAAAATTCTTTAATTGATACCTGAGCAAACATGCTTGAATATTTTATCCCTCTGATGTGAGGGAGCGACCCGGCGTCCACGGCTGGACTACAGCTCCCAGAATGCTCTGAGTCTACTGCCATGTTGTGTGGTGGCAGCAAGGCTGGGAGCCCTCTACAGTGCCATAGAACAAACAGCACTGGTTGTGTTGTTAAAATAAAAACTGTGACCATGGGGCTGCCTGCAATACATCTTCTGAGCTGCAGTATGTGAGGCAGCTGAAATGCTTCCTCATGAAACCCTTAGGCCTCATGATCTGTTGGGGTGCCCTTTGGCAGGGTGTCTTGACAGAAGGCGTGGGTTTCCTCTCTCAGGCTGCTTTGTCTCCCAGAGGAGCCCTTAAATCATATTTCTTCCCTGCAAGCTATATAGTGTCCTGGGAATCTCATCAAAATATGCATTGGGTCAGCTCATCCTGTGGCTTGGAGATGTTAAGCAAGTACTGCTCTACTGGCAGTTCTCAGCAAGCTCAGCAATTGTGTCCCTTTCCTCAGCATTTTGAACCTTGACCCCAAAGAAGCTGAACCTGATGAAGCACCACAGCCGTTTATATCTATCTATCTATCTATATAGCTACAGATATATATATACACACACAATTCTAAGGGATTTGCTGGATGCAAGTGAGGAGCTCTGTTTCAAGCTTTGCTAGACCCGATATATGTTGCATTGGGCCTTTTGTTTATACGCTACACATGACAACTACTTGCACATGCAATATGCATGTATATGCACGTGTACAACACCCATTTTCCAAGTGTTTTTTTTACTGTTGGTTTTGCACAGCCATTTGGCCATCCTCCCTTTGGAGAAACTGGTACTTTTGAAAATTGACAGCTTGTATTTAATGTTCTGGTAGATCTAGGCATTCTTTGCATAACACTATCACAGAGCCAATGTTTCTTCAATGTGCCCAACTTTGTGCTCTCAGAGCTCCCTCTGCATGAATTTTTGTTAAGTGCATCCCATGTCCAAATTTTTTTAAATCTTCCATTACCACTGGAGAGAGATCTGGCAAAGTGGGTGACATACTGGCAAGGGTTATATGCAGTCAGGTGGCTAAAGGAGATAAAAGCAGCTGCTCCTTATCTCAAGAGGAAATCTGAACAAGAGGAACTGTGAGTCAAAAAGAAAAGCAGCCTGAGTGAGGCTATGGTAAATAAAGAGAGGCTGAGGTGAGATCAGTGAGAAGCAGTGTCTGGAAATAAAGAGCAGTGAGGAGGAAGGAGACAACAGGACAAAACATAGGGCTGTTTTGGGCAGAAATAGTTGAAGGATCATCTAGTATGACTACTGTCAATGGCATACCAGGTCAGAGGTCAGGATACAAACAGAAATTTGTTGTTCAGTTTCCTCTGCTGTTGTTTCTTCTTTAAGTGTGGTAACTCCTGGACAGCTGCTGTTGTTCCATAGCTGCACAACACCATTTCCCCATAAAAAAAAAAAAAAAAAAAAAAAAAAAAAAAAAGGAACTTCAATAATACTTTCTGCAGTCAATATCACATCTACGTTAGACACTGAAACAGGGTGCCCAGTGAGGGTGTGAATGTTCCCTCCCTGGAGGTATTGAAGGCCAGGCTGGATGGGGCTTTGAGCAATGGTCTAGAGAGGTGTCCCTGCCTACAGCAGGAGGTTGGAAGTAGGTGATCTTACAGGTCCCTTCCAACCCAAACCATTCTATGACTCTATGATTTTTGGAGCCTGCTTTTTAACCTGAGCAGCAGCAGGCTCTTGTACAGTTCCAAGAATTTTTTTCTTTTTGCACTTCTCCCTATCTTATCAGCAAGATAAGAGTGCAGCCACTTGCTCAGAACATCGTTCTCTGGATATTCTCTCTCACCCCTTTCTGTTAGAAACCTGGTAGCACACTGGCAGTTCCCTTATCCTCTCATGTAGCACACCTGTCAGTCTCCAGCTCAGGAAGGTTAATTTACTTAAACCTCTTTCCCTACTAGCACTAGGCAGCGAGCAGCCACACTGAAGTGGCCAGACAAGAGGTAACGCCCTCAAGTTGCACCAGAGAAGGTTCAGGTTGGACATCAGGAAGAATTTCTTCTCAGAAAGAGAGGGGAGGCGCTGGAACAGGCCGCCCAGGGAGTCACTACCCCTGAAGGCGTCGAAACGGCCATCCCGACAGCAGAGGACGACCCCCGGTCTGACCAGCAGAGCCAGGCCGGGCACCACAGCCCCCTCCCCACTCCACTCTGGCAGCCCGTCACCCTATCGTCCCGCCGTCTCCGCCCGAGGAGCCGGAGAGGGCGGGACCGGCGGCAGCACCACCCCGGCGGGCGGGGCGGGGCGCTCTCCTTTGCGCCATGATGAACAAATGACCTCGCGGGGAATGAAATTTAAGTTCCACCGGGGGGAGAGAGTTCTCTGCTTCGAGCCCGACCCCACCAAGGCCAAAGTGCTCTATGATGCCAAGGTGACCGGCCGCGCTCACACCCTGCCCCTCAGCCCCGACCCGCGGGGAGGCGGGGCCGCCCTTAAAGCTTCTTCGTCTGCGCGCCGCGCGCTCCCGCCGCTCCGCTTCCGGGTGCGCGCGGAGGGGAGGGGGGAGAGGCGGAGGTGGGACGGAAGGGGGACGCGGCCTCGGAGACAGCCGCGGGCAGGCGGGGCGGCTCCGTCGCTGCCACTGGGTGCGGGGATCGGGCGCCGGGAGCAGGGGGGTCCCGTCCGGTGCCCGAGCGCTGCCGTGTCCGCGGCCGAGCACTCACAGCCGCTCCCTCGGCCTGGCCGCTCGAGTGCCGCCCGGCCCCGCTGACAGAGGCGGGCGGAGCCGAGGCCTTGTGTTCTATTCAGGCGGAGAGCGGCGCTGCCCCTCCGTGCCTGGCAGTGCCACCCCGCTTTCCGGCCACGGCTAGACACCGCTGAGCAGCCCCGTTTTTTCCTTCTGCTTCTAGCGTAGGGTGGCTCATCAGCCTCCCTGCTCCCTTTTTTAGCCGCCTTGCCTCCCCCATCGGAAGGGTGTGAGTGTGGCGGGAGAGCGCGCAGAAATACCATCGTTAGCAGTGGGCGGCCATCTCTTGCGGCAGTCCCTCGGGACCGCGTTGCGGGCCTGGCCCCTGCGCAGCTCCCTTCACTGTGCGGCTTTGTGTAGATCCGGTGCTTCTGGGAGTGCTGGTGCGACACGAGTGGGTTTTGCGGTTCAAAGTGATCTGTATTGAACCTGTAAATAGTTCCGCTGTATGTTGTGGGGAATTGTTTGCTGTTTTTTTCTTGTCCACTGAGGGGCAAAAAGGAACGTTACAGCTGGATTCTTGACCAGATCGTACTTTTGTGCTGGGAATTCACTAGTGCTGTAGGTCAGTGTCTTCCAAATTTCCAAACAGGAATTTCAGTTTCCTGTAATAATTTGAGCTCTCCTTGTGTTTCTCCACATATTGTTGTGCTCCAACCATCCCAACAGCTGTCACTGCAGGCTCTAGAGGCAACCTCAGAGCAGAAATTCGGTAGTACCATCATGTTTACTTTCAAATACCCTGAGCTCCAGCAAAGCTCTCCTTGGTTCAATAGTTCTTACATTCTGGGCTTTGAAATTAAACATTCCCGTGACCTATCCGCTGGCTGTACCTTGAAGTATGTGGTGTGCCCAATCACATGAGGGTGGGATGATTCCTTTGTTTTTAGTAGTCCTGTTGATCATCTTAATGATGCATGGTGAAATATCTTTCTCTTTTGACTGGTTGTCTGTACTTTTTTTTTTCTTTTTTAAATACCGAATCTCTGTTTTCTGAGGAGATAAAAAACAAGAGTATGTAATGCAGTGCATCTGTGTGTCTTACTAATGAGAGAAAGATGAAAAAAGCCTCCTCTCCAAACAACTGTTCAGAAAAAGCCTCTGGCATAAATAATGATTTTTAGTTCCACTTTGACCTGACTTGGTCAAAATAAACCTGTGGGTGCCCGAGAGGATGATTTTTGGAGCTGAAACTAGGTGGCCTTTGAGGTCCCTTCCAACCCAAGCCATTCTATGATTCTGTCATTTTACCTAAGTGGAAGAGGGAGAAACAAAAGCTCACATACAAGATGTTTTTGTGTTTCAGAGCTAGATTATGTACTCAAGAGAACAGTGTTGCTGAGGTTTACATATAGTGCTGTTGCTTCCTGAAGAGGTGTAGTCTATCTGCACATCCAAATTGTGATATTGTGTTGCTCTACAGCATTGTCTTGAAAGCATCCTGTCCTGAGGGCAGGATAAAGATGGTTAGCAGCACTTAAGAAGTGCCTGATAGAAAAGGAAACTTTTGTTCACCATTGGTAAAATGTATATGCTTTCTCATATAAACAATCAGTGACAAAATTCTAGGTGTTTTTTAATTTAACATTTTTTTTTGTGTGTATATAAATTCCATAAATATTCAGAAGCTCTTTTTCTTTTGAGCCGTGTAATATGTGCTCTTCGCTGTTTGTTTCAGATTGTTGATATTATTGTTGGTAAAGATGAGAAAGGCAGAAAGATTCCAGAATATCTAATCCATTTTAACGGTTGGAACAGAAGGTAAGAACCTGTATATCTAATTTTAATTCTTTCATTTCTTTCTTTTTTTTAGGTAAAAATGTTACATAGAATATCAAAGAAGTAATGTTTGTATGAGTATGTTTAGTCTGTGAATGCTTTTAGTATGTTTGCATATGTTGACTGATAAGTTTGTATCTTCAAATGTTGGTGGATCAGTTTGATAACTATCAGTTTAAAATTCATGGGATATCTGTACTTGGTGTATACTGTGGCTCCTGGGTTTCCATTAATAAAAAGATTTGTCCTTCATTTGGCTTAGGCCTAGGTATTTTGCTTATAGTGATAAGTAAACGAGTGCAGTCTCTGTCCATGGTCTACAGCATGTATTGGTGCTACAAACACTATCACATGATATCTAAAAGCTCTCAAGCTTTGACATAGCAGAGTCAAGGTGGAAGCCACACGAATACTGAAGAACGCAACTCAATGTTGCTTCTGAATGATGTTGAAATAGTACTACTTCTATTTAACATGTATTAATTTACCAACAGTCATGAATGGAATGTATTTAAACCACTAATAGTTTTCTTTTGACCACTCCTTAGCTGGGATAGATGGGCAGCTGAAGATCATGTCCTTCGTGATACTGACGAAAATCGTAGATTACAGCGTAAATTGGCACGGAAGGCTGTGGCTCGCATGTAAGTAATACTTTTGATCTCAAGATGAAGAAGTGATTCATTTCCAGATTCAAACAGCTACGTCTATAGGTGTGTGTAAGTTTGATCACTAAGCTCATGCTGTAAGATGGTACATAACTGTTCAGTACAATCAGTGCGTTCCTGGGAGCTTCTCTTTCATTCTAAGATGCATACCTATATGTTGTTATTAAACATGCAGGTTTAAATGTTGCTCAGTGTTTTAATGTTGTTTAAGTGTTGTCTACATTTAATAACTATATGTTATTCTTAACTATTGCTGTGAAATGCCTTTTTACTGGAACTACATCTTCTCAAATGAATGTATATGAAAAACAACTTAGGAATGCCTGGGGTATTTTTGAGCCAGAGGCAAGAATTTAATATCAATTAAACATGGCTTGAGGATCAGCTTGAGAAGACAAATATAAGGTAGTGGAGGTATCTGTTCTAAAATGAGTGTTGCCCAGATTATTTCAATGTTAATTCATGAAAGTAACCCAAACGTATGCATCCTGTGTGTTTTCATGTAATGATGTTACTTGAGATAAACATATTAAATGAGATTAGCCAAGCTTAAGTGAATTGTTTTATGCTCTATAGGAGAAGAAAAGGAAGAAAGAAGAGACGTTGCAGGTTGCCTGGCGTTGACTCTGTTTTAAAAAGCCTTCCTGCTGAGGAAAATGATCATAATAGCGAAAAAAGTGAGTTTGTTTTTACTCTTCAGTAACTAGCACAATGCCTTTAACTTTGAGCTAGGGGTTCAGTGAGCACTTTAACTTGCTTTTAGAATGACATGAGTGTCATGGAGGTATACTAAGGCAGTCATATTAAGAGTGAGTGTAATGTTTCATGTTAAGCAACTCTTAGGCTAGGGTACCATGTTTCTTGTGTTCCAGAGACGACTTCTCCTGTTGACAGGAGAAGTCAGGAGTACTTCTCCTGTCAACACTTCCAATCAGCGATATTGGTTCAATGCGGTTTTGTTTAGTATTTACTGTTTTGTTTACTAGGTGCAAGAAGTCCCTAGTTTTTCTTCTGTGGTGTAAAGAAATTAGACACTTTCCTTGCTTATGTTCCTATGTACTTGTGGGGAGAGCGGTTAGTAAGATGTGTTTTTTTTTCTAATTTGACTGCTTGATTTCACTTTTAAGCCACCTCTTCCCATTCACTTCTTTTTGTAACCTGAAAACCATCAAGAGCATTGGCACTTTATTGATGTTCTGGCAGTCTCCTGATTGAATAATTAATACACTAATCCCATATTCAGGACTGAAGTTCAATTAGAAAACTTGAAAATATTTGTGTGTGTTCAGCAATTTAAGGAGACTTTTTGAACTGTGTGTTTCATTCAGAAGGGATGTAGAAATACTTCTGTAAACTTCTGGTCTTCCATTTTCGTGCGCTGTAAATACCACTTGTGTGCTTAATAAGAACGGACAATTCTAATAACATAAAAATAACAACTTGTTATATTTATAATTTAGGCCTGAGCAATGTAATAATGCAAAAAATATCTGAAATCTCTTTTACACAGCTGTAAGTAGTTCTTCTGATGACAGTGATGAAGGAACAGATGAAGAAATAAAAAGTGAAGAAAGTGACATAGAAGAGAGGACAGAAATGGTATATTTATTGTCTCCTTGACTTTAATTTAAAAGTCATTATCTAAAATGCTGGAGAAATTGAAATGAAGGATATATATGTTACAGTTGATGGCTTACATAGGTTAGGAAGGCTAAAACCCAGATAGAATTAAATTTAGCCAGGGACATAAAGGGGAACAAGAACAAATTCTACAGGTATATCAGTGATTAAAGGAAGGCCAGGAAAGATGTGGGCTCTCTAAGGAAGGAAATTGGAGACCTGGTCACAAGGGATACAGAGAAAGCTGAGGTGCTCAATGGCTTCTTTGTCGTGGTCTTCACTGGTAAAGTGAGGAGTCACATTGCTCAAGCTGCAGAAAGCAAAGGTAAGAACTTGGAGAAGGAAGATTTGCCTGCTATAAGTAAAGATCAGGTTTGAGACCATCTGAAGAACCTGAAGGTGCACAAGTCCATGGGACTCAATGAGATCCATCCATGGGTTCTGAAAGATCTGGTGGCTGAAGTTGTTGAGCTGCTATCCATCATATTTGGAAGGTTATAGCAGTCTGGTGAAGTTCCCAGTGATTTCCCAGTGAACATAATCCCCATTTTCAAAAAGGGAAAAAAGATGATCCAGGGAACCTACAGGCCAGTCAGTCTCACCTCTGTGCTTGGCAAGATCATGGAGCAGATCATTCTGAAGGCCCTACTAAGCACGTGGAAAATAAAGATGAGGTGCTTGGTGGTAACCAACATGGCTTCACCAAAGGCAAAGTCATGCCTAACGAATTTGGTGGTGTTTTATGATGGAGCTACAGTGTCTCTGGATAAAGGAAGAACAGTTGGCGTCATCTGCCTGAACTTTTGCAAAGCGTTTGACAGGGTCAAACTAAATTGGAGAAAAATGGATTTAAAGGGTCGACCACTTGGTGGATAAGGAATTTGCTGGATGGTCACACTAACGGAGTTGCAGTGAATGGCTCAGTGTCCAAGCAGAGACCAGTAATGAATGGCATTACTCAGGGATTGGTGCTGGGACCAGTGTTACTTAGCATCTTTGCAGGCAACATGGTCAGTGGGATCGAGTGCAGACCTCAGCACATTTGTGGATGACACCAAGATGAGTGGTGCAGTTGACATGCTGGAGGGAAGGGATGCTATCCAGAGGGTCCTGGACAAGCTTGAGTGGTGGGCCTATGCCAACCTCAGGAAGTTCAGCAAGGCCAAGTGCAAGGTTCTGCGTCTGTGTCAGGGCAATCCCAAGCACAGACACAGGTTGGGCGGCGAATGGAGAGTGGCCCTGAGGAGAAGGATTTGCAGGTGTCAGTTGATGAAAGACTCAACATGAACCAGCAGTGTGCACTTGCAGTCCAGAATGCCAACTGTATCCTGGGTTGCATCAGGAGAAGCGTGACCAGCTGGCTGAGGGAGGTGATTCTGCCTCTCTACTCTGCTCTTGTGAGACCCCACCTGGAGTACTGCATCCAGTTCTGGGGCCCCCAACAAAGAAGGATGTGAAGTTGTTGGAGCAGGTCCAGAGGAGGGCCACAGAGATGATCAGAGAGCTGGAGTACATGCCCTGTGAGGACAGGCTGAGAGAATTGGGGTTCTTCAGCATAGAGAAGGCTTTGGGAGGACCTTACAGTGGCCTTCTACTACCTGAAGGAGGCCTGCAGGAAAGCTAGGAGGGGCTTTCTAAAGTGCATGTAGCAACAGGATGAGGGGGAATGGTTTTAAACTTAGAGAGTAGATTTAGTCTTGATATTAGGAAGAAATCCTTTACTGTGGGGATGATGAGACACTGGAGCAGGCTGCCCAGTGAGGCTACAGATCCCCCTTCCCTTTAGGTGTACGAGGCCAGGCCGGGTGGGGCTTTGAGCAGCCTGGTCTAGTGGGAGGTGTCCCTGCCTATAGCCAAGGATTTGGAACTAGACGTTCTTAAAAATCCCTTCCAACCCAAACCATTCTGTGATTTAACTGTAATTTAAATGTAAATTGTCTACTGTGATTGAGTTTTTTTGAAAGTTACAGATGATGTCATATTGTAGAATTTCAATAGTAATCCATAAGTACACATTTGCTTCTTTTTTCTCCCTTGCAACACAATAAGTTTGTATGGAGAAAACTTAACAAACTAGATTATCTGCTTTTGTAGGTGCTCTAAAATCTTAATGGTCTACTCAGTTTGGATGCAACAGTAGCATCTTGGTAGCTTTTCTGTTTTACTGTGAAATGAGCCTATCAGTGCTGGCCTTTAAAATATAGAAGGCGAACTTCAAGGAAAAACATCTCTCTTCCCTGCTTTAGCAAAAGCAGAGTTCAGTGTAAGTAGTTGCTCTGAAGGCCTGTGATATCAAACCAGTATAACATAGGTGATCTGAAGCGGCAAAACATAACAAATTTGTTTGTTCCTTTGTGCTAAATACTTAAGTGAATGCTAAATTAAACTGAATTTACAGATGATATGAAAGTGGTATTATTGCTTACAGTACAGCTACTATAAACTTATTTTAATTATAAAAGTAATGCAATTTTATTGTTGTGTGTCCAAATTTCACTGAATGTCAAAGAATGTGTTGAAGTTGTTTTTCACTGATATTGATAAGCACAAACAGTGTATTGTTTCTTGCACTGGCCTCTTGTAGAAAGAAGATCAAGACACTCATTCAAAAAGGGAGATGGAAGAAAGAGCAATAAACATAGAAATTCCAGAAGTCTTGAAAAAGAAGCTCGAAGAAGACTGTTACTATATAAATAGAAGAAAACGGGTATGAAATAAAAGCAGTTAAAAAAAAGTTAATATGCATGATGTAGGGGTCAAAAATGCTTATATATGGCAATCCCTTTTTTGAGCTTTGTTGTAAAGGAAAGCTTAGATAGCATAAGGAGGAGCAAAAAGAGTACAGGGAGCAGATTTCTGTATAGCTAAAACAGTGAGTTATCATTCTGTTTAAGGGCATAACACTTCTGTACCTGGCTTGTTTCAGAGTACAGGTTCTTTAAAGCTGAAAATGTAGTTACTCTAATTACTCTTTTTTCTAAATATTTATAAACTATTGAAAACATAGTTTTGGAGATTGAAATTAATCACTCCTGAAATAACTTCATGCAGTAGAGAGTTGAAAAACTTCATAAATTCAATAGCTCCTGTTTTAGATGGTTATATTTACTAATTATTTTTGTAAGACGTCAGTTTGTTGTTTCTTTTTCAGCTAGTGAAGCTTCCTTGCCAGACAAATATAATAACCATTCTGGAGTCATACGTGAAACATTTTGCTATTAATGCTGCATTTTCAGCCAACGAAAGGTCTCGGCACCATCAGGTGACTCCACATGCTAATATGAATCTTCATTATGTGCCACCAGAGAAGAAGTAAGTAAGCGTTAGTATACAGCCACAAGAATTAACTTGCGTTTCATGCTCTGTCTTAAGGCTGAAAAATCTATCTTAAGGTTTATATTGTGATGATATTGTGATTTTTATAAGGGTCAAACACTATATGCAAGCATTCCTAATAGCACTCCAAGTGCAGATTCTTTGTTTTAATGACATGTATTCTTGAATTTGAGAGTCAAAATGCAGGAAAACTGCATGTTCATAGTCAAACCAACCCTGCTTATTAAAATTGATTACATCTTTGTATGTTTTTTCAACTGGGCTGTGTTGTCTTCCAGTCTACAAATGCAACATGTTAAGTCTGCATATTTGCAGTTTCCTTTCATAAAGATTTTCAATATGAAGTGAGGCTGCTCCTTTAAGTCTACCCTGATGTGAAATTTTGCATTTTATCAAACATAGAACATAATGAAAGTCAAGACTTTTTTTTCAGGACTGCATAACAATGCTATTTCCTGGAATATCTTGCTCTACATGAGTGTTTCACTTTGTTAATGTCATGTATTACATGACAGATTAGTTATACTTTCTTTGTGAAATAATCTCCCAAACAAGAAGTTAGATGTGACCTGAGGTATATTTATGTGACTTAATCAATAAAGATGGTGCTTTAGTAGGTCATGATTTCAGAATTTCAGTGAGCCGTTTAGTCAATGAGCTTGAACTGATAATGCTGTTGTACAGTCCTCACTGCACAGAAGATCACCAACCTTTTTAAATGTGGTGGAATTTCTTCTCACAGTGCTGCCCTGACCCAAATTATAGATAGTAGTTTGGTGTGTTTTTGTTTTTTTTTTTAGTTTAAGCAGATTTAATGGGAGGTAGAGAATTTCTAATGTGGATCTCATTGGTAACATTATTTGATTGTGCCACATGCATAAATATGTACTTGAGAACTGTGAAGTGATTATGTTCATCCTTCACAGATGTAGCAAAGATAGGAGAAGTGCTGTAAGTAGCCTGGATGCTTGAGTTCATGTTTCATGTAACACTGTATCTGCCCATCATCTGACACAATGTCTATTTTACTGAAACCTAAATCAGAAATTCCTTGTAGCCTCTAAATGTAGTAGTTTGGTTACTAGGAACAGACTGCTGGAAGATGATCTGCTCTGATGCAAATATGTCAGTTTTTTCTTGATTTACTGGGGATCTCTTAAGCACAGCCTTAACTGCATCTCTTAGCTGCTGTAGTTCAAATGCTGCATATGATTGCTAGGCGGGGATTCAATCTATTAAATACTTTGTCCTGACAGATGACTCTTATTTGAATACAGTAAACTTGGTATGCTTTTAATTGCTTATTACAAGGGGAAAGGATGAAATCAGTATGTCATAGTTAAGATGTAGGAATTTCCTCTTACATACAGAACAGAATATTTTGATGCGCATCTTTGAAATTCCTCTTTTTTTTTCCTCTGTAGTGTTGAGCTGTGTAAGGAGATGGTGGATGGGCTGAGAATAACCTTTGACTTTACACTTCCATTAATTTTGCTCTATCCTTATGAGCAAGCTCAATTTAAGAAGGTGACTTCATCAAAATTCTTTCTTCCTATCAAGGAGAACTCAACAAATACTAACAGGTACATTGGTTATAAAGAGTCTAGTTCTGCTTCTCTCATGAGAAAAATGCAATAGAGAGTGGTTATGCACTTAGAATGCTATGCTCATATGCTTTGGCTTAAATATAGTCATCTTGGTAAATTGTTTATCTGCTCTCTGAATTACTTGCCTGAATTCAGAAGAGTAGTTGTGAATTTCTATCTGATTAACTCCAAAAAAAAAAAGGGGGTTGCACTGACTGGATTTATGCTGCAACTTCATGAAATTACATTTTGATGTAATTTTAATTTACGATCATTAACCTTTAAAATAAATATGCTTCAGGGAACTTATTTTAAATAAGATCTCGTCACTTTGCTCATTCTTGAGAGGAGGCTGCGTAATTCAAATAAGTATTTAACAAGATTTGTGAGACTTAGAGTTTCAAGGAGAGACCACCTGATCTTTTCAGTCCTGTGAAGTTGTATTTGCTTCCTAGAAATCAGGAGGAGCTCTCCCCAAGCCCTCCTCTGCTGAATCCACCAACGCCTCAGTCAACAGACAGCCAGCCTGCAACAGCAGAGCCAGCCACACCAAAAAGAAGGAAGGCTGAACCTGAAATTCTGCAATCACTGAGACGTTCTACGCGGCATACCTCTAACTGTGACAGGTTGTCAGAAAGTAGTGCTTCCCCACAACCTAAACGGCGGCATCTTGAGACCCCAACTTCTATGCCAAAGCTTTTCTTGCACCTGGAAAAAAGTAGGTTTTACTGTTATAGTTGTTACTCCAAACAAGAATAAATCCTGTTCCTTTTTAATGTCATGTGAGCTGTGAACTGAATGAGAAGCATTTACTGAATTCTGGTGTTTTAGTACTTTATTTTATCAGTATTGTTCCACAAAACAGATTGTTTTTTATATATAAATATGTTTCTTTTTTTTTTTTTTAAAGAAACCCCTGTTCATAGTGGATCATCTTCACCTATAACTCTGACTCCTAGCAAAGAAGGGAGTGCAGTTTTTACCGGCTTTGAAGGTAGAAGAAACAATGAATTGAATGAGGTAACAGGTCTTCGTTATTCTCGTAGATTAAGTGTTCAAAGTTATAGTGGGCCTCAGAGTAGAACTGCATGAGAAAAGGCGTTGTTTAGATTAGTTACTTTGTCTCAGGTTTTGGAGTTCTGTACAGACTAAATTCATTAGGATGCTATAATGATCTCATAACCAACGCTTTCATGTTTTATGTTCAGGTTTTGTCCTGGAAACTGATGCCAGAGAACTATCCACCGAGTGATCAACCACCACCTCCATCGTACATCTACGGATCTCAACATTTGCTACGCATGTTTGGTAAACTTGTGGAATCACAATTGCTTTTTCTTTTGTTTTTGTTGGCAGTGGCTGTGATTGTTGTTGTTGTTTACTTAATCTCAGTTCTGTTTTTGGAGGAATGTAAATTTTAATCTGCTTAAAACCCTTAAGGTGTTGTTTATTATTCCAGTTTTCTTTTACTCTCCTCAAGCATTCATTTAACAAAAATGAAAAAGGTAGAGAAGTGCAGCTTCCAGTGCATTATCAAACATTCAACTGAGCAGCATCTGCTTTCTGAGTATGTTTGTTATGGATAGGTTTTGGAAAATGATTGAGCATCTTTCAAAGAGAAGTGGAGGCTGCAGTGAAAATAGATTCTTAGACTCTTTTCTACACTGTGGATAAACGTTACTAGAAATTGCTTTTTAAGAAAGAAGTGTAAACATTATTTTTCTTATTTACAGTAAAGCTACCAGAAATACTCGGGAAGATGTGCTTTCCTGACAAGAACCTCAAGGCTTTAGTAAAACACTTTGAAATGTTCTTAAGGTAATGTGACATAGTCTGCCACAATAGTACTGACTATATTGTTACATAGATTTAAGCGTTTCAGAATGTCAAGAGGCTTCTGAGATGTTGATTTCTGTAGCTGCAAGAACATGATAAAAAGAATTACAGAGGTGAAAATAGTGAATGATCTTCAGTGTATTTGTGTGAGTCTGTGTGATAGAAGGAACCTCTTATTAATGATCACAGAATCACAGAATGGCCCGGGTTGGAAGGGACCTCAAGGATTGTGAATCTCCAACCCCCCTGCCACAGGCAGGGTCACCAACCTCCCCATTTAATGCCAGACCAGGCTGCCCAGGGCCCCATCCAACCTGGCCTTGAACACCTCCAGGGACAGGGCATCCACAGCCTCTCTGGGCAGCCTGTGCCAGCACCTCACCACTCTCATAGTGAAGAGCTTCCCCCTGACATCCAACTTAAATCCTCCCTCCTTCAACTTAAAACCATTTCCCCTTGTCCTGCTGTTATCTACCCTTTTGAAGAGTTGACTCACCTCATGTTCATAGGCTCCCTTTAGGTACTGAAAGGCTGCAGTGATGTCACCCTGCAGCTGCCTTTTCTCCAGGCTGAACAAGCCCAGCTCCCTCAGCCTGTCTTTGTAGGAGAGGTGCTCCAGTCCCAGCCCCTTGATCATCTTAGTGGCCCTCCTCTGGACCCTCTCCAACAGCTGTCTGTCTTTCTTGTACTGGGGACTCCAGACCTGGACACAGTACTCCAGATGAGGCCCCACAAGAGCAGAGTAGAGAGGGACAATCACCTCCCTGTCCCTCCTGGCCACCCCTCTTCTGATGGAGCCCAGGATACCGTGTGCTTTCTGAGCTGCAAGAGCACACTGCTGGCTCATGTTAAGTTTGTCATCCATAATAATGGTATTTCTTTTAAGAAAAGACTATTCTAGCTCTGCATTTGAACAAAAAAGCTTCTCTGTTGCACAGTGCAGTGGCTTGTATAGGTACCCAAAGTCACAGTAACACTGCAGCTAGAGGCAGCATGGTCATGTCTGCACCATGATATACTTGTCATTACTCTAATTAGTATGTCTGCACTGTAGTGCAGCTCAGATGTCTGAAATGGTGCTGTATTGTGCAGCATCAACACATCAGAAAACAAATCTGACGGAGAAAACTTGTAAGGAAAGTGCTGTAAATGGTAAACATTTGGAATAAATGTGGGACTTCTGTCGCAGCATCGGTCAAATACTTTACTGAAAAATAATGTGGCTCTAGGGTATTTGCTCAAGGAGAGCTGATGATCCATATGAAAACTTCAGAATGGTTTTATTTTAGGTGTTTATTGATAATAGATAACTCAAATGTCATATTTTCTACAGTACAGAAGTTTTCTCTTGAATAATTTCATTCTCTGTCTTTACCGATTCCTTTTTACATTTCTATTTTGTCAAATTCTTATTAGAACTCAGTATTATGTTAAACAGGACAGCATTAATGCTTATTTTTGGAAGCCAGGTACTAGGTATCTTTGCCTGTAGTGAATGTTACCTAGGATGTTTAATCTGCTGTTGATCAGATAAGTTTTTCAGACTTCTTGTTCTGATTCTTCTGTGTCAGAGCAGGCCTTACCTCTGTCTTAAATGCCCTCATCCTGTTATATGGATAAGTTAAAGTGGAATCGGATAGGATAAAGAAGGAAACTTGCTCCCACATACAGGTAGGGAAGTGATTAAAATTTATATTAGCAGTGTCCAAATACATTGTAGTCTTCCATCTGATCATCTTGTTCAAATGTCTGGCTATCTATAAATAGGGAAAAGTGGGTGTTTCCACATAGGCATTTTTAGGTCAGATAATGTGCTTTTGAAGCAAATGTCCCATTAGTTCCTGCTTGCCATGCTATGTGTTGCATTGCACACTGGTCTCAGAATGCACAAACTGGATTCCTTTTGGAAAACAGTCAGAACCATTCTCCAGTGCTACGGGGCATTCAGCGCTTAAGACCAGATTACAATTAAACCAAAATGACACCACCATCCCCTCTGCCTTTGAATGAGCATAGTGTAGATATTGCTTATCTGATCTGATACATGAAACTATCTGCGGACTGGGCATAGTTTCACAGTGCTTTTGAAGCTGTTGTTTTTTGCTGATGTTTTGTTTTGCTGATGCTGTTCTTACTGTTTCTATACTGAAAAGGTTTCTGTAACTCGGTCAGAAATTGTTGAGTTGAGAACATTTCTTAAAGACACTCAAAATTACAACTACTGCTGCAGGAAGTGCTTAATTTTACATAGCTCTGTCAAACTATCAAAAATGCTGTTCTTAAACTCAATTTCTTACTAGATATGATACTGTAAGTTCATATACGTAGAAGACAGTGGAAACTGATTTAAAAAAAGAAAACATACCATCTATTTCTGTTGCTTTAGGACATCTTTCTTTTGGATGTTCTCTTTTCCATGTGTTACTGAAAGTGGTTAAGTAACTAACTTTTCTAGAAACTCAGACTTGTTTTTTATGACAGAAATATTTCTATGTTACCTGTTTCACATCACAAGAGGAAAAAACTGAGTTTGAGACAGTGTCTTGTACTCATTTTTTCCTCAGATTGCGTTTTTTTTTCCTTTTTGGGAACAAAGGGGTGAATGGATGCTTATTAAGAATATTTTTATCAGTTCTGCTTTGGCTTAGTTTTTTTAAACAAAAACTGTCTTACACAGTCTGTATGCACTAGATAGCCACTTCAGATTGCCTAATTTCTTACAGTGAATTACTCTGCGCTCACAAGCTTGAAGTAGTCTTTCTTTATTTTTCTAATAGCAGAAAAGGGATTGAAGCTGTCTGTTAGCATTAATAAAACTGTTCCTGAACCTTCTTTAAATTCTAGGCAGACTACTCCAAGCAAAGCAGTTTATTCACTTTGTTAAAACTTTAATGTGATACACAGCTGATTCAGTTTTGGCGTAGCTGCTGATTTCTTTTTGAATTATGGTTATATTGCTAAAATTTACAGTTTCATTTAACATTTATACTATTAATCTCACGTGGGCTTAGAAACTGAGACTTGTTTAATATACCACTTTGTCTGGAAGCTGGCTTGATTGAGTTTACTCAGTACTTTATAGATGCATTAAATTCACTTTGAGATGCTACATCAGTAAGATTTTTCATTCATTTGTCAGATTGCTGCTAGTCAAGATTCATCTCAGTTTTCCAGACAGCATTTTTTTTTTAAGGAGTATGTGAAATTCATCTTTGAGTTTCATATTAAATAAAGGCTGTACTTTGTGCATAGTGCAGCATTCTGTAAGTGTACATAATGAACACTTCTTCATGGAGAACATAAAAATTGATTTCTCGATTGCAGAATTTGCAGAAGTAAAGAAAACCAGTTTCTCAAATTAAATGGCAGCCTTAGTCTTCACTTCAAGTTGTATGGTCCTGAAATAATGCATAATACACGTAGAAGAGCAGGACCCTGAAAAAGTGACCTACTTGCTAGTTGGCTTCAGAAAATTTCTTAATTGGAATTTAGTCTTCAGGAGCAAACAGTGGAAGCTACCTCAGTAACTGTTGCCTGCTGACTAGTAATTTTATTACCAAAGAGCACGTCATTAAATCTCCCTACCAGTTAGTAATTGTGGAGATAAAATATTGCCTTTTAACTAATTCCATAACTTCACTCATTATTTTTTTAATAAAATGCTTGTGAATAAGATGTGTTGAACGTGACTTCTCTTTACTGTGAGTTGCTTAGCATGCCTCCAGATGCTGTTGAAACAACAGGCTAGAATGTACTGGTTTGCTTCCCTGTTTCCATTTCTTTGAATACAGCCTTGACTTGGAAAACTTGTCCCAGGGCTGTTGACCAGCAGTAGATGCTTAATAGCCAGGATACTATAACCTGTCTGTTTTTAGAATAGCAAGACCCATCTTCTTAGGGGTAATTTCTGTTACTGTAGTTTGTGGTTCAGAAGAGCATTGGTGTTTCAACTTTCTTAAAGTAAAGAATGAGTAAATAAACAATTATATTCCCAAAATGCTTTTAAAAGTTCTGATGTTAGCCTCAGCCTGACAAGTACACATAGTTTTTCAGATTGTAGAAGAATATGTTCTTAGTAGTTAAATGCTTTGGTTTTGTTGAAACCCACTGATCTCTCAAACTCAGTACGTCCTGTAAGTTGATGCTTCATTTTTATTTCTGATAGTTCATAACCTGCTTTTACTTATCGTGCAAATCTGCTCCATGGATGGAAAAGTACCTTCAGTGTTGTTGAGTATGTTATGGGTAGGGAGCCATGTCAGAAAGTGACCAAATCACAGAGCTCTGCATTGCCAAAAACATTTATTAGTAGGATTATGGGCTGTTAGAAGTAACCTTGAACAACAGACCTCTTTCCTTGGTATCTCAGCGTTTCTTGAGCATAGTATACTTAATTGCAGTGGTAAATGATGGCCACTAGTCTGTGCTAACGTGCAGTTAATGAAAGATTATTTGTGGCTTTCTGAGAAAGAAAAAATGGAGTACTGCACATGGTGAGCAAAACAGAAAACATCTTTATGTAAAGCTGCTTGTGGCTGAGTTTCAGCTCATTATGGCTTAAAAGTTGCAAGGTGACAACAGATTGAAAACGATCCCTTTTGAAAGGTCCAAGTATGATTCTGCTATTTTTTTCTCCTGTTAATTAGCACTTTTCTGTTTGCGTGTCACTTCCTGGATTAATTGGTTCCTTGATTAAAAAACTACTCGTGCAGTATAGCAATTAGGACATATTAGAAAGCTGAAATGAATTGCATCTTAAATACGATAGAATCAAAGGCCAGGTAGAGGTTTCAAAAATAATAATCATTAAAAAAGTATTCCTTTACTTGTTGTAGCTCTAAAGTTTGGAAACACTGCAATGAAGAAACTCTGCTTGCACAGTGAATGTATGTGCCTGATCATTTTGGGCCAATACTTCACCTTTGCATTTTAGTTTTGGTATATTCATTAGGTGGCCAGAAGGCTAACTGCCATTTTGGTTCCTCTCTGACTTTCAGCACCTTTACAGTAAAGGCTTTTAAGTCAGTAATAAGTGCCTCGTACTGTAGAGTCTGTTATTTTCTGGACTCTCTTATTTTACTCCATCTGGTTGGTCTGAAGAATCTCCTTGAGTACACTTACTGTTCTCAAGTGAGGTTTGATTGCTTTGTCAAAAATATGTATGGAAACTGTATGTTGTGGATCGCTGTGCTTCCTTCAGCTTACCAGGTCATCGGGTGCCTATGTATTTGACTGAGGAGCATATCCCTAATCAGAATAGTGTAAGTTTAAATCATGCACCTACAGTAGAGTGTGCCCAAAAGATTTTGTCTTATGGCAGCTTTTTCAGAAGACAGCTCTAGGAATTAATTCTGAGATCTGTAATGGACTTGCCAGAAGTGTGTCTTCACCTTCGAGAGCAACCAAGGACAAGTGTAATGAGTCTTGTACAACTGTTTTCCCAAAAAAATAAACCAGAAGTTACTACTTCTAATTTTCACTCTGGTTTCCTGGATTATATTATGTTGGCAGCTTAACATATTCAGAATTATCTGTGCTTCCCTTTTAAAGCTCATGGAGGATGATCTTGGTTTCTGTATATGGGTGAATGGTGAAGGTCTAGTCAACAGAATGAGCCTGCTGGTTTCTTGGGATATTGGACATTAGAATAAGCATCTGAAGCTTTTCTGAGTACCTTTCTAGATAGAGACTTGCCTCCCTACCCTCAGCTGGTGGGGTTAGGGAGGCAGGTGTTGGCATAAGCCCTTGTATGGAACTAAGCCTTTTAGGCTTAAAATGCTGCCTTTCAGTAGTGGTCACGGAGAGGAGACAGCTTCTTAATTTGAAAAAAACATTTATTTTTCAAATTTATATAACTTATATTGAAGAGGTGGGTACTAGCTCCATGAATCATCATGCTCTTTCAGCAGATTTCTTCAGATAAATCATTACAGATGCCTTTCAAACAGTATTTAGCAGAGGCTACTGATCTCTCTGTAATACCTGTTTACCTTCTAGAGCTCAGGTAAATAGCTGATGTATGCAGGATGTTACCTTCCTGGAAATATTTCCTTACGCCTCTGTATTCTATGTTATGTATCTGTATATCATACGTCTCTTGCTGAAGATTAAATTTATATTAAATCTGTATATTATTTATTATTAAATTTAATATAAAGTAGAAGTAAGGATTTCCTCTCTGTGGAATGTTCACAGTTTTCAGGCAGTCCCTTAGCTTGTTCATGTGATGACAGCTGACATCCAGAAGACTTGTTTTCTTCATGCAAAAATTGTTGAAGTAGTAAGTTGTGTTGAGGCTGCCAGGACAAGGATATTTTTGGTATCAGATGTTGCTCTTAGAGCTCATTCTAATTCAGTGACCTTGCTGATAAGTGTTCCTGACATACATGCCAAGTGGCCTTTTAATGTGGGTGATGATAGTTCTGTGCCTCTTCTTGGTAGATCTGCCTGTATAACTCACAGCCAGATGGTAGTATATTTGCGAGGCTATTGCTTTGGAGTCACCTGAGGTAAACTTGCTAACGGACTGCCTCATTTGAAGTGCAGGACATAAGAACTCTTTAAGCTAGGTTGCTCTTGCATCTATTTTCTGATTTTCATCTCCTGGTCCTTTCCAAAGTGTTGCTTTTCTGGGAATCTGTGGTAGAGAGGGAAATAGCCGTGTTATGTCATTACATCCATGTTCTGAATACGGGTAAACTGTAAGTGTTGTTTTAGTGGATGCTCAGCAAAATAAGTGTGCAGTCTCACGTCAGGAAGTATGTGTATCATGTGTCTCAAAACTTCCACTAGAAAGCAATTTCACTCTTCAGATTTAAGTTCTGTAACAAGTATAAAAATGCAAAAGCAGTAATGCAGCAGGTGATATTTTTTCCCAGATTTGTAAGGGAAAAGTATTGAAACAGTTTCTGGAAAGATAAATAGCAGTGTGACTTCTGATCTGTAGCAGAACGTTTTGACTCTCCTAAGTTAGTGCAGTGCCCTCTGTGTCTGAACCTTGGCTCACAACTTGCAGGTTCAATATAATTGATCTTTGTGCTATTTCAGCTTTTCCAAGAGCAAAGCATTGGTAAAATATCTAATAGCCAGGAGTTTTGAGACTCCCAATATTTCTGTGCCTTTTTCCTGCACTGTAGTGTAGTATGGATGGAAAGCTGCTGCAGAAGGGCTGCTGCTATTTTTATACAGGTAGTCAATGGTCATAAGCTGACCTTGTGTCCTTTCATCTGCTTCCTACCACTTTTCTACAGAAAATAATTTATCTGCTCTCTTTTCTTTTCCCTTTTTGGCGTTGCAGGTATGCCACATACATCTCAGCTAAAATTTCTCAGCATTACCAGCTGTCATTTCAGCTTGCACCAAAGTGCCATTTATGACCAATAAACTTAAAAGTCAGAGAAAGTGAATGTGTTTCCCATTACCCACACTCAAAATTCTTGGTAACGCACAGATCTCTTCGACAGGTTCCTTGCTTTTATTGTTGCTTTCTTAAAACATACTTACCCATACACTTCCAGCACTTTGGTACTGTGCTTTAGAGGGTATGACACAATTAGAAAAAAAATTCAATTGCCCCTCATGGTTTTCAGTCACTGTTTAACATGTATTAATGAAGAATTGATAATTGAGTTCTGTTGTGGAACATCTTCATCTTGTGCAATCTGAGTATGTTAAAAATTAGATGCCGGGCTTTGTTTTCTGCCTTATCACAGTCCCATGCCAGCCATCACCTCAGAAGTGATTTGTAGCTAACTACAATCAGAGATGGTCACAATGATGATTCAGGTCTTTTATGAACTTTATATTGCTCTGAATTCTGTACCCTTTGGAAGTAGTTTTCCTCAAGTAAGGAGTGTGTGTGTGTGTGTGTGTGTGTGTATGGTGCAAATAAAACAGCACGCTTCTGTGAAGATTAGGAGGATCTGATTGTATGGATGGTTCTTATTTTCTATAGATGGTTTTCTAAGGAGCATCTCTGCATTTTATGAAAGTATTTTTTTAACGTATTACAGCAGCTTATGGCCTCATGCATAGAAAAGTAAATGGTGACAATTAATGACTCAGGCTAATAAATCACTAAGCAGTATGGTTCAAACAGTGTGTTAATCAAGTATTAGTGGCTCTAATCTAGACTTGTTCTGTTTTTGTTTTGTTTTTAGTTTGAGGAAAGAATGAGTATCTTTCTGGCCTTCTCTTTTCAACACTTAAATATTTGGGGTTCAGCACTCACTTTGATGCATTGATTGACCGCATCTTGTTCATTCATGGGGAAAAATATTTCACTGCTGTTTTTATTTCATGTATTTAAATGTCTTCATTTCTGTGAGAAAGGATTTAGTAGAATGCAGCTGTAACAGTGCTGCAATATTAAATGCAGCTTTTTTGGTTTGGCTTCCATATATATTTTTAAATGAGTTCTGAAAACTGTATAGCATAATTGTTTTGCTTTGTGCAGTTCAGTAAAGTTCAAAGCTGCTGTTGGAACCAGTGAGAAACTTAGCATAGTGTGAATACTAATAAACAGAAAGATATGCTGATGTATTTGACAGACATAGGATTTGGTGAATGAGGACTGTGTGGAACTTCACCATAGCTCTTGATTGTTATGATAGCTTATACGGTGTCAGTGTGAGGCAGAGCGAGTTGGGTCCTTGCTTTAAATACAAGAGACATCTTTCTCCCTTCTTGGCAATAACTACACTAGCTGAATGTTGCTAGAAACTAGGTGGTTATTCAGACGCTGTTATTGGTCGTGTAATGAAGACTTTGCTGATTAATGCCTTGGTTAATGTCTAAAAGCAAAAATAAACCCCCATTTCATATTCTGGAAGTGAACTGCTGGACAATTAGTACACTTGCATGTCTTAACCTTGACGTGTTTCATACCAGAAACTAGCCAAAGTCCCACTGTAGTGTTAATTACTGAATTCTTAGGAAAGAACAGATACTGACAAAGTGTCTTCTTAACAAATGGTGGCACATAAAATAATTGGCTTTCTCATTGCTTTTCCAAGAATTAGCAGGATATGACCAGGTTTCCCTCTACTTTTGCAGTTGTTTGGTGACCACGTTTTAGTGTAAGGACTGGTGAGGGACTGGAATCATTCTTTATCATTTATCTCCATTTGTGTGCTGTAACCTTTCTGTATGAGCAGTCAGCAATTAATATATTCTTACTTTAAGTTTTCCTTGCCTAGTATGAGACTCGTAGGACAATCACAATCTTATTAGTATTCTTCGACACTTTGGCTTTGTTAAGATCAAAGGACCTGCCTAGTTTAGGCAGAGTGGCAAATTATGTTGGAGAAATGCTGCAGTTTTAATTGCGCTCACCTTACAGTTCTTTTTTTTTATTGGGAGTTCTGTTCAGAGTTGGTTATATGAAGCTCATTTTTTTGAAGTAAAGTTTGTCCATGTGCATTGGGGTTAAGAGCTGTTCTGCCCTCACACCCCCATTTGCATAACACACCTCTCTGAAGGTAAAGAAAAGACCAGGGTGCTATTTTATCTGTTCCTTACTAGTGTTATTAACAACAGTGTTCATCTTCTGTACTGAGCCAGGGAACGATTGTATCTTAGCAGACCTGTTAAAAATACTGAGTGTTTGGCTGTGGAAATAATATTTGAAGAGCAGACTGGAGAAATTTGAAATTAGGAAACAGGATTTGCAAAAGATGTGTCTTTCAGCAGCAAATACAAAAATCAAGTGCACTAAAAGGATGGAAATCCTAAATGCACAGACACGTAAAAGAACAAATCATAGTTATTTGCTTGAAAGGATAGACTTTGACCTAATGATTACCTGGCTAATTAGGTAAGATACTTGCTTAATACTGATGTGCCTGACTTATACAACAAGTGAAAATACTAAGCTGAGCATGTGACTGACAGAAGTTGGAGAAGCATCTTTTTCACTTGTTTTCCCTCATAGCTCTTTGAAGCTACACTTAGAGAAGAGTGCAGCTTGTGGGTTTTATTGTGGAGCTTTAGTAAAACTTTTCACGCGCTTGAATTTTAGAATAATCTTCTCAAAATGAAGTTTCTTACTGTGCAGAGCTTATAAATAAATAAAAACAGGGCAAACTTTTTGCATGACATATTTCAAAATGTAATTCATAATTTGCAGGCTGCAGTTTTGCTGAGCTTAAAAACTGAATTGAAATCTGCTTCTTTTAAATGTTTCATGTTCTATTTTTTCATTGTTTTTTGTGTGTGCTTTCACTTAGGTTTTTAGCAGAATACCATGACGATTTCTTCCCAGAATCTGCTTATGTAGCTGCATGTGAAGCCTACTACAGCACTAAAAATCCCCGGGCAATCTACTGAAGCTGTTAATAAAGATTGAATCCCTACTACATGTAGCCTGTGACAATGCCGTTCTGCCACGTGGCTACAAGATGAAGATGAAAAGAATTGAAACAACTTCTGGAGTTTGAAATAGGGGAATATCTTCTGTGATGGCTGGATTACTTAGCAGGAACGAGGAACTTCTTCAGAGAATGCGTATGGACTGCGTTGTGAATTGCTTAGGGAATTGAATCAAACTACTTCAGATGAATGAAGATGCCTCATTCTGTCTGCTAATGCACAGAACTGCATAGAACTATTAAAAAGGGAGGCAAAAGCAGATGCATTAGCAGCAGGACATTGTGATTTTGTTTTAGCTTGACCCTTTCCAGCCTGAGTAATAAGACTTGAACGCACAGTTACATGAAGAGAATTCATAACTAATCTTACGATTTTTTCCTTACAAATTGCACTTCGTGTTGTGAAACTTAGAAAAGATTGCTTAAGTTAAAGGATTATCTTGCTGTTTGGCTAGTATGACATCTGCCTCAAGAATGACTTTGCTTAAATGAAAGATGTGTTGCTTACTTTGCATTTTGCAAAGATGTCACTAGCTCTTGCCATGGTAAGGCTATCAAGGAGAGCATGCCTTGCCAGAGATACAACATCTACCCAGCTATAACTGATTTCCAGAGCCATTATAAAAGAACAGATTTTTCTACAAGTAAGTGGAAAAGTCAATAAAGTGATGGCAGTTTAACTGGCAAGTACTCTTTTCCTAATAAAGAACATAATGGCTTCTTCTTAAATGTGTGGTTTTGACTGTCTAAAATGTCTTGTTTGTGCTTGATTAATATTTTTGAGATTAATTATGCATAGCATTAGGTGGGAATATTGACAATATGGGGAAGGAAACCTCTTGCTGTAACATTGTTTTCTTACCCAGTCTTTAAAACTGAGTAACGAAACATTCTTTAACACTTTCCCTCTGGAAATAGGCATTCAATCACAACTGATTTTATAGCACTGACGATACATTCAGTAGAATGTAATTGAAATATTCTTGTCTTGAGTGTCATCAAAACCTTCTACGCGTAGAACTGTGTGCTTTGGAGTTCTCTTCCTTGTCAAGTCAAATAATGGGCAGAAAATTGGACTCCAAACTTACGGACTACTGCCCTCTTCTCTTTGTAATCCTTCCTAGTTTACAAAACTTCTGATAGAATACTTGTGAAAAAGACAAAATATTTGTCATAGATCTGGAGAAGCTAGTAGTTAGGAGTAATTATTTTACAAATGTTAAAGGAAAACAGTCTAAGAGGGCAAAGCTAATCTGAAATCTACTGACATTCAAACTCTCAGCACTGAGCTGGTTTGTTAAGCTTTTGAGCTGAGAAGTTGGGGATTACTTCAGTTTTTGCAGTTTAGGCTCTGTTCTTCAGAAAAGCTTATGTAAAGACTGTTGAATATAATGGTTGCTGAACAGGTGTTCTGTGTGGATGCAAGCAAATTTGGTCCTTATTTCTAAAGATTAGTGTTCAATGGTACTCCTTTTTTTGTGTGTGTATGTTTCTGTAATACAAAAACTGTAGGCTTTAATCTTTCTCAAATTACAGAAGTTTTGAATCCAGTAGTTTCCACGTACCTCAAAATGCATTCTGCTGCAAGTGTGTTTCATTCTGGGCTTGGACTGTGGTCTTTTATAAGGATGATCCAACAAAATTCCAGTGACAATCTAATGAGACATTTATCTTAGAATGCAGCCTGAAACTCCATAGGAACATAGGAATGTTAGTATGTATAATAGGGGAAATTTTTGTTCCCTGTTTGCATCTGAGTACCAGACAAGTTATGAAGAATTCAAATGTAATTGTCTGCCAGTTTAACTGTTGCAAGGAGAGCTTCTGTTTGCAGGAATTATTGTCATTATTGACTCACTGATAGGTCACAATGATTCTCAAAAGAGAAGGCCCGGTTAGCCTAGCCTAGTCTTGATGTGAACAAACTTAATGGTAAAATGCACTTGAAACTGCTATTGGAGATACTACAGACTGCTTTGCTTATAACAACCAAAAAGCTTTTCTCTAAAGTATCACCTTTTTGTACTTCTTGACACTTCCAGTTGACGTGACCTCCCAGGACAGTACCTCTGAATTTATAACAACTTGTTTATATTCGGTTACATTGATGTCAAAGATGCACATTCCTCTTCCTTACTGTTACTTTTTTCTTCATTTTCATAGCTTTGGGTGCGGTGTTTCTTTTTTGCTTGTTTTTCAGTTTTATCTTTCGCTGGAGGCAATGCTAGAGACTTGCAAAAACTTGAACCTGATTGGGGATGAGAGTAGTTCTTGGTAGTCCTAAATTATATATATAAATTATATAGAAACTTATCAGTTGAGCCCTAAAATTCACGCTGAAGTATCCAGAATCTTAGGTGGCGAGGGAAGCTTAATAGTGTAACCATTCTTCTGGTTTTCTTCTATAATTCTTCAAATGTCTTTCATCAGATTTTTTTAAATAGGATTCATAGCTATTGGAACAGATGAAAGAGGTTTCTGTGCTTAGCTCTTTGTCATTCGTTGGTTGCTGCTTATAGAGCTGCTCATACCACTATTTTCTTACCTGATTCAGTCAGCATGGCCCAGGTTAGCTGAAGAAATATGAAAACCTGACTGAAGTGAACTGTCAAGTATTACATGACCATGCTTGCCAGCAGGCTGCTGCAGGGGAGGGGCTGAGCTGAGGAAGCAGCTTGAAAGACAGTAATGACTTAAACTGGCACAGCTGTAACTCACGTGCCCTGGTTCCAGCTGGTGTATTTTGTGTACACGTTTAAGGAAGTTATACTGGTGTGATTAGAGTGCATACTTAAGCTGGGAAATTTCTGAAGGTAAGTTCTTGCACATACCTTCAAGAGTGGGCAGTGTCAGTGTATTAAATATGGTGTAGAGTTTTGAATATAGCTGTCTGACCCTTCCTGGGGGAAGGCAAAGGAAAACTGCAGCCTGCTTGCTTTGATTTTTATCAGCATTGAGGTATGTGAATGACTTGACCCTGGGCTATAAAAGTATGAAACAGTTTGAGTGTTTTCAGATGACCAAAGAGGCTTGACAAAATGTAATCCTTATGTTCTTCAACTTGATTTCTTGTTTTTGATTTTTACTTGCACCTATTACGCTTCCAAAAACCCAGGTGGTGCTGTTCTTTCACGTGTGCCATCTAGAGCTGTTGCATCGCCTTTCATTTTGGTGCTGTGTTGCTATGTTTTTCAAACTCCATTAAACAATTAACTGTGTTCCAAAGCTCATGCTTTTGTGTAGTGCCATCTTTGACCGAGATGACAGCACTTGGTCCCAAGTGTTTTGGATTTAAGGTATGCTTTATGCCCCGCTCTGAAAGAAAGCTTGTGCAGATGTTGGGGTTTCAGTTAGCATTTGGTGTGAGCTAATGGTATGTGTGGCATCAGCTGCTGTGTCTTGAGATGTTCAGTGTGAACTTGCCAGGCACCAGTGTGGGATCACGTTGCTCTTCATTATGTTGAGAAGTGTCTGCAGTCACAAGAGAAAATAAAAGGCTGATAGGAAATAAAAAGCTGTTACTGCTTTTCATGTTTGCATCGTAATTGTCCTCAAGGCATTTGGTAAATACACTGAGGTGTTGGTTATTGGAGTTAAAATACATACAAATATGTAAAATCCTTAATTTCCTGAAAATTATCCATTGCTCCTCTGGAGTTGTAAGCGTGTCTCCCAGAAGCATTTGTACAGGAGTGGAAATGCAAGCTTTTCGGGGAGAAAAGAAGCAATGTATATGTATCATTAACCTTAGCCTCAAATCAAACCTCTCTTGTGGTAGTTAGCTGCACAAAGCTTGGGCAGCCCCAACTCTTAAGCTCTGGCCAGCTGTGTTTGATCACTTCCTTACTCCTTGGCCTGTTAGATGAGCAAAAAAGCAAGCTTGCCCTCAACGGATAAATTCTGCTTACTAATTTTAAGGAGAAAGCGCCAGATACTCACAGTGTGAGCATACGTAGCTCAGATGCATCAAGAAGTGTATTTTTGTGCTTTGTTCCTGTGTACTGTAGCATTTCCTCTGTGATATGAGTTGATAGCATTTAATAGCATTGTCAAGCCAAGTTACTTATTCTTCTGTGTAAATACAATTCAGTGTAATGAGTTTCTCTGGGACAATGGTTCTTGATAGCATGTTGCTTTCTTGATGTGTGTGACCACAATCAGTACAATCTGGATATGTTTCCATTGTCGTTTTTCCCCAGTTGTTTATGAGACTGTATTTGGAGGGATTGTCAACCAGTTCAGTAGCTGCACTGTTTTTCTGTAAGAAATGAACGAATACAGGTACTATAAAGACACAGCCAGAGAAATACAGTATAGAAACCCTAGAATGCAGTTTCTACCTCAATTTTGGTGATTTTTGCTTTAAAAACTTTGGAGAATAAATCGCCTTGGGAAAAAAGCTATTAGCAATGACTAAGTGGCAGATGCGGATGCTTGCTAAGATCTAACTCAATGCATCCTCTCTATGGCATGCATTATGTATTTTGCCTTTCTATTTCATACAACAGCTGGCTTTTCTTTGCGTTGAGGCTCAAGCTTATTGCAGACTGAGTAAAATCAGTGAAATATAAACGTGTATCCAAAGATGAAAGGAAAAAATCAGAAGAAATGTTTTTTGTTTTTTTAAAGAGAAGTGCATCGTGTTCCTTCGGTATGTCAATCGGTTGATCACATCACATAAAGTGGCTAACAATGTTAGAAAGAAAAGAAATTCATGAGATGCAAATTGATAAATCCTGGCACTAATAGAGACCTTCAACAGCGTCTGCCAAGGAGTGGGGTAAGTTCTCTGCCATTTTTTTTTCTGATAGAAATGACTGATGGCTTTGATTGAGAAGACCCTTCTCTCACTGTTATGGGATACTGGATCTACTTCAGGGGAAAATAACCCAGGTATTAAAGCGTTGAATCATACAATATGTTCCCGGGGATATTTCGGTGTGATGCCAAAGTGTATTTAACATCTGAATAGCAAAAAATGTAGAGAGATGTGTTCAGTTTCTAGCAAAATGAGCAGCAGGCATTTCCATCAAAGTAGTAGTGTATTTCTCGTGCCTCTGATCTCTGTGGATGTTTTTCTAGTCTTTAATTGTAATCTACTGATTTACAGATCTAGTATTTTAACTCATTAACCTCTAAACTCCTTGGAATAAAGATATCTCCCAAGTACTTTTTGGCTTTACTCCCTTTTTTCTTTCTTTACTTAGGTTTTCCTAGTAGTCTAGAAAATAACAAAATCTTGCCTATGAGATTCATGGGCCGGGGGGAGGGGCGGGGAGGAGACTGGTTCTAACAGACTAAATGTTTCTGATTTGTTTTGAGGTATGATCATCAAATCCACCTTAAATGTAATGGTAGGTTGTTGGTAGGTTCAAAAGTAAAGCCAAAACTGAAGAGGTAAACTGTTTGGTTCAAATATACTACTTCTCTGAAAGGGTGGTCAGGCACTGGAATGGGCTGCCCAGAGAGGTGGTGGAGTCACCGACCCTGGAGGTGTTCAAGGAACATTTGGACGTTGTGTTGAGGGACATGGTTTAGTGAGAGCTATTGGTGATGGGTGGATGGTTGGGTCTTTTCCAACCTTGGTGATTCTATGATTCTATATAGTCAAGTTTTAGGATAACTTAAAGTAGACAGAATTGCCTTTGGACTTATTTCTGTATGCGTTTCTGTTTTCAACTTGAAATATGGTTCTCCAATTTGTCTTGGCCACTTGATGGCAAGTACTGTAAATTAGGGCCGTTCACTAGAGTGTAAAATTGATTAAATGTCAGCATGAGTAATCAAAACATCAAATTTTTGTCATTAGTTATAAATATATGAAATGTTACCATCCCGCGTCAGGAGCAAAGACATTCTGCCCTTCTTTTTACAAGAGTTTCTTAGAAATACAGCATATGACAAATCTGGTGTCATGTAGCTGACCTGGCGAAGGTGTCAGTCTCAAGGGAACAGCCAAGGTAACAAATAGCACTTGCCGACGTCTTCATCCAGAGAGAAGGTGCTCGCAGTGTTCTGCTGCTGGGGAAGGGTTGGTGTACAGATCTTGTGTACAGATCTGCACTTGTGCTGTGGGAGA
The DNA here is from genome assembly GCF_016699485.2 of Gallus gallus. Lineage (NCBI taxonomy): Eukaryota > Metazoa > Chordata > Aves > Galliformes > Phasianidae > Gallus > Gallus gallus. The sequence continues at coordinate 124,121,496 of NC_052532.1, read as the reverse complement.
CTCCTCAAATGGAACCAGCATTTGCAAGTCGCATCTCATCCCTGTATTTTAATGATAGGGGTGCAGAGAATGGAAGCACAGCTGATATTTAGTGAGTTTTCACTGCTCACAGCCTTCTGTTTTGTAGGCTGCTGACTTGAGAAGACTGCAGTAGTTCGGTTGTGTTTAGGTTTCACTTGCATGACTGCGTAGGTAGTAGATTTTACTAATTGTTTTTAGTCAGAATGAAGAGGAATTTATTTTCTGTTGCTGTGACTAGTGCAATGATGTAACTTGGCATTGCATTTGTGCATTTTTTTAAAAAGAAATGTAGAATTGTCTATTAGAAACACTTGAGTAGTATCTAATTGGATGTGTTGTAAGGATTTTGCTTTCTGGCAGATGGATGATGTGACACATGTAACGTATACGCAGTATTGCCTACTGTAGGCATTAAAATCATGAGTCAGACCCTTAAAAGTCTTGAGAGTGATTAAGAAAATGTGAAGATTAACTCCTGTTCCTTGAGCCCCTAGGGTAACGTGAGTCAGGCTTACAACAAGAATTGCTCAAGACTTCAGAAAAGAAAGTTGAGTTGAGTAAAAATACGTGTTTTAGAGCTCGGGCTTTAGCAGAGGAAAAGAACACCAACCCACAACACAAAACCTTGCAAGACTGGCAATAAAACGATGATTTGGCAATGCTCTAATAGAACAGGATGCTATTAATCTGAAAATAATCAGAGACTGAATTTATTTGTGAACATCTGTGAGGACATAAGACAAGCCTCAGATAGCAAGGTTTCCGGGTAGGGCAGCTATATCTGCTAATCTACTAAACAGTCTGCCTTTGCCAAAGGCATAAATCTAAATTTGTGGATTCAATTTTTTTACTTGTTTGGAATGACTATTAATAAAACGAGAGATAAATTGCTTACCATAGTAACAGAATTGCCCTGTGCATGATGATGAAGCTGATGGAATTGTGCATCGGAAGAAAACAAGAAGCAAGATGTGGATTCCACTGCATGTGCAAGTGCTTGTGCATGTTTATGTTGTTAAACCCACTTGTTGATTTATTTGTCTCTCTCTGGTTACAACGTAAGAAACAAGATGGTGGGTATCTGAAGGGCAGTCCAGGCTGGGGTCAGGTCTGTGCAAGCAGAAGGAAGTCTCTGTCCAAAGCATACGGCAACCTGCATGCTTGCAGATATCTAAGTTTGTCCAGGGAAGTAATTCAACAAATATTAAAAAGCTGAACTGAGCTCTTTGCACCTGTGTCAAGTTTGCAAGTACGTTTGGGTGGTAGAGCCTCTACTGGAGGATGTCTGTGTCCTGCCCATGGCGGTGTTGGCTACCCTGCAGGAAGAGTAACCACTGCAATGAGAACTAGGAGGAGCAGCAGACTGGAAATGCTGTAGCAAATGAGAGCCCAAAAAGGGGTACTGAGCCGCAACTTTGCCATTGATGCTTGGAGAGATTTTAGGGTGAAGAGCTCCACAAAGATATGAAGACATGCACTTAGATGAGATGATCCCTCTCTGTACTGTAAATTCAAACGAACTTCAGGCATTCTAGAACTTTTACTTAATGCTTTTGCCCTACAATATTTAGAGGATTTTTGGAAATGTATTACCCTTGCTCTGAGCTTGATTTAGGATACCACTCTACTACTGTACCTGCTTATTACAAGAGCATTCAGAAACCTTTGAAGTAAGGAAAGAGAAACAAGGTGAAAAAGTGCACAGAACCTGTGAAGAGTAATGATTAACTGTGAGAGAACTGGCAAATAACAGGTTCATGTGCACACAATACATGGTTTAAAGCAAGGAATAGGTGAAATTCACCCTGCAGATTTGCTTGCTTCTCCTGCAGCATTTAGTCTGTGATGGTTGGTGTCCTGGTAGGCGTAGCCAGTCAGTGAAACCTGTACTTTGAGATCTTGGAGTGAAGATCCTGCACTGTATGCTATCAGTTCTTGCTGGGGCACTGAGAAAGCTGATGATGTTTAGGGAGAAATCACCACTAGTTTAAGCACCCTTCTCATTATAGGACTGTTTATCTCCAGTTCCAGACCAACCAAGACTTCTAAATGCTTGCATAAATCACTGTTGTTCTTTTCAGGAGCGTGTAACTCAAAAACAGTAGAGGATACAACCTGGATTCAATTTTGCCGCTCTTCTCACCTTGCCCTATTGCACTGGTGAGAAGTCAGCCATAAACAAGCCATACTTCTATTAGCACTATGGGGATTGAAGTCAACTGTGTCATATAATCATGAAAATTCAGTATGACTGAGGTAGGAAGAGACCTCTGAGTCTACCCAGGACAACCAACCACTCAACAGGGGCTGCCACCTATGAGGACTTCCATCGCCAGTGACACCTTGGGGCTGGACAGCAGTGTGCAGACTGGCTGTGAGGCTGCATGTGTGTATCCCTACCTGGCTCAGAGGGAAGCACCTATGGGGTGTTGGCTTGTGGAGGCATCTTACATGATTATAAATATATATATTTATCCAATATAATTATCAGATTTAACAAGCTTATAGAGGTTGGAACAGATGTCTGGAGGTCATCTTGATTGATGAGAATAGTCATGCAAGATGGCAGTGTGGTCTTTACAGTGCTGTTGAAGGGTTTGAGGACAGCTGAGCCCTGGGTACCATGTGGATTTAAAAGACTGGATGCGGCACAGGATTTTGTATGGCTTTGTTTAGGATTAGCAGTGTGTTATCTTTCAGGCCATGCATGGGGCTCTAATGATGGCTGTAGGACATCATGGAGAATTATTTCTGAATGTAGGGTTTTTTTTTTCATGTTTTCATTTCTGTTCTGAAGTCTGAGGCTGCACATTCTGATCTATTTGACACTGATTTTGCCACTTGAGTGTATATTTGGGCTGAAAAACAGGAGAACATTGTTTTGAAGCAGACCTTAATTTTTCTCTCTAATGTATTTTTTTGGCATAAACGGCGTTGAAGCCATTTTAGTCTTCAGCTGTGTTAAAATACAAAATCAGTGATAATTTTAAAAAATGCAGCTACACTTATCGAATGAGATCAAATGAAGCTACAGAGTGCCTAGTGTGAACTTAGCCGTGAAGAGGCTCAGTTACTCTTCTAGATAGACTTGGAATCAGTCATAAGAGCTAAAGAATATCAGAATCTCGGTCTGTCTCCTTAAGGTTACCTAGAGCACATGTGAACTGGGAGTGGGTCAAATAAGGAGTTGGGCTTCCCTCATTGGGAACATACCAGGGAGACTTAAGCATCAGTAGTGCACTCGGTGAAGTCCCATAGTAGAGAAGTGATGTGAGACGAGTTGTACAGGGGAGCATACAGAAATGCTGAGGAACTGCTCAGAAACATGGTAAGTGAAGATTTTGTGGTCATGTATCATATGCTTTCAAAACTGGGATGGGTGTATGCTTCTCTGTTACTATTGATGAAATTATGAATTATTCAGAAGGGAAAAAGTTCACTTTCTGGAATTATACAGATAGGATTTGATTAATATTCAGAAGAAGAGTGTACTTTCCCACTTGGGATTTAGAATGAAGAGTGGAGGATTACAACTGAGTCACCATATGCTACTCAATCTCTGTGTGTAATTTGGTAGTTGTTTCTCTAAATAATTAATTAGATAATGCTCTCTGTTAAGTAATCAGTTTGGGGTTCACTCCAAGAGAACTAAAGTGAAATCCATCAAACCAATGAGGATTTTATTAGGATAACCATGATTAAAGATTCGAACTCTAAATGAAATGTTCTTAATCATACTATCCAAGTGCAGAGGGAAAAACATTTAGACTATGGCGAGATCACAAAACACTCCTTTGGATGCTGCCTCCTTCCTTGTTTGCTTGTTTTTTTCCTCCCTCAGAGTGTAGCAGGAAGAAAATTCACATCTTCCACTTAGAAAAAGGAATTTGACAAGCCTCGTGGAGCTATGAGTGGCAAACACAAAAGTAGAAGAGTGAATCAGTCAAAATATTTTCTAAAACTTTTCTCTCCCTCCTTCCCCCCTCCCCACCTTTGACAACACCATTTCCTTGAATAGAGGGTTATGTTAGGTATTTTTCCAGTCATTTTGTAACATTTATCATGTGTTAGCTGTAATGTTCAAGAACAAAGTGAAGTCAGCACCTTTATCTCTGATAAACAGCTTGAAAAATGTAAGTACAGCTGCCTGAGTTCTTGGGCCATACAGGAACAGAAAGATGCACACACTGCATGGCCTTGAATACTGGGGTTAATGGGGGTCATCAGATGGTTAGAGTGGAGCCGTTTCTGTACCACTGTGTCTTGGTAAGATTGGATGAGGCACAGGGCTGTCTGAGCAGCAAGGAAGAGATGAGTTGATGTGGACAGTCGAGTGTTTTCTGTTCTCCCTGCTTCACAGTGGAAAATACACTTGAGTAATGGGTGCTCCAGAGGGGAAGGATGTATGTGGACCTCATTATGTGCAGCATTACACCTAATTATCTGTCATTTAGAAGTACTGGGATAGTTCTTAAATTAATGGTTGATGCTGTCTGGAAGCGTTTATAAATATATATATACACACACACACATACACACACACATATATATATATATACATATATATATATGTTCTTGAAGCTATCCCTCGTTTTCGAATTTTCATATTAAGGAAGCATTTGTAAGCAAACAAATATTGAGATGACTCTCTTTTCATCTTATGTGGAAGAAGAGATAAGAAATTATAATTAAAGGTCCTGTTCTAATAATATAAATCCTCAACATATGTATCTTGAGATGTCCAAGGGTAAGCATCATTATAGTGCATCAGAAGTAAAACACTGTTGTCTTGTGGACATATTATATATCCCATCATCCATAAAGTGTGTGTAGCAGCATATATGGAAGTATACAATATATTTACTTCCTATACAATAAGTACTAAAATGATTGTTGTGTAAGCAGTCATACATGAATATAACTAGATATGCTACAGGCCACAGCATTCTAAGGGAAGCCAGACAGACTTCATTGCTTTATTTGATTCATCTGTCATTTCAGTGGGAAAAGGACTAAACGTAGCTAGAGTTCTGCAAAATCTGGATGGGTTTTGCTGAGGGAATCTAACTTAAACCATTTATTTGAAGAAAACCAAATGATAAACCCAAGCAACAAAACATAAGAATTTGTGTTTTTAATGCAAAACTGGCTGAACAATGAGAAGCCAAAATATTTGAGTGGCAAAATAAAAAGGTAGAGATCGCTGGGGATTAGTGTTGATACTAATACTCATTTCTCTGTAAGTGACCTAAAATAATACCAGAAGAAAACTTGGGCACCATTTGAGTTCACAGATGGTATTGAGAGATTACAAAGAAAGCAGGGATGGTAGATAAACCACAAAATAAACCTTACAGTTTAGAGAAAAAAGAAACACTCAAGGACAAAATGCAACTTTAATAACTATCAGGCTTTTTTTGTGGAGAAAGAGAATGCTAATAATGTAAATGCATTCACAGAAGTCCATAGACAGTGACTTCATACGGAGGTGAGCGCCACCTTACATAACAGTGCCTCACACCATGTAGCCAGGGGCAAATAGTTCCAATTGTTTTTGACTTTGTCTCAGCAGGCTTTGGTCTCACACACTTTGTGCCTGAGGGAGAGGTATCCATAACTATTTCACACCCCTCTGCATAGAGGCTTCAGCGTTTTGTTTTCATTTTCCCTTGGAAATAAAGCAAAACTTTGTATCTCTTGTTCCCAGTTTTGTCAGAGCTTGTGTTTAAAGGAATCGGGTTTGGCTGCTGTTGTGTTTTGCTGATGACTCTTCCATTACTAAAAGCTCTAACAGAATCGGCATGCCTGTGAAATTTGTTGACTTTCCCTCCACCAGCAACGTGATGGGTTGGTACGTGACTGAATTCATCTCCCTCCACCCGCACGTGACACATGCTTTCGTGTACACAGGACAGCCTCCTTGTTTTCATTTGGTGCACCTAAAGCAGATTGGGAAAACTGTTGTGTTTAACTGTATAGGTTTGTTATCCTTGGATACAGGATAAGCAAATAACACTCTGCCAGATGAGCCAGTGGCCTAGAAGGAGGCAACCAAACAGAGCTTTGGCTATCAGCATGTTCTACTGTAGAAGGAGGCTAGCAGTTATATACGGGATTTTTCTTACAAGCAGCCCCTCCTTGCTAATCAGATAAGGAAAGATGCAGGTGGGCTGCAGGGACAGGAGGAGGTGAGGCTTCAGCAAAACCCTGGGGTCTCTGCAGACACTGGGCATGTCCAAAAAGAGTAGTGGAAAAAATTGAGGCAGTGATTCAGATGCTATTTTTTTCAAGTTGCTTTTCCATAAATCTTTGTTTTCTGCCCCGAAAGAATAATACGATACTTTTAGAGAAATCTTGGTGAAGTTTTATGTGCTCCCATGATCACAGATCCTGGACAATGTTAACATGAAACCATAAATGGTGTATCTACAAAGGCAGGTATCAGAAACTTGGAAAACATTTCAGTGGGGATGCAGGAGAAAGGCTGCAAAGTGGAGCTGCTGATGCTCTGAGATTATGGTCATTTTACCAGGACTTTACTTGGTAAGGGCACACATGTCACTGCAGGATAATGTTTCTCTACAGGCTGAAGGTGTAGCTGCCATGTGAAGTTGAATAGCTAATTAGGAAGGGCTTATTTTTTGTTTTAACTGACAAAAGGCTGATGCAATGTTGTTGCAAGAATGATTATGTCTCTGTAAATAAGTGGTCACCTGTAGGGCAGGGAAGGCAGTTTATGGTAGGGAGGGGCAGCCTAGTAGTTTGGTCTGGAGAGCCAGTGTTTTGGGTTTGCCATTACTCTCGTGGTTGTCATTGGTCTAAATTAATAAAGGATTGATGTTTCCTAAATAGGAGTCATAGAATCACAGAATGGCTTGGGTTGGAAAGAACCTCACAGCCCACTGCCATAGGCATGGCTGCCCTCTACCAGCTCAGGCTGCCCAGGGCCCCATCCAACCTGGCCTTGAGCGCCTCCAGGGATGGGGCACCACAGCTTCTCTGGGCAGCTGTGCCAGCACCTCACTGCCCTCTGCATAAAGAATTTCCTCCTAACATCTAACCTAAGTCACAGAGTCACAGAATGTCATCTGCTGGAGCAGGAACACCTAGATTAGGTCACAGAGACTCCCCTCTTTTAGTTTAAAAGTCAGTCCTCCTTGTCCTATTACTATGACACTGTGCAAAAAAGTTGTTCCTCTCCCTAGTTATAAGCTCCCTTCAAGTACTGGAAATTGGCAGTGTGGTCTCCCTGGAGTCTTCACTTCTCCAAACTAAACAAGCCCTACTCCTTCAGACCCTCTCCAGAGGAGAGGTGCTACGGCCCTCTGATCATCTCTGTGACCCTCCTCTGGACTTACTTTAGCAGCTCTACATCCTGCTGGTGCTGGGAACCCCAGGTGTGGATGCAGTGCTTCAGGTGGGGCCGCGTGAGGTCTGAGCAGAGGGGGACGATCCCTTTCTACTCCTAGCTGCCACCCCTCTTCTGATACAGCCCAGGATATAGATGGTCTTCAGTAGTACTTCAGCATCTTAAACCTAACATTTTGACCCTTACTTCTCACTCCCTTTGCTAATTCTTCAGGTGCACGGACTTGATAACCAGAATTCACCAAACGCTTAGTGCCTTGTTTCTGTGCACCTTCAGAGAAGCCATAGCACAATGACTACAAGGCCTCTGTGCTTCTCACCAAGTGCCCTGCTGATGGATGTGGCCTGACAAAGCTTTTCATCAGCCCTCATGCTACATTTGGGGCAGAGCCTACAAACGCTCTTCTTTTATGTGTGCTCTGAAAATGACTGCAGCAAGACTTGCTGTTAATCAGTCTTTCAGCAGGTTGTAGTCATAGGCTTTGGGTACTTGCTCATTGTGACTTACTTCTGCATAGCCTGAGCTGCTGCATGGAGAGCCTTATTCCTGCAAACCACTCATAAGCATTTTGAAATCCACTACAATTTGGAATTTACTCCTTTCCATAACACACTGTAGAAGTTTGCCTGCTGTCTGTCTGTAGGCAGTATGATTCTTCAGTATAATGAGTGATCCGATGTACTGTTAAAACCTTCATTTCTCCTCCAGTGATAGGACTTCTGGATCTGTTGTTCGGAACAGTTTCTTATCCCTTCTGATCCTACAGCTGTGATTGACTTCAAAATCGCTGTTTTGATAAATCAACTGCAATTTCTCTATTGCAGCTTCATTTTTTGTATTTTCTTTTTCTCTGCTGATTGTGGCAAATCTGTCTGCTGTAATTTAGTGACAGCACCTGAACTTGGCAGGGCAGCATAATTTCATAACATATAGGAATCTTCCCTTATAACAAAAATACTTAATTCAAATTCTCAGTCTGGGGAAAAAAAAATATTTCAAGTGAAATAACAGGCTTTTCTCATATATTTAATTCAAGTTTTAAATCACTGACTTAGGGCCTAGCTGAAATGCATAATTAAGCAAACTCTAGAAGGTTCCAATTATTTTACTGCAACTTTGAAATGTGCTTCAAGCTTTCTAAAATGTTTTCTCAACATATTGGCTTTTTCTTCTAAAATAGCAGTTGGGGGTAGCGAGCAGCGAACTCATAATAAATCTCAGTTAATCCATATTCTTCAGAGACATACTGCAATGCTGCACTCATGCCAACATGATCATCTTGCCATAACGACTGCATTGTGTTGTTAGAGGGCTTTCTATTTTATTTTTTTATGAAGTCATTGCCTATCTTTCAGTCTAAGTGCATAGCTGTTTTAATTGATCTTGGTCTAAAAGCTGTCTGTATTTTTAGAGTTACAAAGGCAAGCATCCTGATGTACAGACATATGCTCCTCTTGTTTCAGAAGAACTCTCTCTTTCTTGCCAGAACTTCTTGCAAATGTTTCAAGTTATCAGAATGGAAACATGAAAAGTTTGCAGAAGAAAATGTGAGCTGAGAATGCAATCTCTCCTGCTTCGACTTCATTGTTTCCTTCTAGCAGCAAAAAAAGCTTTCGAGCGCGCTTCTAGTATCTCTCTTTTGGATTAAGCTCAGCCCCAGATGTCCTGTCAAAATAGCGAGTTGGTGATAATTATCATGCTTGTTAATTGCCACCATTTACTGCTCCATAAATTATTGGTCTTTACTTTCTCTCGTTAAGCGTCATTCACTGAAATACAACCTAAAATTTCTTACCTCACGCCTGCAGAGTGCTGAGAGCAAACGTGAAGTCAGCTCAGCTGAGGAATGGTTACTCATCCACCACAGAACTCCATCTAGGCTGGCTTTGTCCTTTCTGCAGGAGAAATCTGGGAGGGAGGGAATATTTTCAAGTGTTTCAGATTGTGGCAGCATCTGAAAGCTCAGGTTCACAAATGTATTTCTCTTTAGTCTGGAAATTTCAGTGAGTCTCTTTGTTTTATGTGCCACATGATTTCCAGCCCTGCTAAAGCGTTCTAATAATGGAGTATCTTTGTATTTCTGGCTCTGAACTCCGAGGATGAGGTCTCCAGGAGGCATCAGATAAGTGAAAAAGAAGTAATTTTATCTTTGAAAAAGTATTTCTTTCCAAGCTCAAATATTTTCAAGCTTCATTCTCAGTTTCAAGTGCTACATTTGGGGCTTATAATGCTTGCTTGGTATCACAAATACATGGAATGAGTCAGCTGAGTAAGCTAGAGCTATCTTGGATGCCAGCACAGGAATGTTCCTAGAACAATGATATAAGTACATTGTTGTGTGCTGGATTTGTTTTTATTTAGTTTGGTGGTTTGATTTTAGACAGATCTGAAGATTGCAGAAGATAAGTGGTCCAAATTTGTGAGGAATTTAAATGGGGCAGGATTCACCATCTGTTCTTCCTTCAGTGACACTCCAGCTTGGGCCCTGCAAATGCAAGCATTATAAACAGTGACCTACAGTTAGCTGCCAAAGAGTGGCCAAAGAAGAATAAGCACCAATTGCAATTACGGAGTTTTACAGTAACAGCAAAAAGGAAACAGCGTAGGAAAAAGATAAACTCAAACAGTATTAGTTGACAATGCTTTAAGAGCACAAGATATTCAAGGAAAGATAAAAGATTTGGAAAATGGAGATAGATTGGTCTGCTCGGTGAAAAGTCAGAATGAATCAAAACCTGAACTGAGAGGGAAGAAGGGAGCAGCTACTCAGTGCACACCTTGCCCTTTCTTTGAGTACTGAGGGCAGTGGGTTTGGAAGTGACCTTTCTTCCACTCTAAAATTGCCATGTGTTACATTAATGTGGTGGGTTTTATTTTTATTTTTGTTTGTTATTTTGTTTTCTCCTAAGGTGTTGCAGAGAGACTTCTAAGCAAAGCTCTTGCCTTGTGATCTCTGGGCTTTTGCATCTGCATGCTTTGCATGCATGAGTTTATGTAAAATGAAATGAAGCATTGGCTCAAATTTAACTCAGCTGCAAGAAAGACAGTTATATTTGTAGGTTAAATTAAGCTAATGTATGCACTCTGACATGTCTCAAGGCAAGAGAAGCTCTTTGTTTTAGACATATTTACATAACCTCCTCTGCCTTTTGCATCTTGTTGTCATTCTTTCTTATTTATAGCTTTTCTGTACCTGAGAACACATGACTGGAAAACAAAAGTAAGAAAGATTTTCATCGTTACAGTAAGCTACCACCTCTCATTATTAGATGAAGAGGACGACTTTTTTTGGTTTTACCCTGTAGTCTCTGCTTGACTCTTTATCACGTTTCCAAAGCTTACCAAAGAGAAAACAATTTCAAACACAAGTTGTTGACTTGTGTGCTCTGACATCTTTGCTGTTTTGCATCATGACAGTGCAGACCCAGAGATCTAATGCACCCTGGCCACATGCTCTTACAGCTGGGTCACAGCATGAGCTAGGAGAGTTTACAACTCGGCAGTGGGGTGAAAAACCAACCTCTGGCAATGTGAACTCTCCAGCAGTTTCCGCTGTCAGCACAGCTTGTGAAAGTGATAATGTAGAAGTGGAAAAATTTCCAGCCCGTGCTCAGTAGCGGCAGTTGCAGAAGCTTAGATTTTGCTTTTAGATCTTGAGAGGAAGTGAAGAAACTCAGTCTCATTCTAACAAAATAAAGCAGAGCTGGGATAGAGAAGTGATTCTTATAAGCACATTTAGGAAAGCAAAAAATATCTGCAAATAGGAATACATTTCTGGAGGACGGGCAAGTTACACTGGCTGGCTTCTCCAGGCAAGAATGATGGCAAATAGCTCATGAGTTATGGCTGGAAATACTGAATAAAAAATGCTACTGGCAGTCAGCTCAGGGTTGTGACAATGACCATTTCACAACTTGCATCATGAAAGGTTCCCAGCAGCTTTTCCTCTCCTCCCACAGTAAGTGAATAGGTGGGTCCCTACAGTTGCCAAATACATTTGTTTATTAAAAATATGTTTGATTTCCTGGATCTAATTTTATCTGGCCTGCGTGGTACCATAACTGTGAGATGAGTAACCCCCATCCTCCTAATCATTGTTTGTATTTTGGGAGTGATACAAGGTCAACCCCAGGGCTCAAGCAGGTTGGCAGTACAGCCTCCCTCTATCAAAAAGTGAGTACCACCTTCTCTAGTCTTATATGAGCAAATTGAGGGAACAAGAAGTTTGAGAATATAAAGAACTTCCCACAAATGTTGATGGGATTCCCACCACTCTTAAGGTGGGCGCAGGCCCATTTAACAGGGACGACACCCAGCCCTATTCCCAATGAAGTCTGCGAATGACAGAAGGTACTAACTGCAGGGAAATGATGAGGCTAACCTCAAAAAAAAAAAAAAAAAAAAACTGAAGGTAGAGGGGAAATATAATGCTGTGATTGGGAAGCCATTGAATATTTAGTGTCAGAGAAGTAGTAGAAGAAAAAATTATCAATTACAAAATCTAGTGGAAATAATTGCACTGATAAGAGACACATCTTTTTCCCAACCCTTACAGAAGGTCAGTAATAACTTAGTAAATAACAGCAAGAAATATGAAAGAATAGGTTTCCAGAAAGAACAAAAGAATCATGTTTTGACTTCAGGACAATGGCACTTGATGGGGTAAAATATTCTGCTTTAGAAAGTGTCTATTTTATTTTATTTTTTAAAGTTAATTTACACCATTTTCAAAAGCAGCAACTGGCTCTTCATGTTTTTTGTTTCAGAATATCTGAACGATAGACCTGCACTGGCCCATTTGTCAGAAGTGCTGAATCCCCCTTTTTTCTTAATAAAGATCAGTCCTACGTAAAGGATATTGACATCCTCATCTGGAAACAAAGATTCTCAAGATCACAACTTGCCTTCTAAAATATTAGTCTCAATTTACAAAGGAGCTGTGAAACCATCCTCAAAATGGTAGAGATGCTATGTACGCTGTGCCCCATTGCGGCAGGGCTGAGACCTGCGGAGTGAGCAGAAGCGTGAAGCTTCAATTTAGATAAATGAAGTACTTAAGTGCAACAATGCCTACAACAATAATGTTATCTCGGAATGATAGCTGATGCTTATGGTACAGATTTTATGAAATATATGAGTCATCTGTCTTTCGGGGAACCTGTTGTAGCTTCTGTTTCTGCGCTAATATAGCGATTTGATTTCTGTTTCTTTTGCATCCTCTGGAGAGAAAAATAGTAGCGAACACCAGCATTTAATAACCTGGCCTTGAGAAGGCAATATATGCCTTCAAAAGCATACAGATATGCTGGGAGCATGAGGAGTTGTGGAGGGAAGAACAGCGTGTTCCTCCAAGCCCGCGGGCACCCATGTGGAGTGGTGCTGTGGGGCAGAGCTGCAGGGAGCCTGTGCATGCCAGGGCTGGCGGCAGGTCGTTCTGGACCAATGGCTTCCCCAGCAGTAGATGCTGCTGAGATTAGTCACACAGCTTCCTTGCTCCATCCTTCGGAAAGATCCTTGGAATGCGTTCCAGCCATCAGGGGAGGCAAATATTTGGATGTGATGCTTGCCTGGTGTACAGCAATCTGGGCAGAGTGGATACCTTCGGATTGCTACGGTTCAGCTCACAATTGCTTTTATTTGGAGGCAGGATTAGGGCCGCCAAGACAGTTTCTTGGCCCACTTCTCACTGACGCTGTGAGTTCTCCCTGAAAACCACACAGGCGTATCTGGGGATGCTTCATTTCAGCTCACACAGGGTGCCACTGGGCTGTCTGTATCATTTCATTGAGTTTTGTGAGGGATCTCTCTGCGTGCGTGTCTTTCGTGTATGTATTTCTTTTCTGGATGGCTGGAAATAGGCCATATGGTCACTTGGAGATTTAAACTCTCTTTACAAACTATGACCGCTTGTTTCCCAGGAACGCTGTAATAACTCATGCTATGTTTTGTTTTTATGAAACACATTTTCTAATGCCTTGCGCTTTGTTCAGACTGAACAAGGAAAACTTATCAATTATTTTAATTTCCTGCTTCTCGTGTACCAGCATAACATTTAGCAAAGTATTACAAGTGTGGGCATTATCCAGGAACGCTTGGCAGTGCAAAATCACAACAGCACTGAAATCGCAGCAATCTTTTCCTCGAGGAAAAGAAAAGAATAAATTTAAAATCAAATGAAGTGCATTGGTGCGAAGCATAAGTGTGGGCAGAAACCAGTGGATAGAGATCACTACAGCCTAACTTTCTCTAGCGGGAGATGATCCAGATTTTAGGAAACTCTGAATGTAATCTGGGTATTTAGGGTGTGACCCAAAAGCCTGTGGAGTCTGTATGGTTCTCCTGTTGTCCTCAGAGGCTGCAGATGAGGGCCATCCTGCTGATCTGGGTTAGTTCAGATGCATACAGAAAAGGTTCTCTTATGTTAAAATTCCATTTCACCTTTCTCACATCTCATTCTCCCTCATTCTCTCCTAAAACTCATCTCTTGTTTAAGAATCAGAATGACAAGAGCTGTGAGTGAGCCACTGCTTTGTTCTGTTTCATTCCACGTTGTGTAGAAAACGCATGGATGACAAGAAGGTTAGTTATATTCAATCTGAGACTTTATTCGCTGAGTTTCTCTGGTCTCTGGTTGGACTCATCAGCAAGCACAGTCTCTTTCTGTTGAGCACCACTTATAGTGTGACCGTAGCGATGTTCTCAAAGCATGCATTTCAGACTGTCTCTGCCATTCCATTGCTTTTTTAGAGCAGATTTCATTTCACGTTGGCGAGGTGATGTAGTGTTCCTAACATCGGTGCTCAGATCCCTCATGCTGTCAAGAGTGAAAAATAATCCCTTTCCTATGCCTTCTGCCATATACACAGATGTACGTACACATCCTGGAGCAAAATACTGAACATGTTGAAATCCAGCAGGGCTGCTAAGGTGGGAATGGGACAGCATAGATATGTAATTTGCATCTCCCATATGAGCAGGGTTGGGGAAATGTCTAACCTCCAGACAGGGGCAGGATTTATTGTAAGAACAAAGAGAGAGAAGTTATAAACACAGCTTGTATTTTGGTGTTTATACTGATAAATAAAGAATAGCATTAGCTAGATATTGCCAAAATTACAAAGGGTGAGTGCTCTGCTTACTGTTTTGATATATTTCTCTTATTTCCTCAAACTGAAGCTCTGCTAATTTTTCTCATAAATAACACCTCTTTTTTAATGCTCAAAGCTTCCAAGTGAGGCACAGCTCATTACAGACTTCTAAGAGTTGTAATCCTCACACTGGTCAGGATTTGAGGTAGTGGATACTTAAACCTTAAAGCTGATTCTTGTCCTAACCGTTGTCCCATGGCAAAAAGTGATTCTTATCCAATTATTACTTCTTCAAACTGCAGTACATGCATACAGTTGATCGATTTCACACACTTCCTTCAAGAGTAGATAACATGATTAGCTCAAGGTTATAAAATGAGTCAGTAACGGGTTCTGTTATCTGTTGGGATCTCTACCGAGTATTTAATCTGTAGAGCTGTCACAGGCAAGATTCCCATCCTGAATTGTTGGCAGGACTGCATTTGTAGGAATATGACAGAAAAGGACACAGTTGACTAAAAGGAAACTTCAGAATCCATCGGTTGAATCATTTCATAAAGAAAAACTGGTAGCCTACCTCCTGCCAGCTACTTACTAAAAATATTCAACGTTGTTTATTAAAATGCAATCATGAAGTATTGCCTTCTGCTCCATGCCTCCACACTAATAAGCAAGATATTTAGTAAATCAACCGCTTCCAACCAACGGGAGCCAGCTAATGAATATGAAACCCTTTTTGCAGCACTATGAAGGATTATCCAAAACAGTGAATGTATCTAGAGAACAATAGAACATAGCTGTTTCTATCAGCATTTCATTTGCATGGGCACAGTTGGCAATTATTTAGAAACTGTTGACGTTTTAGAAACTTATTTGTAGTGCAGCATACTGAATATTGCAATGCTTTTTTAAAAGTGCGTGATTTAATTTGCTGTGTGCTTTAGAACAGAATTCATTCTCTATGACAAGGCTAATGCCTTCTTCAGAAATGTCTGGGTAGACCAAGGGTACAAAAGAAAGCGCGAAATGATCCTGATGAGACTGTGGGATTGTCAGAGTGGTGAAATCTGGTCCGCGTTTCCATTTGCTGTTTTTTATCATGTAAACTTTCAAACCTAAGGCTCAGCTTTATGATTTTCTTTAGTGCAGTACTTAACAAAAGTAGATACTCATCCAGGCCTTTAAGTCATAATGGTGGAGCACAAGCCCAGGAGGCAAAAAGGCAGGTGAGGGGTCTGGAGCACAAGTCTTATGAGGAGCAGCTGAGGGAACTGGGACTGTTTAGTCTGGATATGAGGAGGCTCAGAGGAGACCTTATTGCTCTCTATGACTACCCAAATGGAGGTTGTGGTGAGTTGCAGGTTGGCTTCTTCTCCCAAGTTACTAGCGATAGGACTAGAGGGAATGGCCTCAAGTTGCACCAGGGGAGATTGAGGTTGGATGTCAGGAAAAAATTATTCTCCAAGAGAGTGGTCAGGCAGTGGCACAGGCTGCCCAGGGAGGTGGTGGTGCCACCATCCCTGGAGGTGTTCAAGAAACATTTAGATGATGTACTGAGAGACATGGTTTAGTGGGAAATATTGGTGATAGGTGGACAGTTAGGCTGGATGACCTTGAAGGTCTTTTCCAACCTTGCTGATTCTATGATCCTATGAAAAGTCAGGAACTGTGTGTGTGGAGCCAAGAGCTGGACTCTGTAAACCTTGTGGGTCCCTTCCAACTTAGGATATTCTGTGATTCTGTTCTATGAAAAGGAGGGGATGTTCTTTGCTCCAGGCTTGGTGTATCCATCCTAAGGCAGCTGTTACTTGGCAGCTTTTCTCTCAGGTTAGTTCAGTCCCAGACATTTAATTTGCTTCAAGCTGAAACTGGGAACCCTTGTCCAGCCAGGCTTACCAAGTGACCTACCACAGGAAAAGGCAAAATCCTTTCAGAAGGACCCTTTACCTACCTTTCCCCATTAATGTGGCATTGCTGCAAGGGCTGTTCTGAATATGGTATGGCAGAGGACTTGGCAAGGAGTTCCCTACAAACATTAAGCAGGGGTCTTCTTGGGCCAGCATGATGAATCATGAAGGAGGAAACTTTCATTGACCCAGGTCCCAGGTTTCCCTAAGTCTAACTTGCACCTGAATCCAAAAATTACAAAAAGAAATGAGGCTTCAGCGTCAGTTTGGATCTGAAGAATTATAGGATTATAAAGCTTGCAATACTATATAAATGAAAATTCAAGGAAATATATATAGGTGTCAACCTCCTCTCTGTCTTCCTCCACACACACATTGTTTGATTCACTCAGGGAGCATAGGAACTGCCTTTTCACGTGGCTGATGTGAGAACATATCTGCTCTCAGTGTTTTACCTTCTCTCTGAACTAGAATTCCAGTTGTTGTTTTTTTTTTTTCTTGGATGTTTACTCTTCAGCTAAAGTTACTGTGCAGGGCAGTCGTACCATAATTATTATACGCCCTTTCTCTTTTATTAGTTTTCATGGATGGTGGCTCTATACAATTGCTGCATCTGGGTCAGTCACCCCATGGCAGTGCTTGAGGATGAGGTATGTTAAAGCATAGAACAGCAAGTCAGGATCAAATGTAGAGAGTGTTGGGCTGCCAACTTAAATACACAAATTTATGCTCTAAGTTCTGAAGTTAGGTGAGATGGAATCTATTCTCCATTTGCTGTGACCGCGGTTACCTCATTTTTTTCACTGTCCCTTGCGGTGTATGTTCCTTCTGCTGCTTCTCCCGTTCCTGTATCCTCACCACCCAGTCAGTTGCTTCTCTCTCTTGCACTTTATAGAGCAGAGAAACTTGCATTCTAGTTTTTGCACTATGCCAAACACAGTAGGACACTGGCCTACAAGCTTCTCCAATACAAATTACTGTAATGAGCCTCATTAACAGCACCTTCCCCATCAGGAGGATACTTAAACACATTTGTAAAAGTAGGGATATGGTTATGCTCCACTGAAGACATTACCCATGTATGTGCTTAGGCTGTAGTATGTGCTTTTTTACCTCGTCACAGACTGTAACTTACTCGTCTGAAACAGTTGGTGTGAAACTGTGCATCAGCCCTGTGATTGCATGTTGTAATCAGAAAAATTACTGTCTGACTGCTATTGATGTTTCCTTGGCACTCCATCACTGCAGTGTGATTGCCCATAATCATTCCTTGCATTTCTATTGCGTCTCATTCCAGATCTCAACATATTTACAAATGGCACCAGAGGCAGTGAGAAGCCAAATGTTGTGGTGGCTGATTGATTAGCTGTCTACTTAATAACATCTACCCCTTTCATAAAATCTTGGCTTTCACATTAAGGCTCAAGTCTGACTTGTGAGCAGGTTTCGGATTCATTCTCTTTATGCTGCTGACAGACGCTGTTGCTGTTGTTCAATTTGGAAAATAGGGGTGTGTTAATTTGAATGCCTGTGTTTAATGTACAGTACTTTGGTTTGCAGCCCTTTTCACAGTGTGGGTTACCTGTTATCCTTGGATATGACACAGCTGAGCCAAAAAGAATACTTCATCCAACACAGGATGCAAAGTAGTAATGGGGCCCTTTGTACAGCGGTGGTTTAAATTGGTTTTGTCAGCTGTTATTGTTTCCAAATTACTCCCATTTTTAAGCAATGTAGCTGTTATTGATTGTGCTGTTTCCAAGACACAATGAGATCTTACAGCCCAATCAAACAGTGTTCCCCTGCAGCGTCTCTCTGAATTTCAGTGCAAAGAGCCACACTTATTGTACCGGACAAAGCTGTGTTGTTAGGTTTTTGTTTTTTTTTTCCAAACTGTCAAAAAATTTAGCAGTCCTATCCAGCTGGTGCTGTTGATTGACTGGAGGGGCAAACCATCCTGTGTGCAGCAGGAACAGAAGAGCAAAGGGTTTTGTCTGAAGGGCTTCTTCTGCCCCAGGGTGATGGGGTGTGGAAAGGGAGATTGTGTGTGCGTCTGGGAAGATCTACTTTTAAAATCTAATACTTTATATAATTCATCCTGAGTAAAATATGTTTGATGTGCTGTAAATATCCACTCTGCTACAGGAAGGATAGGTGCATTTATAAGGAGAGAAACAGTTTGGGAGATTGTGGGTTAAACAGCTCTACCCTTCATCTATTTATTACCAGCACTGTCAGATGCAATGTGTTTTGAGTTTGTTCAACACTTCCATCCTAATTTGTCTGCCATTCACACATGTAGATCGTACAAGAAGAGAGAAAGCTTCTTAATAAATGTTCCTTACGTATAGGTTTTAAAAAATCCGTTCTCATAAGGGAAGGTTAAAAATCAATGTCAGTAAAAGTACAGCAATCATACAGCTATTCTTTGAAAGAAATCTGATGAATTCCTTTTATAATTTGGACTAAAAGGAAAATAAAGCTTCTGATAGATTAATTAGGAGATGAAATGCGTTCATTACCTCCTTTTTTGCATGTCTTTATTTTCTATTGATCACACGGACTTGTTCTGCTCATCTTGTCTTTGAGATTATTTCATCACAAACCAACAAACTGCTTGAAAAAACCTGTGATGCTGATAAAACAGCGCTACAAAAACTTTGCTCAGGCTTCCAACTCGAGGACTGCCCTCAGGCTTGGAGGAGGGAAAGGCTCAGAGGGGAATGGAGACCTGCTTTCCACCTGCTGACTTCTACCCACCTTCTTGCTGCCTCACTCATGCAAGCCACTGAGAATAGGCAGGGATGGCTACAAATGAACAAAGCGGCCAAATCTGTCTTTGGTATGGATGCTGTTATGAAAATGATGATTTTGCTGTTAACGGATTAATCTCTTCGCTCACTTGATGTCAGCCTTGTCAGCCTCCCTGAAGGGAGGTTGTGATGAGGAGGGGTTTGGCCTCTTCTCCCAGGCAACAAACGGGACACGAGGAAATGGCCACAAGTTGTACCAGAGGAGGTTTAGTTTAGACATAAGGAAAAGCTTTTTCTCTCAGAGAGTGGTCAGGCACTGGAATGGCTGCCCAGGGAGGTGGAGTTGCTGTCCCTGGCAGGGTTCAAGAGGCGTCTGGATGAGGAACTACGAGATACGGTTTAGCGGCTTGTGGTAGCAATGGTGATGGGAGGACAGTTGGACTAGATGATCTTGTAGGTCCTTTCCAACCTTGTGATTCTATGATTCTATGATATGTGACAGAACTATTGTATCAGTTACTAAATACAGTTGTATGTGAAAAAGCAAGTGTCTGATAACTCTGGAATGACCACCTCATTCCCGAGAAAATGACACATTTATGACCGGGGTATAAAGTCATATGTATGTATAAAGAGGTTATTATATGTTAATAGACACTGCAGTGTAATCTCATCCATTGTTATCTCGTTACCATCCAGCATGGGAGGGGTCTCTATTTTTTGGAAATAAGAAAAGAAACACAATCTAATAAGGTAATGTCTTGCCAAGAGACCACTGGTTTGCAAAATAGGCACTGTTAGGTTTCCTAGCAGTCCTTCAGAATGAAATTGAGCTGTGCTCCTCTTAGAATCATAGAATCACAGAATGGTTTGGGTTGGAAGGGACCTCAAAGCCCACCCAGCTCCAACCCCTACTGTGTACAGGGCTGCCCCCCACCAGCTCAGGCTGCCCAGGGCCCCATCCAACCTGGCCTTAAGTGCTTCCAGGGATGGGGCATCACAGCTTCTCTGGGCTTCTCTTGGTGGGTTTCTCTGAGCCAACAGCAGGGCACATGTACTGTCTGGCTGCAGGTCCTTTCTCTTTCCTCTAACCTTAGAGGGTTTCAGAGACACCACGATGTCCATGTGGGTTATCCTCTCTGTTTTGGCATACAGAACTCAGGAAAGATGGATTTCTCTTGCAAATCTTCTCCACCAGTACAGCCATGTTACAGACTCAGTACCCACATGGAGGACAGACCTGCTTAGAGAGGAAGGGAAAAGCTGCGTCCCTGGAGCTGTGAATAACCAGGGGCCTCTGCTTTCACTGTCAGCTTGTGCTCACCAGCATAAATGCATGCAGGCAGCACTGAGGGAGATTTCAAATGTGACACAGACATGTCTGATGTGCTGTTGTTCTTTCCGTAATAGTTGTAGTTTCAGTGATAGGGGTCAACTGCATTTTCCTTTTCCTCCTCCCCAGCTAACAAGAGTCAAACTGGGAGAGGAATGAAGAGCGGTAGTGAGACCTGATATAATTTCACCCATATTGTTCAGGAAAAGAAGTAAAAGCTCAGCTTCACTACAGCTGTGTGTAGAATTTGACAGGAGCTGAAGTGCAGCTATGTCAGAAAAAGAAACAATACTACCCTTGATAGCTCCTTGATCCCTAGCTTTTCTGAATTCAGTTTCTCTTACCAAAGACAGTGAGGAGCTCAGAAAATATTCCAAGAGAGAGAACTTCTTTGCTTTGAGGACGTGATTTGCTCAGGGACAAGATTTAGTGGAGGGTTGTTAGAGTTAGGATAGTACGGTTAGGTTGCAGTTGGACTTGATGATCTTTAAGGTCTTTTCCAACCTAAGCAGTTCTATGATTCTATGATTGATTCTGTGGAAATAAAGTGATATAAATAATCACGATTTGATATATGTTTCTGACAAAAAGGTAAAACCCAGTTCTGTCCATAGGATCCTGTCTTCCTTGCTGTTGTTCAGTATTGGAGAACTCATTGCATCTCTCTGTGTGTCATTTATCTTTCCAGCTCCTATCTCTAGATTTCTCTCTTGTAGCTATTGACTATCTCTTACTGTTTTACAGTATCAGGGGGAACCTCAAGTCCAGCACTGCAATTCAAACACCGAAAAAGAAAGAAAATTCATGAAGCCATGACCAATTTTCTCATTTCTGACTTAGTTTCTCCTTCCTGACGGGATTAAAGAGGTTAGAAATGCAATCCTGTGCAATGTAGAATCTGCAAGGGACTCCCTTGCAGATATTAGGATTTCCCATTTTTCTGGTTACACTTCTTTGGGTAACTGTATGCGCTCACAGCCAGTAGGTAGGTACCCGGTGAAAAGATGACATCCGGAGGAGCCCATCCATCAGTGAGACCGACAATTCCCGTAGTACCTGTAGGAGGCACTGCGTGCCCAGGAATACCTGGCCGCACGCAGTCCTTGCTGCCTCCATCCCCCGGCAGCGGCAGAGCTTCAGCTTGCAGGCTGTGTGTTGGACCTTCGCTGGTGCCCCGGTGGATATCGCACATCAGTTCTGAGCGTAGCATGCACCGTCCCTAAAACGTTTTTCCATCTGGCGTGAAGTGAAAAAAAGTTACTGCGTCTTCCCCCTCTTAAAAATCTAAACAGCATACAGCTTCTTTTCTAAAGCTCCTTATGCTGATTAAAATGCATTTTTGAAGGTTACCTGTGAATGAAAACCTCATTAAGTGCACGGTGACCTTCTGGATCCTGAACATCCTCTGAGAAGCCTCGAACTGCATGCAGATAATTATGTTAGAAACGTTTCTCGTTTGATTTCTATTCTGGAAAGGAGAAATGGAAAACTAATTTGACTAATTACAAAGATATTTTCTTTTCTTCTTTATCTGTGAGAAAAGATAAGGCTTATTTCTATACTTTTTCTACCTTGTTACATAGTATGAGAACTAAGGTATGCAGTTATGCTGATATTCTTGATACACTGTGCCTTTTCTCCCCCTTTTTCGTTCACAACCTTTGTTTTTTTTCCCCCACCAATGATAATGGCAACACAGATGAGAAAGAAGATAATGGATATTGTAGTTCACATCATTTCAGTTTTGTTCTTCTGAAGACTGCACGCACAGGCGCAAATGATAATTTCCTTAAGACTGGAATCTCCAGCCCATAAAGGTTTATTTATTACTTGCCATTCCTGCCTCATTCCCTAATGTTTGAATATTTAATAATATTTAAATTATGAAAAAAAATGTAAATAATGTGTAAAATCAGATATGCAATGTTTACCTCCTTAGGTGACTTTTCATTTTTTCTGTCTCCCTAGGACATCACTGAGGTTGGGGAAGACATGATGGATGACTCCAGCAGTGCACCTAGGCTGTATTTCCCATGGGTAACGAGTGAGCTCAGTCCAGCAGCCCATTGGATTTCTTCCATTGACTTTGGTCCCTTGCTTGTGCTCTATTTCTTCTGAAAATAAGACCTCTCTTTTATTTCTCTGTTTGTGCTTTTACTGAACACAGAAGCAGGGAAAAAAGAATGACTGGCAGGTGTCCTAAGTGTATAGTGAGTTGCGTGCTCGTAGCTCAGTCTGACGGTGAAGGTCGGTAAATGGAGTCTTATGACTCACTGCCACTACATGGCGGGCAATGCATGGCACTGACAACTCCACTCTGGTTGGGAAATGGTAGAATCAGGCTGCAGAAAGGGACTCTTCTGCCTGTGCTGTATGGGGGTTTGCAGTCAGCAGAGGATCCTGAGTAGGAGAGTGGCTGAGCAACAGAGCTGGTCATCAAGGCTTTTTATTCTCGTGAGCTCTGGGAAGGGCAGAGTGTACAAGGGCGTGCTCAGGGCAAGTGAAGCATTTTAAAAGCTTTTGGATTGGATGTTTTTCTTTTTTTCAGTGCTCCAAAAGTAAAAGGAAGAATGAATTGGATTTCTCTGATGGATGTTCTTAAAGGCTCACAATAACAGGCAAGCTGTCTGGTTTGTATTTTTCCTTTTCCTTCCTTTCTTTAACTATCATCTCTCTTTTCTTTAGCTATCAGCTGGGTTTCAGATAATGAGGTTTTCATGCAGTTCCTTAAGCATGTGTGTGGCTCATCATTGCATGCAGCCTGTCTTTGTTGTACACCACACTCCTGCTTACAAACACAGCTGCAGAAGATGTTTCCAAAGAGTGCTGATCTGCAAAGATGTGAGGTTGTAAAGACTCACTGGAGTACAGACCTATCTAGTTCCACAAAAGCCTGCATATCTTTATGACTGTTTATACGAGCAGTCCCATGAGTTTCCATGGAATCGCTTTTGGAAGCCAAATTAAGAATATGAATGCATCTCCCTGAGCTGTGCTTAACTTCCCTTGATTTTCATGACCGTTTTAAGAAAATTACTGCAACGCAACCATATTCCAAAGCAAGGGGGTATTTTCAGATGTCTAAGGTGAAGTAAGGTAAATTTCTTCCCTTCTCTCATGACTGTCTTCCCATAAACCATCTGAAGGAGATCACCTGCACTTGTGAGCAGCGATAGTGAGAGGGATGAAGCCATTTCTGCTACTATTAGAGTTAATGGGGGACATGACTGGGCAGGAACCATCCCAGGAGTGGACCTACAAAGGTAAAGTATTCCCTATGTCAATGTTCTCTGTCTCTAGGATAGAGAACATTATTATGCTTC
The DNA here is from genome assembly GCF_016699485.2 of Gallus gallus. Classification (NCBI taxonomy): domain Eukaryota; kingdom Metazoa; phylum Chordata; class Aves; order Galliformes; family Phasianidae; genus Gallus; species Gallus gallus. Next base: position 124,097,702 of record NC_052532.1, on the reverse strand, counting down.
TGGCCCGACACTTGTTTATGTAAAATAAGTCTCAAAGGAGAGAGAGCAGCTCAGTGTTTGCTTCCCAATATTGCAGCCTTACCTGCAGCAAATTGCTGCAAGACACAGGGCCCCTGGCAGTGAGGGGTGTCCTCAGCAATGGAGGGAGGGTTGAGTTTCTTCTTGGGTTTCCTAAAACTGTAACGCATACAGGCAAGAGTAGATGTATTAACCATGCTCTGAGGTTCACCACTCATCTGCTACAGACTGTAAATACCAATGCAGTGTATGCCTTATTCAAGGAAGTGCTCCTAAATCCCCACGATTGGATGTGGCTCTTGGCAACCAGGTCTAGTGTTTGGTGACCCTGCACATAGCAGGGGGGTTGAAACTAGATGATCATTATGGTCCTTTTCAACCCAGGCCACTCTATGATTCTCTGATTCCCTTTCTGCTCCTGTTTGATACTATTTCTGCAAAGGCAAATATGGGAGTATAATATTGCCATAAATAATTGAAGAGCCACAGTCCCTTAAAGTGTTTTCCATAATGCACTCACAACCATTTTGATTTTCAATATGAAATTTGTCAAAATGGCTGCATTGTCTTTATTTTTGTTGTGGGAGGAAGGGAGAACATCAAACACAGTTCAATTGGAGAGAAAAATGGAAATGCCATCAGATTAAAAGGATGCTGTCCGAGATCTTCTGCACTGCTGGGAGTACCTTTGGATCTTAGCTCTGGACATGGAGAATAGACAGAGGGAAGAGATAACTATATTTTGAGTTTCTGCCTGTGTTTTGGGGCTTGGAATAAGAACTGTTTCCAAGCTGAGTTATGGTAGGCCAGGGTCTGATGTGTTAGGATCATAGAATCACTAAGGTTAGAAAAGACCTCTAAGATCACCTAGTCGAACCGCCAACCCATCACACCATGCCCACTATCCATGTCCCTCAGTGCCACTTCTACCCTTTCCTTGAACACCTCCAGGGATGGTGACTCCACCACCTCCCTGGGCAGTCTGTGCCACTGCCTCACTGCTCTTTCTGAGAAGAAATTCTTCCTGACGTCCAGTATAGCACTTCACCGACTCTGAGCTCTGCAACACCTCTGCTAGACAGCAGCACCCCGGTGCTAACCCTGCTTCATCTCATCATTACTACTTCTGCTGTGGCTGCACTCAACAGCCTTGGTCAGGAGCCAGAGGCTTGCAGCACCAAATGGTGGTCCAGCCAAAATAAAAAATAGTAAGTCCCTTTTCTAACCTGTGCAGACACTACTGTGGGCCAGCTCCCTGAGAAAGCTGATGGCAATTTCCAGCACAACCCACATAAGAACAAATGTGAAGCACCTGGGCACCTTACACTGGTGAAATCCTGTTCCCAGGAACCCTGAACCCAGGCTGTGGCCAGGAGGTGGATGCTGTCAGCACCCTCTCCCAGCATGTCAGCCTCCTTCTAGTCTCTACTGTCCCTCTGCTTTTTCTGCCTAGTATGCTGTATAGTCCTATCTTACTTGCTGTGGCGCACATCGATTAGTTTTGATGGTCCAAACACGAGCTCCTGTCAGATCACACTTTTGCCTATCAGGGCTTTGCCTAGTGATGGTGCTGGCACTCCAGGATCCTGCATGTTTTTCTCCTTCACCTGACACACGAGGGTGATCTCCGGTCCCAGGAGGTACAGAGCCTGCTGGAGCTTTTTAAGAGCTTCCTCTGACAAAGAGTGATTTTTGTGTGCAAAATGTTTCCTGCATTTTCAACTAAGGAAAATCTCCAGCTTCTTTAAATTCAGTTTGTGCTAGAGGAGAGGTGTGAAATACATTCAGCAGATGAAAGAAGCCAAACCAGTGTAGGGATAGACTGTTCAGGGGACTTAAATTCTGAGTATAAATTATTTAAAACCCTGCATTTGAATTTACAATGTCCCTTCAAATCATTCAGTGTTGTCCATAATTGGAGGTAAGAACTGCGAAGACATTCAGCCTTTGGCCCATTCCCGTGTGCTCAGAGCATCATTTTATTTGTTTATTTGCTGGTAAAGTATCCCACAGTTCTCCCTTCCTCTCTGGTAGTGCTATGTTTAAATTTCCCCTTAGGTGGACTTTAAACGCTTGGAACGTGAGTTCATCACAAGCTCCTGCAAGCAAGGAACCTCTCCTTGTTTCTACAAGCATTATAATATTAGCCTCTGCCAGACTGAGATGTATGAGGCAATGTATGCATTTTATTTACTACACTGTGTAAGATCATCCTGCTAACATCCTGCCTCAGTGCAATGCAGAGCGGAAGACTGCTGCTGCTTTCTGCAGTTTTCACTTGCCAGGGGAATGGGTATAGGCACACAGCTGCACTCACTTTGTCATCTTTCTCACCCCTGCAGTAAATTGGCTGGCTTTTTTCCTTTTCAAGGCTTTTTTCCTTATCAGACCTAAGTGTTAGGCTCAGGATGCAAGGCTCCACTTACTGCCATGGAGAAATTCTCAAAGTGCTTCAGAAAGTGCTAAATCCCACATTTCTGGTGGCTGGTTGGAGGCTCCCCCCAGTCGTGTGGGTTTTGAAACAGGTTTAATATATTTTTAAGTGCTTCAGCACTCTGTCTGTTATGTGATGGGCAATCTCTAAGCCTGGATGTCGGACAAAATATCAATAAAAAGCACTGCTTCTGTTGAAAAGAAAACCTCACGCGGCTTCCTGTAGAGCCATCGTAGTTGTAAATCACTTGGGGCACATGATCTCGTAGACGTATCTTATTTCCAACTTGCAAAATGATGAAACGTGATTGGGCTCCAGGCACCCGCTGCCACTCTCCCCCTCTCTCCCATACACACTTTCCCTTCCCGTGGCTGTTCTGAGCCTGGCTGGCTCCATCCTCACCCGGCTGAAGGGCGGTGGGTGCAGAGCAGCTCCATGCACTCCCTGCTCCCAGAAAGGGGAGGGTTGGTGATTTATTCCTGCCCCCATCATGGAGAGAGACTTTGGCAGTGGGAGAAGGCAAGCCCTTTGCATTCCCTGGGACATCGATGGAGTCACAGATGAAGAGGAAGAGGAGCAGCTCTGCCAGTGAGTAGTGATGTTTTCTTTGTTAGCTGCTGTTGGTGCGGTGCTTGCAGTGAAGTTTTCAGAGCAACTGGAAGAAGCAAGTCAAAATAGATGCAGTCCTTGAAGGAGCAGATAGAGAAACCAGCTCCAGGCTAACTCAGATGCTAGTACATGTTCAGTTTTTTGAAGGGCTGTGGGAAATTCTTTCTTCTCTTAAAAGGTCAAAAGTCCCTTCTGGTATTAGAAGGTACAGAGTACTTTTTTCTGCCTAGGTACTGTATCTTGTGAAGCTGAAGACCAGAGTATCCATCTGCTAAAACTGCTAAAACTGCAGCAAAGAGAATGGTTTTGGAGGGGTGAGGGGAGGTTGGCACAAGGTGAAAGATGTTGACAGCACTTTAGGCTAATGCAGTGACAAAGTCAAATTTTGCTTCAGTTTTAATCTTAGAGAAGATGAGCAATCCTGGCTGAACTTCAATACTAATTGGGGGTGTCTCTTTTGATTATCATACACACACCAGACTCCTGCAAAATATAACTGCTTAACAATACACAAACATATTCAGATGTCCTTTGCAATCAATATGGGTACATTAATGATCAGATTTTTTAAGTGGAAGGGACAATTTTCAAATACAGCAACAGTCAGGTGAAATCCTGTATTTCAGAGGCTTAGTGACCTCCAATTTCCTTTGGCCTGACCAGGCTTCCCTCATTCCAGGTGGGAACAGGAAATCTGGGCTGGCTCCACCTACTCTTTATTCCCCCTAACTTTGTAGATTAACAGGCATTTTATGGAGAGGAAGTTCTGGGTTTGGGGAAGGAAGTGGAGGACCTCTCTGCGTGGAGGGTGGTGTCTTGGTTGAGGTGCTGCTGTACAGTTGGCCAAAGTCTTGGCCTTTCAGCTGCGACTTTTTGTATTAACTGCACAACAGTTTCACTGTTTCTTTTGTGCCAGAAGTCAGGGAACTATGGAGAAATAAATAATGTTCTTTTATCCAGGGTACTCCTCTGAGACAAGATCTTGTACTCAGGCTTGACAGATGCACTTGGACATGTGCCTCTGCCTCTTCGCTTATAAGGCGTTCTAACCTCTCCTGGTTTTCTACCAGAACTAATAGAGACCAAACAAGGAGCTGTAAACTGCTGTAAACCCTAGCAGTTTGATGAGGGTTTCCCATGACCAGGTACCTCAGGAGATGCACAGGCACTTGTCATCTGTCCTACCACACAGCCATGTAAGACAGACGTATATGTCAGGATATGTCCCAGTTCAGATCTGGGATAATTTAATCTATTGATCAGCCCCTCTGGCAAGGCTGGTGGGAGTGGAAGTCTTGTGGGTTGCCCCACAGCACACAGAGTGCCAGTGTCCCAGACCCAGGGTCACTCTTTGCTGGTGACCATTTCACATAGAGAAAAAGACTCTAAATTTGGGAAGAGAGAAATTATTTTTACTACCATACAAGCTGTTCTTTTCATTTACCAGAGGAAGGGATGGGAAAAGAAATGAGATAGCAGAAACAATGTCATCTTCTCACAAGCATAATGGCACTTTTCCTGCCATTAGTAAGAACAAAATACAAACCTTTAAAAGATGCCTATTACATAAAGAAAGACAACACATAAGGGAAGCATGGATACACATCTCCTTAACAGTGAACAGTGTCCCTTCCTTATCTTCATAGCCTCTGTCTAGATTGTTGTTATCAGTTTAATCACAGCTAAAATGAATCTTGAAGTACACATTTATACTCACACATATGGCATGCTTCCAACCTCCCTCCATGAGAAAACACGCGAGGTCCATTCAAATGGTTACTAACAGCTGAAAGTAGTAAGCCCTAATGAGAAATCTAATAAGCCATTGGTACAAGTGCAATTTTCTTTTGCAATCATGTGGATACCCTACTAGAAGAGGTAAACTCCGTTGATGATCAGGAAGGACAGGCATGGGAAGTGAAGGCACGTAGGATTCAATAGGCTCTTTTATGGACAAATATATCACATAACAAAATGCCATCACATACATTTTCTTTTGACTCCTGTTTTGCAATTCCTACATTTTTCGGGACAAATGACCTTAAGATGATGTAGTAGCATGAATATTTCTCTTTATTTTGTTTGGGCTTCTATTCTTTTAAAAACTGAAATTAATATTTTTTAAATGAATTGGTCTAAAGCTCATGGAGGTCACTGTTGGTAAGATAAACTCTGGCAGTGATTTGGAACCTGTCTTGTTTTTTTCCTGTTGATTATAGCGTATGTATTATTGATTTCATGTGTGAATAGTAACACTGGAGCTGACTGACCATCACTTCAGGAGGTATACACGATTTGTTAGCTGCCTGTGAAACCTTTGGCTCAGTAACCAAGACACACGCTCCACTTGCAGTGGAGTTCCAGCAGGTGTTTTTGATGGATTTCAGAGTGGTGGTGGAATGGTTCAGTGAGCAGTGGAGCCAGTCTTACGCTTTGATTCCCTGCAGATTTGTGTCTTGAAGTTGAGCCACCATGCGGACACTGGTTCAGCTTCATGGCGGTCATTTCTCCGCTTCACTTCCTCTTTCCATGAATCATGCTCAAACCAAACACACCTGATTTGTCTGATGCTCTGTCAAACTTCCTTGAAATTGGTCAGCAGCTCCAAAAGCTCTTAGAAAGGAATGATGGGTAGATATACAGATAGCAGTGGTAGACGAACTTCATTAGGAACACAGAACAGATATGTACAGATATCTCTAAACCAGATTACTTTCAGTTTCAGCATTTTTGTTGGTCCTAAGAAGTGTTACTTACCTTCTATTCCTGTTGAATTTCGCATAAACTCAGTGATACCCTGCACCCTTCAGGCTCTAGTAAGGGCTTTGAACCTGGCTATTTCTTTCTTCAGAATTTAGGCAGGTTCTCTAAGAGCTGCTAAACACACAGAAGAACCTTGATTAAATGCCTCAGAACTGTAATGATCCCAGCTGTATTTACAAGATATACAGATTGCACTTACTAATCAGAAGTTCCTAGAGCTGATCTGAACATTTTGTATCTCACTTTGGGCAGATGCTATAAAATGCTTGTAGTGAGAAGAGCTTCATCTCAGGATGTGCCATCTTAACAAGAAGGGACTTGTGACCTTTGCTGGAGGATGAACACTTTTCTATCTGAGTAAATAGAATGATCAGTCCTAAAGCTCTGCATTCTCTTTCCCTCATGTACTGGCAGTAATTAGCTGCTGAACGGCTAGCGTGGAGCAATTAGCTGTGTGACTGCAAGGCATTACAGGTGCAGGTGCCCAGGGCTTATGGGCAACAGGAGGTTGGGAGAGTAGGATGGGAGAAAAGGGCCTCATGGCAAGATGGCTCATGGCCCGCCAAGGGCCAAGGGGCTGTCCTGTAGAGGAAAGAAGTCCGTCTGGGCTGTGTGAGAGCTCACAGAGGCATGTGGGAGATTTTGGCCGGGCTGTGCCGATAACTGGAGGGAAGAAGGCTGAAAGAGAGCATCGAGTATTTAGTGTTTTGATGTGCACTATGCCACTCTGCAATTTCTGCTCTTCCAAAGCTGAAGGTCACATTAGATTCAGGCTTGTTTTAGATTTGGGTCAATACAGGAATTGTCTCATCTTTCCTTAAAGCATCAGTGGTTGCATTAGTCGGCTGGGGTTTTGTCTGAAAGCTGCACTTTGCTATGAGCCCTAGCATATGCCGCAGAGATATTGAGCCTTGCTTGGGTACTGCAGGAGTGATGGTTACTCAGAAACTTGTGGCATTTGGGTTTCGGTACCGCAGCTGCTGTGATGATTCTCACTTCAATTGCACACAGCAATGCCTGCTTTTTTAATGAAGAGAATTTCAAGGCAGGCACAGTGCTGTGGGAAGATGCCAGTAACATGGCCTGCCAGCCTTTCCTATGGCCAGGTAGGTTGCTATGGTTTTTAGGACTAAGATGAAACAGGGGAGGAGGAGCAACTTTAAGGCCAGAAACACTGATTGTTTACAGCGTCATAGTAAAAATAGCTATATACAAGCTGTGATACTAATGACTTCTTATTTCTGGGCAAAGTTCGATATAGTAGCATTTCAGAAAATAAATGCCTGCGATGTCTCCTGGTAGCTTCTATCACAGATGTGTTTGAACAAGAGATTACTTTGCTCTTTTAGCAGGAGAAAAAGAATTCTAATTAATTTTACCTGACAGCAAGCCAACTGTTACTTCCGATTCCACAGAGAAGATTTTGATTAACTAAAAATTGTCCTTTTATTAAGCAAATTAGAGACATTCAAGCAGCTCATGAGACATTTGTAAAGCCACCATTAGAAGCAACTTATGGAATGGTTTTACAATAGGAAGTCGATTTCCCAGGAAGAAGAGACTATTTTAGTTCCAGTGGGTTTGGACATAGTCAGAGGATAAGCATCACAAAGCAGAGCAAAGCTAAATGGCTGTAATGCTCAGGATGTTCCTATTTACTTGTTTCCTGTATGAAAAATCTGGTTCTTGTACGTTAACACTCAGGAATGTTAAAATATGAGTTAAGAATAAATAAGCTGAACTGCATTTAGTCACTGTGTCAGCACTCTCAATAAGAGTTGACCTTAACTCAATTAAGCAGAAATTATTTTCAAAGTGATATAAACTAAATGGTGTAGTGGAGGCAGCAAGCTCTTAGATCGCAAATTATTATGTATGAGGGATCTGCAGTAATTGTCAATGATTGTTAATATACAGCAACTGTGAAATCATTCAAGCTAGCGCAGCACTAGGGCAGGGAGCACACACTGATGCTTACACAGGAGCTGGCGTGCAGTAACATCTTACCTCAAGATTTGGAGTCTGAGCAATGAATCGCTCTTAAGACCTTTTCAGTTCTATATGAGAGCACCTATGTCAGAACATAATGAGGCTTACCTGCACCACCTTAAAAGTAGATTGGGATTAACTCTGCTGATTGCTTTCTGTGAACAAGTTGAGGGGAGCCAGCAGGGTTCTGGAAGCAGCAAAGGGCCAGCTGAAATCTTTTATGTCGATTGCGTGGGGGACATGCTGCAATGCAGGGGATTGGAGGCCCCATGGAGAGGAATGGCAGATGTGACCAGGCAGGAAAGGCTGTCCAGATGAAGAAACAGCTCTGGAAAATGCCTTGGCTGTTGAGCTTGCGGGTTTAAGGCAGTGGGGGCTGCCAGCACTGGTGCAAGCTGGCAGCTTCTAGCACCTGCCAGGGTACAAATCCCAGACACCTGAACTGGGCCTCAGACATTGACGTCCTCCATTTTGTTGCATTGGAGGTGGCACATTGTCCAGCTCCAGCCCTAATCTGACAATGCAGCTTTAAGCTGTGTATTCCCTTTTCCATCAGCAATGCAAAGGGCCTCGAAAACTTGTCTGAATCTCTCACTGGCTCCTTGGCACAGCTCCAGTTTTCCCTGTTTCATTTGTCACTTCTGTGCTTGCGCATGATGAGCATTCACAGAACAACAATGAAATTTGAGGAAGAATAAAGGTAGATTTATTAAGGCTAGCAAGTGTTGAGAAAGCTGCTGTATACTGTGTCTATAATTTTGGCATTAAAACCATGTCAGAAATAGTATTTTAGGATTTGCATTCAATTTACAACTTGCATTTCTCTATTGCTTTGCAATTGGGCTAAGAGCTGCTGTGGCGACTGTCAGTAGCAGCAATTGCATTCTGACCTTTTAAGGCTTGCTTTCAGAGTAAAGATTTTTATCCAGTATTACAGATAATTGCTGACTGAGTTTAATACAATCCCCCCAGTGCATTGGAACTGCAGGGTTTGTGCTCTCTGTGACTTAATATATCAAGTGTCTTGGCAGTGGGGGAAGAAAACTACCGTAACAGGATCTTTGCCGTTCGGTGAATTTCAGATTTCCTACCAAGATGCTTCATGTCTGCTGTATATCTCTACCTCTCCTGTCCTGCAGATGACATTATCCTCTGCTTTAGAGTATTGCCATATGAGAGGTGTGAACACACTTCAAGAGTTCTTCAAGGTTTTGCTCTAATGAGACTCTAAATTAATTTTATCTCCCACCAGTCCACGGGAGAAGAGAGCAAAAGGAGATACATGAATTCCATTTTTCGGCCCTTCACAGCATGTTCTGTCTTGGCAACTGTGTACTGTGTACGGCCCAAGAGATGTTTCTTGTGATGGAAGGAACAGAATGCCTGTAAAAGGTATGACATATTGATCTGTGTCTCCTTCAGGGCACCTGGAGTATATGCTTAAATACTTTCCAGTCCCAAGCTGGGAGTCTGTGCCTGTTCTGATGCACCTTCCTCTGGCCATGTCCCACCAGCTTAGCTCAAAGTTGACTGCAGTCATTTTCTCAGGCAATCTCATTCTGATAAAACGCATCAGCTCAACAGCTGCCATCAATCTCACATAGGTTGTGTGGTTCCTCTTTGTTATTGGCCAAAACCACAAGTGCTGTTGTACATGGTTTGGTCACTCATGTGCCTGACTTCAGCTGTGTGCAGCATGTTAGACTGCACGTGTCATGCTTGTCCATTCCAGGCAAAATTGTTGGGTATAAAATAAGAGCACCGTCAATTCTTCAGCTCTGTACAAACCAAGCAATCCACAACACCACTTTGAAAGTGTACTGTCTAGGGAGACGAGTTGAAATGTAGAGCTGTGTCTTACGTGTTTACTGCTTGTTATTATAGGCGACACTAGCATTAATACAGTGGTAATAAATAATTTAATTATAAATAGCCGGACCGTTGTCCCTGGGGAAACGCTGTGGAATATGTTTCCCTGTCAGCACAAGAAGTGTTTGATAAGGCAGGATTTGTACAGTAGCTGGTGCATTTTGTGGCTACCAAGCAGGACATATAGACACTTTGGCTTCTGACAGCATCTTGTTTCCTCTGGAGCTGCAGCTTAAGGAACCTGTCGGCTAACACATGCACAAATATATGCATATACACAAATGTATGCACATACCTGCACACACCTGTGTGTGTGCTCATACCTTTGCACTTTCCGTTCTACACCAGACAGCTGAATTTAGGGGATAAAAAAATGGTGTGTGGTAGAGTAGTCTTTTCTGGTGCTTATACCCCAGGACAGGATGGGTTTTGCCGTGTGCTGAGCCACAGCAAGGTAAGTAATCCCTCTTCAACAAAGGACAGCAAAAGCCACCTGGAGAAAATGCTGTGGTTATGCTAGTATCTTGAGGAATCACTACGAGTGAGTTTGTATGAAATACAAAACAGGCCTTCAGTGAATGATCCCAGTGATTCTGAAATTCAGGCCAATTCTGGAAAATCTTAGTTTTGTTACTTCAGGTTTTGCATCCCCTGGGCACTGGCCAAGATAGGCTGAATGGGAGCACCTGATCTGCAGAGCCAGTGCAGGGAAACTCTACAGCTCAGTGTGATGAAAGAACAATGAACCCTCATCCTGCTGTTTATCTTTTGGATAAAGATATCCGTGCTTGCCTTATGGTTGATGGCAGTATGTTTCCCAAACAAAGTAATTAACACACCAGATCTGTGCCAGACGTACCACTTCTGGGCATTCTGTAGGCATGGACTTTCTCACCTGCTTAGTTCTTGGTTGTGGTTGATGGGAGAGCTGACACTTTGCCATACACACTGGTGCTTTACGTAGTGAGAACTTGTGTGCTGGCTTCTGGATGAGACTCCTGAGCTGAATCATGAGGTCATGAACAGTAACAGCTCCTCATTGTAATTCCCGCTCTCAGCATCAGGGGAATGGCTTTTTATTAACAACCTGAAGGTCTTTATAGCCCATTCCTCATTGGTTTGCTAAACTAACCAGTTCCCCAAAATGATATTAATACCCCTATAGTGCAGTTTCCTCATTAAACAGAGAACTAAATATTTTTCCACACCTCTGCTTGATAGAATGTTGTATAAACACAGTGGGAAGTCTCATCTCTTAAATTTTGTAATGCAAGAAACCTGTCATTTTGTGAAACGCTGAAATTGAGCTCTGACCATGAGATATAACAATTATTACGCTTTTATTTTGCAGTCCTGGCACCTATCCTTTCCATGTGTTGTCTAAAAGAGCATTAAGTAGATGCATGGGAGTTATGAAACTAGTCAACTAGCATTGGAAGCAAACATTTTAGCAGCACACCCCCACAGTTTTTGGAGGCTGAACTTTTGTTTCAGCTGTGATGTTATACAATCTTATTTCCATGGCAAACGTACAGATACACACTTGTCAAAATTCATGGTTTATTTAGCAAAACTGTCGAGGCACATATGTGCCATGTGCATTCTCCCATTCCTTACAGATATGCTTTTTAAAACAGCAATTTCCTGCTGCAATTAAGTCTGTTGCTCGGACTTCAATAGACGTATTTAGCATTGAAAGGGAATCTGGCTTGGATCCCTAGAACTAAAATGAGCACTGGTCAAAAAAAAAAAAAAACCCACAACAAAAACAAACCAAACATATTCTTCTCCTGTTCTATCTTCTGCCTAGCAGAGCCTTTTAAACACTCTCTGCTTTATTTGGTATTTCTTTTTCCCACTCTGCTATTTATAGGTGCAACTCTTTCCCTGAAGAAAATTCTACAGGCACCTCATTCTTGGTCACACCTTAATATTCTGAGCACCGTCTGCTCACATCTCAATGATCTGTTAACTATTACAACTTCTCTTTTGTACAACCCAGAATAAACATGTGGGCAGTCTGTAGATCAGTAAAGGAAATATCTGTAGCTTCCAGCCCAGAGATTTGGCAGACAAACAGTGAGAGATGGGGTTTATGGAGCCCTTGTCCTATGCTTCAGACAGAGGTGTTGCCTCCTTGCTAGGCTCAGAGTAAACAGAAAGCACAGTGGAAACAGGATGCTCAGAAGTTGGTCTCTACCTCAGTAGATCTGGTCAAAACTTCACAGAGTTCGAAATTTTTTTTCAGAAACTATATATTTGGAAACTACATATATATGTATATGTATATATTTGGAAATGCATTCAGTGTGAAGAAAAATCCCCGTTCTGTCTTTGAGCACTCTTGTTTCTTTTCCCTCCTCCCAGCTCATCATTGCTGGCTTCAGACTCTTTGATCTGGTCCCAACCAGAACCCATTTTTGCCATGGTACTGAAACTATTCTTGCTGGAAGAGGAGAGAGTTAACATATGGAGGGGTTACACTTTGCCTGAGGGAAGGATCACTGGGGTGACAGCAGAGCTGGGAGAGGGCAGCTGGGATCTTGCAGAGGAGGATGTTGGTGCTTTGATTTTTTTTTTTTTTTTTTCTCTAAATCTCCCTAGCACAGCCTTCCCCTTCACTGTTCTAACTACTTCCTTTGTCCTTAGTAGACAACTGCCTATTGTGCCTACTGTCTTCACAAGAAGGTGTATAAACATCTTACCTCATGGTGAAGCAGTGAGTGACCTCAGGGGCCATTTGGCCACCAGCTTAGAGTGCTGAGGTTTGGCTTCTGGGCTAGGAAGTGAGAGAGCAGATACGTTATTTTATGGACTAGTATAGAGAAAAACTGAATTTTCTGAATTAGCTCACAACTTTTTTCTGCACCACGGGTAACAATCAAGGTCAGATATATTTTAAAGCAGTCTATTTTCGGGTCAGCAGTTCTCGCTGTAGTATCTTCAAACCTTCTGTATGCTCTTAGTAGCAATGTACATAGCAATCTTCAAGCAGCCTTAATTTTTCATCCTTTTCAATGATGAAATGATGTTTACACAATGTTTGAGGGTTGTTTCCCAGTTTGTTTGTTTTACTTTGGTTTTGGAGAGAGGGAAGGAGGAAACTAAACGTTAGTAAGACATTGGAAAGTGAAAGAAATGTGAAGTTGTGAAAGATGCCTATGACAGAAAGACTGCCTAAATGGGCTAGTTGTTACAACACTATAGTAATTTAGTTGCTCTGTGAGACCATTTAACTGAATCCTTCAGTTGAAATTGCTGTGTCCCCACTCATCTGTACCATTGTTCAAGGTAAATGAAGCTGTTGATGAAGTTTTATCTTTGACACAGCTGGAGTCTGATCTACTCACTAGTAGTACATATTGGAGGATAAGCAGAAGCTAGGCTGGATAGAAACCAGAAATATCTGCCAAGTAAAGTTTCCTAGTTTGACTCAGAATAAATCAAAGGGCCTTCAGAGATAGCTGTCAGAGTTTTGAAATTAGACATATCCTTTCAGTAAAATGAATATAGATCATTTCATAGTTTTTCTCTTCCTGTAGAAAGTACGACAGCAGCACTGAAGACATGATAACAGTAGTTGCATTCTCCCATCACCACTCTCTAGGGGAACAGGCACATTTATTTTTCCATTCCATCCATGCCAACCTCCTCACCTTCTTGAAGTGTTACCACAGGAATGCATAGATCTAACAGGATTCCATCTCTCTGGCTAACTTTTCAGTTTTGCTTATCTAGATCGGATGTCCAAAATGTTATAGCTACGTGAACACCATAAGGCTTAGGCTGAACTTACTTGGTTTGTTCATCCAAAATACTGTCTAATTTCTTCTTGAATTGATTTAACATATTCCGCCCCTTGCTAAATTTGGAAAAAATGCATGTATTCTACAACCACTATTATTAAGTAGCTCAAGGATATGCCTTCTGACTGTGATTGCTTAAATACCAGACTTTTTCACGTGTGAATTAGTAGAAGGTTACAAGTGTTAGCCCTGAACTTTCATTGCTCTTCCCTACATATAGGACAAATTACTATATATAGAGATAATGCTCTTACTCCACATTGCTTTAAACACATGTGAACTCATTCCGGGAAGAACGCTCCCAATCTGTGAGCAAATTTCATTAATAAAAACCTTTTTTCCTCACTTAAAAATGTATCAGGACTTCCTTTATTCCTATCACATGCAGAGTAACTGGAAATATACACTGAAGTTCTAGCACTGAAATATGTAAATTGGCAAGTTTGAATAGAACAGAGTAGAGTACAGTAGAGTAGAGTAGAGTACAGTAGAGTAGTAGAATGGAATGGAATGGAATAGAGTGGAATAGAATAGAGTGGAATAGAATAGAATAGTTCAGTTGGAAGGGACCTAAAAGATCATGAAGTCCAACTGCCTGACCACTTCAGGGCTAACCAAAAGTTAAAGTGCACCAACCATGCCTGTTGGTGTTCACCAGATATTTGACCTTTTAATGTCAACATTGTTGTGAGTGACAAACCTCCATTACTGTGGAGATTGGCCAGATTTTCAGTTTTTGTTCCTTATATCCTACTGGTCATCAGAACATAATCACCTCTTCAGTTATAAAAGACTTTTGTCCCCATGACACTTAACATTTTCATATCCAAAAACAAGACAGGGAACTATGGCACAGAAACACTACGGAAGAAGTCTGAAATGCAAAAGCATGAGTAAATGCATACTAAATAATAACTGGACACATGCTTAAGTTAACACTATTAGCAAAAGCAATAAATACGTTCCTTATTGTTTTCCTTGCATTTTTTTATCTCCTTTTCTCAAAGCAGTCATTTTCTTGTGTTAGAAGGACACAAGCAGGTAGGTAAGTCAGTGAAAAAGGTTATGGAATCATCAGCGATATGTGTTATCGTTAATGAAAGCATGTAATTAGAAGTGCCAGGATGTTGAATTGAATGTAGATAATAGAGTTAACAGTTACCAACAGTTGAGATATTTTAAATCAACTGCTATATCTCCAGTTACAACTAACATCACTTATTATGGGTGAAAATATCCATTGGTATATAAACAGCAGGTAACATCAATGAATCTTCTACAGTAATACTGAATGTGTAAACATAGCCACTGATTGTACCCCCAAAAAACTGGCTTAAAATGTGTGGGTGTATATTATGTGAATCTAGCAGAAATGTTTCTTAGATGATCTTTTATTTTCATAGATAAGCTGGCTTTTTTTTTTTTTCTTCTGTATGGTATTGTAGGTTCTCTCCCCACCCCCCTCCCCAAAAGCTCGAAAATTCCAATTCCATTTCCATAAAGTCTTGAATTAATTGCCTCTCAGTAATTTTTTTTGTGTTCTCTTAGGTAAGAAAATCAGAGGAAGGAGTTAAAAAACCCCACAGAAGTGTCATAAGCAGAAATAAATTTTTCAGTTGTTCCACAGGAACATGGTATCCTCCCAGTGGAAGTCATTAGGCTTTTTTCTCCATATATAATGAAGGACTACTGTGACTCATTCCTGAATTGTAAATGAATTCTAGAAACCTTTCAGAGCCATGGTAAGGAACATCATAAAAACCAACAGTTCAGGATATCATTCCAACCTGCAATACCTTAGCCAAGAGATTATACAGGTCAGCTGCTGAATAAACCCTGTCTCATGGCCGTTGAACTTCAGGTCAAGTGTATTGCCAGGAAATTAATTTTCACTGGAAATTTAAGTGCTGATAAACAAAACTCAGAAGCAATTATGACCACTTATCTCTGTATAAAACTAATCATATGTTGTTTTCTTGTTTTAAAATATTGGTGACCTGAAATCATCACAGGTGAATTAACAAAATAATTTCCATGGTTTATTTTTGTCAAAGCGCCTGTTATTTTTCTTTTCAGCTCTGTGGGATGGAAAAGAGCACTATATCAGTCCTTCTGACATAATTACATTACTATATTATTACCTTACTAGAAACAGGAGATCTTTTCCAAAGACTACTGTCAAATATTTTCCTCTCCAGCCTAATCTTACTTAGCCTCTACTTTTCATAGCAACTATTTCTTCTGATGTGATCCCCCCCCCCCCCCCTTTTTTTTTTTCCTACAACATGGCCTAATAACAATTTGCTAGCCTGAAAACAGTGACTCAATGTACCATAGTTTAATCTATGTTATTGAATCATAAAATCATAAAGGTTGGAAAAGACCTCTAAGATCACCTAGTCTAACTACCAGCCCATCTCTGCCGTGACCTCTATCCATGTCCCTCCCATGCATCCATATGTTTCTTGAACACCTCCAGGAATGGTGACTCCACCACCTCCCTGTGCAGCCTGTGCCACTGCCTCGCCGCTCTTTCTGAGAAGAAATTTTGTCTTATATCCAACCTGAACCTCCCCTGGCACAACTTAAGGCTGCTGCTTCTATGGCCACTATCGCTAATTACCCAGAAGAGGCCAACACCCATCAATAACCCACAGCAAGACATCAGGTTTCTTAAATAGATCAGTTTTCAGAAATTGTTGAAGATCTGGACCGAAGTCCAGATCTTGAGAATTGACCTAAGTGGAGAGAGTAGAAAGAATACAAAGAGTTATTGCTGCAGGAGGACAAAAATCTGCTTCTATCTCTCTGCCAAGCATACCCAGAGATATCCCTTATGTATCTTAGAGGGCGTACTTTGCCAGTGGTCTGAAGGTAATCACTTCTGTGAGTCAGGTGTGAGGTCAGGCTGAAAATGTTGCAGAGGGATCGCAGGACAATGGAGCCTGATAATTTTATTCTTTTTTGTTGCTCCTAGAAAGTTACTTCAACCTCGGGTGCCTGAGTTTCTGCATCTGCAGCAAGCAGATAATTACTGACCTCTCTGGACTCCTACAAATTCATCAATATCAGAAAAGTACACTGTGATCTCTATGTAGAAAATGCAAATATTTTAGAAGGTTAAATAGAAATACTCTAGATTCCTTCCAAGGTTTTAAAATCTCTCTTCCATCCATTAGCAATGTCCACTCCAACCTGTACATAACAGTCCCTAAAATTTCAATCTCTTCATGAAAACCACAATGAGTTCCAGCCCCTTAGTTAGATACTCAGTTCAGAAAATATTCAGACTGAAATCTCATCCTTACTGAAATGAAAAGCCGGGTATTCGTTTCCAATGTAGATTTAGAGCCTCCGGACAATATAATGCTGCTCGTGCCCTTTGAGATCATATTCCAATGGCTTACTGCCTTTACAGCTAAAAATCTTCAGTTTGGAGATGACATTTCCCAAAGGAGTCTGTTCATCCTGAGACTCGTTTTGAGCCATCTACTTTCTATCTTGTAACTGGATATTAAATACATTCAGAAATATATTTAATAACATCTCATGGCTGCTGATCTTTGCAAAAACAATAACATAACTATTTTCTAATAAACTGAGAGCATATTGCTTTTCCAAACATCTCAGTCTTTCCTTTCACAGGAAAGAGCTCAAACTGGTGGGAAAAAAAAGACCTTTCTCATTTGGAGAACTATTAAAGTGGTTTTCAAAGGCTGATATGGAGAAAGTAAAGGCAATGGAAAAATGGAAAAAGAATTTATTAAGGGATATATATCCCTTCTGTGCAATATAATTCTTGAGTAGGAGAAAGTATACTGCAGATATTTCTTATAAAAAGAAAAAGAAGTCTGAATGTATGCCTTCACATCCAATAGGATAACAACTGACCTTAGGTGAGCAAGCCATAGAAATATAGAAATATTTCATATAAATGGGTGCAATTTCAGCTAGGGTGATGCAGGAATGGGAGAAGCAAAGAAATTTTGCCTCTCTAAATGTTATCAGTTTCAGCTTCTCAAATGATCATGGATTTTAGTGACAGCGAATGACTGGTGTTACAAAGTGCTTGCTAAATGCCTGAATCATTTTGATGAGAGGAGTCCAGTAATTCACAGTTGCATTTCTATGATGAACAGAGCCTTGGGGAATCTCTTTCTCCATTAGTGAGCTGAGTTAGACCAAACTATGTCTCCATGAAGAAATGCATTCACAACAGAGTGGCACTGGAATCTGCTTTAAACTGCAGAAAATGTACCCTGAGCAGTCTGAGTGATAAATCAGATCTCCAAGGGATGCTGCTTCCTCTCTGTGGCACCTGTAGTATAACACCTGTCTTCTTGTCCTCTCGCAGTTGTAAGGAGGAAGTAGCTTCTACCTCTCAGAGAAGGGGAAAGGGAATGAAAACACATTGTTTAGGATGGAGGCCGAGGTTAGGATCACTGCCGAGGGTGATTTCCAACTAGATCATACAGCCTAGGATAGAGATGCTAAGACATGAGTCTAGCAGTCAGTGAAAAAAAGTCAAGGACTCTTGCAGGTTTCCTCCTGCTCAGAATGTCCAAAGACGGGATGGATGGCTCATCCTCATGGGGAGAAGGATATTTGTGGCAGTGCACAAAAGAGGTTGTTCACGCTGCCGACAAGTGACTTCAGTGGGAGATCTCAACCAACTCATTTCTCTGCCTGCCTCTCTGGGGAGCTCTCAGACCAAACTCTCAAAGTCATGTTTTATAGCTCTCTACAACTGTTCAAGTTGATACAGCTTCATGTTTGAGGATTTTAATTTAATGGGAGTCAGAAAATATTAAATCTCTGATTACAGCGGTATACCCGTGTCTTTTAAGACATAAAAATTACATGGACACTTTTGTTCAGCAAACCCTAAAACATGCCAGATTCAGATGGATTTTGCTGCTGTATTTTAAATCATTTATCATGAAATGCAGTTCTTAAGTCTAACAGCATTTTTCGGTCCCTTTAGATCCAGCAATAAGTCTGAAGAAGGTTTTGCTGAGGTTGTGATTTCACAGCTGAGTGTGACCCTACCTCCTACCCTAATTATCAGCCAGTATCTTTAATAATTCAAAATTCTTGCTAAAATTCTGACCTTAGAGATTAATAAAATAATCCTTTATAGCCTTTCCAAGTCAGACCGATTAAACACAGATTTGGCACATATAACCTGAGAAACTTCAGTAACGTTATTCACTTAGCTAACAGAGTTACCTCCCCTGCTGACGCACTTCCAATTAATGCCAAGAAAGGCATCTGATCAGGCGGAAGGGAACTATTTGTTCTATGCTCTCTATTACTTTGGATTTGGTCCCAATTCGATGATAACATCACTATGTTTTACATGAGAATTTAATTATTGTAGGGAAGGGGGCGGTGGTCTGTCCAGCTCCCAGTCCTTCCCATAGCTCTAGACAACAGCAGGCACCTGGGAGGAAGGCACTCATTCCTACAGAAAGATTTCTGTATGGCAGCGGGTGATTGATTAGTTTATGCCCTGCAGCAGGAAGATACCCTAGCAGAAGCATTTTATAATTGCAACTGACGATCTTACATGAGCATGTCACCTTTTCCAAACCTAGGCTGCTCTGCACAGAGCACCGCCAGCTTAGCTTCAGTCCGCCTGTGAGCTGCTGTGGTTAAACTGATGCAACTGTACACAAGAACACATTTAAATTTTTTTTTTTTTTTTTTTGTTATACTAGCTAGTGTTTATGAACGCCAGCTGAGTCACTGCAAGCTGAATTTAAACCAGTTTACTTGAGTTCATACCTAAAATTAGAGGAGTTTGGCTGAACTGATTTAAAACTTCGCTGCGAAGGCGGCGAGTCGTGCTGCAAGGGCACCAGGTCAGGCCTGCAGCTGGGGAGGAGGAACCAGGAGACAGCTCTTGTCACCGCTGCCTCCTGCCTGCCACCTGCCACTTGAACCCTGATGGGGCACTGGTGGTCAGACAAGGCTGTGGGACTCTAGGAAGCTCCCATGTTGGGGTGGCTGGGGTCATTGGGCCCCTGGATGGTGGGTCTGCCCCTCCACCCATAGGCCTGCAAGGAGGCAGCTGAGGCCCAGCCCGCTGTCTTTGGACCATTGCCAGGCTAGGCAATGGTGCAGGTCACACTGAGCTGGCCCTGATTTGGGCAGTGGGTGGACTGAGACCTCCTGATGTCTCACCCAGCCTGAATTATTCAATCAACCTGTAAGTCATCAAGTATTTTTAAACCAAGACAGCTTTGCACATACAGCATGTTGTACTAAGCCCTCAGCCTCAATAAGGTCTTGTGGCAGCAAATTGTATAGATTAATCAGCTAACCATTATCTCAGTCAGCAATATTTTTGCTCTGACTTTGGTTTGAGGCAGCAAGACATTTCCATCTCTGCAATCCTGTGCACTTGGGGCAAACTTTCCAACATGCATGCTTAAGTACGTAAACTCATTTGGAAGCACTGAGCTCTCATCAGCTGTCTCTCAAAGGGAAATTATTGCCAGCTGAGCACTTTGGAAAACTTGCTCCTTTGTTTAACCACTTTTGGACCCTAATTTTTGGCACAACTTCGCGAGTGCCATGGCCTCAGCAGCGCCTATGTATTCTGAAGAGGCAAATTCCTTCCATGCAAGGAAGATGCATTACTGTATCTGTGCTGTTGTCCCTTCAAGATCAAAGAGAGCAGCTGACCCACCCAGAGACTTGTAGAAAGTGGAAATAGCTACTTCCAAGTGCAACAACCTGTCTTTTAGTCATAGACCTCATTAGTGGAATATATCCATCCTTATCCAGGTATTATTCCAGGTATCGGTTGTGCTATGAGAGAATATTCTATCTTAGAGATGAGCCTTGCTATGTTTATCTAGATTATTAAATTTTGAATATGTTAACTGTAAAAAGAAAAGATTTTTTTTTCCTCGGCTTTTATTGATATATCTTTTTTTCTTTCTTGCAGTAAATTATTCACTAATTTAAACATCTTTAAGATCCATATGCTCACCCATGCTATCTTTCTTAGGAGGACAATGAGATAAAAATTATGATTTGCTGAACTGAGGTATAATTAAACATTCAGAATTTGAATTATTTGAATAGATTACAGCAAGACAGCACGTGGTCTTCTGCAATTCAAGGAGATAATATTTTTCATTTAAAATGTTTTAGATCTTTTAAAATTCTTTTTAAACATAACTTACAGCTTTTGAAAGCCAAGTTTACTTACATCAAACCAGTAACACACGGCGATGAAATGAAATAGTTTATTTTGTTTTTTAACTCCTATGGCCATATTGGCAAGTTTCACAGCTGAGCAGTACGACAAATACCATATGTTCACCTTCGGGCCACTGTGTTATTTGCTGGTAACTGCATTTCCTGCTGCTGTAGTAGCTCTGTGAATTGTAGAGTGACTATGCCACTTTCCCTTATTACCTTATGTCATCTTATGCACACAGGCAACTTTCTAGAGTCAGTGCCCCATGAAATTGATAAAAAAGCGTGTAGATTCAGTTTTCAGATTAGTAAAATGTGTGAGCAACATTTGAATTCTTAACAAAATGAGAAACATTCCAATCGGAAAGTTGCCTGCAAAAATTTCAATACCTTTCTGCCTTTATTCATTTATTTCAGCCTATGTTGCTTATGAATTTAATGAAATGCTAGGCTAGAACTCCATTTCAGTATGAAATGACTCGGGGGAATAGAGTAAATGTCTGACTTCATGAACAATATATGATACAGCTATAGAGTAAGTCCTTTGATTAGTTTATCTAGTGGCTTGTGACAACTTTTGAATAAACTGAGGTTGTCAGGCTAGGGTAGCAGAAGAGTTTGCCATCAAAATTCATGCAAACACGCCTGTCCTCAAGCACAGTTTGATGGAACTGTTGCTCTGCCTTTCTCTGATTAATTGACTTTGCTAATGAGTTTTTGTGGTTTTTCCTTTTTTTCTGTTTAAAGTTTCTAGAGAAGAGGGGATTGAAGAACAACTGACCAAATCCATATTCCTTCTGGTCTAAAATAGCCATCAACAGCAGCTGAGTTCAATAAAAAGGCCGGTTTGAGCTTTGTGTTGACTAGTCTTCTTCAGTCCTACTTCTTTCAGCACCACAAGTAAAGCTAGAAAAAATGTTGCAGAATTTAAGGGATCTTCTCAGCCTTTTATCCTTTAATATGTTGCAGGTTCAGACAGCATGAGCTTTCCTTTACTTGCTTCTGAGCTAGTTCTGTGCCAAATGGTTTCCTTGCTTGCTCCTCTGCATCTAGAAAAGATCCTGCCAGTCCTATTTGCAGAAGTGAGGAGGCCTTAGTTTTGTTTTGATTCACAGCCAGCATTATTTTTGACTAATAAGAGATAGCTCACAACTTTGAGTCCTGTCTTAGAGGTGTTTACCAGAGAAGCCATTACTATTGTTTCTCAAAAGAATAAGCAAGCATTATTCCTCTTTTTTTTTTTTTTTTTTTTTGGAAATGTACAAATACAGAAATCACTCACTCAGAAGTACGGATGGTGCCAATTCTTCATTGGCTTTGTTTGCTTCTTTGGGTATTCCAGATTCCAGTGAGGTGCTGGGTGACTGCAGACAGCTTTCAATTGAAGAAGGGATTTTTGTGAAATCAAGGCACCTGAATTCATGGCTGTTTTTTCTGAAAACCTCTAGTTTATCTGCTACATAACATTACTGGAAAACTTCATCAGAGTCTTCGTTTTATTTTGGGGACTGTTCCAGATGTGCTTACTTACATGTCTACGTCTGCTTCCATCTTTAGAAATACCCCGGGTACCTCATTCTGCTGCTTGACTCAGAAACAGTTTTCAGTGCATGTCTAACACTTTTGGTGATTTATGTAAAAACACAGCTGAAGGAAAAGGTGTGCTTACCTCAAGTAGAAAAACCCATGCTATGCCCCTCTTTTGCCTCTCTATCCTCTCCTCTGCTCAAGATTTTTTAAACCTGAGGACCCTTAAGTCTACATCTCTCAGGAAAGCATTTGATGAAGGTCTGCAAGTCACTTTAAGATGAGATTATTCTTAGTTTTCAAGTAAAATATCTAGCATTTAAATATATTGAAATAACAGAAATGATAAAGCCTTGTTTCCATGCAGCATTCTTCAGTGAGCCTAATTAACATATCATAACTTTGATTTGTGTCTTTCATGACTCATTAGATTAGGGGAGTAGATCAGGGAACCAAACCCATACTTCTTCCTTCCATCTCCCTCACACATACTTGTAAGTGTTTGGTTAAGGTTAGGGTTACTAGCTTTATCATACTTTATCACGCTACTTGTCCCCAATCCATGTGTCTTTAAAGATGTAAAGGTAGTAGAGGAGGTCTATTGAATTGAATTATTTTCTTGTGTTCATTTTAACTACAGAAAACTTTGGAAATAGTTATTTCACAGCTAATAATGCCATAGGTACATAATACAAACCAATATAAATGCAGTAAAAGAAAGTGTTTTTTTTTTTTAAATCTACTGACGATGTATTGTACATGCTGGCATGGAGATGTCTAGAGTAAAATAATCTGAAGTAACTTCTTCGAGCTTTTAAGGATCACTTTTGCCAAAATTAACAAGGTGGAGGCTGTTAAGAAAATCACAAGGCGGGAGAAGTATGATTATGGAACAGCAAGTCATAAAAAAGCAAGGAATATAAGTAAATGCCCAGATTCCAGGCTGGCAAAAGGCTAGCCAAGTGATGACAGCAGAGCTGCACTATGAATGCTGTCAAAAACATTTCAAATGACAGAAGAGCTGGCCTGAAGTGCAGCAGAGCATGTACAAGAGGGACCTAGCAAAGCCAGGCAAACTGGCAGTGTGACGATAGGTGGAATATGAAAACAAAACAATGTCATGGACAATACCACTAGCTTTCAAAAGAAAAAAAAAGAGACAGCACCTGGGGCAAGGAAGGACCTTAAAATTATCACCAAAATGTTCTTTGTCTGCAGTGATGGTTGATGTGTGATCGGATGCCTAAATGACAAGATAAGTAACAACAAAAATAATGCAACACTGTACACGTAACACACTTTATTGCACCTTTATGATGCATCTTCAGATGTACTCTGCATGTGCATGAGTGGGAATGCATAAATACATCTGAGTCTACATATGGACTGACATAAAATACTGACCTGTTTACAGAGTTGAATTTGTAGAAGTTCCAGTGTTTAAAAAGATAATTGTTTGATTCAGATTTTCTGTGCAGTGTTGTGATATTATACCTCTGCGGTGCCAATACTTACGTTATTCTGTGTGCACATATGCATACAGAAACACCCCCATACATAAATTTTGATACACAAATAAAAATATTTTTCATTGTTTCCCTGCTTTTTGTAATGTTTTACTTGTCTGTGGACTCCTTACAGAAAAGATTTCAAAGAATGAAAGTTCTCTGTAGGAATTTAAACTGAATAAACAGGGATTCTTTGTTTCAGAGAGGATATGAAGAAGTATAAGGATGGCATACGAAAACCTGGTGCAGAGGAGGGCAACTAAGTTCTATGTTTAAGACAGTATTTGGTGCATCTGGAGTACAAATGAGCTGGAACATAGAGGTACTCTTCATTTAACACTGAATTACTGGTTTGTGCATCTTTTTGCTTTGTGATAACCACTGAGCCCAAGGGTTTTGCAAGATTCTCCAAGCAGTTGGGCAGCTGCATCTATAACAAAAGGATTCAACTACACTCCAAGGCAAAAAATAAATAAATTAATGAGCAGCTTTCTGCTCCGTTACAGACATGGAAGCAATGACGCTTAAAATGATATTTCCTGTAGCAGCAGGGCTTTCCACTGTGTTTCTTGAGTGCTTTGAGGCACCTGGAAGACAGCTGAAAAGTATGGGCTTAGGGTAATGGTGTGATCTGCTAAGGCAGTTCCACAGATCTCACTTCATGTTCCTACAGCTAAAGACTATCTCAGTAATGATGATGACTGCATTTCCATTGTTCTTTTATGGGAAGAGGATATGTTGAGCTCCAAAGAGTCATCACTGAGACTCCGGTAGACCTGGAGTCTATGAAGTATCACATTTGTTGCTGATGCTACGCCAGGAACAGGTTTTCTCCTTACAGGTAAAGACAAAATTCACATCTGTATCGTAATATGTATTATTTTGTCACAGTTTTTGAACACAGTTGCAAGCTTGCAAATATTAAAAGCGGGCACTTACAAGCAGATGATCTCTACTTAATTACAACATTTGTGCATGAAGATAAATGAAATATCTTTTTGTGTAAAATGCTCAGATACTGCAGCTGCAAAAACAGAGGGAAAGTCTTTTCCGACTAGACAGGCCTACTACATAAGTAATTTTTTTGCCTGATTTCACATGTTAAACTGTAACTGGTGACTTCTGCTCTTTATGCATGATTACATGACTAGCTGCTCCTCTTGGTGGCCAGTACAGAGATCAACGGTGCCTGCTTCCTCCTTTACATGTAGTCCTTAGGATCAGGTGCACTATTCAGCAATAGCTTCCATTCTGGTCCTATGGGTGAATGAGTGAAGAGCTTGGATGAGGATCAGTGGGTCTGACAATCTCATGACCTATATTTGTGTGCTGAGCTTGCCCAATTTCCTTCCACTTTTTCCTTCCTCTATTGCACTTGCTGGGCAATTCTGGCTGAAGCTGACTAAAGGGAAGAGATCCACAGCTGGTGAAAATCAACGTGCTGTTAGAGGAGTGAGAACTTGCAAGTACACTCAAGTTAGAAAAGGCTGCAGTCTTTTCTTTTTCTTTCTTCTTTTTCCTTTCTTTTATTTTGTTTTGCATTTCAATAGGAAAGAGGCAACATGCTGAGAGAGAAACTAAAATCAGAGGTTACGATTAAGCGCTGAAGTTAATCAGCTACACACCATCACACCGTGGATCCCTAAGAAACCAGACTACATTTCCTCATGCAACATTATTTTTCCTCTATCTATAGTTTGAATAAAAGAGGTTCTGATTCCACTCCAAAACATTTTGAATAGAATGCTAGTCAGAATAGCATTACTTCCCCTGAACTGGTAGTGTTGAGGCTGAATTCTTGCAACCACAAGTGCCGATGTGCAAGGCTGGGGTCAAGAGATCTTCACTCCCAACCACATCTTCCAGAGCACAAGAAGAGTAGTCATTCCAGCTCCCAGTGTTAAGAACCACAGGACATCAGATCCTAATAACAACCAGGTGTTTCTTTCACCAGGTGTTTAGCCCTCTTTCTTAACTGAAAGAGAGGTACTCTTGCATAGTGTAGAGCTTCATTGTAAAGAATCACATTGTTCTTTAGTTTGGTTCCCTACGTGTTCTGGCATAGTTTTGCTGCAGTCACCAGAGATTGCCCCAGAGAAGAAGCAGAATAAGCTTGGACCCCACAGTATGTAAGAAAAAGCAGACTGATTTCTTTATCTTTTTCTGTCTTACTTGTTCTTTGTTGTATTAATATAATGCAAGAAAGCCAGAAGCATGCCTTTAACAACTTTAGATGGCTTAAGTCAGTCACTCAACAGCTGCTTTGCGCAGGTACATTACAGCACTGAAGTAAGATCTGTGCTAATTTGCTCTATATTTGTGTGAGGACCACTCATGTTCACTAGGGGATCCCTAGGTTTGTGTTATTTTAGCTTTCTTCATTTAAATATATTATTACTATATAATTTTGTTCCTAACCCTGAAGGTGTGCTAATGGATGTGCTACCTGCCTTTTGTTGACTGTTTTGATTGAGAGTCAGCATGAGATGTATGTATTTATGGTTCCTTTTCATTCTATAACTCTTCCTTACTGTAAAATTTATTTTTACTTTTTCCCTCCCAGCAGCAGTAAGCTCTTGAAAATGGTCTTTGTTGTTCACCATCAAAATAACACACTGCTTACACTGATGGTTATTCATCACAGGATATCATTTATCGTATTATTTGAAAGGTGAGCCAGGTGGTTCTATTTCATGTAGGCGTTCAGATTTTTCTCCTCTTGTATGAGTAAACATGCAGTTTCAGGAAAACACTGCATTGCTAATTTCTGGTGTGGCAGCCTCTGAGAAGCTTTAGAAGCCTCTGAGCTGAGCAAGCTGGGTAAGCAGTAGAAAAGATTGCTCTCATCCTTACCCTTTCATCTGAAATCACTCCTAAAGGACAGCAGCTCTCTGTCAGCTTGGTGCACATACGAACAGAGAGCTCTGTAGGTTGTTTGACCTTCTTTCTTTCAAAAGCGTGCACATAGAACAAGGCTTGTCTAGAATATTTGCAGACCCAGAGACGTTGTTTTCTCCTGGTGGAAGCCAGCTCTGCTGGGGCTGGTCTCTGGGGTTGCTGTCACTCAGATGGAAATAGAGGTGATAGTACCACGCTCTAAAGGACAAAAAGCTTATCAAATGCATTTTGACTCTATGAACTCATTGGGATCTAAGAACAACGGCGGACAACTTGTTGCCCTGCACCTTTCCCCTGTCTCTCTTAATGCATATGATAATTACTAGTGTATGCTGCAGCAAATATTACTTACTCTTCTTCCTCCTCTGGGTGCTTTGTGATTCGCAGAGCTAGGAACGCTGGAAGGCAAGGCAGTGATCCTGAAATTTTCTGGGTCTAAAGTCAATGACATTTTTATGGTCACCTAAGTTTCTTGGGAGTATTCTGTGCTACGTTAAGTGGTTGTTATGCACTGATGAGCGTGCCTAATGAGAACAGCCACTTCTCTCCCATAAATTATAGGAACAAATTTGAATGTTCATTAACATATATACATTAACCCTATGTGAACATGGTAAAGAGCTCTGTAGGGAACAAAAGCCAGACTGTGTTGTACCCTCCTGTTTGGAACAAGGATTGTCATTTGTCAGAAGGAGATGAGTCTAAATAATAATAATAAAAATACTTTTTTTCTAGTAACTGAAACTGTATTTATATAAAACTGATTTAAATGCTCATATCCGTGGGCAGATTCTTTCCTGCCAAGAATATCACTGAGAAGATATGGAGAGAAATAACGGCGAGAATCAGTACTGGTGAGAAGAGAGGAGCTGCAGGGGGTCCTCCATGCCAGTGGCAAAATGAATCAAGTGGAGGAAATATCACCTTGCCTCATTTCAGAGGAGGCTGGGGTCCTTGCTGGTGGCAAACTGCTCATGGCCCTTTCAAGGCCATTGCCTGTGTTTGTTTCTTTGACATAATCCCATTTTTCTGTTGCTTCATTCCCATTATATTATTATAATAGTTATGGTTGCCAGAAGTTGAAGTATAATCTTTTCCAGGCAAAGAAATATTACTTTCTTTTTTTTTTTTTTTCCTAGGACAAATCAGCAGGTAAGAGGTTTCTAATCATGATATGCAAAATAAGTCAAAAGGAGTCATTTCAAAAAGTAGCTTTTGATCCGCTATAGCGTTTTCCCAGTAGGCTCGATCAGATAACTGGTTGCATTAATTGGTACTTGGTGTAGGAAGAGATGCTAAATACTTCTGCCTGTCAATTCACCCAGATGTACAGAATAATCCAAGAAAGCACATGCCATAGCTGACAGCAATGAATTCTGAAACAGCTGACAATCATGAATAATGCAGTAATGAAAAAAAAAATAATTAAAAACATCATGGTTCAGAGGCAGTTCACAGGTTGTTCTACTGGCATCTTCTTTAAATGTAAAGTGTTGCTCATAAATGGAATTTTTCTGTGAGTTTTAGTAAATTAGATGGCAAGCTATGAAGGTAGGCATACAGGAAAAAAAAAAAAGCATTGTCACATCTGAAACTTTTAAATATAGAAATCCAGGTCCTGGGAAAGAAAGCTCAACTAGACTGACACGTTGGTAGATGAAAAACCAACATCATTTCTTTGCTGATTGTGTATAAAATAGATTTCCCACAGGCTAGTAAGTAGAATATTTAAAAAGAAAAGATGTTCCTGCACACACTGCATAGTTTGATGCAAAATATCTGAGGTCCAGTAGGAAAGGTCCCAATAACTTCAGTGGATTCTTGTCAGGAAATATTTTCACATCCCCATCTTAAGCACGTAATTTCACACTGTAGGTGATACCACTTTCCCTGGTACTTAAATTAACATATTAATCCAATTGCTGTTTCTGCCTGCATGTATTTCCTTTTTGCCTTCATCATCCTACCACAAAATAAGACTAGAGGTACTGGCTGTAGACTGATGTTCTCCAGCAATTATGAGAAGCAGATTCCTGGAGAGGACTATTTCATAGAAGAGTTTGAATTGGAAAGAACCTTAAAGCCCACCCAGCTCCGAGACCTGCTGTGGGCAGGGCTGCCCCCCACCAGCTCAGGCTGCCCAGGGCCCCATCCAGCCTGGCCTTGAGTGACTCCAGGGATGGGGCACCACAGCTTCTCTGGGCAGCTGTGCCAGCGCCTCACTGCCTCTGAATTTCCTCCGATATCTAATCTAAATCTCCCCTCTTTTGGTTTAAAACTGTTCCCCACTGTCTGATCAATATCAGACTGTGTAGAAACTTGGTGTCCCTCCTGTTTATAATTCCATTTCAAGTACAGGAAGGCCTCAATGAGGTCTCCCTGGATCTTTCTCTTCTCCAAGCTAAAGAAGTGCAGCTCTCTCAGCCTCTTTTCATAGGAGAGGTGCTCCAGCCCTCTTGTCATCTTCATGGCCCTCCTCTGGACTTGCTTCAACAGTTTTACATCTGTTTTGTACTGGAGGCCCCAGACCTGGATGCAGTACTAGAGATGGGGCCTCAGAGGAGCAGAGTAGAGGAGGCACCCTGCTGGCCACCTGTTTTTTGGTGCAGTCCAGGTTATAGCTGGCCTTCCAGGCTGCAAGTTTGTGCTGCTGGCTCGTGTCATGATCTATGTCAGCAGAAACCCCCAAGTCTTTCTCTACAAGGCTGCTTTCAGTGAGTTTGTCTCCCAGTCTGTACGCATGTCTGGGATTGTCCTGACCCAATTCCAGCATCTTAACACTTGGCATTGTTGAACCTCATTAAGTTCTCATAGGCCCACTTTTCAAGCCTGCCCAGGTCCCTTTGGATGACATCCCTAGCACACTGGTTCTCTCTTAGCTTGCAGCACAGAGGTTGAGCTGAAAGGTGGAGGTCATGTACTCTGCAGCACTTAACGTGTGTCTCTTCTGCAACTTACCTGTCTGTCCTGGGTATTCCTACAACATCCTGATGGAATGAGTGCTGCAGCACAGCATGAAAATTTTTACTTGCTCCTTTAGCTGTCCCTTTACTGCTACATGGTGTTTCTTATTTTTTGACCTATTTTATTCTTTCTATCCCATAGCCAGACAGACTTTACTTAGATCACGGTTGCTTAGTTTCCCTGAGAACTCTTGATGACTGAGCTGTCCAGGAAGCTGTTGGAATCCTGGTGTGCTCTATTGACGTGCTTCTGACTCTTTCAGCATTTTGTGGGGTAGGACTTCCTCCACAAAATCAATACTGACTCTTCCCAGATATACGAGAACTGTCAACACGTCTTCAGCTCTGTTCTTTATTACATCATGGAGGTAGTTTGACCAGAAAATCTATTTTCCTTTTTGCTTTTCAGGTGGATCAATCTCCCATGCCTCTCCGTATTTAAAAAAAAAAAGAGGACAAAACTCACTAGATATTTTTGCCACCCTCCCCTCCAGAAGCTCGTTAAGGAGCTACATTGGATAGTATCATTTACCAGAAGGCAGCTTTCACTTTGTTAGGAAAGCAGAAGAAATGTCAGTCTGCTCTATCCTGTCTGCTGCAGGAAGAGGCTGAATATGTAGAAAGATAAGAAAGAAAAGTGAACTGAGCCTAGTGGTGTGTACAAAGATACTGTGGTAGGGTAGCATTCATAAAGGGCATCTCTCAGGAGTGAGCTGCCTCACTTTTGATTTTTATACGCATAGGCCATGATTAGAGTCCCTGTACTGCTTTCAAGAGCTGCTAAATGTAAGAGGACCTGGAGTCGAATTCACCTCAAGCGATGGGCTGGTTTACGTGCATGCCATGTAGCAGCATCCTCTTACACATCGTTGCTGCCTTGCAGACAGCTGCATGGAACAACCCAAAGCAGCGCCAAGGGCTCAGGGAACAATTAAGCCATGTGGTCAATCAGTGATCAAGCTTGCTCCCTGGCCTTGTTTTACTTAGGAGTATAGAGGCACTCGATATGATCCTTCTAACAAGCAGGAACAGCTTGTAAAAGGATAAGAGAAACGGAATGATTTCTGAGTAAATAATCTGATCTAGGGCACGATGTAAACCACTAGCAGAGGCACTTTTGTGCAGCCTGAAATCATTGGTGTTATGTAAGAACTGAAAGCCCTCACAAAGGGCTGGTGCGCTTATATCAGGATGCAGTTCATGCCCTTAATGACACAGAGCATCCTCTTACTCCTGGGGCTGGGTTCACTTGAGAAGCTCACTCTGAGTAAATTGTATTTAGGCTGTAATATTCAGATGTGAGCTGAGCTGAAAAGGGCTCTTTGGACGAGCTCTTTAATGAAAAAACAGACAAATCTTAATTATGAAAGGAATGACTGTGCAGGTCTTCTTGAATTGACTTAATGCCATGTAGTTATATCTGAAATTTAACCTAAGTGAAAACAAAGCGATGACGGGTGTGTGTGTATTTCTGCTTCATCCATTGGCCTGGCCTAAAAGCAGATACTGCCTTTGGTGGCTTGAGCTGCATCCACAAGCAGTACAGAGGAGGCAAGAGGAGGGGGGTAAGTGCCTTTCAGGCCAGTGCTCCAGATGCTGCAATAAGTAGTTGCTAATGTTCATTGCTTTTCAGGCTGAGCCTTCTTTGCTTTTTTTTTTTTTTTTTTTTTTTTTGAAGGTTAATTAAAGGAGATGTTCTCATAATACAGTCCCTATTCCTGATACAAAATCTTTACTGTTCTTAGTCTAAATAGTAAGCATTAGCTCCTTAATGCCAGCAAATTTGCCCATAAAGGATAGCTTCCAGAAGCATAGCAGACATACCTCGTTAATCAAATGAACTATTTCACCTAGGTATAAAAGCATATGATTGACAAGAAGTGTGCAGTCAAGGGAAATATTATCTTGAGAGCTTTCAGCGTGTAACACTGAATGCTGCAGTGTGCAGAGTTCAACTCACAGAAATAATGGGCTTCATTAGAGGAGCCCGGAGTACAGTGATCCTTCACTGATGAAAAAACTGCTCAAAGCAAGCAAGAACAAATGGTGATGAGTTCGCTTCTTTCCCAGTACCAAAACACTTTGTCTTTTTGGCCTCAGAGTGATGTGCCATCAGCACAATAGGAAGAAGGCATCATCTTAATAAAGCTGCGATTTGCAGTGCCCAGAACATCTCTCTTGGTCCTTGCCCTCTCTCTCCCTCCTCCCTTGCAGCCACCCCAGCAGATGTGTTTTCCACCCCACGCTCCTGGTGCTTGTGGCACATTGCTCCATTGCTCTGTGCAAAAGCGGCCAAAGCACAGGTCCCAGGGCAGGATGCCACCTGTGTTCCCAGGGCAGAAAGGAGGTGGTGCAGCAGCAGGGAAGGGCAGCAAGCTTGAGAAAGGTGCTGCCTGTTGATAGGAAATCTGCACACTTTGGGTAGTGACTTTCAAAGTTACTATTGGCATGCAGTTTTAATTCCCTCAGCATCTCAGTAACCTGCAATTTTTGTCTCTTGCATATGCATGTCAAGCTTTCTTTGAGGCCCCTAAGTATGCCAAGGATCTTTCTTAATCGGCACTTGGAGTCCTTTCAGAACATACATAAATGAAAGCTACGTAAACCAAAGGGAATGAAGCCTGGTAAGATACGAAGGGCAGTGTTCATTTCAATGTAATTTTCAATCAGTGGAATTGCACTTTCATTTCAGGTAGAGAGAGAAGCTGCTATTTTGGATGGCAACACATTTAAGCAACTGGAAACTGCAGAAGCTCTTCTGTAGATTCAGGCACTGTCAAGAGACAGGCTGAGATAATTTTCATGAATATTATTCCCTTTTAAGTCAGCTGCAGTTGTTAGCTGCAAAGGACCTCTGGGGTACTTTGATTTCATTTGTTTCAGAACACAAATCAGGTATATTTAGCTAAGCCTCTAAAATTCAGCTGTATTATTTTCTTTCATTAGCCACTCTAAAATGCATTTTTACTGTTATATTTTGAAAGAGGATTAATTTTTCCTAATATAAATCACAATAGTCTCTTTAGTTATGGTGCATCTTAAGGTTTGCACGGTTTAAACTGCTTAAAGGTTGATCTACGTTGCCTAAATTATCCTATTAAAGCTGCTGGGAGAGTGAGAATGACATTAGGATTATTCTCCTGTCTGATATGTTGGGTACAGACCTTGTTCAAGACTTAGTTCTGTCTCGGTTTCTGTCCAGCACTCTACCCAGTCCTTCCTTCTGAAGACTTTGAGAACAGCTAGCGATGGGTTTAAACTAATTGGAAGTCAATAAGTTGCTATAAAATTTAATACAGAAATTTTAAAAAGCCAACAGTAGGTGGACTGATTGTATGTCCCAGGTATCTGGGATTGTCGGTGAGCCGTATTCTGCCACCTAAGAATCTGACACGTGAGCACATCTGAAATCCTTACATGTCCTTGCTCCATGTTGCCATTATGCTACAGGCACTCATCTACTGTTCTTTTCTCATCACATCTGAAACACACGGTGCGCTCTTGCTTTTATGAAAGACTACTCTAGTGCCTCTGCAGCAGCTAACCTCTTCTGCAAAATGCAATTGGCGTGGATCTGCGAAACTCTCAGCAGAGGTGTCCTGTCCTGTTCACATGCTCTGTTTATTCAGAATCCCAGCTTCTACTGCGAATGTGCTGCAGAGGGTTGGCACAGAAATAAAAGCAAGGAGACCAGTAAGCCAGAGTTGCCGGGGGCAAAATGAGGACATGCGTGTTTTTCTTCGGATGGAGATTTTAAAGACATTGCAAGTGGCTTATATATAATTCCTTGGATTTATTAAAAAAAAAAAAAAAAACAGGTTTAAATAAGTGGGTAGGATTGCAGTAAGAATGGGGTATCTAGTCACAGTTTTGCTGCAGATTCTCTGGATGATCTTTTAATAATCACATCAGGGCTTTCAGACAGGGTCTGGAATTTTGGGTGTCCCACTTTGAAGTCTCATTTCCTTTAGATGGGAACACAAACTGATTCCTTTGAAATAAGCCCAGCACGTCTCAGCTAGGCTATTGGTGTCAGAAGTTATTTTTAGAAATTCCCCTTTTCTTGCTTATTTATCCACTTAATGAACACAGCAATGCTCATCATGTAAAGCTTTCTGCATCTCTCCTATGGACGTTTAGCTCTGCTTTATCTGGAACTGCTGAAAAGGTGTGAAAGCGAGAAACCAGGTGTGCTCTCTTTTGAGATGCAGCCAAAGTTTAGCATAGGAATTTGTGTTTTGATCACATGTGTATTTCAAACTGGTTCACAGTGCATTAACAGTGGACACAGATGTAATTTCAGGACAGCATTCAGTGTGCCAACTGGATGCCCCTCAAATGAGATTGCTCATGAGTAGCCATTTAACCACACTTTCCTGGCAGGAGCAGCGGAAAAGAACATCACAAACCTTCATCCCACATGGTAGGCTTGGCCAGTGCTGAGCATCCAAAGACACGAATACAAAGGACAGAAAGAATTAAACAAGCATCATACCTGTGACTCTGCCAGCCTCACGTTCCTACCAGCTCTTGAAGGGAAATTATTCACTTCTGACTGTGCTGGCATGGCTCTGATAGCTGGGTTCAGGGCAGGATAATAGTACGAGGGCCACTTCAAAAGTAATGCCTCCGATTTTATTGTGTTGGCTCACAATGTCAGAGGAAGGTGTCGGTGATGTGGCAGTAGAGGCTGAACCTTCCCACCAATATTCTGTTACACTTTGCTGCCATGTGACAGATGGCAGCAGAGGAGCACTCTGGCAAAATGGCGTCTGACATAGAAGTGCAGATGAGGCAAAGGATTATTACATAAGCACGAGTGGCCTGGTGTACGTAGCTGTCCATTATACCTATTTTATACTTCCTTGTAACGTCTCCTGCTGGCTGCTATCAGGGAGATGCTTGGGATCATGCAGACTGTCTACCTCCAAACCAGCGCTTGCGACCAGACAAGCAATTCCCCCTGGCTCCCAGAAACATCCGCTTCATTTTGGTCTAATTCAGATTCCTGTCTGAAGCAACACGTGTATGAATGGACTCCTGTGGGAGTGTAAGTTTAGGCACAGATTTCTAAACTAGCTTGGTCTCCACCATAAAAGAAGGCACTTGAGTAAGACATGAATAAAAGGAGCTATATTTACAGTACAGTGTTCCATCGTTATATAAAGTCATGAATTAGAACAATCGGGTTATCTAACTGCATTTGAGGGATTTTTTTTTTTTTTTTTTTTTTTTGTAAAGTGAGAAGCAGAAAACAGAAGGGAGGTGATGTGCATTAATAGAGTTAAAATGTATTTCACAAAAGGCAGTAACAACTTATTTAAATGTTTCTTGCAGCTCCTAGTATTTAAAGACATGATCCATTTTGGACAGTTTTGAGTAGATTTTAAGCAGAACTATATTTTGCTTTAGTAGATCATATAGCATTAAATATTTATTTCATAGTTTGTAGTATTTTAATACTATGTTTTTATTTAATGTATACAAACAATAATATTTAAAGAAGTATTACTCTATTAATTCCCTTCTTGTAAGCAGTGGCAGAGCTGTATGGTTCACTAATTCAACAAACAGCACAGTTTAATGTAACTTTTAATTTTAGTATTTTTCCCCTCTTTTCTCTCTTTACAGCCATATATTTTGCATAGATTTAATATATAGCAGTGTATCCACTGTAGATCTGTCAGTGAAGGCAAGGCCAAGCAACTATGACTTAGAAATAAAGGCAGTTTGTTGTTATCTGTAGGAGTATGTTTCACGCTGTGGATTCATTCTTCTTTCCCCCCAAAATTCTGGCATCTGTATCTTTGCAATAGATAATCACTGTATTTGAGGAACAGATTTATAAAGGTATATTGCTCACCTTAGGGTAATAGCAATGTTAGATGTAGTTTAGATTCAAGCTATGGAGTGCCTTCTAGATGAGGGCAGAGACCTTGCCTCTGAGTCTTGTTTCCCCTGGGAAGCCAGCATAGAAATGGAGGATGGGTACAACAGCCTCACGTAACCAAGTTGAATTAGACTGATGTTACACTGATGTTACAAGTCTTGATGTTACACGAAGCATATTGTCTCAACATATTGTATACAGGTAAGCATCAGGGGCTGCACCAAGGGGACTTGTAAGACCAGGGTAAAGTGGCCACTGGTAGAGAATGGCGTCCTCTTCTTTTAGGGGACAGAGCATGCTGCACTCTTAAATCCATGCCATTTCCTCATGGCTGCATGGACAGCCATGGTCACCGGGGTCAGACTTTTCTTAATGTCACCCTTACACGTGAGGAGCCTGTAGCTTGATGACATCTTCCAGCATGAGTCTTCTGTGTATCCCCTGGAAGGTACTAAGTCACCACAACACACTCCCCATGTTCCCATTAACTCCTCTAGTTAGTTATCTTCCATAACTTGTCAGCCATAGCTAATGATGTAATAGATGCCAGGAGAAATGGATATCAGTCCGAAGCCCACAGAAGACAATTATTAATCCATCAGACCCACTGAAATTCCTGTCAGCATTCTGCTCTGAATCCATATTAAACCAGGATCAGGATATCTACTGTAGCTGGAAACATTAGAGATATTTTTTCTAATTCAATTCAGAAACCTAAGACCATAAATAGGTTTTCTATTTATTCGTTCCATGTTTTAAAGCTTGTGGTACAATTGCAAGTTGGAGGAAAAGGGCAGGGGGAAGGTGGGCTATAGATTTTGTATGTGTGTGTGTTTTAACTGAAGTAACTTGAACCCAGACAGATCAATGAATCGCTTTGCTCTAAAAGCAACCAAAATAGTTAAGGAGCAAACCCTAGGAGATCTTTGTTAGAATATCTGTTATTTCCCACTGCCTTGCAGTGTGTGAGTGAGAGGGGAGCCAGGCGTGTGCTGGCTGAATCTGGAGGAATTCATTTTAATGAAACAGTCATAGCAGGCTAACTACGACAAAATGGCCTGACACTCCCCCTTACTCTCAATAAATAATTATTAATAACTGACTAGTTAATTCAAGTGGAGATGCAATCTTATGCGACCTAAGATGGCTCAAAGCAGTTATCATAAATAACAATGGTTTCTTTCCTATTCTGCTAGTTCATGTGTTGTGCACACATTTTTGCCAGTAAACGTACTTAAAAGTCACACATCTAATAACAATGCCATCTAGTAACAATGCCAAGAAAAGATTTTTATATTTGATTTTTTTTTAAGACACCCTACAATGGCCATTTCAGGGCTTTCATCCTTTCTCCCTTTTCTAGTGAAATGGTAACTTAGACCTTTTATTTATTCTTGCAGATTAGAACAGAATGCAAAGTTAAAGCAAAGATAAATGTTATGTTGCACTTGTTAAAATCTGTTGGACTACCATGTAAACAGAAATAACTAAATGTCTGCATCTTCTCTTTTCATCTTCTACAAGCAACGGCAATTGGCAGAGGTTGTTTGTTGCACTTTTTAGCAGTCTTTGGAGAGCTTAAAGAGAACAGTGATATTTCAGAAGTGCTGACTGAAAAATAATACAGGGTTTCAGTTGCCTACTAATTTGTATCTTTGGTTTTTCTAATTCTTCTCCTTATAATTTGCACAGCATGGTAGGTTTTGAGACTTCAATTTCAACACCAATTGCAGTAACAGCTTTCTCTCTTTGACTGGTCATAATGCTGAAGAAAGGGAAACATTTTTCCTTTAACCTGAAGGAAGATGAAGTCCTTCTTATAAACTAAATGCCACAGAATTATAGGAAGGATCCTCAAAGGTTATCAAGTCCAACTCCTGTCTCCATGCAGAACCACTCAAAAATGCCTAAGAGCACTGCCAGATACAGAACATATGCTTTTAACTGAGAAAGAGAGACATAGGTTGGGCTGCTGCAATATTTAGACATTTGCAAGAATTAAGATTTACATTTGCAAATATTTATCTATTATGTTAATAAAAGAGAAAGCATTCTCCTTTCTCCTGGATTGTCAGTCTGTTCTTGTTAACAGACAGCGTGCAGTAAACACAAGCATGGAGCAGCTTCAGAGAAAACAGCCTTTTTTACTCTCAGTACGGCCAACCCTTCATTTCCTTCTTGTTTTTTATAGCGCGTATTGTATTTCCAGACAGATCTTGAAAGGAGTTAATAGCAATTACTCAAAAGAAAAAGACATAGCCCTCCCTTCCCTTGGAAATCCAGAGCAAATGAGAATTAGTTATCTGAAGAATAAAAGCAATGCGCGGTTATTTAGTTTAATTTCTTCTTTTTCTGGTGGAAGGTGGATCCTGAAGATCTCAGCTGGGTGACATTTTTCTTTGCATTCAGGAAAAAAAAAAGCAGAGACCGACAGTAAGGCAGCTGTCAGCGATGCCCAGCAAAACTAATGGTGTTCCTGGAAAGCCCTGCGTAACGCTGCACACTGGAGCGTGCCACCTACTGGCATGTTTTCCTTTTGGTTATACTTGCCCTGCAAGTGGGAAGCAGTCTCATGGTGATTTTTAATTCTTGAGCTCCTAAAACTGTTTAAAATGAGCCTATCAGACCTGATTGGCCCTATGGAGTGTTGTCTTCAGACTTTTCGGCTTATCTTTTCTGCGGGAAATTTTATAATCAAATTCCTACTATGCGTGACATATCTATTATTTAATAGGCAATTATCTAATTACAAATTATAAAATGATTGTATTATGTTCCATTAGTGGTTTCTAATGGAAATAAAAGCTAGAACATGCAGCCGATGAAGGTCAGTTAACATACTGAGTATGACAATTAAAACCATAATCAATAGGCAACCATTGCCGTCTGTGGTTTGCAGTTCTGTGCTGATGAGCTCTACGTGTCCACGCAATATTCCGAATTGATTTTTCACTTTTTTACACCAAATAGGCCACTAGAATATTCCATACACCCTCTGACGTTTAGCAAAGCTGTTTATGCCACCATTTCGATTGTGTTTCCTGCAAAGCATTCAATGTTTTACGGAGGCTGGGAGACCTCTTTGGTTTATGAAGTTTGAGCTCAGCATATTTGCTGGCTTGGCAACACTGTGATCATCCACTTTGTCTTCTACTTTTCACATGTGCTTGTACCTATCACTGAGGAGTATCTATCATTTTAGTGTCAAGCTAGGTGAATCAAAAGCCGTCTGGGACTGCCATTCAGCAATACAAATTATCTTAAAGATATGAAAGCCTTTTAATTCTATGAAGGCTTTAGGGTAATGGATTAAGGCATACAGATAAAGGTAAAACTTTTAAAGATACATAGGTTAACTATGCCAACATTGTGAAGAAATGCATCATTGCTGATGTTAGAAAAAGTATTGATTATGAGAAAAGAAAAAAAAAACAGTCTTTCAAAACTTGGAAAGTCTTCCTCAGCTCTGTGTTGGCATGGAGTCACAGAGTAACAAGACGATATACTTGTTTCTGATTTATTCTTCTGGATCTGATAAGATGGAATGGAATGTTACCTTTGGTGCATAGAAGCTCCCAAACACTTCTAACTTCAGTGAACTTTGAATATATCACGCTATTACAGAAGAAGATACCAACCAGCTATGCACATGCTTTGCAGAATATCTTGACGTGACTTATAAGATCCACAGACAAAATCCGTATTTTGACATTGACTCTTCAGTCCCTAACCTTGAAAGTACATCATGAATGTATCTGCACGGGTCCTTGCACAATTGTGTGTTTAGGTTGCTTATGAGGAGTAAGTCATTGTGAGAGTGAATAGATGACATCAGAAGAATGAAGGTAACGTTTGAACCTGATATTTAAAGTAGTGTTTCTAAAAAAGTGTACAAAGAAAATAAGCACTTCAGCTCAATGCATGTTAACAGAAGATGCTTTTTAGTTGTTAATTAAATATGTATGATTCCTTACATCACAAACCATTTTCTAGGATACTTGCAATAGTTTGATCTAAGAGAAGTGGAGGTTAGGTATGCAAAGGTACACCTAGTTCTGGGCATGATGAAGATGCTGCAGAGACACTCACAGCAACATGCTTATGAGTGATGAGTTCAGAGGTCTGAAAGATCTCACCTACTTTCAGTTCTGCAGCCTGCAGCATTGAAGCGTTATAGATGTCAATGCTTTGCTAGTGCCAAGATGGCATTGTTGACCAGAGATGATTTCACTTGCCCTTTAACAGAGGAATATGAAATGCAGTTCACTTTGGGGCTTCTCTGCAGAAGTCCTCAGGGCTGGTCGGCTCCACTTGCCCATTCTGGCCATTCAGAGATCTGTCCAAACACAGCTTCACCTTACATGTGATGTGGAGTTCACTCCCATGTGTTTTCTGGACAGGGATTTCTATGGGGCCTTTGTTAAACTAGAAATGAAGCAGTGTGGGAATCTGTGCTGCAGCACATTGTGACTGTAGCCCCCTCTGATTTTGGAAGAAAACATAAAAAAACAAGGTAGTGGTCAATTATGTAATGGCAGGTCTTTGTGAGTGTTCCTTTGGGGACAGTATTCTGGGCACAAGTGAATTTGGGCAATTGCATTCTTTTGGCCTGAATTTTCCCCTGTGCTTTCAGAACAGATATCGTTCATTTTGCAAGTGCTGTGTGCTGCTGCTGATGTGCACAGATGATCAGCTACTCCATCTAAAGACAAAGGAGGCTGCATTCAGGGCGTGTTGGAGCGATTTCTAATTGTAAAGCATCTTGGGGTCCTTCAGACTGGAAGGCATTTTTACCACTTCTGCAGCTACTGGTCCAAAGGGAACAGACGAAAGTTCCCTGGAGCTGGCACAGATGAAATGTGACTTGAAATAGAACTTCTGGAGAGTTTCCATTCTTCTTAGTTTTAATCTGTAGAATATAATGGCTGGGGTTTATACATAATTCTCTTTAGGGCATGCTCTCGGTGTAATTAGTGACAAAACCTGACATTAATTAACGAGTAGGATAAGGCTTTAGGGATAGTCATACAGCAAAACTTCTCAGTCTAATGAATTGATTTTTATCGAACTGGCTATAAATATAATATGGTTAATAATGAATTGGTTCACTGTAAGGATACCGGTAGAATCTAGAAATGAGCAATGTTATGTAGGTCGCTCTGAAAGTAATGCCTCCTGTTTATGGAAATTATAATGAATACAATAACAGAGCAAATTCTCAGATACAAAGCACTGTATTTTACTGCTGTAGGGGGCCTCCTCTGCAGGCGGGTTGGACTTAGTGATCTCTGGAGGTCTCTTCCAGCCTCTGCAATTCTGTGATTGTGTGCTTTTACAACATAGCCACCACGACTAGCTGTGCATTTTCACCAGTGATGAACAAGGAGCTGCATACTGAGCTTGTAGCAATCTGTACCAGTGGAAGTAACCCGCTGTTGCCACAGCTGAAATGCACCACTCACTGCTTCACTGTGCTCACATCCACTATTTCATCTCCAGAAACATTTAGAAAGCATCAGTGAAGGCCAATGGGTGCCATTGTTTCTGCCTGGAAGAATTCAATTCCACTCCTTTGCTTCATACACTCTTCCATGTCAGACACCATTTTGTCATTTTGCCCCTCTGCTGCCATCTGTTGCATGGCAACAGCATAAGGGAATATTCACTCCTTCCACAGAGGAAAGAGTTGAAGGGTACTGACAAAGCAGAAATATTCTTCTAAGTGCTGGCTTTTTAATCTTTTTGAATATTATCCCTACATAGACAAGGGGTAAGTTAATAATAAAAGGGACCCCCACAGCAGCAGTGATATTAACAAGACTTAATGATTGATAGTAGTTGTTCATGAGGTGTCTGCAGATGGACCCAAGCAGATAATTTCAACACTCCCAGTGCCTTGTAGACACCACTCCTCTCTACTGGGAAAGGGATATCTGAGATGGTGCACCACCACTGTTTATATTCCCTTTTGGAAATTGAATATCCATAATGCAGTACCAGTTCTTTCATATTTGGAGCTGAGGCTGTGATTTTTCATTCCATGTTTTCTTGTTTTATAGACTAGGTTCGTTCACATTTGGAAGTATGTGGGAGACATCACCACTCACATCCAGACTGCTAATTAAGACTAGAAGAAAGCCGAAAACAATTGGATGAGTAAAATTAAAAATTACCATTTTGATTCCCATAAATATTCTGTGAGCAACAGCCAACCTTTATTCACTGCATTTTCTCTTGTTTGAAAAGCTCAAAGCTTGTGAATTTCAGAGGACTGGAGTTTCTTGTTCCTAACATGCAAATGAAAATCTTTATTTTCCTTTCACACAGTTCCACAAACCCTCTAGTAATAGATGCGATGAGATGCATGTCTTTCCAAGCATTTTTAGAGAAAAAAGTGGGTTTGATTTTTCCAAAAGTGGCTTCCATTTAAACCTATCTAAGCTAAGCCTGCAGTTCTGCCCCAGGAAAAAAAATTGTCAAAAAAACCCACTAAAACATCTAGTATGGTTAAAAATATGTCTTCAAATATGGAGGTCCAGTCGAATTCCCTGGGTTCCAGTAGCTGTTAGCTAGTGAGAACAATAAGGAAGATAAATAGGTTGATTTTTATGTATTTATTCAGATTTAAGGAAGCAAAAAAGACATCCATCCAAGGCTATATGTTTCTACTATCATTAACCACACAATGCATTCTCACAGCATTAAGCAGTAACTTCAACAGGAATTAATCTAACCAGCCAGCTACCTCCAGGGGGTCCCATGGGACAGATGAAAAAAGGTAAAAGTACCTGTGCATACTTTGGTAAACAGTAAATCTATGTTTCCCAGCAGCATAGCACTCCTGCTTCTAGGCTACGTGAAGGCCAAAATGCTCAACCAATCTTATAAACTTATTATGATACAAGATTGAATGTTTCCTGCCCTGATTATTTTGTTAAGTGTTATTTTGTTATGTTGTTAAGTGGACAGTGCTATTTTTGGGTGACAAAGAGAACTTTCTACTTTAGAGGGAAAAAGAAAGCCTGGCTGACCACGCTACTAATGTGTGGCCAAAGGTGAGATATGTTCGGATTAATTTCTTGGGTCACAGAAGAAATAAGCCAGCACCCAGAAAACAGGAGGTTTAGTAGAGTCTTCTTCAGGACGCCAGATATGGGGATGCAGGAGTAACGAGTTGCATTTTGCTATGTAGTTTTTCGTACCTGTCTTTTAGGTATGATATGGTGTACAGAATGTATTCATAACACCATAAATATTAATACACACAAAATATTTACCTAATCAAAACATACACTAACATAACCCTACCCCTAGCCCCTAACCCTAATACACATAGTCCAAGCAGTAAAATATAATGTATCTAGAACTGATGAGTGCTGAATGCTGCAGCAGGGAGATACCAATGCCGTTCACATTCACCTACGCAATGCTGCACTTTGGGGAAAGTTCTACCTGACCACAGACAGCAATCAATAAATGTCTAATGCAGCAACACTGGCAATGTTTTGTACAGCTACAAATATGACATCGCACTCTTCAGTTGTTTGCTTCCAAGTTTGACAACGCTGAGATATGTCAGGAAAATGCACCCCCAGACTTCAGTGCAACAAAAGAGCAAACGTAAAGATTTGCTTTTTCATTCTGGTCACAATGTTTTTGAAGTCAAAGACA
Source organism: Gallus gallus (assembly GCF_016699485.2). NCBI lineage: Eukaryota > Metazoa > Chordata > Aves > Galliformes > Phasianidae > Gallus > Gallus gallus. Next base: position 124,054,545 of record NC_052532.1, on the reverse strand, counting down.
TTTATAAATAAACCTCTTACTCTGGATAGGAAATAGATGCAGCTATGAAATAATTATTACAGCTATAGTAAAAATTCTGAGCCTTATGAAGGAATTCTTCAAAGTCTATATTAACAAAGGAAAGAAATATCTTTTCATATACTTCTCCTTGCTTTTGTAAGATTTATGAGAAACTGATAGGGTTTCATTATGGGAAGTAGTTTTTGGATGTTAATTCTCTGCTCATCTGTCTCCCCAAGCCCCTCAGACATTAATTAAACTTTTATAGCCATTCAAACTAACATCTAAACATTCCAACTCGAAGCGGCTTAAGTACAGCCTCAGGCTATATCTGGCCCAAATCCACCAGAATGGCTCTATGCCTAATCCTCTGTTCCAGCTATTGACTGTTCTTGACCCCCTTTTCCTTTACTTTTATCATCTATTATCTTAAGTGGGCTTACTCTGTTCCTGTCCAATTCTATCTGCTGGCATAACTAATTATTACTTGCTGTGTACCCCACTTTCCTACAGCCAGATAGTATTCTTCACAGTGCCACACTTTCAGAGGCGTAAAATAGCTTGATAGTTTGACTCTATCAAAGTTATGCAATGAGTGACTGTAGCTGTTTGAGCTCACAGTTCCAGATGGCATGTGATCAATATATGGGATGTGTCTCGCAACTAGCTAGATATTTGGCATTTGAAACAAGATGTTACGGCTCCTTAGGAAGTGCTCCAGACCCTATTGTTTTGAAGGGAACTGCATACTAGTAGCTGGTGAGGAAGGGATGCAAACCACCACAACTGAAGAACATTTGAGCTGATGTTTGCTATTTGAATCTTACGTTTGTTGCTACTTCCAACTGTATTTTATACTTTATGCACCATGGCCTGTACAGATTTCTCTGCTTCCATTAGCAGCAGTGGAGTTTATAGAGTGACCCAGCTACTTTTGGGTAAAACAACCAGTTGTTCAGGTACTGCTGACCATGGAAACTAGATCTTTATTGCATATATTTGGACCTTAGACAAGGAACACATACCTGGGGACAATACTGACAGATAAAATTGGGCCAGCTATGTTGTAGACAGGTAAAAAGTTCCACTTACACATAGCAGTTCCATGAAAAATGTTATTTAACGGATAACTGGGAAAATATTTTCCAGCACACTGAGGATCCCTCAACTATCTGGATGATGTTTTCTAGACATATGGTTAGCCCTCGTTTCCTTGCCAGTTGGACATTATGGAACTTTTCTGATTTAGTAACTCATTCACAAAAATATGTAGCAGCAAAATAACATTTATCTCTGAGATAAAGCCCATTTTTGTTAGTAAGGAGCTTAGGTTTGTGATAGAAAGGATACCATTTCATATGAAAGGAGGACTCCAGCTCTGGTCACCAGTGGATTCCCAGAAATAGCAAGAGGGTTGTGCTACCCTCGGGAGTCATTAGTCTGAGAGCATTTGGGATTTTAGAGAGTATTAATGAAAGGATTTTTCCATGCATGTTGCTTTATTTTTATCTAACTTTCTAAACCCCATTTTTTGTGTGTGTCAAAAAGGTCCCTTGTTTAGATGTTCCTCTGTAGGAAAAAAAAAAAAATTCTCTATTTTCCTCACACGTCTATTTTCTTTACAAGTGTTTCTCAAAGTGTAAAGTAATAGATGACAGTATATGTGATGTTAGATCTCTGAGGAGGGCATAAGCTTTTAGCGATATTTAGCAGTTAGTGTTGGCAGTGGGATGTCAAGGCCTGGCATCCCCAAAAGGCAAGAGGGTGTCAGAGTCTCTGTGGCTGAAGGTTCACCTGCCTTATCTGACAGGAGGACGAGTAAGATCTAAGCCAGAATTGTAACAACTCTTATTAAGGAAATATTAATGATTGTATCATTTCATCAAATTAAGCAAATTCTTAGGTATCCAGCAGTTATGGAGGATTAAGAATATCAAATTAAAATCTGAAGCCAGAAATCAGATGGCTCAGCTTGTCTCCATTCCTTTAAATAAGTCAAATCGGACCAGAAGTGACAAATATGTTGCTGTCCATACTAAAAGAATGAAACTTCATTTTTGTTTACAATGGTAATTATTATTGCTCTTCCGGTGTGTAACTGTGCAATCATTACACTTCATTAATCACATTCTATAAAGAGGCAGTGCTATTTAGTCTTACTGTCTGGAAAACATTAACAGCTCCACTCTTCAGAGATTATTTTATCCCCAAAAGCGCTATTATCCTTTTTACTTCAGGCTCTTAACAAAGCAGGAAACTTCAGGTTTAATGTGTTGTAGTTACATTACTAGATGTATCAAGCAAACTCTTCAGAGTTGTAAAAATACTCAGTACTGCAAACTGTTTATACTAAAAGCTAATGGTTATGATTATGTTTATTGCTCATCATACAGACAGCAAAACTTACAGAATGACTGTGTGTGAAATCAGCTGGCCAAAAGCTACTGGCAGCTCTGTTTAAAAATCCTGCTCCTGTATCCTATTTTCTAATCAAAAAATCAGAATTTCAGTGTATACAGTAAATGTAATGAAGCATAAAGAACGGATTATTTAGGTCAGGCTTTTCTGTAGAAGGTGAGGAAAGTCAACTGGTGTGTATCTACAAAATGTAATTTTTGTGAGGGTTGGGCATTAATCCTGGAACCTGCCACTTCACAGTTTTGATATATTGAAAAAACTGTTAGATAAGTGTGGCAGTTGCCAAAGCAAATTAATTAAGAAAGGAAACGATAACGCCTTTCTTTTTTTTTCCTGGTAAAATATCATAAAGTTATAAAGCAAATGCTGAAAGATATTCCCCTGCCCCCTAATCCTCATCAATTTTGGTGAAGATTAATGATGAAAGATCTAACAGAGCCTCATTAGGTGCCAAAAGAAATGGCATATATGTTAACATTCCTCTAGGAGCCGTGGCTGTGACTCCAGGAAATTAATTTATAATTCATTCTACTATAGTTAAGACTTAGTGTTTCCTCCCGAATGTTACAAGTAAGGCTTTAAATATCAGAACTTGCCAAAACTATACAGTAAATAAGATCAAGCTGTTCCTTGCACGAGAGAACTAGTAAAGATGTTTTTTTTCCCCTCTTTCTTCTGTCATCTTCATCTTGCCTAAAATACACAGTAAGAGCTTTGCCAATTGGGATGTAAAATGCCTTCTTGATTGTAGCATATAATTAAAACTTCCCTTTCTACTTTTTTCCACACCAGTTTATAAAGGACCTACTTGAATTTGAAGCAAAAAAAGACATCTGGCTTTATGGCTTTGTGTAGGCTGAAGCTAGTTATATTCATTTTTTTTAATACATATTTGAACTGAGTCAAGCCTAAAATAATGAGCACTCCTTACCCGCTGGAATATACCCCTTCATGCTGAGAAGCGAAATAAATTCTGTCATGATCACTGAAAACATGCCAGAACCATTACTGCACATCACTCTACTTTGGCCCATGATCAAATGTATTACGGTCCTATACAAAAAAAAAAAAAAAAAAAAAAAAAAGAGGCTCTTTTATATGAAAAATTCAACCCCCCAAAACCTTTTCTTCTAGATCCTGCCTGTGGCTTTAATTAAAAAAAAAAAAAAAAAAGAAAATAATATTCAGACTACTACTAGTACTATAGTATATTGCATGAGACATTCTGTGGTAAAACCCTATGTATTTTGCCAGTGTGTGCCACAACTACAGTTTTTAAAGTGCTGAAAACACTTCTGCTTGGTCAACATCAGCACAGCGCTTAACCCGTTATTGTTGGTGGGAATCACAAGAGTGCTTTAGAATAAAGCACATTAAAAAATGGTCAGTATCTAAGAACTGTTAAAAGCAGCAGAAAACATTTATTTGATGTAGTTGTAAACACTATAGCAGACTGGACCATTTTAGAATAGTGGTAGGAAGTAAGTGTAAAAATTGAATGGTATAATTAGAAAAATGCCCGAGTTCTTTACATTTCAAGTTCATAACTGGAAAAACAAAGCAGCTGTCTGGTTTAGATGGCAATAGAAAGCCATAAAATGTGAGAGCTGATGAGGTATGCTGCAATACAGCAGTCCTAGCCGCACAACGTGAAAGAACAGACGGTGGGATGAGGGGGAATCCTTTACCCACCACTGTGCCATGCCATTAACGGGGAAGCCTGCTGGGGTTGGAGTGACCACCAGAAGAGGGAATGCGGTTCTGAAAAAGGAGCCCAGCTCAGGGCTGTGGTCTCCAAAAGTGCTTTGTTCTGTGACAGTGCTAAACAACCATTACACGGCTTTGCTTCCCTGATAATGACTGCCTCACAAATGTTCCTCCGTGGCCCAGCAGCAAGCAGGCTGCTGTGTGCTCCCTTGGCCTTGAGCTGAGGTTCCGTCACACAGGCCATGTGCTCACGAGCTTTCTGAGAGCACTCTGCACACAGTACAGGCTGCTCTCCCTGCTGACAGAGCAAGTGGAGAGGGCTAGTGAGCCGCGTGCACACAGGTTTAAAGGTCTGGGACTGAGGTGGCAACAGACACACCAGTCTTCATTTCACTCTGCGCAAGGAAGAGAGTAGGATACTGAATGGTCATAATTTTAAGCACCTCTTGGATTTTAAAAACTCCTCTGGCTCCTCTCTTGAAGGACACATTAAGTGGAGATTGCCTCGTTACATCATGCCAAGGCTTGGGCCTTCAGCAGAGGTACTCCTCCATCAGACCAGGGTGCAGTGCACAAAAGGCTGATACACTTCCAAGCAAGATCTGAAGTGACAGCAGCTCTTTGCATGCCCGTTTCCCTGCAGGTCTGACTGTTGCCTCCTGCAGCGACACTGACAGACTGTACAGTAGGCTGGATACAGAGCAAGAAATGTGCAAGAGAGACTTAGTACCTGTTTCACTGTATGGGCAAATGGGTGGCTTTCCTTTGCAAACAATCAATGATCTCCTTTTAATCCAGCACCGTGTTTTCAAAGAGCTTATCTTCTGCTTGAAGTGGGACTGTGAAGAGCCATCAGGTTTTGCTGAACAAATCCACTCCCTGTGTGCATCCAGTCACATCTGCTAACCACGGCGATGAAGCATTGGCTAGTTCTCAGTCGAAATGCTCTGGCCTTTGTCCAAAGTATTTTGATTTTCAGCCTAGAAAGAATAATGTTCAGTTCTGGTATGTAGTTTTTAAATAAAAAAGAAAACAATACTTTTTTTTTTTTTTTTTCTGATGAAAGCTGTCCGTTTTTAATCTGTAGAAAATATGACCAAGCTTATCGAGTATCAGCTACATTTACAGCCAACAAAGCAGTGCAAGGTATTAAAGCTATTAAAAGGAATTTTGTTTGGCTGTTTTGTATTTTTTGGCATTAGTTACTACTGCATGTGTGAAGTCTTTTGGTGAATAGCATGAAGGAAGGGAAGAAGCGTTAGGGGCTGAGAAGTTGGCACATAGCACAGGGAAGGCTGTACTAGGGGGCTGCCATCTTGGGCACCACAGCGATCCTGGGAGGAGGCAGCATTCAGACTGCAGAAGCTGTTTCCTGGCTTGCTACTTACCTAGCAGAAGTTAGGGCCTGGAAGGAGTGGTAAAAGTGGTAACTACTAGCAAGTGACTGCTTATTGCCTACCTGTCCGTCTGCCTGTCTCTTAAGGTGATACTGCCTGTAGCTGACTGTCTATGCACATCCATCCTATTCTGGGTAGCAAAGCTTTCTTGTAGAAATATTTTCCTGAAGAATTCTTGAATGTTTCCCATTAATTCACTATTTCTACCTTGGCGTTTCAATATGTCTAAGTAGGGTTTTGTAGCCTACTTAATGAACTGAAGTGTTAAGTTTTTCCATGTACACAGAAATTGTACTCCAAATTCCCATATTTCCTTCAGACTTGAGGAGTATGAAAGAAACAGGAGAGTTCCTCATGAGATGACAGAACTTGGCACTGATCCTTACAGGAAGATTTTTATCTCTTCACAAGGTCTCTTAAGGGCACACAGATTTGAAGAGGAACAGAGGAAATAGTATCTCTAACAGAAAAAGAAATGTTGTACTCCCCTGTGTAAGAATGACCTCACAAACAACAGCAAACATAGTGTGTTCTCCTTCCAGTCCATGCATCTTATCATGTTGGCAGATTGCAGATTGCCTGCAGACATGCTGTCTGGAGATACCAGGAAACATAGTAATTGTTTTACGGGACTCAAGCATGCAGCATCCTTAAGTATGTAATCTGATCATGCAGGAGGTAAGGTTAGGGGTTGTATGGGAACTGTTGAATCATGGCCTGAACCTCTGATTGACCACCTGAGGCAAGCACTGAGTCAGCCGCAGGAGCACAGGTGAATGCAATCTCACCTGAGTGACCAGAAGGGGTGGAGCCTGGGTCCATCCCTCCTAGACCCCATTTAAGAGCTGACTCCCAGGGAGGAAGGTTCTTTATCTGGAGATCACTTCCCTTGGAACCCTTCTGTGAGCCCAGGATATGGGTAAGCTCTTTATTTCCTTATTCCTTTGTAAATGTGGTAATCTCTTTGGTCCTATACCTATTTACTTTGCAATCTGTTTGCCGTACAGGGGTTTACAGGCCTTACAGCAGGTAAGCTGATCTACAACTGCCAGATATGAATAGTATTGATGTATCCATTATTGTGAATCAGGAGTTTCTGCATTTTCCTGTTGGATCTTAGGATGACTAGTCGGTGCATCAGCTGTATACAGAAGGCTGAGAAATAGTAACTGAGGAAAAATGATATCAGAAATATTACGAGGGTACTAGCAAGAGAAAATCAATGTTCATAAGATATAAGGAATATGGAAAGACAAAGCTTGCTGGCTTTCAAGAGACTGAACTATGTTTGGACAAGAGATAGGATAAATACACATTAATTTAGAGATACTGGATCCTCCGTTTCCATCTCTCACAGTCTTGCAGTGAGAAGCAGTTCAAGAAGGAGGGTTGTGACACTCTTGCTTAGCTGCTTCCATGGTCAGAGCTCATGACACTAATACCTTCCCACTGCTATCCAGGTGATACCTGGATCACCATAGCACTGCAAGTGATAGAGATGGCTTTTGGGTACGCTTCCTCTCTTAGTCCTCCTCAGTAAGTTAAGGAGAGGTAGACTGGAACATTAGAGAAAATGTTTCTAATACAGTTTAACAGTTTTAAGATAGCTGATGTTGCGGACATGATTTTATAAGCAGTTCTTACAGGTTTTTTATCAGTTCTATGGCACTGGAGTAATACAATAGGAATTTATATAGTTTGCTGTAATAGGTAAGTCTCAGAAAAGATTCTGCATAGTGGTTTGTAAAATTGTCATTTTGAAACTTAAAAACATCTTCATTTTCCCATCTAACATTTATTTCACACCGTAACTGATTATGTTACTCTATATATTTTGAATACTAAAGTCATCAGACTGCATATGGATACATTCTTAAAAATATGAGCATAGCTCTAACTTCTTTGGTGTTCTCATCTGTGGAATACAAGTTTCTGCCAAATTTCTACCCATCTGGCTGTTTTGGTTGGTCATCTTTACAACCAAATAAAAGAAGTCATGGGGCCATAGATCCATTATTGACTTCAGGAGGGGCATGGCCAGACCTTGGATTAATATAGAACAAATTACTCATTCATAAACTGATGGGGGACAACTTTGATTTGACTTTGAGTCAAGCCTCTGTGGAGACATAGATTCAGCAAGTGAAAGAAATTCAACATAATAGTAAAGTCATTTGTTCACCAGCTGTTAAAAATAAATAGCTATACAAATGATGTGCCATAAACTAAGAATACTGTTATGCATAAGAATGTCTATTTTTCTTTGGTGATCGTCCTTTGTGTTGTAGTAAGACTGCAAATGTGAGCATTATTAGGAAGGCTCTGTCATTATAGGTGACATTTGTTAATTGTGCTTTTATGCAACCCTTGTGCCATCAAAACTATTTTCAGGTTTTCAGTAAAAAATACCTAGTTCCTCTTCCTATAGTACTTCCCTAAACTATAAAAACAGGCAATTTCAGTTGTCCTATCATCATCTCACAGGAAAAAGTATGTTTATCACCAAGGCTGCATTCATGTTCTATCTATCCTACATAGAATCTTATGTGAAATAAGGTAAATGAGACATAAATGCAAAACTATGTTGTCTTGTCATAACATGAAGAATACTTAGTATGAGGAAAATAATGGTGCTGCACAATTCTTACTTGGTGCCTTTTGAATAAATTCCTCAAAAAAAGTTTATATATTTGTATGGGAACTGTTGAATCATGGCCAGAACCTCTGATTGACCACCTGAAGCAAGCACTGAGTCAGCTGCAGGGGCACAGGTGAAGGTAATTCAGCTGTGTGACTGAAATGGGTGGAGCCTTGCTGCACCTCTCCTAGACCCTATTTAAGGGCTGGCTGCCCCTGAGGGAAGATCTCTGGAGATTGCTTGCCTTGGAGTTTCTTGTGAGCCTACAACACTGGTGAGCGTTTTCATTTATTTATTATTATCTTTTCCAATGTGATAATCTTCCTAAGCATAACTTCTCTGTATACTTATTGATCATCTGATACTTTACAACATCTGTATTCTTATTGACCTTACATATATTTTACCTTTGTGAGATATAGCGGCTCCATATATATTTCCTTTTGCAAGGAAGCACATTGAAACACACTGCATGTTATCTGACTGTGTACTGAGGCACATGCATGGAGCTGTGGCTGGAATGCAAGTCTCCCTTTGCTGTGATTCAGTAAACAGTATTCTCATATTGCTTAGTTTCTAATAAGGAGTTGCTGAGTAAAATGACATATAGAGTTTTCTGTTTGAATTATGCAGTAGTCATCTTTGACTTTTATAGTGCAACATACAATTCTACATAATCTATATTCATATGCAAAATACAAAGTAGCACAGCTGAAAAAGATGAAAAATAAAATTTTGCAGCATTCAAACACATCAATTTTTTTCCTGTAAATTATTGACTGCAAAGACTTTTCTGTGACAAGAGCTAAAGGAAGAAAGAAAATGAGGCATTCATCAGTGAACTTTATGTATGCACCTAGACTTCAGCAAGGCCTTGGATAAATGCCACTTGATTTCAGGTTTCTGCCTATGTTACAATATGCGTTAGGAAAAATGCTGTGTAATGAATAGGAAGATGAGCAACTTGGTGAATGGAAACATCCACATGAGATGCTGTGTCATACTGAATAGAAATATTAAGAGGAATCCTGTTGGTTGTCACTAAGCCCTCTTACCTCTGAGACATGTAATGTATGAGTGCAATTCCTGAGATGGCATGAACTGTGATCTGGTTCATTCTATGAACAGTGTGGAAATGAGAAAGCTAATGAGCTTTGGGTGAGATGTGAAATTATTTCAATCAGATGTATAACTGCTCTGACTAAGACTACTGCCATTTCACTCTGATGGATTGGAAGCAATAAAAAAATTACTAGTGCGAAGTAGAAGGACACCAAATGGAAAGCAAAACACTGAAAAAATTGGCAATAAGAATATGTAGCATTTCTATCTGAGAGGAAAAAAAAAACAACTCAGGTTTCTTCTCTCTTTTTCAAAGCACTAGTTATTTATGAAGCCAAACCTGGGAATTCTGGCTTCATAGAAACTGGAGCTGATGTCAGACTGTAATGGTCAATGCTTATTGTATGTATACAGAGCATTAAGAGAAGGCAATGTTACTCAAATGAACCTTTGGTTTACTAGATGAATTTAATTATTTCTGGTTTGGTTTTGCCCCTAGGGTGTAGTTTTTGATGGAAGGAATTCAATATTAGTACTTAGATGACTTGCAGTATACAAGCAACACTGCTGAGAGTGTACCAAAACTGGTGTTCAATTATAACTCATTGAAGTTAGTAAGGACAATGAGGTTACATCTGTTATTCACAGCCTTCAGCAAAGAAAACTGGGTTGCACATAAATTGAATATATAGGAAAAATAGAAGATGAAGTAAATGCCCCAGTAACTGGAAAAAGGGAAACATCACTCCCATTTTCAAGAAGAGTAGAAAGGAGGAATCAAGGGACTACAAGCCAGTGAGCCTCACATCTTTGCCTGGAAATGTCATGGAACATATCCTCCTGGAAGATATGTTGGTGACACATGCGAGATGAGGAGGTGGTCTGAGACAGCCAGCATAACTTCACCAAGGACAGATCGTACCTGACTAATCTGATGGCCTTCTATGATGGAGTGACGGCATCAGTGGACAAAGGAAGGGAAATAAATGTCATTTATCTGGACTTGTGCAAGGCCTGTGACATGGTCCTGCACCATATCCTTATTGCTAAATTGTAGAGATACAGATTTGGGGGGTGAACTATTAGGTGAATGAAGAATTAGTTGGATGGCTGTAGCCAGAGGGTTGTTGTCTTCCAGGTGGAGGCTGGTCAAGGGTGGTGTTCCCCGAAGGTCTGTCTTAGGACTGGTGCTCTTCAGCATCTTTATCAAGGACAAAGATGATGGGGATTGAGTGTACCTTCAGCAAGTTTCTTGATGATACCAAGATGAGTGGTGTAGTTGACATCATAGAAGGAAGGAGCAACATCTGGAGGAACCTGGACAGACTCAAGAAGTGGCCCCAGGAAAACTTAATGAGATTCAACATCATCAACTGCAGGGTGACTTGGGTCAGGGCAGTCACAGGTGTGTGAAGACTGGGAGAAAAAATCATGGAGAGCAGTCCCATGGAGAAGGACCTGGGGGTCCTGGTGAATGACAAATGAGACATGAGCCAGCTGTGTGCACTTGCAGCCCAGAAGGCCAACTATATCCTGGGCTGCACCAGAAGAGGAGTGGCAGCAGGAAGAGGGAGATGATTGTCTCTCTTTACCTGTGTGAGGCCTCATCTGGAGTACTGTATCTGGGTTTAGGACCCCCACATGAGAAAGACAAGCACTTCTGCTGTGAAAACAGCCTAGGGGAGCTGGGCTTGCTCAGCCTGGAGAAGGCTTCAGGGTGGCCTCATAGTGGCTTTCCTGTACTTAATGGGAGCTTATAAACAAGATGGAGACCAGTTTTTTGCACAAAACAGGAGGGAAGTGTTTTAAACTAAAATGGGGAAGAATTATCTTAGATGTTAGGATGTGAATTATGTGAATAAAAATCATCTTAGATGTTATTCTTAACTCAAGGGTGGTTGCCCAGAGAAGTTGTGGATGCCTCATCCTTGGAGGTTATCAAGGGCAGGTTGGATGGGGAAGACTGGGAAGACATCTATTGGGTGGCAACCTGCCTATGACAGGTGGGTTGGAACAGGATGATCTTTAATGATTACAAGTGATTCTATAATCAAGTATGGGTATAACATTCAATGGGTACTTATAGCCTAAGATTCCTTTTACCCCACAGTAATTCACAATAATAGAGAAAGCTCACAATCTCAGAAAAGCATGTAGTATTGAACAACTCAAATCTCAGCTAGCTGTTTCGGAGGGGATGGCATTTGGAAAGAAACGCTGAAAAACTTTACTAAAGGTGGATTCTTTCCTTCATATCCCTTTAAATTGCCACAAATTTCAAACTGATTTTGAAAATTGGTCCTATGAATAGAAAGAAAAGGGAGATACAGGCAGGAATTCAAAGAAAGTTAAGTCCTCATTTAGTGGAAGGAAAAAGCCAGTATTTATATGGAAGAGTTTTGGCAAGTGAGCTCTGCCTAGGCTAAGGAGTGTTGAGGTCAGAGCTCACATAGATTTACAATAGTACATCTCTACTGGTACATTCAGTTGTTAGTAATTAAAAAAAAAAAAAAAGGATTAAGTTTCAGCTGTTGCTTCGCCTGAATAGCTTCCCAGGGAAAAGCAGAAATGAGTGGGAGAGGGAGGTGTGCTGCAGAGGCTTTTAGTGATGGTGGGAGATGGCCTAGCTAATGTGTGTGCACTTGTGTGGTTACTTAAAATAGTAACTTTCCCAACTGAGTCAATATGAAAATGCTTTATTGAAGGCTTAGAGAGAAGAAATGTGCAAAAAAGTCTCCTTCAACAGATGTTGCTGCCATGTACAGACATATATGGGGGGGGGGGGGGGGGGGGGGGGGAGAAATGCTGACCCTGTCTCTGTTGCTGTGAGATGGGAGAACCTAAAAAAGACAACATGATAAATATGTCCCTTACCTTCCACCATGTTTTATTTTACTGCAGCATCTTCATATTTTGGGGGGATGTTGTGAGCAAGGCACAGCCCAGAAAGATCTGTAAGAGAGTGAGAACTGGCCACTGAAGAGTTGCTTGTAGCCAGCACATGCCCTGTGCTCTGAGGCCCCTGGTGAAGGTGTGCTTATTGGCCTCTCACTCACCTAGTAGTTGGCCCTGGGAGCTGTCAATGGGCCCAATACCCATGCTTAGAGTCCTTTCTCTCATAAAAATAGGATGATGTTCTCTGGCACTGTCTGTGTTACTTAAAAAATGTAAAATAAAAGATATAAAACAAGAACAAGAAGCAAGAATGCCATTACAATGAAAGACGAGAAATTAGCCATTATATTAAAAGGTAGATTCGGGGAAGTTAAATGCTTGTCTAAGATATATTTTTGTTGCCTGTGATTTCTGACTTTGAAGTGTTTTCTGGTTAGCAGACTGATCTGTCAAACTGACTGCCAAAACACCCTCCAGCAACTCCCTGCAAGTAACTCCTTTAACAATTTGTCCTACTATTTGCCTTCTCTGGGGTTCAGATTGACTTGGGACTGAAGGTTCTCCCTCATTCTACTTTATTCAGAGTTTAGGTGCAAATGAATTAGCCTGTGAAACTTTTCACAAAACTTTACATGTGATTCATTTACCACATTTATCACTTCATCAGTGCATTTTCATGAGTTCATTTTTATCCCATATAGTTTCCCTTTTGTGACTTAAAATCCTTTTAGAATCTCCCATCCAGATGGTAGGACATCATTTGTCTTGTCCTTTTTCTTGCCACAAATCCAACAACATTTATGAAATAGAAACATGCCTTTTCCCGGCAAACACTTTGAATATCTGTATTTAGGAACATAATTCTTTCAATGCTGTATAACCTCTTCAATGATATTATTCTGATGTCTGATCAAGAATGATGGATATGGCTCTCTGAGAGTCCTTGATAGAAATTAAATATAATGATAATAAATAATCTTGGGGTAGCAGTATGTCCAGATCTTGAATTACAGCTTGGAGGATTAGTGATCCTTCAGAAAATAAGTTCTACTTTTAGCCCCATTAGTACTTGGAAGAGGTGTCTGTAATCGGAATGGGTTGTTTATTAGCTGTTTTCCAAAAGGGTAATGCTTCTCAGAACCACTGGTATAATGTATCTGTGCCTGGGCTCCGTGCGAGGGATGTGAACCCATGTGACAGTCCTGAAGGCTCTGCTCAGTGATGTGCCACAGCAGCTCAGTCACTGGAAGGAGCTTGTAGTCATCAAAAATGACAGACATTGTAATTCGCCCTAGCTTTACTTTCATCAAACCTGCTTTGTCAGTCATTGAAAAACCATCTGTGAGCTGCTTAACCTTGGAGATCATCTGTTCCTCCTGGTTGCCGAGGCAACTTCGTGCTGGGAGGTGTTGGAGTGGGTATAAATCTTCTGGTGGAACCTGTCTTCTTGGGTCACAGTCCTGGCTCACTTGCAGTATGGTGTTGGTTTTTGTTTCTTCAAGGCTGTGAGGAATGCACTGAAGTTAATTTTTACTTGGGATTTCTGTATATCTAAGTCTCTGAAACACAAACATTGTTAAACACTTCAGGCAACACTCTGACTTCTACAATTTTCTTTTTCTTATTCAAATTATTAACAGATTGATTCAGCAATGCATACAATGAGTTGTGTAATTCTGCAGATGGAATTGTCATAGGACTGCAATTGCCAGGTGAAAGTTGGAAAATTGGAAAAATGCAATTTAAATTTTTCTCCTGATTTTACGTTTCCCAGTAACTAATGAATGTGTATAGAAGTAACACTTCTAGTTGCAACACATTGCACCTGGAAATGTTTCTTTTTCTTTCCGTTCTATTTACTGATTTTAAGATGATAAATAATAGCATAGGAAGAATTTTCCTAAGCATGACAAATGCTTTATATAGATCTGTTGATAAAACATGAGTGCAGAAAAAATATTTGAGCTAAGGGAAACATCAGTAAATACAAGTCAAACACAAGCTGAATGCTAAACTAACGTGATGCAATTGCAAACAAATTAGAAACATGAGGTTAGCTCTGTCACTGCTTTTGTTCATCCCACACCTCCAGGTCTGCCCACAGTCACTCACATCTCTCTTTTTCACATCTCAGTGCCTTTCACTAATGACCAGGGCTGAGAATGATTTTGGAAGGAGAGGAGTAGCCCACTTTGCAAATGACAAGCAATATATGAAAAGCTTTGACAGGACTTGTAAATATGATAAGCATTGGGAAGAGGGCTTTTGCTGTAGCATGACAGTCAACAACACTGCCTGTAATATCAGATTATGCACAAATTTATGGCGTGGGTCTTGTTAATGTTGGCATTCTTCTGCTGGTTTGTTTTTGCATTATGTTGGATTATCTTATTGCCAGAGCATAGTTTTCCCACAGTTGCTGCTAAGATCATACCTTCTGACATATTAAAGATTTTCATCAAAAAAAAAAAAGCTTCCAAATGTTTGGAAGGCTGGATTCAGTCACACGGGCAAGCATGATTTTAAGGGGTGCAGTCAGGACTGCAGGTTTTGGTACTGGTAGACCAGTGTAAGACCAGATCATGCAATTTAATATAGACTCTTGGGGAGGTACAGGCCTTCACTTGAAGCATAAACTTTGGAGTTCCTCCTCCAGCTCTCACCCTTCTTTATTGTACACAAAGTATTGCCATCTGCAGTACCGTACACTGAATAACTCAAATAGAAAAGAGTGAAGATGTCACTTTGGGGTTTATGTGATTCAGTGTAGACCTCTAACTCTGTACTTGTCACTGTGAGTTCCTTTTGTAATCATGCAGAGAAATGGACACTTCTAGGCATTATTCATCTAATCTGCAAAGCAGTCAGCTGTATTAGGTTAGATGAATCACATCCTAGAAGCCGTTGTGGGAGCAAGAAGTGAGTGACTAGCATAGACAGCCAACTGCACTGGAGATGTCTGAAGTCAGCTGAGATGAGTCTATTTATGAGAATTGCCAAGACTACATGAAGCTATGGATCAAAAGCACGTTTAGGTTAGCTATTGCATAGATGAATTCACCTTATTCTTATCCTTAAACGGGGCTCAAAGAATTTATTTTTTTTTCCAATTTAATTTGCCTCTCATGCTACTCAGTAATTGTCCTAAGCTTCACGTATGACCCGCTGATTACTGAAATGAAAGCTTCTATGTATCGAAATGCCATCAGACCTGAGTCATTGACAGGACATGCGAAGTTCTCATTTTCTAAATAATTCCTATGAAGCATTAGTTAATCTTCTTTCTAGCAGCACAGTTTAATTGGCAACTTATCAGCAATATTCCTTGTAGTCGTTTATTCAGGAAGCGTGCCTCCAGTTTTAAAAAATGGTATTGACACATTATCCTTAGAAACCACGTTACAGCCAGTGGAGTGAAACTGATGTGGAGTAAAAATAAATGCTTAGTTCCACTGTTATGCAACCAGCTGTAGGAAGAGGGATGAGGCTCCCCCTTGTCTCTGTTTAGAAGGCTATCCCTACTCTCAGGATGGAATTAATTGGACTCAAAATATATCTCCAAGAAGCTGAGATACATTATAACCTATAGGTGCATGATTCTGTTCTTCGATGATTTAAGAATCTCAGCAGAGGGTGTTAAATGTCTGCACTTGGTTGGATGGGTCACATTCTTCCAGTTTAAATGGAAAAATGTCCAACTTGACATGGAGGAATTTGTTTTGTTGTAAGTTCTAGGAACGCTGTTATTGTGGTTTTAGTTGTTATTTGTCCTTTTTTTTTTCCTCCTTTTTTTTTTTCAAATGCTTTGGCATCTTTTCCAAGGTTAATGTTATAGACATGCTCATCCTTACAGAGTCAATCGTATTAAAAACAAATCCTGTACTGGAATTACCAGTTACATAACCTGTGAAGCCTTTTATTAAGGACCAGTTGTCATAACTTCTAGCATATATAAATCATCACTGCTCTACTGGTTTCCATGTGTGTGTATCAGTTTGTGCCAGATGAGCACCTGGCCCCAAATGTTCAGCACATGCTTCTCAAGATGCTATTAAGAGTGTTGTGAGAAAAAGGATTATGTTGAATGCTGGTTTATTTTTGTATTGGTTGATTCACAAAAGGTGCATTGAGAAATGCAAATAAATTAAAACGTGCCCTTTATTTATTTAATTTATTTATTCCCTAGCTCATTCAGTGATATTGCTTCTTGGATTTTAGAGCAGGGAAGTCTGAAATGGAGAAACTGCATTGAAGTTTGGCTCATGGGACCTGTTTGATTTTTGTTATGTTATTTCTAAAAGGGCCCACTGAATTTCTTGAGAGTAATGAGTTACTGGGTGTGACTTTGAACTCAGTGTCTAATGACATGTGAATAACTTCAGTAGCATGCCTTACATAGCACAGATGAATAACAAGGCCGTTATGCAGAACAGTACAGTCTGAAACAGGAGTAAGGGAAAGATCCAGCTAAAACACATGCAATGGGGTGGAAACATGGGAGTGTAAGCGCTGAGATTATCTAACATTTCCATGTGTGAAGAAATGGTATGGGGTGGCTACCACTTCAACTCCTCCACAGATATTGCCTGATATTTTAGATATGCAAGGTTCTATCCCTGTTTTGGAGATGTGAAAACTAGCAGAGCATAAATAGCTGCTTTACTCAAATTCAGTAGAAACTTTCTAAAAAGCACACTGGGATTGAGATGAAAACCTATGTTTTTAAAAGTGGTTGCTGATTACGGACGAGCAAGTAGTGATAGCTTGTACCTGAGTTTTAGAGACGGTGATATCTGTAGTTAAGCCTTCAGAATGATCCTCACTTTGAAAATACAGCCCTGCACACCTTGGGCTTAAAGCTGAAGGTCAGTAGCTATGTATGAAGAATGTCTGTTAGCAATTTGCCCACCTCCAGAAATCAAATTGGTTTTAGTGGTAGGATGTAAATTCACAAATGATGCCCAAGACCATGTTTATACTGAATCTGGAGCTTCTCACTGCCCTGCAGGTTTTTTTTTTTAACCCTTAGATCACCTTTTCCAACCAACCTCATGAAAATAGCAATTAGAACTGTGAAGGGCTCCTCAGTCTGAGTCAAAGCTTATACTGCAAAAAAAAATCCTACCTGCTCCTTTTAAAAGTGGAGATGCTCCCCTCTCCTATGATCCCAAGAGAAAAATGGAACAATGAATTTTCACAGAGGCCAAGCTGTCCTGTCAGTGTGTGGTGGGCCCTTCAGACAGCAGCATTTCAGCAAGGCTGATGCTGGACTGTACTCGGCCTCTGTCTTCTAAGTTCAGGCTCTGGGCTCTGTATTTGGCACTTTTGGAAAGATTCAGAATGGTATCCCTTTCTTTTCCCCACTGTGTGAAAATGAGTTTGGAAATACAATAAAAACCCAGGTGGATGCCAGCTTTGCACTTGCAGTGAGCCTCTGTAGGCCTGGTATGGATGTTCTGGGTGCTTTCTCCATCCACTGAAACCACTGCCCTCCCTTCTCCCTTCTGATGTCCTGATCTGCTTGGGGCCTGCTATGAAACTTCCTTGGTCTTGGTCATTAGAGTTTTGTTGAAATGGTCTCTGCTGTGCACTGTCTTCATCAATGCTACCAGTGTTTATGATCCAGCTGCCTGCCTGGAATTAAGGGCCGGAGCAATCTGCAACAGTTTGTCACAGGTCTGTGGCCCCCAGCCTCCCTGTACTGGGTGTCCTTGCTCTATTCTGGATCAAAGCTATGGCTGGTGCTGTGATCTATCTCATGGCCATGAAAAAAACATCTCTGGAAACAGAGTGGGGGCACTTTGGTGCTGGAGGGAAGAAGGAGATGGAGTATTCCCATTGATGTGCTCAGCTGTCATCAGAGTCACTCAGCCAAAGGATTTTTCCAGGCAGGATCACTGGGGAATAATTTGTTCTTTCAGCACCATTAGTCTTACCATGGTGCTGTTTAAAGTGCAGTGCAGATTGATAAGGAAAAGTTGTCTCTTTATCTAAAGAAACTGAATTTCTCCAAAGTGTTTGGAAGATAATTTGGATGCCTGAGAGCTTTTCAAAAGCTGGAGTCACAGTCCTCTGAATATCAGAGGTCTGCAGCTGGGCAGAGGAAAATCGAAGCACAGCAAATGAATATACTGTTACTTTTGAATATGTCATCAGATTTAGTGGACAGGCTTGTAGTGCTGTTTATCCTGTGGCACTTACTTAAGATTCTTTCTCTTACCATCATTTCTTTTTGGTGCAATTAGAAGAAATTTTTATTTCATTATGAATCCAAGGTCATTCCTATACTCTGAACACTTGCAAAGGCAAAGAGAACAAAGCAGAACTCTGCCCTTCCCTCTTGACACCAAAAGACACTTGACACTTTATTGATGTTAGGCTGAAATCACAAGTAATGTTTGCTATATGTTACAGATGGCTGCATAAAAGCACTTCTCTATATTTATTAAGGCTAATCTCAAGGCTTGTTTCAAGGTGAAGCTACAGAACAGTTTTTAAAATTGTCATTAAATCATTAGAGACCAGCCCATGTGATGCAGTTTTCACATTGATCTCCTACTGCCAGCAGCGCTGACATGGGATGGCATGTGGAAGCACCATGACAGCAGCAAGTAGCCCCCGAGCATCCCCTGCCACTGGCCAGTGCCAGCCATAGCTCCCAACCAGCAGCAACATTCATGGTCTGACGTGGGTTGCTGAGCTGGGTAAAACCAAGCGAGAAGTGCAGAGGAGGGCTCTGTGCTCATATGTGGACGTGAAAAGGGCAGAGCAGGGAAAGAGGCATAGATTTGTTGTCCAAGGCTTCTGGGTCCCAGGAGAAGATCTCTTGGCCAACTGCTTCAATCTATTTTAAATACCATGGACGTCTACGAGAATCCATTGGGAATCTTTACCGTGATACAGTGAGTAAACTAATACATCTGTACTTCATACTTTAATGAGAGTATAAATATTTAAATCCATGCATACTTTGCAAGGGCAATATGGTCGGAAATACTCAGGCCGCTGTACCCTTAGTGATAAGACATGTTTTGAAATAATTTAGTTAAACATTGAAAATAGCTTGACCTTTGAGTTAAACAAATCTAAGTAGCATTTCAACAAGTGGTAACATGGCCATCCTAGATAATTTATTGAAAATGCCACAGAACTGCAACGAATTTCAGGAAGTAAAGAAAAGAATCGGGCACTTTCTTTGTTCAAAGAATACTGACCCTCTGAGAAGTTTTAAGAACTCCTTAGCTATTTTAGCATGCATCTATTTATTTCACAGCTGGAAAATGCATTTGAAGGATCCTGAAAGTTATGGAGCTAATTTCCCATTGCACTAGAAAGCATGATTTTCTTTAAAGAATGAGTTCATATCCTAGATAAATTATCCAAAATCTTTCTGTCTTCTGTGTTTCTTGGATCACAGCATAGCAAATGTTTGTTTAAAGTGTATCTCACTGCATTTATACTCAAAAAGGCTGTCCAAAATTTAGAATCATAGAATGGGTTTTAGGAGGGCTGAGAGTTGACGTGCCTGGATTCTGCTTCCACTGCTACCAAAGACTCATGAGGTAACTTTATTTCATTTTAATGTTTTGATCCATGGTTTGTTTGTTGTTTTTTTTTCATCTCTGAAAGGGGGTGTAAAGCTGGAACTTACTGAATAGCACTGTGGGAGAAAACTTAAAATTTACATAATCCGATTCTAATAGTCAAGAACTGTAAAGCTTTGCATCAGCTGGTTCCTTTCTACTTGAATAAAAGTTTATTTCCTTGTGGAACTATACTGCAGCTGAAACAATCTTTTCTGGGTCTTTCAGTGGTTGTTTTGTTTCATCTTTTTCTAAATTGTTTACCTTTTTAATGGCTATTTAATATTCCATAAGTGAGCCAAAATAAGCTGAGCCCAAGGATATCTGTATGCTTTTGTTTACCTCATGAACAAAAATTGTATCATTTTTTCTTACTGCATTGTTTCCTTTTCATTACTCTTTGTCATCTTCATTTATCAAGGCAAGCTTTAAATCTATGCTGGAAATCCCTTTGAATAAGGACCTTGTCTTTGCAGATCTCCAGTGAAAAGGCTGGTGTATTCTGTGGCACTTTAAAATAACCAGGATTAGAGGTAGTTTCTTTTTCAACTTAAGTACGTCTTTCATCCTCTGCTTGCACTCAACAGCAGATTGGCCACCGCTGTGGGGTCAGCTTTCCTCCTCACATTGGATGCTGCAGATGAATACAAAAACTGGCCTGACTGAAAAAAGAGAGATCAGAAACCAAAAAAAAAAAAAAAAAAAAAGAATAGCAAATACAGAACTATATTCATAAACAGTTCCTCTTCCTCTCTCCAAAAAAAGAAAATAAAAATCAAGCTTGGAAGAGGCAATGCAGTGGGAATCCAAACTGGCATTTTCCCAAGAGCAGGAGAAGGGGCAGCAGCTTGAGCTGCACACACATGAGGGACCTGCCCGGGGTGATGCTGCTGTGGATGCCTGCGGTCTCCCAGGGCTCCCAGCACACTGTCTTTCAGTCCTGCTGAGCTGCTGCGTAAATCGAGGCAACTGCTGCCGGTTTGATGGGGCGTAGCAGCTGAACCCCTGCAGGGAGATTTTCCAAAGAAATTGATGGAAAGAGGGGTTGATACTACATACTCCTTCACATTTCAGTGGGGTTGAAATGCGTTTGTAAATTCATACTCTGTCGGTACGGGTGAAGGGAGCTCTTAGCCCAAAGTCTATGTACGGTAGCTACTGTTACTAATGTTCATAAGCAGTGGAGTTATACTCAGGAGACTTATAACAGCTCATCAATTTTTAATACTATTTTTAAAAGCGTAATTGTTTGAACATATTACGTCAGAACAAGAGAAGCCTGGAATGAGAGGGCAGCGGTTGTACAGGCTCCACAGTAGAGCCATGAATAAGCAGGAGAGCTCCCTATTGTGCATGTTCCTTGCAAGGCATGAAGAAAGCTGGCAGGTCTTGCACAAGCATAAGTAATACCAGTTAGGTCTTTGGAGGCTTAGAAAGAAAGGAAATATTCAGAAACAGTCATTACAGTCTCTGTTCTTTCACTGTCTGGATTAGGAGTGGCAGAAATAAAAAAAAAAAAACTGATACACAGCAAACTAAATGAGGCCTCTTTTATAGGCATCAAGCCCCTGTATTATTTGCTGCAGACCCAGAATTCAGTCATTAGAAGGCAGGTTGAGCTTTTTTTCAGAGAGCCTAGCTTTCCCCTGGAAGTCAGTAGTGCAGCTCCCTGACTAGGCATGTTCTCCATGATATAAATGGCAGCCCTCATCTGTGTGAAAGCATTGTTGCTTTCAGAATGAAGGCAAGTAAAAGAAAAACATAAAAAGCCACCATGACTGGACAAAATTCCCAACACCACAAAGCAACAACAGTAACAATGACAACACAACAACCAAAGGAAGCAGTATATTTCATCATCTTCCTTGTAATCCTTGAGCAGTAAGTAAGGATCACACCAGTATGTCAGAATGTTTTTCTGATTCCATTTCTCACACGCTCCTCTCTGAGAGCTCATCAGGTTGGCTGTGAAGTGAGCCTGAAGGAGATTAAACAGGGGAGTCAGCCTTTTGGAAGACAGTGTGGTTTCTGTGATTCGGCAGCAATAAGCATCTCCCCTATGCATTCACACAGTGCTGTCCCCAGAGCACCACTTCTGATTCATGAAGCATCATCAGAGCAGGCGGCCCTCCATGGACATGCTTGGAAGATGACAATCTCTGGCAGTGACGGCCTGAGCTGAATACACTTCAGGAGCCAGTTAGTATCAAAGTGTGACAGAAAAGGCTCACAGTATCAAAGAGCTTCAAAATCAGTGACTCTTGCTGCTCATTTTTAAACTTTCAAATTACAGGAAGGCAAGTACTTCCTAATTTGAATCTCTTTGAGAGTCCTAACTATGTAACAGAAAAGTGGGATGTAGTTCTACCTTTGCAATAAAGAAGGACTAGCAGTCATAGTGGCTCATCAAATTTAACAGTCCTGTGTTTGACCATGTGCTTTTATTAACTTTTCAGTCAGAATATCTTCCCCCACAAAAGACTTCCCAAGACACCTAAGGTTGTGTCTGCTCTAGCAGTTTAGTTAAGATTAGGAGTGTATTTGGAAGCAAATATCCTGTCCTATTTACTGCACCCTGATTCTCAGTGTGAAGTTGTCTTGGAGCACACAAACTGGGTGCCCCTTTGGTGAAAACAGATGATGTGGTCCAGGTAGGCAACTACTGTATCCCAGACGCAATAAGAGCTAGTTTAAAATAAAATCCTTGAAGTGTGCATATGGTGGCCCTTATCTCTGCATCCACTGTTTCACTCAATGGATCCAGTCCAACCAAGCTGCGCCACTTGCTCATGCAGAGATGCCCTGGACTTCTAAAGAGGACAGTCAAAATCGGGCTGGCATTGGGCCAGATCAGCTATTAGCTTGCCAGCCTTTGCAGCATTTGCATTGAGATTATGGAGAGGTGCCTAGCAGGAAATCTATGACTGCAGTGTGAGTGGTGTTTAAAGCAGTTTTTAGCTTTAGGTTAGATGAAGGTTTCCAAAAGAGTGGTCATAGTGACTGCTTTTGCTGCTGGATAAGATGTGCTGTTCTCTTTCTCTTGCTCATTGTGGTTATGGGGAAGGCTGTGTCAGGACAGAGTAAGTTCTAGACACAGCCCATAAAACTGCCATTGAAAAACACTGTCACAAACCATACACACTGAAACACAGGCAAACCAGAGCATGTATTACAAACCTTGTCAGAGATATCATCTAGGCGACAGAACTTGAGCTGTGACCTTCTTTGGCTCACTGGGGAGCTTTTCTGCTCAATAGGGTCCTGAAATAGTTGACTTCTGGCTAGATTTAAATAAGCCACTTGTAAATAATTTTGTCATGTGTACTGGGAGGGAAAAAATCTGGCTGCAATTGATTTTGTTCCTGTACTTTCACAGCATATAGCCACAAGCCCTCAGTATTGACAAGCTTCCCAGTGAATTCATAGTGGCTGCCCTAAATGTTTCATGTCTGCTGTTTTCCTGAATACTGATGTTGATTAAACATTGAAAGAATTCCTCTCCCCGATTTTTTTGCATACTACAGTAAAGACTCTGAAAAGGCAGATGGATAATTCTGTCCTTTGAGCAACTCTTAATAGACACTTTAGTGAAAAGGCTGGGAATCTGATGGTGATGTTACGTTTGAGTCTACTGGAAGGTTTATATTCACTTAAATGGTTGAATACTGATATTATGGAATTTTTCGCCTCAGCCTTCAGTTCAAATTTATCTAAGAGAATTGTTAAGTGTGATTGTGGTTGACTTCTCATATTAGACCATTGGCCTGTCTTTGTGGAGGGATGGGGTGATCTCAGACATAGGCTACCAAGCTCCAGTTGGATAGGAGCACAGTGCTTGTCTTCGAACCGGTGACTACAGCTGAAAGCCAAATAAATCATTCTGAGAGGTGCCATATGAAGGTATATGAGGGAGGAACCTTGCGAAGTATCTTCTAACGTGGCATGAGGCATTTCAGTGTTGGCCCTGCTTTGAGCAGGAAGTTGGATGAGGGGCCTCCTGAAGTCCCTTCTGCTCTGAATGACTGTGATGGTGCTGACAGCACAGAGAAGAGAAAGCATGCTACAAGCAGCTTCTGGAAAATAAGTTTATATGCCTCTCAAGAACCGCAGATGTGTTATTTAAATGTAAACCAAATGCTATTTTATGATGTTGAAATCAAGAGCTGCAGGCAATTACTGTACAGGCATGAAAGACTGTATTAGTGAATCAGATACACAGTTACATTAGCAATCACTCATTTTGTCTCTTTCCTCTGTGGTGCTCTTCCTTCCACTTTAGTACCAATGCTTGGCAGTGACAGAGACCATAGGGGGAGATTTACTCTTGACAAAGTTAGTAAACAGGAAAGGCATTTTTGGCTTTGCATACTGAAAGTGGCCAGCTGTTTGCTGGTCTTTCTGATTAGGAGACACAACTGAAACACAGCTTTTCAGTGGTCAGGAGTGCTTAAACAGTGAAGGAAGCACTTAGCTGGAAGAGCTACAGAAAAGTATCCTTAGTTTATTCAGTTTCCACTGACCCTCAGTGTCCCTGTGTCACACCCTACAGTGTGACCCTGTACAACCTTACTTGGGCTTGCGATGGTCTGAATATGGCAGAAAGAAGCTTGGTGTTGACTGAGACACCTTGGTCTTCAGCAGCACAAACCAGAGCTCACTCAGAGCAAGCGAGGCCAACCATACTCTGTAATCCACAGTAAACACATTCTTGCTCCGCTTCAAGTCAATAGGATGTAAGTATTTTTTTAAGAGTTGTCTGGCACCTGCATCATGAGTCACCCTTGATAATGTGCCTTTCTGAGCCCAGTTTTCAAAGGTATTGACTGCTTGTGCTGCTGCTGATGGTGAGTCTGGAAGGGAGGGCTCTTTCCTGCAGCTCTGCAAATCAAGTCAAAGAATCAGACGTTACTAGCATCTGATAGCAGAATCGGTGGTCATTTTAAAGTGTTGTTGTGTATATTTCTGTGATTTCATGGTGTTTTTGCTGCAGAGCTGCTGAGAAGGAAAATGTTCATTTGCATGCTGCAAAGTATAGGCATGGAGCCAGCTCTGTGCTATTACAATATCTGATCTCTGTAACGCAAACACCTTTCTGAAATGAGTTAATGTTTCTGCCTATTCAATTCTGATTCACAATTCAGCACTTTCTTCACTCAAACACCCTGGGGAAGACTGTTAACTATATTTTTCTCTTTGTCTTTTATCTTTATTCCTGGATGAAGAAATTATTGGTTCATGTTACAGTCCCTTTCCCCCCCTTGCAGTAAATCTGCAACATTTTTCATTTTTGGTGTGCCGCGTGTTGAGTATATTGCTGTTATTTGAGGCTGAAGGTGTGAATTATTTGCATGAAGGACACTCACATTGCATGGTATGCACCCCATGGGGAGTACGTGTTGTTAACTGATCCATATCCACGCACACCACCAAAGGCATCAGAATGTGCTTTTCATCAGAAACAAAGAATTGCTTTAAGACATTTCACAGCTAAAGTACTTGATTTTTTTCCCTTCTGTTTATGAACACAGATCATAATATTTAATGCAGTCATTAGTAGAATCTCAGAAAAAAATTGTATCTGCTCTTCCCTTGCTGTCTGTGAATTGCAAACACTTTACAGAGTGACGTGGAAAGAAAACCAATTGACGTGGGTCACAAGGTGTGGTTTCTTCTTTCTGAGTGGATATGAGTGACTGTTAAGAGGGATTTTTCTTCTGTGAATACAAACTTCAGAATTATTTTTCTATAAATACCACGGAACACACAATTCATATTTATCACTTGTATTCCTGCCAGGAAATTTAATTGCTGTTCACAGAGAGCAAGTGAGGGGAAGCAATTTCATTTAAATAATTAAACCTTTCCAGTATGTGCTCTATGTGGAAAAAAAAACCCACAAAACTCTTCTAATTGGAAGAAACTTTGCATTTATCAGCACAAAGGCCAGTCATGTCTTTCTAATCAGTCAGCCTTCTTACGGTTTCTCTGACACAGCAGTTGTTCTCCACACCTGTAGTGTCCGTATGGACCCTTTGCTTTTCCAGAAGAACAGACACAGGAGCTAATTACTCCTGCAGCGATCCTCCAGGTAAAACCTGGGGAGCATTTGGACAGCACAGGCCTCTCCTCTCTCCCACTGGCTGCTGCTTAACCAGCATGCCGCGTAAGCTGAAATGCTGAATAAATAACTTCCCTCAAAAATCAATGCGTGTTATACGTTGCTCCTCCATTTAAATAACATCCTGTTTATCTAAGGGCTTCAGGCTGTGGCTGTCTAACATGAAGGCAAATTATCCCGGCTTGGTTTCAGGTCTAATTTGCAGGCTGGCTATGTTAGCACAGGCTATTCAGCCACCTTTTTCTTTCAAACATTTCTGCTTCTCTGCCAGATTTACCTCATTGCGAGTGACACTACAGGCTTGGGGCAGGGTGACTGGAAGGCTGCATGGAGGAAAAGGATTCAGGGCTGTTAGGTGACAGCCAGCTGAACGTGAGCCAGCAGCGTGCCCAGGTGGCAAGAAGGCCAATGGTATGCTGTGCAGCCAGCAGGAGCAGGGAGGTGATTGGCCCTCTGTACTCAGCTCTGATGAGACCACACCTGGAGTGCTGTGTTCAGTTTTGGGCCCCTCGCTACAGGAAAGACCTCAAGGCCCTGGAGCGTGTGCAGAGAAGGGCAATGAAGCTGTGAGGGGTCTGGAGCACAACTCTTACGAGGAGCAGCTGAGAGAATTGGGACTGTTCAGACTGAAGAATCTACAATCACCTGAAAGGAGGTTGTGGCGAGGTGGGTGTCATCCTCAGGTCCCAGGTAACAAGTGATAGGACGAGAGGAAACGGCCTCAAGTTGCACCAAGGTGCAACTCTTTTTTTCAGAGTGGTGAGGCAGTGGCACAGGCTGCCTGGGGAGGTGGTGGATTCCCATCCCTGGAGGTGTTCAATGACTGTGTGGATGTGGCACTGAGGGACGTGGTTAGTGGGCATGGTGGCTTGACGGTCGGGCTAGATGATCTTGGTGGTCTTTTCCAACCTTAATGATTCTATGATTCTATAATTCTGTGACAGCTTACAGTAGTGTCAGGTAGGGAATTTAAGGCCATATTAGCTAGTCCTTCCTTTCACTGGGGTACTGGAATCCTGCTGCAAGGTCCCTGTGCAGCTTTATCTGCAGAAGTCCCACCATAGTCACAGCTTGGGACACATGGCATCAAGGTGGCTCTGAGCTCTGCTCAGAGGGGGTTGCTGCTGCAGATATAGCTGCCTGAGCAAAAGCATCTGAGAGTTGGAGGGAGAGGCAGTTTCCAAATACTTGTGTTTCCACAGGTAGATTTTAGCAAAGAAGTCCCAGTTGCACAGCTTGCCTGGGGTCTTGCTGAATCCTGCCACCAGTCCTTGGGATCTGGGGCAGGGAAAAAAGGCTGTGTTTGGTCATGTTTTTGTATAGCATTAGAATTTTTATCTTTTATTGAGGGAAAAAAAAAAAAAAAGGAGGGGAGGGGAGGGGAATGATATGTTGTTCATATTGACATATTGAATCTGGGACAGCACAGCTCAATGGCTGCAAATGAACTTTGTATAAATGGGAAGGACACATGGGTGGTTGTCCAGTCCCAGTCTTCACCAGCTGTTGCTCACACAGGGCAGGGCACTCAGCATCCCACCTGTACCAACACTGGAAAACATTCCTCCAACTCTCAGTCCTTCAGCCATCGACAAGGGAAGAAGAATTGCTGCAGTTTATTGTGACTACTTAACATTTTAACTGGTGTTTATAAGCAAATATTTTACCCACAGAGAAAATAAATTTCAGCAGTCAAATATAACATTGAATTGAAAAAATACAAGCAGTATGAGGAAAATTGTATCCTTTTCTGTGTAAGAGCATCAGCAGCAGCAGGGAGAAAAATATCTCTTGCAATCTTTTTTTTATGTTGAATGTTATATACTTGTTTCTAAAGAGTTAAACTTGCTTTTAAAGGATAACAAAACACAAGGAAGTAATGCAGCCATTTCAAGATCTGCAATTTTCTTCCTTGCTGAAGGTCACGAATTTTGGCTCTGAACCTCACTGACCTAGTCAGGAAAGGACCTTAAAAAAATGATGTAGTACTGAGCAGTCAGTGTATCCCTGAGCATTTATGCATATGGGAAGGTTTCTTATAAATTAATTTCCCTTGTCTCTAAGAAGCCTTCTCTCTGATTCATATGGGTCAAAGAAAGTTCCTCTCGTGAAAACAATTTAGAAAATTCAAAGGTAATCCAATTCCAGGCTCTGTGCCATCCAGGTGCTTGTACCCAGCAGGAAAAAAATATCTTTTTAATCCGTTTTTGTTTTTATAATTACTTGTTTTTCTGCTTCCCAGCAGTTCTTCTATTCAGTTCAAAAGTTACCATATCCAATTATACCTTTTTGTCCTTGCTTTTTAAATCTCCGTGTCTCCTCGGCTATCTATTAACACAAGATTAATTACTTGATTAATCTCAGTTGTTTTCTCCTCTTCCACAGTGACAGCCAGTGACAGCAGTCACCTGTTGGCACATTCTGAGGCTTATGTGTGGCCAATATATACACGTGACTACGTGGGGGAAAAAGGCCGAACTAGAGGGAATGCAAGAGGGAGAACATTAGTACTGTACTTTATGCAGCAAAAGCCATGGCATTTTGGAAGCCAGCTTCCATGCATGACCATCTAATAGCATCTGATCTACGTGGCTTTGTATTTCATTTTTATGTAATAGAGGCTGACAGGAGGGGCACTTCTTGGCAGCTAATGATCTCTGCCATTGACCCAGCCAATCAGTCAGTAACTGGAAATATCTGACCTTTACGTCTTCCCTCCTTTGATGATTCTCTTTAATCCTATATTGTTTTAACCTTTCCTGTTGGATCTAATATCCTCTTCTTTGACATTAATGCAATGTGCCATGCTACAATGAGTAATTTATTTTTTTTTTTCCCCTGGATAGTTCTTGACAGGTATTGTAACCAAAAGGAAAGCAAGATTTCATCCTGAAAGCTCCATCATATTTACCCCGTCTTCTAATAATTTCTCTTTCTCTGTCTTACCTTTGCTGAAGATGCCATTAATTTGAAGCATCTGCAGCATCTAATCTTCAGAGCTCAGCTCAGGAAAAGTCTTGAATTTGTCGTGGATTGTTTGCTTAACGTCTGCCACAATATGAGTCTTTTAATCCAGATGACATAATGGTGACCAAAATTGAGTTTTTCGAACAAAAATGCATCAGTTGAAAAACACTGTAGCCTTTCTTTGGGAAGAGGATTTTTAGCTTTCACATGACCTGGTTTTATTGAAACGGTTATGAGTTCAAACAAAAAGCAATTTAGTAGAGTATATCATGTAGTGATTTCTATAAAACAACTGTTCTTTATAAGTCACTTTCTGAACAGCTGAATTTATTAGAACAAATTATTATATGCTTCTGGTCAGGGAGAAACGTTCTGATTTATGTAGGTAGATAGAAATACAAGACTAAATCTCATATTTACAAAGTGTGTACCCATGGTAAGTGCAGGTGCTCCAGGTCCCAGAGGGAGGGTTTTGCTCACTGGGGCTGATGCCTGGAAATGTGCAGGCATGGGGCGAACTCAGCTCTATGACAAAACTGATTTCCACAGTGATATTTTGTTTTCTCTACTGGTTAAGCCTTTAATGCTATTTCATATATCTAACAAAATATACATCAATCCACAAGAAAAGACAGACCTGTTTTGTATGAAAAGTAGCACAAGTCCCATGGCTAATGGTCAGCGGTCTCTGATATTGCTAGTAACATAGAGCCTCTAGCTAGAAAGATCCAGGAAGGTCAACATTTGTTAGTGCCATCCTAGTCTTCCTTCAGCGAAACTGAGTTATGCTGTTCTGCCCAGTGGTGAATCTGTGTGTTTGACTCATGTGACAAAGAGGAAGTTAGAGCCATTTATGAACTGCATCTTTAAGCAATAGACTTTATGTCTTGAGGCATTTGTGTAGGTTTAGATGACATTTCTAAACTGATACAAAGCTTACTGCTTGATGCCTTTTGAGTTACTATTTGTGAATTGAAATTACTGTGCTCAGTGAATCAGTCAAAAATCATCTCTCACTGAAAAACCTGAACACCTGAGATACCCCAATAACTTTCTATACTTAAAAGACCAGTGTTAGTATAACAGTGCATAAGCACTGTGCAATATTATTTAAGATTAGATTTTGTCCTATCAAAAATGGCACATGAACATTATGAGAAGAAAGATCAGCTTATTTGCATGAGTTTTATTATTATTAAACATTTTCTCTCAGTGGGAAAAATTACTTACAAATTCTGTTTAGTAGAATAGTTAGAGGTATCTCAACAAGATTGTAGAATTCACATTTATTAAAGTTTATTACATTTCCATTTTATTTCCTGTTGCTGAAGGCATTAGAGATCTGTTTTTTCCATTGTTTTCAGAGAACTCAAGTCCTCTTTGAGCATCATAACCAAACTGTGTCCATATTTTATATCTAGACACAATCAACTATCTGGGTATAGCTGTACCTTTGTGGGTACAGAATCAGGAGATAAATATGTAAATATATATTAATGTAGGCAAGGCCTAATTTGTTTAGAATGCTGACTAACTCACTGAAGAGTTACATGCTTGTAACACCGGTTGCTGTTTGTTTGCTTTTTTTTAGCACTGTTTTCTAAAAATTAAATAGCCTTTTTTGACCTCACACTTACCCAGCTTCCTAAGATTCTACTGACCCATTCATGTTTACACCCTGGGCTTTGTCATGATCTAATATATAGATTACACTGGTAGCATCACAGCTGTGATAGTGCAGAATGCAGCATGTACCTATGTTTCGTTAATATGGGCTCCTCCCTACAAGAAAGGCATCGAGGCCCTGGAGTGTGTCTAGAGAAGGGCAACAAAGCTATGAAGGGTCTGGAGCACAACTGTTATGGGGAACGGCTGAGGGAACTAGGATTGTTTAGTCTGGAGAAGAGGAGACTCAGGGGAGGCCTTGTAACTCTCTACAACCGCCTGAAAAGAGATTGTGGCAAGGTGGGGGTGAGCCTCACGTCCCAGGTAACAGTGATAGGATGAGACGGAATGGCTTCAAGTTGCATCATGGGAGGTTCAGGTTGGATACTGGGAAAAACTTATTCTCCAAAAGAGTGGTCAGGTACTGTAACAGGCTGCCCAGGGAGGTGGCTGAGTCCTTGTCCCTGGAGGTGTTAAAGAGACATTCAGATGTTGAACTAAGGGACATGGTTAAGTGGGGAAGTATCGGTGGTAAGAGAATGGTTGGACTAGATGATCTTGGAAGTCTTTTCCAGGCTTGGTGATTCTGTGATTCTAAGATATTAATGAAAACTTGTTGGTGTCATTATTTTAATGATTCAGTCCTACAGGCCATATATTAATACATCTAGAAAAAGTTCCAATATTCTTGATAATTAAATATTACATCAGGACTGTTTACATTCATATCATATTGCTGAAGCTATACATGCTTTTAGAAGAATGGGCTTCCTCAGGAATGACTCAGTAAAAAAAAAGGAAGACTGCAGTATTTGTAGAGTGGGAGAAGATGGATGGCCAAGAACAAAGATTTACTGGGGGAAGATTATAGCATAGATGCAGTCTCTGTAGAATGACAGTACTGTGGAACAAAACAGATGGCCATGTATTGGAAACAATGGTGGTGTATATGAGGCCTGCATAGCTAGGAAACTCATGGCTATCTCTTCTATGCCACCTTCTGAACTGAGCTCAGCTCTGCACAGACTGAGATTAGTTAAGTAACAGGAGTTGGCCAACTTGGGCTTTGCTCACCCAAATCTAGAAATGTGTTAGGCCCTGGAAAGCCCCCCCTTGCAGGCATCTAAAGAAATACGGACTTTTGGTTCTCCCTTGCAGACATTACATGTGTAAAACATCAACAGATAGAAAAGGCTGGCCAGAGTTGTTCATCCTGAGGGCAGACAATTTTCTGCCTCTGTACTTACTATGGTGGGAAAAAGCCCATAAAGATACAGAGAACAATTAGTCAGTGGGCCTGCCAGTGAGAGTGAGCCCTCATTTCTGGTGCCAAGCTGTCAGTAGGCAACACAAATAGGTCTTTAAAATGACTGGCCTCCCCCCAGCCCTAGAAATACGGGAAACAAGCCCAGTGTCTTGTTCATTGTATAGCCTTGATTCACGCAGTAGCCCTAAGCCAGATGCCTACCACCCACCTTCAGCAGTGAGAATTACAGCCACAATTTTGTGAGATGCCTCCAGATTGGATGACGAGAAACGCTGCCAGTGAGCTGCCAAACAAACAACTGCCCAAAGCCCGTGCTCCTGCTGCAAGGGAGAGCTGAGGAGCACACCTGAGCATGCAACTCATCTAATTAAACATTAACAAAATCCCTTGGAAGGAGGGAGCTTGATTCACCCTTCTGAATGTTTAAATTCAATCTGTAAGTGTTTGTTTTCCCTATTTTAGCTCTTTAATTTACTCCTCAATTTTCTTGCCTTCAAAATGATAATAAGATGTGCTAGATCTGAAATAGAAGTCTCCAAGCAGTATTTTAGCAATCTGTTAGGAGTTGTAATACCTATGGATTACCCTGTAAATCTAAATTATCGGCACTCGTGAGATTATTTCCATTTCTTTTGTTTTATTTTGTAATATTTCGAGTCAGTGGCTGCACTGCTGTTATTAACTTGTGGTATTTCCAAACCCTGGTAGGTGATTAGATCATTTACCATGTAAAATTCCAGGGTCCAAAGCAAGGTGGTGCTAAGCAGTGAAGCCATGGGAGCCCCAGCTGCTCTGCCTCTCCAGGATTTGAGACCTCCCTCACTAGATAAATCTCTACAGAATTTTAGTTTGTTATTGCAAACTCTAGTATTTTTTTTTTATTGATCTGTTGTTACAGAGATAAGATACAGAAAGCATTGGCGTAGCATAGGATGATTTTAATTTCTACTAAGAAGTTAATGACAAGAAACCAGCCTTTCCAAAGGCAGTGGTAGTTCACTCATTGCAAACATGTATTTTGAACCATTTTGAAGGAAAGTGTTTTTCTCTGTGAAAGTTAATTCCTTCTGATATTAGTATGAATCATTTATGTATCTAAAAAAATAAGATACTTCTCTGTATTAAAATGACAGCTGGCATTGGTGAAGGATAATCTTGCAGCTCAGGCACTCAGGAGATATGGTATTGCTACAAACTCATTGCTGATCCTCGGGCAAGCCATTCTACTAGATTTCTGGCCTGTGGAGTGAGATAACTCATCTTGCATAGCTAAGGTAGGATTTTCTTTTCCCCTCTCTCCACATTTTTGTGTGTTAAATAAATCTGAATTTCTTTATTTAGCAAACAAAATAAAACAACATCTTTGCTCGTGAAACAGCCAAACTGATTTAACCCCGAATTTCTGAGTATTGCAAAGTTCAACATTAATTCCAGCAAAGAGGAGAAGAAGACAGGTAGAAACTCAGTCACTCACTGCAGGTCATGAGGGTGTTGGTTTTTTTCCTGGGCAAGTAGAACAATGCTGGGGTTTTCTTCTGCCAAAGACTTTCTAGGCCTGGCTGCAGACACCACTGATGCAGGCAGTACTTGTTGTTCTGGAGAACTTCAGCAGAAATAATCACTGTATCCACATATCCAACCAATATGAACTGTTTCAGTTATGTCACTAACAAAGACAGGAGATAACCCCAGAATTCCTGATTCCAAGTCCTGTATTTCACAGAAGATAAAACCTCTTTCCCTTAGACACAGTATTTGATTATAATGTATAAAAATGTATTACTCTTGCTGTATTATGTCTATTTGGGGGTCATTTAATCATAGGCTTTGCTGAGAATCTTTCTGTATATACTTTTTTCTAAAAACCAAATCACCATAAGAAATAACTGATGAATTAAGAAGCACAGATTCTGTATCTTTCAAACATGCAATCTTACCAGGAGAAGTTCTGAGGATCCTTTATAAGCATAGGCTACAATGTCACCCTTCCTATAGTTCTGCAACCAAGGGCAACTCACCTAAAAGCAGAATAAAAGTGCAGTTTTCTTTATTATTTATCTTCCTCCCCTACTTCTGTTTTTCTTTCCCAAAAGGAGCTGCTGTAGAACATTTTTTAAAGTATGGTTAATTTCCCATACCAGACTGACCGGTATCAATCAAGTATGACTGAACATAGGTTTTAGTTTTCTGTATTTCAGGGAAGTCAGTTTAAGCTGGATATAAAAGAAAGAAGGAATTTAACTTAATCAGTTTAGCAAAGGATTCTTAAAACAATAGCCCCTCTGAAAATCCCAGCTGATCCTTTCCTTCCTCTGCTCTTTAATGGCTACTTACCAGAAATTCAGACAAACGTCCCAATTTGCCAGCATTTATGGCTTGTAAGGCTCTTTTTCATCCTTGTTCTTCTAATAGGGCAGTGAGGTCACTCCTAATCTATGACAACACTTGATTTGCCTACTTGCACCATGCTGACTGGTTGTTTGAAATTCTCACCAGGCTTTTAGCCACCTGTATGACCGGATGTCCCAAAGGGCCCAATGACACTGTGTCAGAGGAGGTTGATGCTGAGCACAAAGATGGAAAATATGGGAGAACCAATTTGGGATATTGAAGCAGGCTCATATTTTTTTCCCCTTCACTGTATGACACAATACTGACCAATCAAAAAAAAAAAAAAAAAAACTGTTTTTTTTTTTGCCTTTGGCAACTCTTTGTTTTGTTTGAACCCAGAGCTAGCATCACTCTTCAGACACAAAATTTTTAACTTTGATTAAGGAAAGCTTTAGTACCTGTAGGTGTTTGGGAAGCGATGAGATGCAGGTGCTAAAAATATTTATGGACTGAGATTGTGATTTATAAGTTATCTGGCAAAAGAACTCTCTTCTTTGCATTTCTTTTTGATCTTGACAGTATTCTTTGAAAACATCTTACCCAGATGGTTTATGTCCTTTATGCTGTCACCCACAGGATGTCTGATCTACAGCCCATGTTCTGCTCAAAGTCACCAACACAACTCATGAGAGGCTTGTTTACTTATTACATATCATGATCTAATCATATCACTGGACAGAGAAGGTTTAAAAGGTTAAAAAAAAATGAGTAGTTTTCAATTATGTGAGCTTCACATCTTTATAAGAAGGAAAATATGTAATATGAATTGCAACAGAAGAACAACTGACCTTAGAAAGCAAAAACAAGAGGTCAGCACAGGGACGCTTTCACATCCTTAGAACAACAAAGAATCTCTCATCTAAGCATTCTGTCTGCTCTTCAAAATACTGTTCATACGATCAGACATCCATGCACACTGTGGTATGTGTCCCTTTCACATTTTTGTCAGCCTCATCAACTGAGCTCAATAAAGACCAACGAAAAAATAGGAAAATCTCCTTATGCTTCTGCTACAAGGGTTACATTACTGACATTCACAGCAACATTGCACCAGGCTGAGATCTTGTCAGAGCTCATAAAACCAGCTGAGCCAGGTCTTATTGGCAGGAGGTGGCGAGTTTCCAGGACTTCCAGGTGCTACAGAGTTCAGCTGTGATTACAGCTGTGCCACTTCTTCCCTCTGAGCCAGCTTCTAAAGCACTGCCTAGCAGTATGATGTTGGTTTATAGACACAAGGTAAAGCATGAGTCCTGGGTGCAAAGGGTCTCTGAAAATCCCTTAAAGCCTTTGAAAAATCATAGTGTGACTTTTCCTTTGCCATGTACAGATGCTACTTAGGCTTCCTTCCTCTTCTGATAGTCAAGGTTCCTCCCTCTGCAGCCTCTGGTGAGTGTGGTGGTATGGTTTTAGAGGCATGGCTGGTAGGCTCTTACTTGGGCAGCTTTTTTCCTCTGCGTGGTCAGTATGAAACTGAGCTCCTCAACTTTCAGGCCAGCTAGAGAATCCTGGCAATGAGAGCAGGGAGACAGCATTTAATGAGGAAAATGGGTAACTTAATTACTTGAGAGGCAGAGCCACACAGATGTTTTGTGCATTACCCTAAACCTTTGTGTATTAAACTCATTTACCTTTCCACTCCATCACTTCAGTACTGACTTTCTCTCCGAGCTGTGATCTGTAGTTTCTGAAATCTTTCAGAGTATGTGTGGTTAACCATCCTTTGAGCGTTCCTACCTACCCCTGCAGACTGGACTTGAGCTGTTACAACTCAAATGACAGTACAGTAGGTAAAGTTTGCATTGATATAAGTAACTTCTCAGTGTACCTTGTATCTCCTGACTGCCATATTGGGTAACTGACCAGCACATGTACAGCTCTATAGTTCCTACATGGAAAGCAGAAGTTATGAATAGTAAATGCTCTGTATTCTCTAAATTATTTAAAGCAGTCTTTTGGTCACTATGAGATGGTTATAGTCTTTCCAATGCTACATATCAAACTGAAAAGTTGGGGTTTGGCAGTTATCAGCGTAATACAACTACAGTTTTCTGACCCTGCTGGATTTTAGATAGCACAATAAAGCTGTCACTGATTTAGGAATATGTGTTGCCCATTGTGAGCTCCATGTCAATATATTTTAGGGAGATGAGAGAAAAGCTTTGTGGATGGACTGCACTGTTGGAATAAAAAATCTTTAATGGAGCAGCTCTGAAAAGATATGCAAATGTTAAAAATGTTACAAAAAGATAGGATGAGGTGAAGTAGTCAACAGAGCAATTCTGAAATGGTCAAAGGCTTAAAAAAAAAAAAAAGCATCTATTGTTGTGATCTGTTGTTTATTGGGGTATCACCTCTGGATTCATGGACTGTTGCTAGGAGGTCCAGGAGTATTGTGGTGAAAGAAGAAAAGGAGTGAAGATTTGGATTGGAATGCAAATAACGTTTTCTAAGTTGTTTTGAGTGAGACCAATGTGGAAAAAAATTGCCACCTCCATTCTGTTCGTTCTTACCAGCAGCAAACTCATGAAAGATATAAACAACACAAAAACTAAGTGACAGAGAGCACTGCTTTCCAGAGCTCCTGCCATTGATCTCTGAAAACACGAGGATTCGCTCTACTTTTCTTCCACACAGGCTGATTAAAAGTTTTTGAGATTCTCTTTCACAGCTTTAGTGTTTTGAAAATGCTGTTACCCTCAGCTTAGATCTCCAGAGAACCATTCATCTCTTCCAAAAACAGGCATCTGAGATAGGTCAGCAAATGGTGTTCTATTAAGATGATTCTATTAACTATAAAGGGAGGGTAGACTTGGATATCTAACTTTAAGAAGTCTGTAATTAGATGAGACGATTTTCATCCATCATGCTACTGTCGTGCAATGTGTGCTCTTATTTTCTCCCTACTACTATATGAAATCTCATATTTTATGAGTTGGAAAAATACACTACACCTCTACTAATTTCTTAGTCCTGCATTCAATAAGAAGGGCTTTATTCTTACTTAAACTAGGCTAAGCTTTAAGTTAAAATGTGATCTACAAATTGAGCCATACTCGTAGATTTCTCCCTTTTTACAACCAAAGGCCAGCATACTCCAGGGGCATCGCTTTCTCTGTATTTACAGATGTAACTCACTGCAAAAGTGTCTGAAAACTCATGAAAAACACTGCACTTGTCACATACTCAGCTCTGGAGCCATATCTGATTCAAAGAATCTTCTAAATATTCATACGCTTATCCAAACTAAAATGAAATTTCACCTTTCCGAGATTCATCTGACATTGATGATAGTGGTGCTGTGAAGAAATATCCAATTATCCCACTAGAGATGAAATAGAATGAACATAGTAAAAACTGCACTTACAGATTTACAGCAATGTAATGCTATGAGCTTACCAGGGAGATGAGCAAAGAACATGGCAGACATTTTGCGTTCTTTGTACAGGGGCTGAACTCTACTGAAAATATACCGCTACAGCACTGTATGCAGAAAGAAAGGTAAATACTGTTCACCTCAAACCACTGCATGTGTCAAACTGAACAGTTGCCCTCATTCATTTCATATTATCACCCTGAGCCTCCACAGGGCCGGCACCTACATCCGCAGCTGTTTGCACAACCGCCCACCTCTCCTCCTCTCTGGGCCACAATAAGGAGAAGGGCCGCATTGTTTCCTGAAATAAAACAGTTTACTTTAATCCCAAACCTCCTGCAGTGCCAACATAATAATTCCCAGTTTTTAACCACATGTTGAACCATTTTTAAGGCAGTTGAAATAGCTGATCATTTGTTTATGATTACTGTTTAAGGTGCAGTCCTCAGCTGGGTTTATTGAGGGTTTGTTCACTTTTTTTCTCCAGTTCAAACAAATGTAGCCCAGAAAAATAAAGTCAGAAGACTTTGACCAAGTATTTGCTAGCCTCATTAAAACACACATATTTAGAGTTTTCTCTCACTCAGCGTGCTGCTTCTCCAAACAACCATTACGCAAGGTATGTTCACCTTCTTTCAAGGAACAGTTACTGCTATGTTTTTCCACGAAAGCCTACATCTGCTTTCTTTTCTAATTAACAAGCTCATTGATGCCTTCTGTGAGGAGGCTTTTCTCCATATCCTTTTCCTCCTATATTTTTACTGTCTCCACAGTACTTTTGATTTACTTGCATTTCACAGAATCGCAGGAGTTGGAAGGGACCTCAAGGTGCTTTTAGTGGCTACTTGCCCTTACCTCACACTTTGAGTACATACAGAACCTTGATGAACTGGCTTAAATTTGATGTGCAGCATGTTGCAGGCTCAAGTTATACAAGATGAGATTTACCCACTGCATTGGAATATGGTTAAGAACTTATAGTCCTAAAAATTCAACTGTTGTCAAATCATCCAAAATTCATCTTCAAGGAAAACAAGAATTGCACGATCTTCTATCGCATTTTTAAATGAAAATGAAAGCAATCACTAACGAATGAGTTCCCACTGATTACAGAGTTTTGCCTCCATTTCTGTGTCCTTTTGGAAAGAAAGTTGCTCAGCCATCAGAATAAGAATTTAGTAGTAGCTTTGATTGTGCATCACCCAGCAATGCCCTGTTTATATACATAAGAAATACATATATTTATTATATTGATATGGTGTTGCTAAGAACTGCTCAAGCTTTATGTCTTGATGAAGGAGAAAGAATTGTTTTATCTCACTCATATCTACTTCTATGTATAAACTTGATACTTACTAGAATAAATCTTAAAATATCAACTTTCCCAAAGGTTGAAACTACAAGAATTTAAAAACAATATTTCACATCGAAATTAGTAATAAACAATTCATCTGAAAATGGCATCAATCTGCTGGAGCATTAATACAGCTATGTTGAACGTGTGTCTAAAAGTATCAGTAGATTCAGGACTTAAAACTCGGAGTGATTTTCATAAACCTGTTCTAAACATAACCTTATTCCTACACTTGTAGAATACTATACAATTGTAAAGATGAGAATAAGCATTTGACATGAGTGGAGTGATTTTTATTAGCCAAATGCATTTTACTGCATTGGTTTTTCACTATGCATTCCTCCTCCTGCCTCTCAGTCTAGACCTAGAGCAGGTGCTGTTAACACCACCCAAAATAGCATTACTTTGACAGGAGGATCCTGCTTCTGTATTACCTGAAAAATCCCTATGGCGCTGTTGTAAAATGTCCTTATTTCCATCTCTGTTGTATGATGACATACATGTGCAAGATTAGAAGGAAAACATCTTCTCCTAAATAATAGTAATGGCTTTATCTTTTGGACTGTTTGACCACAGGGAAGCTCTTACTTTTGGACCAGCAAGCAGTGAAATCTTTTTTCCTATATCTCCTTGAAAAGGAATTCACTAGTTTTAGGTTGTAGTGTTTTCATGAGTTTAACTCTTGCATTTGACAGAAGGACAGAATTTAAACATTGAGGGAAGTCTTGTTTCTTTAATGATATTGGCTTTGGTTCATGCTCGCCATCTGTATATAGAGTATAAACATGAGGAAAACTATTTTGAAAGTAATCTGCTATTAAAGAGGGAATCATTAACATGTCAGCATGACAACTGATCCCTGCAGTTGCCTCCCAAAGATGGTTTCGTCATTATAACATGAGGTGACCAATTTTTCAAGTCAGTGTTCTATCCTTGGAGAACCTGAGTTATAGTGAACCACTCTAAAGGTGATGAAGTCTCAGTCCATTGTAACCATGTTTGTTATCCATGAGTAGGAATTGAGGCTTTATGCTACCCAGAGATAGAAGAGTGCTTTTAGCTGCTAGAGTGCTGAATTTGTGAAGCGTCCAGGAAAAGTCCCAGATCAAAACCTCATTTATTTGGTGTTGCAAATGGAGTCCCCTGGCAGTGAAAAGAGCTGTGATATGGCATGTTCTTAATACTGCTCTCTTTCCATCATTGTTACGTTCCCCATGGCATTATGGAGGAAGCTCTTATACCATTCCTGGGGAATGATCACAGCTGGATGCTTTTGTAAACAACCAGTACACTGATGCCTGAAGAAGGAGGAATTACACCTCATGCAACTGCAGGGCTAAGATCTCACTGGGAACATGAGGATGTGGTGGGATTGCATAGACACAGTCTCTTTGGAAAGGATGGCATGATGGGTGAATTGCCCTGTGTGTGAATGGGCACATATGTGCAGATGCGTGGAGCTCTGCTGTGGGATGCGTGATGAGCAAGCTGAGAGCTTGTGGGTCAGGATTAGTGGGTAGAGTGATATGGGTGACTGTGTGTCCGTAACAGATTTCAACAACAGCTGAAAGAAAACCAGTCAAAAAGCAACAGTCTCACAGTTTCCTATGGGAAGCCTGGCAGAGGACGTGGGGAAGAATTTTAGCTAAAGAGAGTAAACAGTGCAGCCTATGCAGCCTATTCTTTCATGGGGCATTATCCAGGGATCTGAGCAGGATTTGTTCTAACTTTGGACCTAGCTGACAGTGGATAAAATTTACAGAGTAAGAAACTTACCTACCATTGGGACAGAAAGTGATCCACGTTGTTGGTATTTTAGATGATGTCTCATAATTTTCTCCAGTGCCTTTGTATGGATATTGAGAAGAAAGAGTGATTGATGTTGAAGCTGGAGGGTCTTCATATCTAAGGCAAGTAAGACAAAGTGGGCCATCAGTACTCTGATTGCATTCTGTACAAAGGATGTTTTCCAGTTCAGTGCTTAACCATTAACTTCCTCAAGGTAAAATAACTACTCGCTGTGGTGAATACACTGAATGTTGTAGAAAGACAGAGAAGTCTTTAAATGGGCAAGAGTAGGTCATCTATCATGGCAGCCAAAATGGTGTGTCTTTTCCCTATCTTGGCCTGAAATTTAAGTGGAAGAAATGCCTAGGCCAGGTGATGAATAAGTTGATTGTGAGCAAACACAAATCAAAAGTGGTGGGAGTGCAGAAGTGACAGAAAAATGGCACACACCATCTAAAAAAGTCTTCTAAACTTGCATTAATAACTCTGCATTCTCAAGCAGTTTTTTTTGTTTGTTTGTTTTTTTAACACAGACATTACTATCTACTACTGAAATGTCACCTGGGGTCACATAACTGTAGAAAGAATACGGCATCCAAAATATGCAATATGTATCTATTTTGCAAAATTTCTGACTAGACACAATGGAAAAAAAGCAGGTATATTCAATATAAACTACATATGCTTCAGCACTTTGACATGTAAGGAGAAGTTGTAGACTTCAAGATAGTCTCTTATACCGTCTTTTCACACTGAACTACTAGACTTTAAAAAGAGGATTTTATATATTTGATGGAGATATAGCCACTTCTGTGTCATACAAACACACAAACATATGCATACATGGGCTGCTCTGAAAGTAGTGCATCCTATTTTATTATGTTGGCCTATGATGTCAGAGGCAGATGTTGGTGGTATGGCAGTAGAGTCTGAACCTTTCCACCAATATCCCATTATATTTTGTTGCCATGTGACAGATGGCAGCAGAAAGGCAGAAAGGCAGTCTGACAAAACGTCATCTGACATAGAAGCATGGATAAAGGAAAGTTGTACCACTGAATTTCTCCTCATAGAAAAAGTGGCACCTGTTGACATTCACTGATGCTTCATCGATGAACATTTCCGGGGAGCAAACAGTGGATGTGAGCGTGGTGAGGTAGTGTGTGGTGTATTTCAGCAGTGGTGATGGCAATAGTGGCTCATCTCCACTGGTACAGATGTGTACAACCATGGCATGCAGGCTCTTGTTCATTGTTAATGAAAATGCATAGCTAATCATGGTGACTATGTTGAGAAAAGTATTTTGTAGCTGAGAATTTGCTCTATAAAACAGTGTTATTTTGTTCTTTCTACCTATTGTCATTTCCATGGAAATAAATACAGGACATTACTTTTGAAGCAATTTCTGTGTATATGCATTACTTACATATACACAGTGATGTGTGAAGGTGTTGTAGTTAGGTGATCTTAGAGTAAGGAGCAGTAATTGATGCAACACAAATACATATAGGTACGCTGCTAATGTTTTTGTTGTTGTTGTTTCATTTTTAGTTGAGTGGCATCTATTTAAATTAGTTGTCAGTTAATGTGAGGGGGATAACGGATAGAAAGTATTCACAAAGTATTTTCTTACAATATTGCTCTCCTCTGATGTCTGGTGAATTTAGAATTTCACTTTTAATATTAGTTTACCTAACTGAGGGAAAGCTCTTTGGTCTACTCTAATGCAGTAGAAACTCTTGAAGTTACAATACTAAACTTTATTCTAGAGGATATTGTTTTCAGTGTTTTAAAATCATACTGGTCTAAAAGAAATCTGCAATGAAACATCTGCCTAATCATGTCTTTACAGTTATAGAGAGAAAAATAAAAATAATCCCCATGGTTCCAATTGCTGTTCTAGCCAACTGTCGCATACTTACAAAAATAATTAAACTATAGAGAAAGCTAGCTGTAGTGGGCTTTTGGAATTTTTGGTGCTTTTACTAAGACAACTGAGTATCAGAGCCAACTACTGAAACTACATTCTTCAGTGAATGGGTATTGCATTTACAATAGAATAGTGTGAAAAATATCAGCCATGGAAAAATGTCTGAGTCTATAGAGATCTTATTAGAGTGTCAAAGCAAAAGATCTTTCAAGTAAGTTACACTAGCACCAAAATATAAATTATGACCTACGAGTGAACAGAAACTCTTAATAACTAATACAGAAATCTGTCTTTTTTTATATCTGTTGTGCCAGCAATAGCCTCAATAATAGTAATGTCTGTCCTTAAATTGGCATGTAAGTACCAGTTCAATGCTTCTGGAGCAAATAAGCTCCAGCAGATTACCTGTGATGTTTGAAATACAGGCTAGGTATTTTAGAAGGCATTCTGACAGGGATCCTTCAGCTCCTAAGTCTTACCTTATTCTTGCAAGCTGCAGAAGAATGCAGTAGGCAGGGTGATAAAATAAGTGAAATCTTGTCTTCCTGAATGTTTTTACTGTTCTTACTATGTAAAGAAAGTGTGTTTTAAAGTTGAATTGAATATTGGAAGGTTTATGCATGGGTGCCAAGGATGTCTTCATAGGGCCAAGCATGGCAGCATGATAGTGATGGTGAATCATCTGTCCATTGGATATGCAAATAATTTAGACTGTATACAAACTTAAAATCTCTACGAACTAAATTACTAGAATCCCCAAATCAATTACAGAATAATAGTATAATTTTGTAAAAATACTTCTGACTTTAACCTTCCCATTGTGCTGGGACAATTGTTATGCTACAGCATTCTCAGCACCTGGGTAATATGTCATGGAGTCATCTGCGGCACTTAATAAAATACACTGAAAAAATCTGTTTCCTATCTCTTCCTTGAATTGCTGAATCTCTGTCCACCTCAGTGGTCCAACATCTATGACTGATGGATTCCACTCCGCACAGTGATTGCTCATGATCTGATATGAATAATTTAAAACTATAAATAGATGCTTTAACTCAGAACAGGCATAAAATTGTGTAAAATGCTTGTGTGAGCTCAGGCATATTGTGGGATACCAGACTATAAGCTCACATTACTCTGATTTATAGACAAGCCAAGCCATTGCTGATAGTTGGGGAGAGTTAAACTCATATGACTGCTACTTTCTCTGTCATTCCAAGGATTCTGCTCTGTAACTAGGCAACCATGCTATAGAGATCACTACAAAACTGTAATTTTAAAAATTCTTTAAGAATATTGTAGTTATTTCTCTACATTGGTTTCTACATTTCTCTAAAATGCTGCCAGTCACTGGTTTGTGTCTTCGGACTATACTGTCAATTTAGATGATTTTTTCATGTATTGTGAGTGATCCTCACTCACATAGCCTGCTTCTGCCTTCAATGTTCATCACTAATTACCAGTCATTCCATTTTCCACTTTGTGGGAGTACATCCAAACCAAAAATATGATCAGTTGTTCTTCTGCCCCAGTGATTCTTTTGTGTAGGATGCTGTGAAACTCGGTTTGATCATTTCTCCTTTTCTTTTAAGAGGTCATGAGTGTTCTGAGCTGTACTGGCACCATTGGGCTAATGACTCTTAACTCAGTGATTTCTCATTGAAATAGTGTTAAGGTCCGTCAGTTTTCCCACTGAGTGGGCCAAAATTCAGATTTCAGTGAGAACTGCAGTAGCGTATTTCTTGCAAAAGGCAGGGAAGTGATACTGGCAGGATGCTGATAATAGAATTTGTATCTGTTCCTCTACCCTATGGTTTTCATTAGGAAGCAAACAAGAATTGCAGATCAGTCAATATCTATGGATAGCAGAAGTTTATATCTGACATCTTTTGGGGAAAGTGCAGAGTGCGATGAACCTGAATACACGGAATGAATGTGGCATGAAGGTACTATCAGTGTTACCCATAGTTTTGTTACCCCCACATTGAGTTAGGCCAGTACAAACTTATGAAGCTAATACTCCTATCTGCTGCTCAGAAACCTCCACAGGGGAAAAGTATAGTGCCTATTTATTTCTGCACATGAA
Source organism: Gallus gallus (assembly GCF_016699485.2). Taxonomy (NCBI): domain Eukaryota; kingdom Metazoa; phylum Chordata; class Aves; order Galliformes; family Phasianidae; genus Gallus; species Gallus gallus. Next base: position 124,009,906 of record NC_052532.1, on the reverse strand, counting down.
CTTGAGTGTGACTGTAACTGTGCACTGTGTGTGCAGCCCTATATAATAATTCAAAGCATTATTTTTGACATAAAAAATCATCTAATGAATGAATGCAGGTGATGACTTTATGGATTGCATGAAAATCAAAAATATAATAAAGAAAAATAATTGCAAAAAATAATTGCAAGGGACGTTAAGCCTCATGCTTTGGGATTTAAGTTCACCTTTGCTCAGGAACTGGGATGAGACCTGCGTGTGTATGTGGCTGTGTGTATCCCATTTGCCCTTGTAGGGGTTCCTTTGAAGTGTGGCATTGAAACTGCCAGGAAAGAGAGGATACTGGATCTGGAGTCTAATCCAGCACATCAATAGCTGACTGCCCAGGCTTTCTGAGTTCCTTTGCTTTTAAAACAGAGGTATTAGCAGTGCTATTACTAGAATCCACAATATTTTCTTTTTCTCTGATAAGTTCAGTGTAAAGTGGTTATGAAATTTCTAGCAGCTGCTTGAGATTAGACCCTGTTAAGGAACTGTCTCATTTGTACCACTGCCAAAATGTTAGTTTCCACAGAAGTTTGAATAGACAGTGCTTCAACAAACACACAGTAATAACACTGTGAAGGAAGGAAAGAACAGTTGTCCAAGAAGCCGCTTTACTGTAGTATAGACAACATAGGCTGCTGGGTGACATATTTCTTAAAGCTTAAGACAGAGTGGTACTTGTATAAAGTTGGCAAAGTGATTTAGTTAGAAGAATCATATTCAGGTCTGCCAACTGCAGCATCCACTCTCCTCATAATCTTGCTTTATCTGGAACGCTCTTAGATCCCGCGTTTTAAATCCAAAGTAGCAGCAAAAATTATCTGATAACTCTAAGGCCATGTATACATCACCTCAGCACAGACTGAAACACGAAGTCTGATCTTCAGATGAGAAAAGTATCCATAACTTCCTCTGAAAGGGTAGAAGTGGCTAAAGGTAGGTTTAAATATAACTAACATTCACAACGATACATTCATCCATTTTCAAGACTCTTTACTGCATCTGAACCATCAAGGTACAATTTGAGATAAAAAGAAGTAATCAGATATTTAGGTGATATTTAATTAAGTTGTTCCTGAGAAGAAATGGATGAGTGCGTGGCAATTTCTTCTAGATAAGTAAGGTAGATTTAGATCGATTCATAATGGTTATTTAGGAAATAGGTTATTTACTTCCTTACATGTTGTATATATTTCTATAAAAATTAGGCTGACAGATCACAGAAAACTAATCCACATGGTTTCTGAAGTGCTGAAAGGGAATAAGGGAAATGCTTCCCTGTTCTGAAAGTGTTCTGAGACCTATCCACTATTTGCCAAACTCATCAAAATACAAATTTCTCCATGTCACTGTATCCAAGGTTGCCAGCTTACTTGTTTATTTTTAATCTTGTAATATTACCTGAAAGCTCTGATACCACTAAATGCATGTTTACAGCCCTCGGGTTTACAGATGAAAGCTTGAAAGCATTAACTCAAGGCTTACTAAAAGCTTAGAGACCAAAAGAGAAACAAAGTAGAATGCAGAACTTTTAAAAACCTTTTGTTTAAAGTCAGTCTTACAGTGTTTTGGGCTTTGATCCATGATCTGCATGTCGTGGTATATACACACAAACAAACTTTTTTAATAGCTGGTGCCTAGGTTTCCTTTATTATGAGTTTTTATTAACATGCATTTCTATTGGATTTCATTGGATGTATTGCCTGAATCAGAATACTGGACTGTATATTCTTCAGGTTGGAGATCTAGCAATCTCTGTAGTCCTTTGACCTCACCCTTTTTCATGCCACCTAAGTTATAATAGGAGAAATGGCCTTGATAAACTTGCCAGAGATGCTCAGGACCTCTTTCATCTTTCATCTGTATTTCGTTTAACTTTTAAAACTGTATTTCTGTTTACGTAAGGCAAGACGTTTTGATTTAAATTCTGTGCCAAATCATTCCAGTTTGTCTAGATATGTCTAGCTTTCAAATGGTTGCAGTCTCACCACTACTGTATGCTTTAACTCCTTTGCAAACAGGGCCACAAGTATTTAATGATAAAAAGTAAGAAGGAAAATGTGAAGTAAGCTGGAGACTAGGTAACAGTGCAGTACTGAACAAGTGCCAGGAGATCTGGGATCTCTTTTGGCAGGATAGGCTGTGCTGAGGAATGAAAGTAAAATTACACGTGATAACGTGGATTCAAACATGGAAGCTCCTGTACATATAGTGAGTATATCTCTTAACTCAGCTTAGCAGATGATAGTCAGCTGTTCTCCTTTTACTCTTCAGCTGACTGTCAAACTGAGGAATGGCCTAGGCTTACCTCAGCACATACACTGGCTTCTCACTTTGGCATCTCACTTTGGAGCACAACTGGTGTTGGGGAGACAGAGACTCAACACTATTCCTCCGAAATACCCGTCAGAACTCAGCAAGTGCCTGCAGCCAGTCTCCATTGATTAGTAGGGACCTGGAGAGTGCCACAGTTTGAGGTGACTTTCAGGTAAGTGGAGTTCATTATTCACAAATGTATAGCAAACATTTTAAGCAGGCAGTTGATGTGGGTTGTCATGACCCTTACTGTGTGATTCTAATTCATCTTCATACTGCAATGGCTTTTTGACAATTAGACCATTCATCTGGCAGGAGCATAAGAGAAATGGACTCTGGAGGATAGCCAGCGTTACCAAGTTCACCTGATGGATAACAAGAATAATTATTCAAGTGGATAGCGTATCTTTGAAAAAAAACCTATCTTTTGACGTGTTTTCAAACTATGCTAAGCCGTTTTCATCCTGAGGCAATCTTAAACTAAATGCCTTCATATCTCTTAAAGAAGTATTTACTGAGGAAATCTTAAACTATAACATTTAGTATGCAAAATCTGAGGCTGATCATGCTTAGAAAAGTAGTACGTGTCTGGGCTGGCACCTGATTTATTTCCTCCAAGGATATTTCATGTTATTTTAAGATGGACCTCCTGGGGGAAGGGGGGACTGCTCCCTCAGGGACATTGAGAGTCCTCAGTAAAAGAAGGTTAAAGAGACTGATGAAGTGAGCAGGTGGAACCTGCAGTTCATCCTTGGATTGGAAGACTGCAGTGGATATGAGAGAGAAGTTCATCAGGCTTTGGAGGTGAAGGAGAGAATTTCTTCAATACTAGAGCAGAAAAAGCAGAATTTTAATACAGGCTTGGGAGGAGTGGCTGGAAAGCTGCCTGCTGGAAAGAGACCTTGGTGTACTGATGGACAGGCAGATGAATATGAGCCACCAGTGTGCCCAGGTGGCTGAGAAGGCCAATGGCATCCTGGCTTGGATCAGGAATGGTGTGGTGAGCAGGACTAGGGAAGTCATCTTGCCCCTGTACTCGGCATCGGTGAGGCCTCACCTCGAGTACTGTGTTCAGTTTTGGGCACCTCAGTACAGAAAGGACATGGAGGTGCTGGAGCAGGTCCAGAGAAGGGCAACAAGGCTGGGGAAGGGCTTGGAGAATATGACCTATGAGGAGAGGCTGAAGGAACTGGGGCTGTTTAGTCTGGAGAAAAGGAGGCTGAGGGGAGACCTTATTGCTCTCTTCCAACATCTGAAAGGTACTTACAGAGAGAGCAGGGTTGATCTCTTCTCACTGCTGACAAGTGACAGGATGAGGGGAAATTTGCACCAGGGTAAGCTTAGGTTGGATATCAGGAAACACTTCTTTACAGAAAGGGTGGTTAAGCACTGGAATAGGCTCCCCATGGAAGTGGTTGAGTCACCATGCCTGCATGTGTTTAAGTGCCGTTTGGATGTGGTGTTCGGAGATATGATTTAGCAGGGGGTTGTTAGAGTTAGGATGGTATGGTTAGGTCATGGTTGGACTCGATGATCTTTAAGGTCTTTTCCAATCTGAGCAATTCTATGATTCCATGATTGATTCTGTTTGTTGCCATTCAGTAAGACATTGTTAGCAGCAAGACAGGCTGGACTTGGTCATGCAAGTCCTCCATAGAACATTTATTTTCTGTTTATTTATGGTGTTTAGGTTTTAGTTTTCATGCAAGTCTTTTTTTTTTTTTTTTTCTTTTCTTTTCTTTTAATGAGTGTGGAGATCTTATACTTGTCTTTGTGGAGCTCTGACTGGAGACTACACTGAATGCCTATCACAGGTGTATGGCTAATTCCTGGCTCAGAGTCAGTAGAGTTTTGGCACATTTTTAAAAGAAAGATCTTCCAGATAAACACAGAAATATGTTGATCAAACTACCATCAGAAGCCCTCTTCATACAGTGATGCACAGCATACGATATATGCAAAAAGTTGTTGAATGTTGAAAATCTTGAAATCTGCTTTCTCTTGCATGCTTATTGTTTATACTTCCTGATAACATTTTTAATTAATTATCACAGCAGCAGATTATTTCCATTCATTGTTTTAAACTGAAAAAACAAGATTCATTACACTAACTGTGAACTAGTATCAACCTGTAGTCTGTAGAAGGACTTGGGATCTGCTGTGAATATCAGAAAAGAAGTCCTTTTTAAAAAAAAAAAAAAAAAAGTTATTATACAAACTAAGATATTAAAATGTAAAGCATCATGGTTAGTAATGATTAGAAATGCATATTCAAATTGCAGAAGATTATGTGCAATGAAGGTGGTGAGGCACTGCTACAGGTAGCCCAGAGAGGTGGGGATACCCCAACCCTGGAGACACTCAAGGTCAGGTTGGAAGGGGACCTGAGCAGCTGAAGTTAGCTGTAGGTGTCCCTGTTCATTGCAAGGGAGTTGGATCAGATGGCCTTTAAGAGTTCCTTCCAACTCAAAGCCAAACTACGATCCTATGTCTGGAAGATTTGCCTACCTTACCTACTAGATTTTCAAACGTTATGTAAAACTGTATAAACAGAATGAGGTTGTGCATTCAAAAAGTTTGAACGAGATGTTCCCTAAGAGAAGCAGGTCACTCTGCTTTGTCATAAAGATATCAAATACTACATGCTAGGATCAACCTTTTTCAGCTACGTCTATAATTTGCTTTGCTATGCTCTGTCACAGAAAGCAAAGAACATAGCCCTACTAGGAGAGATCATCCAATTTTGAGAAACATAGGGCCTGGCCCGTCACATCAATTACCAGCTAAATCCTGAAGCAAAAATGGTATTTAGCTTTTCAAAAGGAATATTAAGGATTTTTTTAGCATTTTCGCTCTGAATCCTGTGGGCAAATATGTCATGGACTTGTAAAATTTACGTGTTTACTTATGTAAAATAACAAAATGCAGACATGCACAAATCAAACTTTGAAGAAACTGTCCTGGGATAAATGCTATTGGAATATTGTGAACATATAGTTGTACTAATCTCAATGGAGAAAAACAAGAAGCTGTTACCTTGATAACATTTCTATCTTCTTAAAACTACTCCTAAAGCACTCAAGGGATTGATTTAAATCTGCAGCCACAGTGTATTTCAGAGAAAATGAAGTGTGCAGGTCCTTTCCTCACCTCCCCTTCCTTACTGCCTCTCCACAAGAGGAAAAATCTCATTTTGATCTGTGTTCCTTGCTGCATGAAGCAGCAAGCTTCTTGGCAGTTTCACTGGTATTTTTCTGGCTGCTAAGCTTCAAAATAGTTCTGAACCTCAGCCATTTTATAAGGCTGGCAGTGATTTGAAAATACCAATGCCTGTAGTTTACATGGAATATGTCCTGATTTATTGGACCCTACTGCAAATCCATTCACCTCTAACTACTGAGAATAAAGAGATAGGGCAGGCAGTGTGAACCTATGCATTGATGTGTGAACATTTTTCCACCAGCCTCATGGAAACTGTGCTAGGTTACTTTCTGAAGGGATATCTGGTAAGTATGTCACTGTTCTTTCATGAAACAGAATCGCTTTTAATTCCTTTCATTATTACATTTGGATGTAAAGTGCTTCTCATAAGATCTGGGTGCACTTCACAAAATTTAGATCAGAATTAGGCAACCATTTCTGTGACAGCCCCCACACAGCACCAAAATAACTACTCTGAAAAGGAGTGATACGAGGCAGATGATTAAATGTCAGTGAATTCTAAAGACTGTTTCTACTAGGGAGCACAAAGAAAGTGATCTTGCATTGTGCTCTAAAATGTCTCTCCTCTGTAAGCTGATCTGTATAGACCGATGGCTCTTACACTGTGCATTGGCTCTTTGACTCTCATTTGACACTAGGTGCGTACAGTCGCTTGTGTGATCGAAGGGCATGACCTAGGCTGCAGTGGCTGCTACTGGGGCTCGTGGTATAAATGGCCTTCCCCTGGGAGGGAGGCTCTGCAGGTGACCCCCTTACTTTCAGCTTTGGGACCAGGAGTGCTGTAAAAGGGTAGGGTAAGACAAGTCTGAGAAAGGGTATGGAGACAGTGGTGGTCCTTCAGTTTCACCCAGACTGGAACCTGGTAGCCGAGGAGGGAAATACAGATGTGAAATGCATCTTGGCAATCTATTTTCATAATAATCTGGGCAGGTTTTGTTTAGCAGAAGACATGACATAAGCACCTTCACCTGCAGATTACTCAGCTTTGTCATGTGTCACCCACACTTGCTGATGGGCATTACAATTCTTATTTCCTAATACCTGCTAACCAAAAGCACTAGGCTCATACAGAGTATGGTGATGGCTAGGTCATGGCCTGAATCAGTGATCGTGTACCAGGTGAGAAGGTGTGGTTAACACAGTGTGCACAGATGCAAGCCATGCATCTGGGTTATTGGTTGGGGGTGGACCCCTCCTTGCTCTCATTTAAGGATTAGCAGCCAAGGGAGCAGGATCTCTTATTTGGAGACTACCCCTTTCTGGATTCTTCACCAACCTTTGGAAAGGGTAATCCACTTGTCCCTGTATCATCTTCTGAACTATATCTTGATGAATATCTTTACAAGCGTGCTTGTGTCCTGGTAGAAGGTAACATCATTGCCTTCCCTTGCTCCACAAATGCAGTAAATAAACAATCTCCTAATTGTGTTGTAAAAGTCAGAAGGATCATGAGGCCCCGCTTTCATGGTCTGTATTCGTACTGAAAGTCAAGATCAAGCAAGCTTTTGCCTTTCTGCTCCACGGGAGGTTTCTGGCCTCCCTGAGCTCGCCTTAGGACATGTGTGTTACGCTTTGACAGGTGTACCGCCCCAGTCAAACTCCCAACCTGACGCTGTCCCCGGAGTGGGTCCAAATCCAAAATATTTCTGTTGGCTGTAGTGCATTTCTTGGAATTGCCTGCACTTTTCCAAGAAATATTTGTGAATTTTATGGCATACCGTCATCCCTTCCAGCTTTGAAGCTCCTATCGTTCTTTCTATATTCCCTCTTTCTATGGTAATTCTGCTCCAGTATTTATAGCTAAGCTACGTTAGGGCACTTTCTTTCTGTTCTAGAAGTACTGTATAGCCTGAACAAAATGAAAATCCTCAGTGCTTCCTTCCAGTGGTCACTGAATAATCAGAAACGCCTTGAGCACGGAAGGCTCCTTATCGCATTACTCAGTATGCTGAACAAGTAGTAGTCACCTTGCTGTATTTTATTCTGCAGGCAGACTGGCAGCCTAGCTTCCACATAGAAAAAGCAGCATTCCTAATGCAAGTCGCATAGTCTGCTTGACTGTACACACCTTGTATACACACCGCTACACCAAAACCAAACACAGTCATTTCTGTTAGTGCTCTGGTCAGGAATAGCACCTGCAGTGCACTACAACATGCCTCAGATAAGAATAATTATCTGCTTTCTAAGACCCTGCACGTTACAGACCTAGATTTATTGAACCTGCTATTAAGATCATAAGGACGCATTTTAGTGGATAAAATATGGTGTGTGTGATCTTTAAAGAGAGAGGCTGAAATCTTCAGAAGTATGTGCTAAAGTTTGGCTCCTTAGATATTCAGGCAGTTTTGTGTAAGCTGCTTGGGTTTTAGGAGAAACTGGCAATTCCTTGTTCATTTGTGAATGTTAGTATTGCTGACAAGTAGGCCACCTATCTGCAAGTGGCTAAATATGGACTGAGAAAACTAGGTTTTGGCACCCAGATATGAATGCTGCGTCTGTGAAGTTCCTATTCATTGTGATTTTTATTTTCTTTTTTTAATCTCTGAATGTAAACTATTTTGCTCCCATGAAATTGCTATTTTTTCCCCCCTTTTACTCAGATGGTTGCAGATATTTCTCAGGGGAACCCACGCATAACAAAGGTTTACAACATTTCTGAGACAGTTTCATGATCATGTCCTATTCTGGCAGGGAAAACAATCGAATATTTTATGTTTGCATATTGACAAGCTGGCCAGTTTATAAGCCATAACTGAAAACATATTGTGGTACTGGCGAATAACAATGATTAAAATACATTTATGAAGATTTTAAGCTTCAGACTGTAAACAAATGTCACTGTTTCCCTATACCTGCCTTTCTCATGTAACTGTCTTTTCCTTTCATTTCAACGATTCCTTGATGCAAAATAGAATATTCATCTGATTTTTGACACTCGCCATATATTTGATCATTTGTATCACAACTGAATAACATAATGGAAAGAAGACTTCGCTGTTTGACCTGATTTTCAATGTTTCAATGATTTTAAAATTCTTACTTTTATCATTTTTCCATAATGTTTTGCAGTTTTCACGTTATATGTTAGCCTGAGAAATGCCATGAATAGGACTTATCTTATATGCATGTTAGAGATGTTCCTGAGTTGGTCCTTTTGTCAGTGAAAGAGCCACTGTAGATAACTCTGCTCTTTTCATATTCTCCTTTGAATATTTCATAGTATCCATTATGAACAAATTAATCTTTTTTTTTTTTTTTTAATTTCATGAGGATCAGTTTATTTTAAAAGAAATAATGCACTGCTATTGCTTTCTTCACTGAAGCAGAAAATGTTGCTATCTTTGTGTTGCCTTAGGTTCTGCCTCTTATCTTGATCTCATCTGTGTATGGCAACATCTAAAAACAATTAAGTATCAGGTTTAATGTGCTGTAGGAGTTTTCCATTCGTGATAGCAACCAGTAGTCATTGTTAACTATCTTTTCAATGAACCTGCCTGAATATGTTTGATTATGTGTGTATGGCTTCAGCAAAATTGTTGCCCCAGTTCTAAGATTTGCACTTATTTTGTTCCATGCAAAAGCCTAGAGTATCCTTTAGGCTTTTGGATTTATTCATTCTTAACTCACAAGCTAGAAAATCTTGTCTGCTCATATATCAATTTTCAACCATCCATGATTTAACTTTGCATTTGTATATGACATGTCACATCAGCCTCACTAAATTATATGGCAACATCAAAAACGTGTAGTGTTTAATGCACTGTTTGGGTCAATAAAAAATAAACACGTGCCTGATAAATCTCCATTCAGTGAAGGTGCAAAAAGTGATGTGTGTATAGCTTCAAAGTGAGCAGAGGGATTTCTCAATAACAAATAAATGGGGACAGAAAATCTCTAAGTGTTACTATATTTCATAGGGATCTGTAAATGTACAGTAATCACTAAACTAAAGAAATGGATTCTAGAAAAGACGCAGGCTTTGAAGATTCAAGGCTGAAAAAGGAATTTAATGGTTTAAAATACAACTAGCCCAAGAGTACCACAGAACAGGACATGACACAGTCATAAACAGCTACCTCTCCAAATAATGTTCAGTAAGTACCTGACTACAATGTCAAAATGATAGCTTTCTTCAAACCTTCCGATGGCCAGCTACACATTAGCAACCCATTACTCAACAGATTTTATCATCATGCTCTTCTACATATGTGCAACACCTGGATATGAGCAATACCATGAAGCACTGTAGAAACATCATTGAACCTTCAGCTGTTATCTCAGAAGTTAGAAAGTCATTCCAACTTGATGAATTGAAGCCCTTCATAGGGTTGAAATGCAGCACGGTTAAGTATCTTTTTAAGATTTCAAATCATTAAAAAAAATCTGGACCAGCCTTAGAGGAAAAAAACTATAGAATTAAATAGGTAACTTAGCTGAAAGGAAAGAACTTGTAAGATCTCCAGAATTACTAAAAGAAAAACTAGACTTCAGCCATCTCCAGAGGTTTCACAGATATCTTTGGAATAGGATTCTACCTGGCTTCATTTAAATTATCTACAGTCACAGAGTACTCATCCAGTAAATAATAGAACAGATATTATTGGTGCAGCTGCAGGGCTGAACGTTTGTGCAGTGCAATCCCTACGAAAGTTCAAAGCATATTCTTCTGGTGAGCATTCAGTGTCTCAGAAGGAAAAATGAAAAATCCTAAAATCTGTGAGCACATAAAGAAATGTATGTTCATGCCATTCATAAAGATATTTACATAGAATCATAGAATCATAGAATGGCCTCGATTGAAAAGGACCACAATGTTCGTTGAGTTTCAACCCCCCTGCTATGTGCAGGGTCGCCAACCACCAGACCAGGCTGCCCAGAGCCACATCCAGCCTGGCCTTGAATGCCTCCAAGGATGAGGCATCCACAACCTCCTTGGGCAACCTGTTCCAGTGTGTCACCACCCTTTGGGTGAAAAACTTCTTCCTAATATCCAACCTAAACCTCACCTGTCTCAGTTTAAAACCATTCCCCCTTGTCCTATCACTATCCACTCTTGTAAACAGTTGTTCCTCCTCCTGCTTATACGCTCCGTTCAAGTACTGGAAGGCCACAATGAGGTCTCCCTGGAGCCCTCTCTCTCCAAGCTAAACAAGCCCATACATTCCATCTTCATAGCAGTTTCTCTAGGACAAAAGCAACTCAGGTAGTTAAAAAAGTTTAGTCCGTAGAGAGATTTAATAGGTCTTAAGTTTTTAGTAAGTTAAGATCTCATAACATTCCCATGTTTCTTGCATATGTCTGACATTTCCTTCAGTACAAGCAGCAATGAGGAAAAGACTTCCGTGGAAAAGCATAATATGCAGATGTGAAATGCTTTATGAAATTAAGGCTTTTTCTGGCCTACCATCTACAGTAGGATAGTTATGATTACACAAAACATTAGTATTAAGTGTCCTGATTAAATTAGTTTGGGCAAAAGCAATAAAATTATAATAGTGCATAGTAACAAAACATCCTCAAAAGGAGGTATTTACCGTTCTGTTCTAAAAAAAAGCCAGCTAAGATTTCAGCCAGGAATTGATGTCAGATTCCCGGTTTAAGATTAGGAATTTCATGTTCAATTACAGTTCGTTACTGAGATACCAAATACATGTTGTTTTTCTGTCTTTGGCTGTCTGTTCTTATTCAGCATTTACATGTATCTTTGTCACCTTCAAATGTTTTTTTATCTCGTGCAACTTCAGTCATTGAGAAGACAAGCCTTTAGTCAAAGATAGGCATCTAGGGTGCCATGATCTCATTGGGTCTGACAGAGAAAATAATGTACCTGCAAAAGGCAATTTATATCTCTTTCTAGAAGGAGATGCACAGGAGTGATAGCTGCTTGTCCACCATAAGTGTAAGGTGTGAGTCACTAGTGTTTGATCCCTAAATTTAAGAAGTTACTGAGAAGAATCCCATAGTAGTAACTTAAAGTGTATGTGCAAGATTTGGGTTTCATTGTGAGTTCACTGTTGTCTTCTTCGCTATCTTGTTGATATTTCTACAAATGAAGATATAATACCGAAACATGATATCAATATCATAAAGCCCTACCATTTTGGGTACATACCCTATGCTTACCATATGGATATATCCATAAACAGCAATCTTTTCAGCTTTTGTCTTCATTTTGCTAGGCTAAGCTCTTCCAGCCTCTTCTCGTAAGACAGACTCATCATTACCTTTAAGTCTCTTCTAGCATCCCTCTGCACCTGCTTTCCTTTGTTCTCAAATGCACTGCTGGAAGGAGCTGAATATGGCATTTCTGACCAGCTTTCTGCTTTTCTATGCGTCTTTACATCCTAGGACCATGTTTGCCTTCTCACCAACAGACCTGGAAACCACAGAAGTTCTAGAGACCACTTAACTCCTCTTTCATTTCTATGGCTCTCGCCATTGTGCTGTAAGGCACCTATATGGGAGAAATATTGGAGCACCAATTACTCAGGACTGGGGCCTTGTTTAATTCAGGACATATGTGCTTAATTTTATATACGGTATATAAGCTGCAGTTAGCTTTGTAAGATCTCAGCCTGTCTCCTCGGTCTCTAAATAAATGACAGTTTTTTATAAATAAACCTGTTTCTAACCAGATGAGACTTGTGTTATCCTCGTAACTTTTTACCAATCAACACAGCAATGTGAATGACAGGACAGGTTCTTCGCTTAAAAAAAAAAAAAAAAAAAGGAATTACAAAAAATAAATACAGTTCCATGTGAGAACCACGTAAATATTTTGATGTAGTAACGAGAAACACTTCATAAGGCATTTCTGAATAAGCCCAAACCATTTAGGCCTACGGTAGGCCAGTGAGTGTTGTGCAGCTGGTGGCTCAATGTTCTCTCAGTGTAAATAGATGATCAATCATCCTCTCTTATTATTGTTTTAAAGAATAGTTTGAGACTCAATTCACAGTGAGTGTTCGTACTGCCTGTTCTTCTTGCTCTCCTATCAATACAAGTTTTAATATTTAAAAAAAAACGCATTGTTTTTCACCTGGCTGCTGAAGCCTACTTGTTTGGCTCTCTGCTCACGTCTGAGGTGGTGGGACAGCACAGACATAGGTCCACAAAAGAGAAAGAAACAATGTACAGGCAGGAAGCAAAGGGCTTATCAATCTGTTTAGCAAACAAAGACACAAATAAAAAGACTGAACTGGTAGAAAATGCATTCCCGTGCATTGTGCTGTAGAACTGCGTGAAGATAAGTTTGAATTTCACCACCTTCCCATCCTGCTCCCTCAAAGGAAGCTCATGGAAAGCTAACTAACTCAAGAGCCTATCTGTAAGCCTGATACAGGGCAAAAGCGTAAAGCAGTGTGTCTGCATTGCTCGTGCATCAGGGCATACCATTCATCTGCAAAATGTAAGATGAAGGCTGCTTATGCTGCTGTGAATTGGCCTGGACGTGTTTCTGGCAGGACCGGGAGGATTCCCTGCTATAGGAAACCTGCTTTAGCAGGGGGTTGGACCAGGTGATCCTCAGAGGTCTCTTCCAACTCCTATGGTCCTGCGATTCTGTGACTTCAGATCTCATTAGAGGCAGAGGTCGGTCACAGGCTGCTCACTGCCTCCCACAGCGCCAGCCAGGCAGATGGATGTATGCCTTGTTGCCGGTCAGCACCCATCCTTGACACACAGCGCAGGGGGCCAGCGGGCCCTTCCTCACCATGGGGGGAAGCACGAAATGGTGCGGTCACTCAGGGAGGATCGCTGGGGCAGAGAGCGCTGTCTGCTTTCCACAGTTTCTGCTTTTGGAGGAGCACTCCCAGCTGCAGCCTTCTTGCCAGGTGCTTTCCCTCGTCTGCGGGGGAGCCTTCTCCCACTCCCCAGGTCCGCCGGTCCCCTCTCCATCAAGCGTGCAACCTAGCTTCGAGGGAAGCGAGGGGACTCAGTGCAGAGGAGTTCCGCGGCGACGGGCAGCCGAGGCCCCGGGGCCCGGCCCGCTCCCGCGGCCGCAGCGCCGCCTCCAGCAACAGCCAGCGGGCGGCGCTCGCCCGGGCCGCGGCCGCCTGCGCCCTCCGCTCCCCCACGGGAGCGGCGCGAAGAGAAACTCCCTCTTCCCCACCCTCCGCCTTGCGGAGCCCCCCCTACCACCGCTCTCCTCGTGAGCCGCGACACAGAGGCGGCGGGGGCCCGAGCTGACGGCGACCCTCCGGCCACGCAGCCCCAGTGTCTTGAGTTACCCGAGGAGGGGGCCAGGCAGGCAGGCAGGCAGGGAGCGGGGGGGCGGAGGAGGAGGAGGAGGAGGGCTGCGCGCGGCTGAAAGCCGCTCCTGCGAGATGCTGCAAGCGCAGCTCCCCGCCGGAGGGGGGTAGCAGCCTCTGCCGCCGCCGGCTGCTGCCTGTGCGAGGGCTGTTGCCGCCGCTGGACGCAACCTCCTCCCGACATGGAGCTGTCGCCGCCGCTGCTGGAGTGAGCGAGTGAGCGACGGGCGGAGCAGCCGGCCGCATGGATGGATGTGTTTAGCTTTGTGAAGCTTGGGAAGCTCTCCGGGTAGGCGTCCGTACCGGTCCTCCGGGGGGCGGGAGGGCGGAGGGCCCCCGGCGAGGGGAGCCCAACTTCCCCGGCAGCGGGGCGAGGGGGCGGCTCGGGCGGGGCGCCTGCCGGGACCGCTCCGTGCGGGACGGGTCATCGCCCTCCGCGGGCGGGCAGCGGGAGAAAGCGGTGCTCGCCTCGGAGCGCCGCCGTGAAGGGGCCAGAACTGTTGGGCGCGCGGAGAGCGGCGGTGGGAGCCGGCGCCGGGGGCGTCGCGGGCAGGGGGCGAGCCCGGGGGGGAAGGGGCAGCACCCGGCCAAGGGGTGGGCGGGGAGGGACGGGGCGCGCCGTGTCGTGCCGTGCTGTGCCCCCCCGGCTCGCCTGGCCACAACTCCGCGCTGAGCGCGGCTCCGGGCGCGCCGGCTCCTCCACAGCGATATTTTTAGAGAAGCGGTGAAATCATCGGCAGATGATGAGCGCTGCCCCTCTTTTTCGCACGGCGTATGCTGGGGCGCGAGTGATCCCCTGCGCGCAGGGCATGTGCTTCCCGCTGGTGCTCGGTGAGGGCATACGTGTTCTCTCGAATAGACGTTCACTGAGCGGCCTCGGAGTTGCGGTCTGTGCGTGTACTCGCCGGCAGCGAGTTGCCAGGCCCCGGGCTGCGCGGAGGGGTGAAGGAGCGCAGCCCCATTAGCCCGTTCCTCTGTAGTTAGGGGTACTGGAGGTGGCCCTCCTCAGTAACGGGAGACCACGCTTCGCCTGCGAGACGCGGTATAAAAGTGCTCGAGCCGTGGGATTTTTTCAGGGTTTTGGTGTGGATAATCTTCCTAAAGGATTTAGCTTTGATCGCGGTAACCGGGAGTGCTCTGAATTCTTATGATTTTGTGTTGGTACACCATAGTTACCACGGCCCTTGCTGTTTGTGAGGCGCAGAATGGAAGCGGGTGTTATGCAAAAGGAAGGGCCTTGCTGAGGAAAGGCAAGGCTGCCGCTTGCTCCGGTGCCGCTCAGGTGGGAGAGTGTCACAGTGATGGATGGTCCTTAAAAACAAGTACTGCGTGGCTGGAAGTCACCGAATGCCACAGGTACAAACAGAGCTGTTATCCCCCAGTTCCCTCCGCTGCACCTGGCTGTGATTACAGCTCTGTTCTTGGCCCTGCCAGGGCAGAGCAGCTGTTCTCGTTCAAGCACATCATCTTCTCACCGTGCTCCGAGCGATCTGACATGAGGTGGAGGCTGGAACACTGGCATCCTGCATGGCGCTCCCTGTCCGTGCTCCCAGCTGACACGGCCAGAGCTGTAACTACAGTGCAAACTTGAAGGAGGGAAAAATACGTGAGAACAGACAAGGAGCAGGGCATGTAGGGTGGTTATTTATTTCTAGGGAATTGAATTGCTCGAGCTTTCGTGTTTGTTTGTAAGTGGTATTTTAGAGAAGCTCACGGATCTTCATGTCTCACAGTTGTCATGCTTGAGTTAAGTCAAAGGGAAAGAAAAGGATATGCCGCTTGGAGATGTTACTAAGCCAGGTACCTGGCAGTTGTTGTACACATGGTAGGACTTGGTCTTTGTTGGTGTACAGAGGCTGTAGCCTTCTGCATGCCTGAAGGCACGAACTCTGCCAACGCTGAGGTTTGTGTTTAAGTAATTATGGGAAGATCACGGCATTTCTCCGGAAGGACCTGAAAGTTCTTCTGAAATGAAACCATGAGTTTCAAAGCTTGTGTCCAGCTTCGTTGGAATTGAGCATATGAAGCACCTGGGGATCAAGTTTGCTTGTAGATCGCAGTAAATCATTTCTGTACCAAGCTACTCTTCTTGTTTCTAATTTTCTGGTTGTTAAACAACCTAATAGCTTACATAGGACTTGACTTTACTTGTGGTTTCCTAGGTGACAGCTAGTTGTCTGTCCCAGTTTCACAAGAGCCTTGTGGAGCAGGTGGGCTTCACTGTAGACCCTGTTTGTAATCCCTTGGTGTGTCCGTGTTGAAAGCACCAGCTCTCTCTCAGCTGCTGAGAGAAAGGCCTTTCTGGAAGAAAGCTCTCATACAATGAACAGTATTTAACCGAGAGGATGATCTTCAGACAGAGTACCTATGGAAAGTTGTTTCAGACTTGGCTTGTACTGAATGTTTTCAAGACTTTCAGTCTTCTTTCTGTTTTGCTGTGCATTCATATCTTCTCATTTTGAGGCTGCAGGTCAACTCTTAGTGTTGAAACCAGCGGCCTTGATTCTGCAGGCAGTGGCACGGGCAAGTCTGTTATGCATGGCTACTGCAAGGGGGTGCTTCTTAATGCTGTGATGTATTGTAATACACGTGCTGAGAATTTTAATTTTTCCTTGATCGCTTCGTGTTAGGAGCTCTTATTTAGAATAATCCTAAGATGGAGCACAAACTCTAAAATAATGTCTGCCAGATAGGAAATTTGACACAGCATTAGTTTGTTGTGTTTTAATTATCTGTGCAGTTCTCTGCAGCTCCTTCAGCACTCATCCACAGTTGCTCTGGAGGGATGTGTGCATAATTTGGAAAATGGAGATGTGCAGAAATGTAAGGGAGCCAAACTGGTTTTATGATGGGCGTAATCTTTAGTGGGCAGTAGCTTATATGTGTATGCTTCCAGGATGAGTGGTGTTTCCCTTGTTATTTCCTTGCC
Organism: Gallus gallus; assembly: GCF_016699485.2. NCBI lineage: Eukaryota > Metazoa > Chordata > Aves > Galliformes > Phasianidae > Gallus > Gallus gallus. The sequence goes on along the minus strand of NC_052532.1, from coordinate 123,993,163 downwards.
TTTATGGGTCTGTATACCGTGCATCTAATAAAGATGTTCTCGGTGAAGTTTCTATTGATTTGTAAAGATTGGAGATGTCCATCGTGGCGTTGAAAACAAAAGTATTGCTTAGGGACACTGATTGTGCTTTCGTTGGCATACCTTCTCTCCCTTCCCCTTTTCAAAAATTCATTGACTTATAGAATGGCTTAGGTTGGAAGAGACCTTAAAGGTCATTGAGTTCCAACCACTCTGCTGAGGACAGGAAGCTTGGTTTTGAAAACGCTTGCACAGAATTCTCCACTGATCTAGTGTATATTTGGTAATAACCGTTTTGGTACACATCCTGTGAGGTCATTCTCTGGAAAAAATTGTAAAAACCTGCTGTTCTAATGAATGTTCACGTATAGAAAATGATTGCCAAGTCTTAATGGATCGCGTGCAGCTGTTTGAGGCAGGTGAATAGTTTTGTAGTGTGGGCTGCATAAGTATGTCCGGTGCCGTAGCATCTGTAATTCAGAAAGGAGGATTAGTAGGATAGATAAAGTGCACACAAAAATTGCTGGATTAGGTTGGATCAAGAGTCTGCCTTGCCCAGTGTTCTTTCTTAATTGCTTTTAACAGCTGCTGGGGGAAGGAGTAAAAAGAGCGTAAATATGGAGTGGTGATTTTTCTTTTTTTTTTTTTTTTTTTTTTTTTTTTTTTTTTTACTATGAGTACAAGGAGTGGAGGAATGCTGCTGCCCTGCCCAGTGTGAAAGGGAATGTTTTCAGACCTAGGTAAACCTGGCAAAGGGCACAGCGTCAAGCATCTAGTCTATATGGGACAGATGAACCATGAAACAATAGGTGTGAACAGTGAACAGGTGTTGGCAAAAGTTTAAAGCCTGTATTCATGGAATATGTATTTAGTTAGAAAATCAGCAGTAGCTCTTCTGGTGATGCCCACAGAGATTCAGTTTCAGAACTTTCACAACAAGACGTAAAACTTGCATGCATCTATCTGGATACCTCATGAGTGGGGACAGTGACCCTCCAGACTGGGGACGTCCTTAACAGTAATGCTAATCTGTGATGTGTGGTAGGTAAATTTAGCATAACTGGATCTCAAGTTTTGCATTACTGTGATTATTGTTGGGTTGCTTCAATTTATTCCATAAAAACTGGCTGTGAGTAGCCATGTTCCTGAGAGGTCAGCTTAACAACAGAGCAGCCCTAAACTCCTGCAAGGCCTTTTCAGTGAGCACCCAAATACCACTTCTTTCCTGCGAGGTAGAAGTAGGAACCCCTCACAAGGGCATTTTTCATTGAGGTGGATAAATACTATATTATATTATATTTATTTATTTAGTGCATGTCTTTGTGTAGCTAGCCATCCCTAACCAGGTAGATTGACTTGCTGCCTTCTCAAACAGTTGTGCTTTCGGGTCTTCACTGCTTGTAAAAGTGAAACAAGTCTGTACAAAGTCTGAGTCTCGGTCTTAAGCTTTTTGTCTAGTTTTGTAGCCTCTGCAGTCCTGCTCTCACCTCCTGTTCTCCACAGGCCTCCTGTTTTTAGCTGTCTTATCAAGCTGGGGTGAAAGGTCTGCTCCTAAAGATCTATGAAGCCAGAAGGTGTGTTTGTAGGCTGTGGGTGTGAGGCCCAGCTCTTACAGGGAACAAGATTGCTTGGCTTTGTGGTCCAATTGTTTTTATGTGACCAAAAACAGATACGTCTTCCAGGTTTTAGATTCCCAGATTTAGATTTCTGTTTGTAATGTGACTTTTTTCAAAGCAATATTAGAAGATTTCAGGGTGTTTGTCTTCAGTTTGTCAGTATATTGTCTTTCTTTGCTCGTGAGTTTCCTTATCGCGGTGCTAGTTTGCTGTGGCGTTTATAAAATCACCTTAAGGGAGACACGCTTAAAAGTATACGTAAGTTACTGAAGTGATATTGTGTACTATTATTGGAATACTTTTATCAGTGCTCTTTGGAATGGCAATATCGTAGCTTGTAAGTTACTTTCAGTATTTACAAAAGAGTGTGTCAGTAAGAAAGCCTGTGATTATCTTTTTTATTTTCGAAGGAGGTAATTTAATCCTAAAAGGGATTTTATTATATTGGATGATAATTCAAATAACCGTAAATTCACTTCACCTTTCTTTCTATGCTACATTTAGTGAAACATTTGTCTATTCATATTAACATAAAAGCTTTACCTTATATTTTATTATTCGTCCATTTTGTTAGCTGACACGTAATAAAGATATGTGCTTTAGTGTCTATGGTGTTAGTAATATTCTGTGGTATAACAGCTTCAGCAGTTTAGAGATTTATTAAAAACACTCCTTATGTTATGGACTGCTGTAAACTTGTCAAGTTGCCAGTGAATGATGATGCAACTCTTCTAAATATGTATGTTCTCTAAATACTGTTTGCTTAGATACAGTGCTTAAAGGATGTGACATGAAGCAACCTTATTTCTTGAAGTATTTGAGAAAGAAAAAAATGGAAACTCAAAGTCCACAGGTAATATTTTTATTCCTCTTCTTTCGCTAATAATTACTGAAGAGGATGGAATGGGAACTTAGAAGTTAAGTGCTCTGATTTAAGAACAGTCATAGCATTTGCAGTATAATTTTTGAGATCTTTGTTCTGTGGTGTCAAGCCCTTAGTGACAGGGTTGAAACAGGAATGTGGGGATAGTTTCTTTTATAATCACAGCCAGTCCTAATGTTTTTGTACGTGTGCTAAGCTGATCCGATCACTGATATTCTCATATGGTTTAAGAAGCTGTACGGAATTGTAGAATGGTTTGAATTGGATGACCTTTAAGGTGCCTTCCATTTCCAAGCCTCCTGGCTAGGGCTGCTCCCCGCCGGCTCAGGCTGCCCAGAGCCCCATCCAACTTGGTTTTGAAAGCCTTCAGGAATGGGGCAACCGCAGCTTCTCTGGGCAGCTGTGCCAGCACCTTACCTCCATTACTGTAAAATACTTTTTTCTTATATCCAATCTAAATCTCCCCTCTTTTACTTTGAAACTGTTTCCCCTTGTTCTGTCAGCACGGACCCTGCTAAAGAGTCTGTCCCTTTCTTTCTTGTAGCCCCTCTTTAGGTACTCGAAGGCTGCTCTCATGTCTCCTCAGAGCCTTTTCTTCTCCGGGCTCAACAGCCCCAGCTCTCTCAACCTGTCCTCACAGGTGAAGTGTTACACCCCTTGGATCATTTTTGTGGCCCTTCTCTGGATGGGATCCAACAGGTCCATGTCTCTCCTGTACTGAGGACTCCACATCTGGACGCGGTACTCCAGGGGAGGCCTCACCAGCTCAGAGCATAGAGGGTCAGGATCACCTCCCTTAACCTGCTGGCCATGCTTCTTTTGATGCAGCCCAGGATATGGTTGGCTTTCTGGTCTGTGAGGGCACAGTGCTGGCTCATGTCCAGCTTCCCATCCACCAGTACCCCCAGGTCTTTTTTGGCAGGGCTGTACTCAGTCCTTTTGTCCTCCAACTTGTACTGATAGTGGGGGCTGCTGCAACCCAGGTGCAAGACCTTGCACTTAGCTTTGTTGAACTTCATGAAATTCTCCCTCATGTTTAGAAACCTTCTTATTTTGTTGTCAATCTGAAGGATTTATGTGGGAAGTTCTAGTTAAGTGGAAGGATATTCCTAACCATTACAGGTTAAATGAGGGTATCTTTCCGCATTTTATAACATTCTAGGTCATTATGGAAATGCAGCAAGCTGTTTGTAGAAAATACAAACTGTTACCTGAAATAATGAGGGGATAATATATGTTCTCAGCTCTGCTGGTAATATGGCAGAGAAGGGGTTGTTTGCTATTCTTGCCAGCATTTTCATGTTATGTCAGTGTATTGCAGCTGGGTATCTGACTGATGGGATGAAGTAAAATCATGCTGGAGCTAACACCTCTTATAAAATAAGCCGTTGTTTGGGAAGGATGCAAAATAATTGAATGTGAAGAAGGGAAAAGTGATTCTGGTTCTCAGCGTTATGCTCAAGCATCTCTTTTAAAAGAGAGGAGGAGATCATCCAGATGTAAATGCAACTATTCATTTTCAAAACTGCTTGCATATACCCTATTTGATTCTAAAACAAGATGGAAACTTCTGGTGCTTATAAGATATCAGAGTTTAAAATATTGGAGACATACCTTGAATAAGAGGGGACTTGTGATAATATGAAACTCAAAGCTGCTTTTTATAATCATGAGTAATCATAATTAAAGTTTTCTGAAGTTCCTTGGAGATGTTTTTGAACTCAAAAGATTGTACAGGTTTTGAAGGTACGTTATATGGAGACTTTGAGAGGAATCTGTGAGATAATTATTCCATTGACTTGAAATGAATAACAGTACCAACAGTATAAATTTTAATAATTAATTGCATGCTCAAATCTTAGTGAATTCAGCAATGCCTAAAATTTGTATGTGTATGAAGATACATTGGAACTGGAAAAGTAAAGTACTCCAGGACTTAAAACTGTGTCTCCTACCTGAATCAGGATGTAGCTTGTTAGAGATCTCAACCAGTATTCCTTCAGTGTGGAGTCTATAAAAATTACATTTCATAGGTTGAGTGTTACAAAAACAGAGAATTATTTTCATTGGTTTCAAGCAGCAAAGAAGAATTTCAGGAAAAAAAAAAAAAAGTAGTTCTAAATGAGAGAGAACGTTCTGAAGAATGGGCATGGTGGAGGGTGATGCAAAGGTCCATCCTATTAAATTATCTTTTGCTGGTGATTTGAAATAGGAGAGAGATGTGATTAAAAGCTGATGAGTATCTTCTAAGGGAAATCCTTCGTGAGATTTATTGCTTGGACAAAAATAACTTCCCATGATGATAAGGAAAATGATTGCTGATTGACTTGGCTGTTTTCACAACTGTTGTAAGACTGACTTTATATGAAATTCTTGATTTTCTTCTTCAATTGTATTATTATGATGAAGGGCTACAGCACAAGATTTCATTTTAATTATTGTGAAGTTAGTGAGGGGAACTGCCAGGTATTCTTTTTAGTTTAGGGAGTTTGAGAAGATAAGATATCTTGCAGGATTTTGGCAATCATTGGTAAAAAGGAGATTTATACAGAGGAAAAAAGAGATGGTGAATAGAGAGGGGACGTTTGTCTGCCAAAGTTTTGAGAGTGAATCCTTTTCTGATCTTCTCATTCGCAGTGGTTTTTTAGGTTCTGATTGAACATTTCAAAACTTTAAGGGGAAAAAACCCTTGGAATTAGGACTTTTTTTTTTTTTTCCTTAAGATATCAATAAATACAATAAGTATGTATGTGTTTGCTGATGGAAACTGCTTGGTGATTTTCATTAACAACTGGAAAAGCCAAGGAAGTTTCTCCTGTGTTCTTCAGAATTTCATTTTGTATATGTACTTTTTGTATTGGTGGTCTGAGGTGTGTTATTTCACTTGAACTCCGTGTTTGACTGAAATAGAGCAGCAGAGAACTGAGGAGAAATCTGGACATGGTCTGTATCTACAGAATTGCTAGTGCCAGGAAAGCCTGAACAATGGCAATGACTTGTAGTAGTCTAAGCTTGGCTTTCTTGAAGCATCCATGTTACAACATGGACCACAAGAGAAGGGAGGTGACAGTGGCACAGAAGCCCAAATGGTGCTGAAGTTCAGATTTGTCTTTGCTTGCCTTTATTTGCCCAGTAAGTTACTAGCTTTAATGCCTCATCTGCTCTATCAAGATGGGGCTGTTTGCTCAGCAGCTCAGTATGTAGCAGGTTGCTGTAGCTTCAGCTGTTCCAACGTTGGAAAAGACAAGTGTCACTAGTTTGGAGCGTGTGATGTGACTAATCAAGTCCAAGTGCAGTTTATGTATTTAGGCAGAAGTGATCAACATTCACTGGTAAGTGTTTTGACTGAGGTTAAGTTACTGAGCAAAGTCGTGCTTTAAAGGTATCTGCATTTTTTTTTTTTTCTTTTTAATGGGCTGAAAACCTCAGATGATCTTAACCCAAACATTTGTTTTTATCTTTGAATATGTACATGTATTTTTTTTTTTTTTTTTTACCTAGGAGAGAGAAGCAGACAGTCTTCTCATTAAGTTGGCTACCTGCCTAGGTTTTCAGTTGGCATTCTGCATTGTATGCTGCCTGTGATGTTTACAAGGGGCACTTTTTCCTCTGCCAGGGCAGAGAGTCAAGAGGGACGGAGAGGAACTGCACATGGGGAATGTTCTGTACTTCACGACTCCGCTCAGTGAATAGGGGCTGGAGTGTGTAATAGGGGAGGAGTGGCAGAGGACAGAAGACGGAGGAAACTGAAGAAAGAAAGTTAATGATTGCTGCATTGAAGGAAGGCTTATTTGTTGTGAGTGTATTGAAGTGATTGTTCCAGACTGGCTGATCTTTATGTGAAGATGAACTTGCATTGTTGTCTACGTAGGAGTTTATTTGCTCCATAATGCTGCTTGAATTAATTGGTGTGTTGTAATCTGTGTGACTGCTATGGCAGAAGAAAAGGAAGATTTTGCTTTAGCATTACAGCAGAAAACTTTTTTTTTTTTTTTTCTTTGGTTCATCACTTCTTGGATCTAGTGTTCTCTGCGGGATCTAAATGGCTTGAAAGGTGAAATAAGGAGGTCCCTGTTTTCCTGTGCTCTGACTATATTCGGAACCACTGTGAGTAGGAAGGTATTCTCTCTCAGGGTGAGACTGATCGCTCCTGCTGCAGATTGGGACTTTATTTTTTTTTCCCCCAAATGCAGATAACTTTACTGCAAAATTTATAGTAATTGGAGAACGTGTTCTACTGTGGCTTAAAAAAACCCAACCACAACCACTCGTACGCACAGAAAAGAAGACCGTCAACCCGAAGCACCTGAAAACCAGAAAGCATATGGAGGAGCTGTGAACGCGGGTGAGAGTTAGGAGTAGGTCCAGGCACTTTCAAGTGCTGCAGGAATGCCCTTCCTTCATGTGGTTAACCTAGCCTAACAACCAATGCCAGGAGGCCTCATGTGATTGTGAGGTCTGATCTCTTCTGTCTTACATGTTTTTCCCTTCTCTTGTCTTATTCCCTATAACCCTTTAGATGAATCTTACACCATGGTGAGCTACTCAAGGGAATAAAGCCAGCAGAACACTGATTTTTGGTATGTTTCTTTTCCTGCTGGTATTTAAACTGGACTGGGGGAAGTGATTGGAGGATGTGGCCCCAGGGAGTACAGTGGCAGGAGGGGAGGTAAAGCAGGGCTCCTCTGCTGAGCTCTGCTATGCTATGAGTTGGTTGTGTGAGAGCTGTGCTGCAGTGGTAGGAGACTCCCATTCTAGTTGCCTGTGGGGAGGCTGAGTGAGAACCATACACCTGTGAGGCTTTGGGGGAGATGCAGGGAACCTGGAGGAGATGGGTGGGATGGGAAGAGGCTGCTTCAGCCCCTCTGAAGTTCAGCATATCTTTCCTGGCTGCTCTGGCTTTCCCCCTTTCCACCCTCTCCTGCCTTTGGAGGCTGTTAGGCTGCCTCTGGGTAATGTGGCTTTTCCTGGACACCTGCAAAACCAGGTACTCTCTGAATGCTAAATGTGGCTTTCAAGCACCTTGCACATTCAAATACTTACGGAGGATTCCAGACTTTCTTAGCGCTGCAAACTGTTTTAATAAGCAGGAGGGCGAAGCAGTTGTCCAAGGCATTAATTTGTTTATTGTAGGAGATGAACTGTCCAAGACAAATTAGAGACATGTTGTTTAATTAAATAATTTATTTATTTTTCACTAACGAGCATGTATTTGTTCATATCAGTAAGCTTGTGGTTATATGCTTTTCATGTACAAGTTTTCCTGCTTCTGGAAGCTGTCTAATGAGCTGTCTAATTCTCAAATGTTCCCTTTCTGAACTGAGAAAGGACATTACTTAGAGAATATACTGCAGTGTGTCTCCGCTGCTTCTGAAACGACACAAAAAAAAAAAAAACCAACTAGTTGAAGAGTATTAGTGGCCTGTTTTTCAAATGCTCTTCATTTTTAAGCTGGAAATTGAAGTTTTACAGAATGTATTAATTAGCCTGAATTTTTAATTCAACTTCAGACACTGTGGTTGTTTCTTTTTTGACACAAAGAGAAGTATGCTTCAAGGAGTTTATGTGCAGCAAATCTTCAGTTCCTGCCATTTCTTCTGTCATTTGTGATACATATATGGCACTTCAGCAGCTCTTATCTATTGCTGAGATGCTTTGTGATGTTTACCTACCAACTTGTATTTACAGCACTGAAAATGTGAGTGAGAGAAGGTGGTGGTATCAGTGTATCCAGATTACTAATACTACTTTATAAGTAATTCTTGGAATATGAACAGGAGAATGAGTACAAGACTGTTTTGCTTTAGTTGACATGTTTGATCCGCCAGTATCTTTCTTTTATATTAATTTTCTGTTGCTGGATGCCAAGTGTATAGTTATTATTATTTTTTTTTTCCAAAGCAAAACAGTAAATTGTTTATTCTTTTCTCTTGATGTCCTCAGTAGGCATTAAGGTACTGTGACAGGTCTTCTTGAAATGGGATGTTGTGCAAAAGCACTGGAAATGGTGATCTGAAAAACTGGCAGATTCTGTGCCCCGTGCAGGTGTTTCCAGTTGCGATTAAGGTGTCTGTTGTGTCTGGGTATTCTTAGAACCCACAGCAATAGTTGTTTATTGCATTTAATGGTAGTCTGCTATGTAAAGCCTGAGAGGAGCTTCCACTTTTCTCAAAGTTAGTGCAAGCTTCATCTTTTATCCCAACAAAAGTACTTTGTATTAATGGCAAAATACACTGCTGTTGATCTGCTTTTGGTTTTGTTTTCTAGAGTACAGCTTGACCTCACAGTGTTCTGTGGCCTTGAAGCAGAGAGACAAGTGCGTGCTTGTGGAAGTACTTTCATTGATGTTTGTTAGCCGTTAATGCTGTAGTTCATACTGTTTTCTCATGTTATATTCTGCTTCTCAAATAGAGGAATTCTGTTCTCACATTAAATGTTTAAAACATTTATTTCACAGGACAAGATAAAGCAGCGTTAGTTTAATTTTTCAAATGGTTCATAGTTTGGTGCTGCAATGAGCAGCATTCTAATTAAAAGGCACAATACCTGTCTCACTGTGCATTAGCTCAAAATGGCTGAAATTGATTTCAGCTGCATAAAATATGACAAGATCAACATGTGTTTACCAAGCTGCTATGATAGCAGCTGACATTTATTCTCTCCAGTGTTCAAAATATTCTTTTTCCACCTCTAAATGTGGTGAAAAGCAGAGAAGAGTTTGTCTCTGATTTCCTCTGGTATAGCTTGCTGCTTTATATCCCCCTCCCCAATTAGTTTTCTACTTGAGCAGCTTTCTTCTGCTAGATCTCTCTTTTCATTATGAATACTCGATGCCAACTTGCAAGTTGTAGGAGGAAACTTCAATCTTGTTTTCATTTGATCTTTGCATAAGTTTGGTAAATAAGGACAGCATTGGCTGACTTATATTTCAAATACAGTCATTTTATTCCCTCTTCACTTGCTCGTTTTTGACTTTGTGGACACTGTGATACTGACTCGTAATTAAATTGTTATTTGTTGGTTTTTTTTTTCCTTTTGCCAAACTGTATCGACCTTGCATAGGCTAAATAACCCTGTGCATGATGTTTCTTTATTCACTAAGGAAATAACAGTGTGTACAGTCAACAAAATGCAGTTGGAAAGAGTATCATAGTGAGATGGCCAAGGAACAAACAGAAGGAATGCTCATCTGTATCTGAAGACTTAGGCTCACAATGAAAAGCTCCACAAAGGAGGGATCTCCAGGAAGAGATTTTTCCCTAGTGGTAGTCAGCCCTTAAATGGGGTCTAGGAGAGGTGGAGCCAGGCTCCACCCCTTGTCACACAGGTGAATTGCCTTCACCTGTGCTCCCACAGCTGACCCAGTCCTTGCCTCGGGTGATCAATCAGTGGTTCAGGCCATGACTCAGCAGTTCCCATACACAGTGTAACTTCAATCCCAGCCAAAATGTTCTTTTCAGGAAGATCTGTTGGTCTGGATTCATCTGGTAGGACCCGCATGTCCCGGGTATCTGTTGTTTTTATGTAGTCAACCACACGTGGCCCCAGGTACCCAGAGTGGTGGAAGCAAGGAAGCTCCTGGGGCACAGAGCTGCAGTAGCTCCTGTAGGTATGTTTAGCACTTGTGCCAGCTGGATTGAGGGGAGGTAATGTGCTGTATAGTTTCGAGTTCGCTTTCCATGCTGATGGAGCACTTCTGAGTGTGACAGTTCTCAGGCTTGGCAAATTCTTCATCTGGGATGTAAAATTTGCATTACATTTGCAGATGACATGATTTGCTCTCCAAGCTGGCAAGCTTAGTCTAACCACTGATTTGGATAATTTGCTGAATAATGAGTGTTAATTATGACAAAGTAGTTGAGTTTAAGGGTGTAGGAGTGTGTAAATGCACTGATGCACACACACATGCCCACACTTATTGTATATCTTCTATAAAATATATAGCAAAGACCCTTTAGAATGTAGCAGTCAATTGAGAAGCAATGTCCACATTTTTCCATTCACAAGTTAGACTTTCATAACTCATGCCTGTTGTGTTGAAGTCTACAGCTTCAGGGTAGAAGAAAAGATACTACCTCATCTCTATGGTAAGGCTTAATGCATGGTGACTTGTTTAGCATTTTTTTATGTTTATCAACACATACAGAAAATACAAATGCTCTAACAGTGATAGTGGCCAACTGAATGGAAATCTTATTTATGCAGTTATCAGGGACTGACCCTTTCTCAGCTTGCTTTTGAGACTGTATCACAGAATTCTGGTGTAAACTTTATGAGGGAATGGTTCCTCCAAAGGAAGCCACTGGTTAAATCATAGAATCACAGAATCACAAGGTTGGAAAGGACCTACAGGATCATCTAGTCCAACCATCCTCCCGTTACCCTTACTACCACAAGTCACTAAACCATATCTCGTAGCTCCTCATCCGGATGCCTCTTGAACATTGCCAGAGACGGCGACTCCATCACCTCCCTGGGCAGCCATTCCAGTGCCTGACCACTCTCTGAGAGAAAAAGTTTTTCCTTATGTCTAATGTAAACCTCCTCTGGTGCAATTTGTGGCCATTTCCTCTGGTTCTGTTTGTTGCCTGGGAGAAGAGGCCAAACCTCTCCTCATCACAACCTCCCTTCAGGAATTTGTAGAGTGCATTGAGGTCTCCCCTGAGCCTTCTCTTCTCCAGACTGAACAATCTCAGCTCCCTCAGCCACTCCTCATAAGATTTGTGCTCCAGACCCCTCACCAGTTTCATTGCCCTTCTCTGGACACGCTCCAGGGCCTCAATGTTTTTTCTTGTAGTGAGGGGCCCAAAACTGAACACAGTACTTGAGGTTTGGCTTCACCAGTGCTGAGTACAGGGGGATGATTACCTCCCTGCTCCTGCTGGCCACACTATTTCTAATGCAGGACAGGATGGCACTGGCCCTCTTGGCCACCTGGGCATGCTGTCGGCTCGTGTTCAGCGGAGCATCAACCAACACCCCCAGGTCCCTTTCCTCTTCACAGCCATCCAGGCACTCAGCCCCAAGCCTATAGCGCTGCATGGGGTTATTGTGGCCAGATTGCAGGACCCGGCACTTGGCCTTGTTGAACCTCATCCCATTCACCTCAGCCCAGCAATCCAGCTTATCTAGATCCCTCTGAAGAGCTTCCCAACTCTCAGGCAGATCAACACTACATCCCAACTTGCTGTCACCTGCAAACTTACTGAGGGTTCTGAGTACGTTGCTGTGTGTTTCTTTTGATGGCCTGCTTACTGGAGGAAAAAATAACTGAAGACAATTTTTTTCTACTTTATTTTCCTTTTGGAACTGTCAGTTTGTCATGATTATCTGTAAACTAATGGATGCTGACTTCTAAACAATAATGCCAAATCATGAGCTGTTTTTGAAAATGAATGTCATCTTTGGTGTTACATTACTGCAGTTTAGGTATTAGATCTTATTTAAGGATGTTCTGCCCCTTATTCCCATTCCCATGTTGAGTTGTTTTAAAGCATGGCTTTCTGGTTTATTTAAAATAATTTTTTAAAATTTTTTAAAATTTTTTAAAATTATTTATATTTAAAAATACTTATTCACACTAAAATTAAAAAAGAAATACTTTTTTACCTCTTGGTTTTAAAACCTGTCTGCTTTCCTCTGTCCTGTGTCCCTGTAGTGATTCTGATTGATTGCAGAGGCACTTGGTGGTAACAGAAGAGTGGATCACCTGCAGTCTGCTCAGCTTGCTTCTGGATTTAGCCAAAAGTCTGCTCCCTGGGATGGGAGCAGCACCAACATTGTCAACTGCCACTTCTTAATTTTTTTTTCCTCTGGTTTCATCTTAAGCAGGTAAAGATGGCTACAGGAGTGCATCTGCTGAGAACGTTCAGTGTGACGCGTCTGCTTATAATTTGGAAGGAATACTTCAAACTGTTTGTGCATGTTGCCAGGTTATAGCTTCTTAACCATTTGCAGAAAAAAACTTGTATCTTCCTACACGTGGAAAAAACCCGATAGCATTCAATGTAGTGTTCCCTTCAACCAGTCTGGACTTAAGAGTATTTTTTAGGAATTATTTTATGTTCTTCTATATAATAAGAAATTAACATCCATGGAGATGTTAGGATCCACCCCTTCCCAGACCTCATTTAAGGGTTGGCAGTGAAGGCAACGGTATCTTGCTGGAGATCCCTGCATACCTGAGGCCTTCTGGAGGGTTTGCTGCAGTCTAGGACTTTGCTTCTTTGCTATCATTGCTGTGCTTTCCATTGTGTTGCTACGGTACGGTATAAAACTAAATTTTAGAGTAGGGTAAAATGGGAAGTTTGATTTTTCCTTTTTAATCAAAAGCTTCCCCCTCCCCCCATAAAAAAAAAAAAAAGACTGTACATCCAATGAAAATGAACTTGTGTTCAGTATTTGTAGTCTTTGCAAGACTTTGGTACCATCGAGAGCTAGATTTTTCTGGAAGTTTAGAGTCTGATAGACAAAACAGTGTATTAGTTTAGTTCAACTTTAGTTGGTCAAATTAGGCAAAAAAATGTTGAAAGATCAGTCTACTACAAATCTCAGCTATGACTGGCTGTAGCGTGAACATGTAGATGAGGAAAATCTTTTAAAACTCTTTGCTGTGTTGGTAATTACTGTATTTGGGCCTACTAATATATTACTGTAAAGAAAACACAAATTTTACAGCGTTTATAAGCATAGTTGGGAGAAGTCTTCTCATCCATTTTCTTCAGACTATGGGCATAATACTTAATTGAAACTATAATGGATCAAGGTTTACAGTCTCTAGCAGTCATACTTATCATTTATATATCTATATTTATATATATACTTACATATCTATATAAATATATATATTGGTGATAGGCAAAATAGAATTTTATCACATTTTTTCCACTCAGAGAATAATACAGTTAAAGTGTTGAGAATCTGAAAGATCTGCTGTTGATTAGCTGGTGGTAAATGACACTTCGATGACTTGCATTTAGATTTCTCTGGGATTTTTTTTCTTTTGTAGTTTAAATGTCTGTTTATCTATAAGAACTGCAGAAGAATTCAAAACACATGGAAGGCAAAGAGGTAAGCCACCTACTTAGGGATGTCCCTACATTTGCTACGTGGTATGTCAAAGTGAGCTAATGTTAGATGGTTTCACATATGTTGATTTGCTATCTATGTGAGCATGTAAACACCGTTTCTGGGCTTGTGTGTCTACAAGCCATGTAGAATCACTTATATTTGAACAAATATGTTTAGAACGTATAATAGCTGAATAACTCAGTTTCTAAAATGTTAGTGTGACCTCTTAAGCTTCACAAGTGTCAAGTAACTTTGTTCTCACAGAAAAGATCGTTAAATATGAGAATTTGCATGTAATTCCTGATGTTATTAAGTGTTCCAGACAAGTTCATGTTGGCTGACACAGAATACCAGATGTCCCCGATGAGCAGATCTGGGAAACAGTTTGGCTGTAGCTAGTAGAAAGCATCATTAGAAACAATAGTGTTTGAGAATTTTTGTCCTTCTATGGATTTGTGTGTTTCATATCCCCTCTGGATGTGTGAACCAGCAGCTGTTGTTCCTGAGTACTAGGCATTAGGATGTTCCAGGGAGAAAGAATGAGTGCGAATACAGGAATGAAAAATGGAGCTGTAAAGAATGTAATGGCTGACTGTTAAGCAGTCCTAATGAGTAGGGTTGCCTGCCTCGGGAAAGTGAGCCCTCTGTTTCCACTCTCTTTTCCTGAGCAGCTGCAGTTTTTATTCTCTCTCTATCACAGTCATGCAGGCAGTCTTGGGAGTGGAGACTGGGTTAGGACTCCCTACTGCCGCTGCCCCCGCTAACCGGTGGCTCTTTGCAGCTTCCTCCAACAATGCCGTTAATAAACAAGTTGTGCTCTTGGACAGAGGTGCCCAAATGCCGTTCTGCTCTCCCTACCTTACCGTTTGTCTCTGGTCTACTTCCAGTTTGTAGGATATATCTCATACATTCCAAAGAAAAGCACAGGTTATTTTACTTGCGCTCTTTTCTCACTCAGAGATAACATTTTCTAAAATACTTTTATTTGAGGACAGTCACAAATTTCCGTTATATTTTAAAGCAAGGCCAGATAAAATGTTCCAAATCCAGCAAGATTGCGAAGAACATAGTTGTCAAAATATTGTTTTGACAGCTTCTACCAAAATGATACAAGAAAGCTACAGTACTGCCAACTATGGTTTTCTTAGGATAGAGCTCCAGTGTGGTACAACATGGCGCTGGAAGAGTGAGCTACTGTGCAGTTGGCTTTTCATCCCCTTCCTTTTCCTCTTGTACTTTGATGCCAGTGTCAATACTAATTGAAACAAAACATCAACAGCAACCACAAAAACCCAGCACCCCCAGGAACTTACTGGTTAATTATGAAAATATATTAAAAAAAATGATTAAAACATGTTCTAAGCTTGAAAGTGGATGTCTCATGCCAGAAAGGCATCCAAATATGAACTTTTAATGATACTGCCTTTTTTTCCCGATGCTGCTTTTTCTGTTATATGTGCCCACTTTACAGAGCTAAAATTAACAGTGGGACAGGGTTAAAAATAAACTGGAAACTATTTCTGTGCTGTCCTTGGTAGTTGAGTATGTAGTCTTTTTTGTTCAGCAGTGAAATAAGATAAATCACTTCATGGTTACTGATCTGTATTTTCTGTGGTGTGCTCTTGCTACAGTGAGGCATAACTTGTAGATTGGAAGAACTTTCCGTATGGCTCTCCTTTGATTTTTGGGGGAAAAGCTGTTTTGGTAGCTTTCACATCATTGTGATGTTGTTGCAATATGCTATGTGCCTGCGAAGCCAGAAGAGGGAGCACAAATTAAGACCTTACTGGCAAAGTATTGCGTTCATATCCTGAAGGCTAATCAGGAACCATGGGAATATTGAGGTCAAACATGTTAAGTCGGAGCACCTTATTCTGTTAGAAGCATGTGCATAAAGAATAGAAAATAATGAGCCTAGTGAAGGCTAGAAGTGAGGGAAATGAGCACACTGCCTACACAAGAAGTGAAAAAGGTTAGTAAAACCAGTGCTTGGCATGAGGACTTTTTAAAACAAAGCTGAATGTATAGATCAACTTGAAATAACAGGCTTGGTAAACCAGCTCAGTCAGTGTGTTTGACTTGTAAGTTTGGCAGTGTTTCTTATGAATCAAAAATGATTTATGTGTCATTGTACAGACCAAATCTGTTGGATACCTTAGAGCTTAATTCTTGCTAGAGCTTATTCAAATGCAGTTTGAGTAAAGCTCTTGGGTCATAATGTAGGTCCTATAGCATGTTTGTAACGATTTTCTTTTTTTTAATGAGAATGCTGATTGGTAGGGTCGCTAATTTCCATATATATGGACATATACAAATACTGCATATATATATATATATAGGTATGTATTTATTTATGTGAAAGTACATAGTTTATATCTGTAAAAATTCTTAGTATTTGTCTTTTCATAAGTTATATATATTTTCATGATAATACCAACTACATGATGAGCATAAAACTAGTCACTAATGACAAACGTGCAAGGACACTGATGAGGTATTGATTGAACTTCACAAATTGTTCTCCTTGATGCAGACAATTGGTATTTCAGCTCCAAAGACCTGTTGACAGATATGAACTGCTTCCTGCTCAGATTAATAGATATTTCAAGACTATCTTGAATCATCTGAGTTTTTAATTTTGGGCGTATTAGCTTATTCAAGGAATGCAATGTAGCTAAATGATATTTTGAATACAGTAATGAAAAAAGTAAAGCCACAGGCAAATTATTTTCTTGCATTGTTGTTGGTGGTTTTTTTTTTGTTTGTTTTTGTTTATTGTTGGAGTAGAACTCCAAATTCCATGTCTGCAGCTATTTGCTTTATTGTCTTAGATGTGCCGTTTCCAATGTTACGCTCACAGACTTAATAAGCTAATCCAGGAAACTAAAGCAGAACTGTCGTTTGGAAGCTATTCTGCTGAAGACTCTTTGAAATCAGTTTAGAAAGCTCCAAGACTATTTTTGTTTTCTCTTTAATTTTTAAAGATGTGTTGTCATGTTCTGCTCTTAGTGGTCCCCTTTAGTAGAAGATGTTACAGAAAGGTTGCCTCTCACAAGTCCTCTGCAAGTTAAACCCCAAATGGATGTGATTTACATTTAGGAATGATGCCAGTCTGTGGATGATTTAAAGATGTCCGTTTTCTTGAGACGAATTTTTCTTAAGCCGTATAGGGCTAAATTTTGAGAACGTATGCTTCAGTACTTAAGGAAAAGCGCACACAAGCAATCCAACACTGGAGTCTCTGCAGACGTTGCATGATCTAGCAGAAAGGCATCACTGAATTAGGAATGATAGAATAATTATTTATATTTAAGTTGCTATTACTCACAGAAGTTTCCAAGACTGTGGAATATTTACATGGGCTGCGCTATGAAATCTGAACTCTTACAGTTTGATCATCTCTTCTTCCTCTCTGCTTAGGAGACAGTTGAAGCACAGATGTGAAACTGCTGTGTTTTTTTCACTTGAAGAGGACTGAGGCTATGAAAAATCTGTGGTGAGCTGCCAAGTGATGCATCAGTGGCTCAAGGAACTGTGATGGGCCACTCCTCCTCAGGATTCTTGAACCTCAAGGACTTAGTCCTATAAACATTTTGAGGTTCAAATGTCAGCGCACATTTGATCATCCTTATAGCAAGGCAGTACTGTTCTGATGGCTATGAACCATAGTGACTCAGGTTAATTTCTCATGCTTGAGCGAATAAATGAAAGGTGTTATTAATCAGACTAATTCCACACTAGCTCATGCTCTGAATTGTGCTTTGTCTTAGATGATCTCCAGGGATGTGGTTGAGTCACCATTCTTGGATGTGTTCAAAAACTGCTTGGATTTGGTGCTCAGGGACATGATTTAGCAGAGGGTTGTTAGTTAGGGTAGTAGTGTCAGGTTGTGGTTGAACTTGATGATCTTTAAGGTCTTTTCCAACCTAAGTGATTCTATGATTATGTGATCCAGAAGATAGCATTCAATTTTGTTCAATGTGATGGTACCTTCAAAGTACCAGCTTAGAAGTAAGTGTTCTTAGGTAATATTTTTTTTCCCCCTTTTCATAATGAAAGTTTACAACTGTCAAGGTTGTTTGGACTAGCAAAGATGAAGCATTACTGGACTTGGTGCTTATTGGTGTAGAAATCTTTAAAGAGGTTAAGATTGGAGGCATTCAGGGATGCAGTGGCGTCTGGGATATCGTACTTGGGACATCTGGGATGTAGTGTAGAGGAATATCACCTTGGCAAAGAGTGGCATCAAGACCCTGAACTTGAGGAGTGCAAACTTTCTGGCTTTTTAGGGAATTATTGGATGAGATCTCCTGGTAAACTGTCCTTATGGACATAGGAATGGAACAGTGCTGGCAGCTCTTTAAGGACACCTTTCTGAGAGCACAAGTGCTTTTCACTCCCTGGCATAAGAAATCAAGCAGACGAGGCAGGAAATCAGCATGGCTGAGCAATGACTTGCTGGTCAAACTGAGGGGAAAAAAAGAAAAACTACAAGCAGGGGAAGCAGGGCTGTGTGTCCTGGGAAGAATATGGGGAGGCTGCTCAGATGCAAAGATGGAATCAGGAAAGCCACAGCACAAATGGAACTAAAATGGATAAAAGATGTGAAAAATAATAAGGTATTCGATAGGTACGTTGGTCAGAAGAGACATAGACAATGGGATTGAGTATACCCTCAGTAAGTTTAGTGATGACATCAAGCTGAATGGTGAAGTTGACACAACAGAAGTAATGGATGCCATCTGAAGGGACCTGGACAAGCTTGAAAAGTGGGTGCATGTGAACTGAATGAGGTTCAGCAAAACGAAGTGCAAGGTCTTCCACTTGAGTTGGGGTAATCCCAGATATGTGTACAGACTGGTAGAGAAATTATTGAGAACAGCCCTGCAGAGAAGGACCTCGGGGTTCTTGTGGACGAAGAGCTCAATGTGAGCCAGCAGTGTGTGTTTGCAGCTCGGAAGGCCAACGTTATCCTGGGCTGCATCAGTGAAGCAGTGGCCAGCAGGGAGAGGGAGGTGACTCTCCACTCTCTTGTGAGGCTCCATCTGCAATACTGTGTCCATGCCTGGGGCCTCCAGCACAAGAAAAATGGGGAGCTGTTGGAGCAGGTCCCAAGGAAGGCTGCAAAGATGGTCAGAGGGCTAGAACACCTTTCTTATGAAGAAAGGCTGAGAGAGCTGGACTTGAGTATCTTGGAGAAGAGAAGGCTCTAGGGAGACCTCATTGCAGCCCTCCAGTACTAAAAGGGAGCTTATAAGTAGGAGGGAGACTGACTTTTTACATGAGAAGATAGTAATAGGACAAGGGGGAATGTTTTTAAACTAAAAGAGAAGAGATTTAGGTTAGATGTTAGGAAGAAGCTCTTTACTCAGGGGGTGGTGAGGCTGAGGCTGCCCAGGGAAGCTGTGGTGCCCCATCCCTGGAGGTGCTCAAGGCCAGGATGGATGGGGCTCTGAGCAGCCTGAGCTGATGGGGGGCAGCCGTGCCTGTAGCAGGGAGGGTTGGAAGTAGATGATCTTTAAGGTCTCTTCCAACCAAAACCTTTCTGTAATTTTAAGAAGTAATGATCTGCAGGCTTTAAAGGAGCATTGGTTCCCATCAGGTTTCAATGCAACTGCAACTTGAAATGCTTCTTGAGATATCTGAGAGAAAAATCCTGGTGTTTCTCAAGCCAAAGGATCTGAATGAGGTGTAGCAGAGGTATTAGATCGTTAGCATAACTGATCTGTGCTCTTCTTTCCTCTCTATTCGAGCACTTTCAGAGAGAAGAGAGTTAACAGTTGTCTAGTTTTTAAGGCATCCAAGTGGGAATGCTCTGAGGAGTATGTTGTGTCGATAATGTAGCTATTCTTGCAGCTGAGTACATGAGGAAATTCTGCGAACTTTTTTGTCTCTTCCTGTGAATGCATTGATCTGAAGGGGGTTATGCAAGCTGAATAGACTGTAAGCTAGGAACATATTCTTTGAACAGGTAAAAAGGTGTTCACTGTAATATCTGGGCAATGTCTTTGTGTTCTTTGCAGTCTTCATACTTTCTGTCGTTATTAGTCTGCCAGTAAACTTGTACACATCATCAAAAGGGACCATTAAAACAACCTGTTGGTTTTGTCTTTTTTCTTTTAAATAGCAGGTTGTGGGACTTTCTAAAGGTCAGCAAGTAAGTTTAACTATTCTACAGCTGCTGTTTTATAGCATACAATATGCTTGAAAAAACAGTTATAAGAGGATAGTGTCTCTTTAGAGCGAGTTATCATATTACTGTTAAGTGATTTCTGGGCATTATATTTCAGTTGCAGCTGAAGAAGAAACTGATGCCTGTACAGCATCAAACTGCTTGAGATTGTTGAGGTGCTGCAGTTGCTTCTTACATGAGTTTTGTAGACTCATGTAAGAAGATATTTGGTACAGTCTTGAAGGAAGGAGTGGGTTAGATCGTGCTCCTCAGATGTCACAACTTGAAGCTGAAGAGCATTTTTGTGCAGTCCAGCTCTAGACCAGTAGGGCAGTACAATTTTTTTTTATAAAGCAAGTTTGACTGAGAATTTGCAGAGTTGATTTACTTCTGTTCTCTTCTTCACACAAGAATAGCCAAGCTTCTGTGCTGACAAATTGAATTCTGCATTCTCTCTGGTGCTGAGTTGGAAGCAGAGTATGTGCCTTAAACATCAGTTCTTGCTTTTCATTCTTATTTTGCAGATTTAATATCACTTAGTTTAAAATGATTCAGGCCATGCCTGGAAAAATAGCTTTTCATTCTGAAAAAGGGTGGAAATCGACTGAAGATGCCCATGCAAGAACAATAGGGAGAGAGAAAGCACTGGAGGCCAGACCATAGGAATGGCATTAATTTAATGCATGCGGAAAATCCCATGGCTTATATGGATTAGTAGTCAAAGCATGACTTGAAGTGATCCTGAATATATGTAGCAGCAAGATCAGTTAAAAGCTGGTAGATACTCCAGTTTTAGACTGAATTAGTAAGATAGCTGAGGAGGAAATAGCCAAGCAAGTCAATGCGATGAGGAGATAGAAGAAAATGACCAATGGGAAGAAAAGTGAATCACTTATCCTTAGAAAGAGTACACCTGTTCTTGTCTTGTTTGTACACTCTAGTAGCAGCTTTTAAAAGGTAACTGCTATAAATCACCTAATTTGCAGGTTATGCTGAATTGCTTCAGCTCCTCCAAAGCCCTCTTCTGAGGTCTTGCCTCAGAAGCATTCCTGGGCAGAGTCCTGGTGCTTGTTTACATACGTTTTTATGAGCACTTTATAAAGAAACGTTGGTAGTCCCTGAAGAATTACAGATTTATGGTGGAGTTCTTATTATAGTTGTGGATGACACTGTGTTTTGTTTTTGGAGCAAAACCTAGAAATTAGTGTGAAACAGTTAAGCAGGAAGCAGGGACTATATTGTGGCAATAGCTCCTAAATTATTTTGTCAGGAATGTCACCTACTTGTAATTCAGAATACAGTGATGACAGGGGAAGGTTGTTCCAGATGGATGCAAAAGATTAAACAGCATGCAGAAGGAAATTAGAGAAATAAATGTGTTTTGGGGAGAGAAATAGCAGGGATAGAATGAGTGTTTAAAGAGAATGAGATAAAAATCAAGCCATTCCCTAGTTTTGAGGCCAAGATTACCTCCCCTTGACTCGCTTAACTCTTCCTTTCAGTCCAAGAATTGGTTATTTAATGAAATTTCACCTCATCAGGCAGCAAAGGGACCTTGAAAAGAGGGGATCAAGCCCAACATCTTATAAGCTTATACCTCTTATTTCTGCCTGCTCAATGTAGCTTTCAGTTGGAGACAAGATTTTAACAGTCTTGGTGTTTATACGTATGTTACGCTTTCATTTCTACTTGGCATCAAGCGGGATGGTGATTTTACCTTAATATATACAGAATCACAGGATGGAGGAGAATGGAGGGGCACCTCTGGAGGTCATCCTGCCGAACCCCTTTCAGCAGGCAGGGTCTGCAACAGCATGTTGCTCAGGACCATGTCCAGTTGCGTTTTGAGTATCTCCAAAGGCAGAAACCCACAACCTCCTTGGGCAGTCTGTCCCAGTGTTCAGCCAACATCATGAATATTCCACCATATAGCCACCATAATGAAATTTCCTGCATTTCACTTTGTGTCCAATTGCCTCTTGTGTCTCTGGGGACCACTGAGCAGGATCTGGCTTTGTTGTCTTTATTTTCCCCATCAGGTATTTGTACACATGGATAAGAACATCTGGAGCCTTTCCTTTTCCAGGTGTAACAGTCCCAGCTCTCTCAGTCTCTCCTTGTATGTCAGTGGATCATCTTCATGGCCTGTTGCTGGACTGACTCCACTGTGTTGTGCTTGTTTCATACTGGGGAGCTGAGAACCAGACCCAGCACTGAAGATGCATCTCATCAGGAATGAATGTAAGGAAAGGATCTCCCCACTCGACCTGCTGCCGTCTCTCTTCCTAACAGCTCCAGTGTGAACATTTCTGTAAACTGAAATATTCTATAACACAGTTCAGTGCTTCTTGGGAGCCTTCCTTTTAGAGTTGCTTTGCCACAAACTGAGGTTGTGCTCTATGAGCTTGCAGTGTTTTCCTTAGATTGCCATGCTGGTCTCAATCTATACGTTCACTCTTGGTAGCTGAGAGGAATCTACATCGGACTTAATTTATTTCCGTCATTGCTTTCATTTTTCTGTTACCAGCTTTCTTTTCCTTGGTCTTAACCCATCTCAGAAAGCAAAGAAACAAACATATCTTAGCAAAAGTGAGATTTACAGAAGTTTGCTCAGAACTGGGCATTCGTTAAGAAATTTGTCCAAAACATTCATTTTTAGATGTAGAAGAGAAAGATGCTTCTGTCATTCCCTCTCCCATTTTATCGGGAAGATCTAGGTGTTTGATAATTGCTGAATATTATGATATTGGTGATTTAAGTACTTTTAATAAATTAGCAAATATGAGGTGGAATTGTTATTAGTATATAATCAGTATAAATTATGTAGCCTCTACAACATTTATAAAATATTTGCTCATTAAATTCTGAGTAATGCTTTTCAAAGGACTGCATTTTGAAATCCAACATACTTCGGTGGAAATGTGAGATAGAGAACTCATTGAGGTGTGTACATTTGATAAAAACAATTCCATGTTTCTTACTGTAATTTGCTTCAGTGTTTTTCTTACACCGATACTTGCAATTAGAGAAATAATTAGGACTTCTGGGAGAAAGCCCGTGATATGTTAGCTCCATCATACGGTGCTTAAATATCTGTCATTTTGATGAGCTACTCAGTTGTAAGATTTGCTTGTTGGTTGCTCTGGTGCAAGTCAAAACAGCGTTAATCACACACTGATGTGCGGTTGTTGCTGAGCAGTAGGAGCACCTCTGGGCCAGGCTGGGATGCTTGGGTGGGGTAGAGCTGCTCCCATGATGGTTCAGGGCAGAGGCAGGATGGGGCCAGGGCAGTGTGTGAATGAGGCTGGGGCCATTGTGTGCCGTGTGACACCAGGCGGAGGGCCATAATGCTGTGGACAGTTGGTGGGAGTGAGGCCTCGTGCTGGCAGGTATCATTCCTTCTACGTTTTGTTTCCTCATGGCTCTTCAGTATTTCTTCCTGTGCAGCCAGGGTAGTGCCCTGGCAACAAGATAGTTGCTTGGTATTTCATTTTGCCCATGCCATCTCTGTTTCACATTACCTAGCATGTGCCTGCATTCTGTAGTACATACAGAATCATTTTTTTTTCACAGTTGCTCTGTGACATTCATATTGCAGTGTATGCATGCTCAAAAATATCATGAATTTATTTTATGTTTCTGTGCTGTAAGATTAGACAGATTTTTTTTTCTATTTACAGTATTGGAGTTGAAAAATGAAATGATTAAGGCTGAAGCATTTGAACGTCTCAGTCTTCGTGTGCAGAGCAGGACAAGTATCATAGAATCACAGAATGGTTTGGGTTGGAAGGGACCTCAAAGCCCACCCAGCCCCTGCTATGGGCAGGGCTGCCCCCCACCAGCTCAGGCTGCCCAGGGCCCCATCCAGCCTGGCTTTGAGCACTTCCAGGGATGGGGCACCACAACGTCTCTGGGCAGCTGTGCCTGCCCCCTGAGAAAAGTAGGCCTGTTTGGGTTTTTTTGGTTTTATTTATTTTTTTAATGATACTGGATGTTTTTGTAGACCTTTTCAATAATAAGAACCTTTTTTTTCCCCCCCATGAGTCTGGTCTGAAATTAATTAAAAAAAACAAAACCAAAACTATTTTCTGTTATCCTTAGAGAAAGGTGAAAATCCTTATTTGTACAAGTATTTGGCCAACTTTGCTTTATGTGGTCAGTGTCCTGCTACCTCCGTAGTAGTGGCAAATGCTTAGCACTTCTGCAAAAAAAGAGAAGAAAGAAAAGCCTTTATTCAGCACCTGCAAAGGGCAAATCCCAAATGGCGTAAGTGATTTGGGAGATCTCTAAAGTTGTTCTTGTTACACTGTGCACCTATTTTATTATTATTACTACTATTTGTTAAAACCTAGCCATCTAGGATATTACGGTATTTCCCATTTTTGTGTCTCCATGCTTCTACAGACTATATACAGACAGTATACAGTAATAGGTACTCCTTGATTTGGTTGGTTAATATTATTAAACATATTATTTGTCATCCAGAATTTTAGCAGTTGACTGTTACCTTCTGTGTCCGTGACTGAATGAAGTAAAGGTAGTAAAGGAAGTAAAGCTAGTAAAAATAGAATTTAAGTAAAGGTTTGCAGCTGGTCATAATTGTATCTTTTGGCTCTGGTCTCCTCTTGAATTTATTTATTTACAGCTTCTACTAGTTCTGGGGTTCTTCTGTCCTGTCCTTCCTCCTCAGGTATCTCTAATGCTTTCATGATGGTAACAATGTGTTGGCTGCCTCTGCTATTTCATCTTCTGCATGCCAGCAAGCCAGTGTGGTAGCACTGTGTGCTCAGTTCTTGTGCCACGTGCTCAAATGCTTCTGGTCAGCAGCTGTAGATGTTCAGCTGCTCCAGCTTGCAGGTGGAGCCTGCCTAGCTCCTTGGTAAAAGTGTTTTCTTCAGCGGATATGTGGATGGCAGGTAATGTGAGAATGTGAGAGTTGCCTCTGTTTGCATTCCAGTGAGAACAGAGCTGCAGGCATCCCCAGAAGGATGCTTGTAAGTGCCTTCCCTGCCATTTTTTTTTTTTTTTTCAGTTTTGAAAAGGCTATGAACTTCATCAGTTTTGCAGCAGAGCAGCAGCAAGGCTGGTTCAGGTGAAGGAGACTAGTTAGGCTGGTTAACAGAACTGTATTTACGTTAGGTACAATTAAACATCTATAAACTTTGCTATAGAGAAATGCTGAAATACTTACTGGGAAGGAGGAAGAGGGAAGGCTATGGAAAGCACAAAGCTTCCAAAAAACATCCCAACTGTCTGGCTTCAGGCAGAATTGGAAGAGGGGAGATAGTAAGGATGGAGAGAAATCTGTTATATTTCCATCTGTGTATGAAGCACATCTTCAATAAAATATAGACTCGATTAAACCTGAACCCCCCCCCTCTGCTTGTATTTTGTTCCTTTCTCGGAAGGACATAATTGAATACAGCCAACTGTAGCGATGTGGTTGAGGGAAAAAAAATATTTTGCTGTACTTCCATTCTTTCTTTTCTTTCATTGGTATCTCAGATTCAGGAAGAGGAATAATGCAAAATTAGCATTATCCGGTGTATGAAGAAGTATGCCAGAAAATTCCTGTTGAGCTTTACAGCTGGTTCCTTTCTTTTCCTTTTAAGGAATCTGCATTTGTAGCTTGAAGGCCTTATTATTAGCACGAGGCCTACGGTGATTTATTATGCCTAATCTTTTGCAATGTAAAGTGATATAATAGCAGAAATGAAAATCCAGTGTGAAAGTTACCAGTAGCATCGTGTATAGAGCAGAACTTCTTGAAGTCATTTGTGCCACTTAATTGTGGCAACCACTGTGCTTCTCTCTGGATTAGAAAACCATTCCTGTTGGAAAAATATTGCAGCACATAGAATGACTTCCATGCTGTTGTGCATTTAAAATGTTTTTGCAATTGAAAGCTGTAATTGCTCGGCTTTATTCACAAAAGCAGGTTTTATCTTTTATTACGTAAGTACCTACAGATCTCAGAGTGTGTTCTGTGACCTTTTCGGGTTATTTATCTTGTTTCTTGTATGCACTGCAGCTTGTGTGCTTTAATCTTTGTTTGTGGAGAAGCTGCCAAATTGCCTCTTGTCTTCTGTGCCAATCTATCTTCTTTTTTTGTGTGTGTGTAACCCATGCTCTGATTGATATATTAAAGGGTTTGTGGAAAAAAAATGGAAACCGTCTATATTGGTATTTGCTTATGAATTACATTTTATCACAAATTCATTAAATATGTTAATACTTTAAATATTTAACTGCAGTGTGTATTAGAATATATACTTGAGTGTTCAAATGTTCTTTAGTATGTCAGGATGGGTGAAACGTGGTGCCTTTTCCATGTATGTTTTTCCCTTGTTTGTTGACTGAAGCTTTCAGATTCAACTATGTAATCATTGACAAGTTGATGGAGATTGAATAAATCTGATTTACTCAATTTTCTCATATGTACAAGTAGGTCTGAAGGGCTGAGAATAACAAGGAATTTGCTTGTAGTGCAGAAAGTCTTAAAACACTGCTGTCATAAAACTGTTGCTGATATGAGATCTGACTGCACCAGAGAAATCAGCGAAGAAAATCCATTGGAAGCTGCACATTCTGATATGTATGCCCATACACTTGCCTTTTTGAAGTCCGTATTACTGGAACATAGCTGTTTAGGTTGGGATCCAAAGGTAGAAGGAAATGAACAGGTGGAGGACATTGCATAAAACAAGGTACACTAATTTATGCTGAAGTATTTCAAAATGCAATCTGGCTGTTAGTTAAGACTTTGTTTCACATATTTTTGAGAAGCAAGTTGTTTTGTTCTTTGCTAAAGTACTAGAAAATGTATGTTCTCAGGATTATTGAAATGAGCCAGAATATTTACTACATGTTACTACTTTGGGCATCTTCACAAGTGGTAGCATTTGCAGCCAAGGATTTGAAGAAACCCTAATTCCATATGTGTTTTGACAGCCTCTTTTTCTGATCTAATCTTTAACCTGTAACTATTAGAAGGTGTGGAGTTGTTTGGAAGCCTGGATTGATGCCGACCTTATTTCACCCTGCTGTGAGTCTCCTTCTGAGGCCACAGGGCCCTGGATCCCATTGTGGGTTGGCTCCAGGCCCTTAGCAATACTTTCACACACTGTGGATTTACTGACTCTGTTTGCTTCCACACTTGAATGTACCGGCCGTGCAATTGAACAGGCTGCCCAGAGTGGTGGTGGAATCCCAATCCCTGGAGGGTATCCAAGACGTATATAGACATGGCACTAAGGGGCATGGTTTAGTGATAGGACTTTGTGTGTCAGGTTGACTAAATCATCTTGAAGGTCTTTTCCAACCAACATGATTCAATGTATAATATTCCCCCTCCCCCCCCCTTTTTTTCTTCTTGATTGTAATGTAGTTATAGTGGTTTTCTCTTTAGTCTAGTTTGTTTATTATTCCAGAGGCCTCAAGTAGAATCATAATCAATCCCATTTCTTATTATGCTGTATAAATAAAATTTATAAGGAAGCAAAAGTTATTTTGACTGAAATATTCATATAAAAAACTTTATTTATTTATATATATATATATATATATATAAATAAAGATTTTTTTTTTCCCCCTAGAATTTTGGTGTATGTGGTCTCCCGTAGTCTCCTTTTTCTTCCATTGGTTTCTCAGCTTCTGATTTTCGTGCAGGCTGTGTGAGGATTACTCACAAAATGGCTGAAGTTGGAAGACACCTCTGAGTCTGTCAGGTTCAACCCCTGCTCTAGCAGGGACACCCAGAACAGGTTGCCCAGAATAACATCCAACTTCTCTAGACAGTCTGGGCCAGTGCTTTGTTGCACACACAGCACCGAAGTGCTTCCTGATGTTCTCAGGGAACCCCTGTGTTTCAGTTTGTGCGTGCTGTCCCTTGTCATGTCATTGCCTCTTGCCATGTCACTTGCTTTACTGCATTTGAGTCCAGTCTGTTCATGAAGGCATGGTTATGTTTCTGTCCCATGCACTGCTGTGGTAAGGGTACTGGGGTTCAAGAAAGATGAGGACCAATTGGCTTTGGAGAAGGAAACAGAGATGTAAGAAAACTGACCTCTAAAGAATTTTGAATAAATTGTGGTTATTTACTGAAGGGAGAAATAAGTTTTCAAATATGTAAAAGAGGGATGCAAGGAGAGAAGTAGTAATCAGCTTTCTATTCATAGAGCATCGGACAAGCAGCTTAACTGTAGCTCAGAGAAATTGGGTTAGATATTAAGAAAAAAAAAAAACAAAGTAAGTTTCTGTCCTGGATCGCATGACCTCCTCAAGTCTCCTTACATGCTTTTCTAGTTATTTATCCTCTCCTCTGCATTAGGCCTTGTGTCCTATAAAGATTCACGCTCTCTGTATGTCCAAATTTGGTATGAAAATACACTACCCAGAATTTCCCAGTTGTTTGTTTGGAATAGATCAGTGCAAATCAATAAGCTCCACTATCCCATGCCTGTTTGTATTATGGTACTCCAAACTGGGATCATTTCTGTGTTGTTTCTGCTTTTGTATGCTAGGGGAGCAACTATTTACTAAATGGAACTGTTTCCCGTGAAGCACTCAAGAGACAATGCAGTTTCAGAGACCAGTTCTACCTCTTAATCTCTTCTCAGATGTGTATTTGGAGTACAGGTGCTGTTAGGAATTAGATGAATATCTCGAAAATACCAATTTAGTGGTATAAGATGCATTTACATCCAGTCTGGGAATACACGCGCTGCCTGTGAGTCAGCAGTGTCAGATAACTATGCAGTAAAAGAGAAAATGATAAAACGAAGGAGACAGATGTGACAAAATGAGTGCAAATTATGTAATCAATGTTTCTGGTTTTATCAAAACAGTTATTTCTAACCCTAACGAGCTTTGCCAGCCAGCAGTAACATTTTGCATTATTACATTAATAACCGTTCATTTAATTTTGTTAGTTTTGATGGTCTTTTCAGTAATGCTGTCCTAATATATAGATTAATTTGATCACAGTTACTAAGTAAGAGTACTGAAAAGAGGCTAAATGTGGTTTTTAAGGTTTGCATAAAAAGATGAAATATTGAAAGAAAAAACTTTTATTTATGAAATGACATAGTGTCTGTTAATTATATTGTTATTGCAAGGTGGAGATCCCTTGGTTCCATCTAGGTAAGCTGGGCATCATACTGATAATAGAGCTGTGTGACCTTACGTGGCTTATTACTGCTAATTTATCTTAGCACTGATTCATATTAAAAGCTCTATAGTGCCAGTTCTGTCCAAATTTATTCAGCTTTTCCAGCATTAAGGTAGTATCTACCATAGAGGGCATCTTCAAAAAGTATTTGGTCTTCATTTAAAGGTATGAAAAGGACGGAGAAGCCACATTTCACTCTAACTTCATCAGTGGTTAATGACCCTCATTGCTGAAAAACGTAATTATGTTCTATTGCTAATATGAGTTTGGCTGGCTTTGGTTTCTAGGCATTGCCTCTGGTTTCTGCTGCAAAGCAGAGAATGAGTTCATTCTCTGAGAAATGTTTATGCTCTAATGAAGTCACCTTTCAGTTCTTCTGTTCTAAAATAATCAGTTCTTCGGGTCTTGCTATAAGGCATTTTGTCTAGCTCTTTATTATTACTGTACTTACATGAATTGGTTTGGTTGTGTTGTTAAAAAAAAGGTTAAATGGAGAAGTGCACATAGTGTTAACACCAGTCACCGCAGTACTATGCAGCATACTAACGTCAACGCTGTGTCACTGTCTTCCTCTTGAATTGTTCTGTGCCTCTTAATTTCTGTGTCTTGGAGTTCAGATTCACCTGCTTGCTCAGTTTTCAGATGTTCCTCATAAGAACATGCATAGAATTCTACAGAATAGGCTGGAATTGTTAATCTCCAGGTATGGACTCTGTGTTTGCAGAAATAGGTTTTGTAGGAAGAAACCCAAGTCGTTAACTGAGTGCCAACCTGCTAGACCAACATTTCAGGGTTTTGTTTTGTTTATTGACAGATGAGTGGTGGAAATGTTGATTATGATTGGCTCTGCACCTGACAGAAATGCACTTTCACAGTGGAAGCTGTTTTTATGAGGTTATGTACTCAGTATGATCTGCATAGCGCTTTTAAATTAAACTGTTAGAAGTGAAACGTCCTTCAACCTCATCCCATGCTACTTTTTTGGAAAGAAAAGAGGAGATGATTGAGAAAGGCTGCCTTCTGTAATATATCTCTGGTTTTCCTGGGGCTCTTTGTGCCAATTTAGTGGAATATGTTGGCGTTTATGTTTGTTAATTGCTACTAGTTGGGGTTCAGCTTGCTAATACCAAGCATGACTGCTCATTACAGGAAAAATGGCTCCAGTTCTACAGTTAGTTCACGTTTAACTGTCATAATGAGACACCAAGCAGGTATTTGGGATGTTTGATGCAGTGATGTCTGTATTGAAAAAGCAACAATGATCTCTTTTGATGAATTCTAGTGATGTTGTAACTCCTAATTGCTGGAGGTTTTTTGCAGGTATCTTCCAAAGTGAAGTTATCTCCAATCAAACAGATATATTTCCAAACTTTATGTACACATAGTATTCATTTTTCTGGATTGATTCGGTTATGTGGAACACATCCCTGCTGGTAAACATGTATGACGATCCATATGTTTTTAGGCTGAGATTTTTATTGATCACTTCAGTAACACTGGTTGGAGACAATCAGGTTGTGGGACTGCATCATCTGATGGCTTTCACTATAAATATATTTGGTCACTTGCATCATGCTTAGATGCACTGTAATTCATATAACAACTAGATGCCTCAAGACTTGGGGAAAATGGTGGCTCTCGTACATTTTATCTTCTGTTTTAGTGTAGGCTTTTCTAAGTACAGATTTTTTTCATGTGATTTGAACTGAAGGCTGCATTACCCCTATATTTCTTCATCATAAGGAAGGAGGAAGATTGCAATACACTAATCTGGCCTGTATAAAGCATTCAGAATATTTCCCTGCCATATTGCATGTATTAGAATGCATATTTAAGAAAACCTGAAATTGATTATCAAAACCAGCTGTGGCTATTGCAGTAGTTAACTGTCCTTGTGCTAAGATGAAAAAGAATTCTCAACTCTTTTCTTTTTAGTTTTGATCTAACATTGACTTCCCGGCTATTAGGTCTTGTTTGACCTTTGGCTGCTCTATTGAAGAAGTTCTATTACAGCTTTTGTTCCCATAGGCACATAGTTCCAGGTGGGGAACTGAGCTACTCAATAATTTCCTCCTTGCTACAGTAAATAAATTTACTACCCAGTCAGGACACCGAGTTTTTGTCTAGGCACCTCTGAGGTAATGTTAGTCTTTATGGCATCATGCCTAGTTACGTTTTTATATTAAATAATGTCTTTCTTTCCTTAATTTTTTTTTTTTTGGTAAATGATTGGAATTTTTTAATGGAAATGGTGAGCAGACAAATAACCTATCTTTCAAAACCCCAGGTATATTGCATTGGTGCTCCTTTTACATTTTTGTATTAGATTCACCTATTTTTAGCTGTGTATCTTCCATGTAGATGCATCAATTTTAGTGCTGGCAGTCATATTCTGATTCATTCATATAAATGAATAAGAAAATAGTGGCTTAACTTCTACAACTGCTGTCTCTCAAGATTAATGACAGAATCAGTATTCCACTGATGATTGGAGAAGAATATGCATTGAATTCTGTGGGGGCTATATTTTACATAACTGGACCTGCATATTTGATGACTAAGTAGCATATAAATCCAGCATTGTTTTGATATTTAACCATCTAATATGTTATACTACTTATCCGACTGCTAACCTAATAAAATAATAGGTGTCTGGTGAAGTACTGGCAAATACTACTCAAAATTTTGAGACCAGGAAAAAAGCTTTCCTTTTCCTTCTGTGCTGAAAACTACACCATCAGTTCTCTTGTGGTTGCCGAGTGAACATGCCTGAGTTGGACTCGATGAGCTGAACTCAGTGATCCTTATAGGGCCCTTCCAGCTTTGGGTTATTGCGTCATTCTGTCAAATGTAGGCAAGAGCATGGAGTTGTCTTTGTAATTATCCATAGAGTGGCATCCTTGGTGCAGTCTGTAACTTACTGCCAGTGCCTAACTGGGTGTAGCAATCCCCAGAAAGTTGGACTTGGCAGGCTGATTCAGGGCAAAGCCTTGCAACAGCCCTTGCTGAGGTCAGTTTGGGGCTCCCATGTGCTCTGGGAGAGTCATCACTGAGAAAGGTGATTCCCAGGGCTCCATTTGTCTTCTGCCCTTCTTGGGGGATAGAAGACAGATGGATGGGCTCCAAGTCCATCTACAGGGTGGTGGCCAGTTATCTGAACCCTTTTCTTGAGGTAGGCACGTTGTTGTAGGTTGGTCTTTTTAAAAATACATTAAGCATGTTTTTCCATATTTGTCTGCTAGTATACAAGCTGGGACACTGGGCTTCAGCTCCTCCTTCAGCACAAATGTATTCAAAGCCACAGGTCCTTCTTACATGCTCTGGTCTTTGTGGGCAGATGGAGAAGAAAGGGAGGAAGGATACCTTCTATACTTTCCTCTGCAGCTGGAAAACAGCAATGAAAAATGTGGGTCTTGAAGTTAAGGGGAGAAGAAGCAGTTTTTTGGTGTAAGAATACTCCTATAGTTTATTCAGTGCAGTCAGTATGTTTATTTAACACTGAGGTTTAGTTTATATCTCGACTATTATATCATTTAAGATTTGTTGTTATAGTTGTATTTTAATATCGTAGCTGTTTTTCAACAATTCCTCATAAAAGCAGCTTCTCATTGTACAGTGTTCTATGGTGGTCATGCCTTATTTAGCTCCACATGTGAGTAGCAGTGGTCTTTGTATCGGTAGGCTTATTTTCTTTCTTCTTTCTACATCACTGAGGATAATCATCACTCTCAATATACAGCTAGAACACATTTCCTTCCTATGTGTTTATTAAAAGACAAGAATGTGAGTGGGTGGTTTTTAAAAAAATATTTAGTTATTTACATCAGTTGATATAGGCTTGCTGCTCGTACACTTATTTTTTAAATTTCTTAATTGCTAGTTTGTCTGCCATTCATTTCGTGGTTCTCTGAGTTGGAAAAAATGTTATCTTTCTGTATTTATAAAGAAAAAGCCATGGATTTAAAATATTTGAAGCTCCTTTCTCATCTGTTGTTTCTCAGTTTTAATTTTTACACTTTACAGTTTACTTGTTGACATTAACTACTCCACTACTAATTGCTTAAGCAGTAGGTGTAGCTGATGTGCTTCCATTGGCTTGATGACGACTACTGCAGCAGGTTTACTGTTTGATACAAAAATTGTGCCACTCTCCTTAAATGTCTCTGGCCACAGGATACAGGTGGAATAGGAAAATGCATCCCATTGCATTAGCTCTGGGCCTTTTATTTCCCTTGGTGGCTTAACTTTGACTGTACCAGGCTTTGGAAAGCCATCAGTCCTGTTTGTCCTTGCAGCTCCGTTTGTATTTCATCCTCTTCCTTAACATTTGGATGTAAAGTAATGCATTATCATCATGCAGCAGATTGTGAATATTAAGAATTGGAGAGAGAACACTGGTGTAAAAATAAAAGCCAGGAGGAACATTTGTCTCTCTGCTTCTCATTTTCTTTATCCTTCTTTATTATTTGACTCTGCTATTGAAAGTATTGAAACGTGTGACCCAGTGTAGCTCTTGGTTTATAGGAAAGATTGTTTGCATCTGGATTCAGCTGTAGCATGCTGTTGGATATGTGGGCTCTGAGAATGTGCATTTGGGTCATTTTAAGTACACTAAAAAAGCCAAGGGAATAGGAAGACTTCACTATTATCTCACCATTATTGCCCCCCAGCAAGTATGGATATTACTATCTCTCTGTCCTTTTACACATGCAGCTAATACCACCTCAGGACAGTGGTTTCATGAGTCATGCTGCTGGGTAATGGTTATGCTGTAAGCAAACACTCTGTGCGAGTCTACATGCTTTTAAAAAATGAGTTGGGGTACAGAGTACTCTTCCATGCATGTAAGCTGCAAAGAAATACCACCTCTCCAAATGTATTTTTTGTCATAGTCATTTTTTTTTTTTCCTGCTTCCAGAGGTATTTTCTTGAGTTGTTTTTCAGAAACAGGTTTTCTTTGATTTATTATCTTGTAGGGTTGTGAGTGTGGTGGTTTATTTATTTATTTCCAAGCTTCTGTGCTGTCGATGTCCCCAGTATTTGGAGGAGAGGAAAAAAGGTGGTGGATGCAATGAGATACTGGACTTCAGCAGAGCTCTGATAGCCCATGATTTATAAATGCTGGCTTTAGAGTCGGGTTTAAACAGCAGTGCTTAGAATCTTATTTCTGAGGTAATTAGAATTTCTCAGGTAATTACAATAGTGAACTCATTTCCAAAGCTCAGGCTCTGTGCATATTGTGCGCACAGCATTAGATCATAATATTTATGTTTTCTGAAAATGCAGAAGGGGAATACAGGTGTGAAGTAAATGTCATGAAGGCTATCTAAATGACTCGGTAGTCATCTTGGAGGCAGTGATTTGAGTTTGTGATGAATGCATTTGGAAGGTGAGGACATGTATACTGAGACAGTATAATCGTTCCAAGTCTGTTAGTAAAAGCCGTGTGGGGAAGGTGCTATTTGGGGCTGATAGGTCAGCTCTGGCTGTTCTTTAAGAATTGATGGATAATGTTTTTCCTGCTAATAGCACACATTCAAATTATGTTTAAGGGAAACTTAATTGGAAGAATTCCAGAAATCTCATCCGGTAGGGCTGAATTAGAGAATACAATTTTAAAATTGGTAACATAGAAGCAAAAGATGAAATGGGGCATGAGACTTTAACAAAGTTTTGAGTAAGATACCAGGTAGACAGTTTGCAATCTGATCTCGTCTTTTCTGGATGTCAGAAGGGCACGCGTGCATTTCTTTCAATTTGCACGTTGTTCCCGGGCTCAGCTGGTGACACCAGTTACACTGCGACATTGCCACCAAGGCCGTGGGGTTGTACAGATAGATTGAGGCTATGTTTTGGTTTGCTGAGTTTTAGTGGTGATACAGACGGAGAGAACCCAGGTTGACTTTTGGATTTAGTTACGGTCTTCTCTGTGGGAGAGATTTTTTAGAAGAAAGAAAACGTTATTTGCTGCAAATCTCTTTGTACACTCAAAGATCAGTGAGGCAGAACAGCCTCCAATACCGTTAAATCCTTCAGAAATCGTCCATCAAAACGAAGCTGTATTTCCCATATGGCTTCAGTAGTCTGAGTGTTAATGCATTTTGCTGTCCTGCTTAGGAAGTGGAGCACAGACTGGTTTTGTAGAGGTGTGGCAGAGGTGCAGCATGCCTACCTTGTGCTAAGTAGGAGTTGATGTAATTTTATTACTGAAAGGAGAACACTTGAGGGGTTTGAATTCTTTTTATCTTGGTTTTTGATTTTTCTAAGACTGGTTAAAATGGATTACAGTCGATAATTCATACTGTGCTGTGTTAAAGCCTTTTTAAGAAGTTACAGCTGTCATCCAAGAAGAACAGGAGTGTGCCCGTACTTGCTTTCTGCAGTGTTGGAAATGAATTTGTGCAAATCAGAGGGGAGCAACCTCAGTGCTGTGATGAACTGCTTTGTGTGTGTTGTGGGAATTGCCCCTCAAGGATGTTGACCCATATTAAGAAGATGACTGTTCCATTTGGGTGGTTTTGCTTCTTGAAGAGACCAAGTGTTACCCTCTGGCTCATCTGCAGTTACCCCAAATCTCAGGAAGTTGGTAGCAGGTTTATCTTAAGCTGTGGTTCGTGGTTCCTTGAACTGTGGTGGAGGCTGGGCACGGGCTTCTATTTGGGTCACAAGTTTTAAATTGCTGAGCCATGATTGAAATCCTCCTGAAGCCAAATGTAGAAATGTAGCATATGAATTTTTATCTTTCTGTAACTTTTGTGCTTTCTACTTCCCCTTTCCCTCCCAACAAAACAGAAAATGATGAGCACAATTGAAAGAAATGTGCTATGGGAATTGGAGAGCAGGTGAAGGAGGGGAAAAAGCTGTTTTAAAAACATATCACAGAATCGCACACAGAACCACAGAATTGCAGGGACCGATTGTAACTAAAACATTGACATAAAATGGTAAATGATTTTTACAAAACGTTATCATAAATTTGGCTGCTTATCCAAGAATGAAGAGCTAAACGTTTCAGACAGTAAGTCATCCAATAAAGCAGATGACTTAGATGATGTGATACTTTTAAGCGTTATATTGAACAAGCAGTTGTAATCTATCTCAGGATTAATGTATGATTTTTAAATAAGCTTTATAGAACATATGCTATCACAGTAAATGTGTATTTAGGCAATATTTGTTTTGATCCTATACAGTGCAGTGATTTGGTTGGTCTGCTTCCTC
Source organism: Gallus gallus (assembly GCF_016699485.2). Taxonomy (NCBI): domain Eukaryota; kingdom Metazoa; phylum Chordata; class Aves; order Galliformes; family Phasianidae; genus Gallus; species Gallus gallus. Next base: position 123,957,014 of record NC_052532.1, on the reverse strand, counting down.
CATTACTGCTTCTTTTACCTGTTCTGTTACTGAATTATAATCCCTCAGATTTTTGTTACTTCGATTCATTCAGAATCACGAAACTCATTAAAAAATGCATGTGCATACGTGACAGTTGGGATGCAGTCGGATAAAATTTTTAATGAGAAAAATTTGAATGAATTTTACTGTTTAACTGAAGTTGTCTTCATCACCCATATCAATTTAAGGATTGTTTAGGTGTTAAAAACAGGTAAGTAAAAGTTTAAATAAAAAGGAGTATGTCCCATGAGTATGGGTGGGCATATAGTGAATGTACTAAACGAAGAGGAAGATAAATGGGGACCAAAAATAATTGAGCATCATTTTAATTTTTTTATATAATAAAACTGTTATATAAATATCTGAAGTAATAAGTAAAATTCAGCCCCGTAATAAATAAGTAAAGAATTTAAAGCTCAAGTGCTGGAAGTCTGTGAGTCTAAGAGAACTAATATATCCAAGAGAAGCCAAAACAGTAGAGGCTATGTAAAAAATGAGGGCTAGGTACATTAATGTTAATTCAGATATATCTTCTGCAATGAGAGTAATGAAACACAAAAGGACTCAGGAAAGCTTGTTTGCTAGAGGAGACCTTTACTGCTAAGGGCAGTAGTAAAGGAAATCTTCAAGAATCTTCATTACAGATGAGCCAGGGAAGGTTGGATTTTGAATGAGGAGACAGTTGGGATGCAGCCAGATACATCTCACCTCAACAACTGCCCCATTGCCAAAGGGAACTTAATCTTTATCTCAAACTGCAAAACTGTCAGTATGTTTTTTAATTTATTAAAATATTTAGTTGGTTGCATCAAAAATGTTAAATACTGCAATTAGTGTTAATACTTTGGAATTTCTAAGAAGCGTTATTTACCATATAATGTCGTTAAATTTGCAGTAGGTAGAGCTAACATGTGAACAAAATCCAGGTTTTAGAAAAGTAGTAAAAATGAAAAACATTCTTGTATGGGAACTGTTGAATCATGGCCTGAACCTCTGATTGACCACCTGAGGTGAGTGCTGAGTCAGCTGCAGGGGCACAGGTGAACGCAATCTCACCTGAGTAACCGGAAGGGGTGGAGCCTGGCTCCACCTCTCCTAAACTCCATTTAAGGGCTGACTCCCAAGGAGGAAGGGTCTCTAGCTGGAGTTCCTTCCTCTTGGACCCCTTCTGTGAGCCCAGGACACGGGTAAGATCTTTATTTCATTTCTGCTTTGTAACGCAATAATCTCTCTGGTCCGATACCTGTATACCTGTTTGCCATACAATTCTCATCATGCTAAAATTTTCTAAGTTTGGCCTTAGCAAATTTGGTCTTTTGACTTGCCTAGAATTCTGAACACGTTAAACTGCCCTTGGGTGTATTAGGTGTATTGTGTACAAAGTTATGAATTGTTTGACTTCAGTAGTGCTCTCTTGATAACTGGCTGCCCATTAAACTGTGAAATGCTTTGTGAGTTAATGAAATCACAAAATTGTAGGGGTTGGATGGGACCTCTAGAGATCATCGAGTCCAGCCCCCACTGCAAAGCAGGCTCCCTACAGCAGGCTGCATAGGTAGGCGTCCAGATGGGTCTTGAATATCTTCAGAGAAGGAGAATCCACAACCTCCCAGGGCAGCCTGTTCCAGTGCTCTGTCACCCTCACTGTGAAGAAGTTCCTTCACATATCGGTGCAGAACTTCCTATGCTCCAGTTTATGGCCACTTCCCCTTTTCTTGTCCCCACAGACTGCTGAAAAGAGGTTGGCTGTGTCCCTTTGTCTCCCAGGTGCATTACTTCAGTTCTTGTGTTCATTCTTTTTTTTTATTATGAGTAGCATCCGAAACTTTAATAACAAATAAATAGCTGTTTTAATGTGCTCCTATAGACAGATGAAATTACTCTCCTTTTGACCAATATAGTAGAGCAACAGTAAGACCTAGTGATTAATTACTATCAGAAGAAATTTAGCATAGCTATCTGTCGATGTATCTTGGAATGTTTGGCTTCTGAATGTGGACTCTCTGTTCCTGGTTCTTTACTGTGTAAGTGGAGGATCTCTATTTGTGTGTATAATTAGCTTCCTGTTTTGCCTCCTGCTTCATGACAAGTATTGCTGTCTATTTTATTTTCTTTAGCTTTTCAAATGTTGCAAAGTACTGAATATGTGTATCCGATAATTCTCAATAGCTTTGTTTCTATAGCGATAAGAGCACAATTCCAAGAATTCCCATATCCAGTGGAACTTGTGTGTGCTTATTTGCTATCATTTTCAAAATGAATGGTGAACTTAAAGAATTCAACAGAAAAACAAACTATTCACCTGCACTTCTGGGGAGAAAAGAAAGAAGCAGTATGAAGAATTCTGGATGCTGCAGGTGACAGCTGAAATTCCACTTCGGTTATCCTTTTTTCGTTTTTTTCTGAGTGTAAAAGAAAAGTTAGATGTCTTAATTCTGCAAGGGAAGTACACCAATGAGTATTCTGAATGCTAGTCATCCTCCACCCACAACTAGTACTACTGCCTAACCATAAGGATAGATTGGTTGACGTAGAGTCTAATTCTTTTCCCATCTTCCTTATCTAAGAGAGACTTTTTTTAGAAACTTAAATAAAACAGTATAAATGATTCTCTTACTCATATATATATATATATATATATACACATATATATATACACATACACACACTTACATACACTATGGAATATAATTCAGACTTTTTCATGTTAAATGTTTCATCTTAAGTTCAGCGTTGGAGGGATAATAGGAGAAAGACGATTATATTCACAGCCAGTAGTGAGCTATAAAACCATCAGTGATTTGCCATTTGTATTAAAAATAATGTAGGGCTCTTGTGTTGATTTTTGTGTTGTGTTACTTATATCTTCCTAAGTACAGAATTGAAGCATGATTGTGTACCTCCTATAAACTTGTGTAAGATAGAAGCAGGAGAATACATCTTCAGGTACACTTTCCTCATGTTTATTACTTTCCTCAAGGTAGTATTTACAGACATTGCCTTATGTGCTTATGGAAGTTGTAGCATGTAACTGAAATTGGGCATTAAACACACACACACGTGTGTGTGTGTATATATATATATATATATATATACTTACGCAGTTTTGTGGAAGTCAAAGCACAAGCAATGTTCTGGGTTGATGTAATACCTGAAGTATTTTTTTATAATACAATTATTAGGAATTTTACAAAATTAGATATAATTTAGCTACTAATTGCCACAAGATGAACAAGTCGTACTGCTGGCAGGTGGCATGGGGAATTGTAATAAATCTTCTGCACTTTTAGAGCAGTGAGGCTGTCCTGATATACAGGCAATTATCTTTAGGAGGTATTTGAACTAACTTGTGCTGCATTACTGCTTTTTAGGGGCTGCTGAATTGGGTAAATCTCAGTGCCTTGTTTTGTGTTAGAAGATTACTGCTTCCTTACGGTATTTTCTTCTACTAAGTCACATGGCTGCACAGGTTCTCCTTTGACATACTTTTCCTTTGCCAGAAAAAAAAAAAAACACCACCAAAAACCAGCGTGTTTTTACAAGAAGATTCAGTACTTCCAAATTAATTTCTTAGAAGGATGGAAGAGTTTTTTTTTTTTTTTTTACTGTTTTTTTCAGCCATTGGTGGACTGGAAGACAAGTATGACCACTGTCATCACAGAGAGCACCAAGATGTGTTAATGTGGACTGTCCTTCATAGCTGTGTGTGCCAAAGCACTACCTACTCCTTAATCCGATTGCATGGCAGAGAACAAAATTACCTTGCTTCATTCCCCCTGCACTTAGCATAGCACCTCATTGCATGAGAACAAAAGCTGTGTAGTACGTTTGGTTTGTTTAAGTCTGTCTATGATTTCTGGTCACAATTGCTGTTGTCTTGTGTGAACCTTTTGCTTGTAGTCCTTAAACGTAGCAAGAGTCAGGCTGGGATGATACCTCAGGACTCTCTTAAGCCACGAACAGAAAGCTGGGTTTCATAAATCCTCCAGAAACATTGTGCTCTCAGCCCTTGTAACACAGAAGAATTTTAGTGACTTGTACTGTTGCCACGGGAGAGTAGTTAGAAGCCTTGGGGAATAAAAGCTCATTGATAGTCCTAGACTAGAAAAACACCGGGGATCTTTGGGAAGCATAACAGCATTTGTTTGGCAAAATCTTAAATAGTGGATGGAAGGTAAAGAGAAGCCATATATTCTGCTCTTCCCCCACTGATGTCCTTTTGCAGCATGCTCATGTGGGTGCTGAGGGAACAGGGACTCATTAGTTTGGGAGAGGCCTTGCTGTTGGAACATAGTCGGTTGCCGTGGGAGTGTGCTGGTTCTGCCCCAGCTCACCTGCCCACATCACATCAGCTCCCTCTGGCATGAGGTCTAGTACCATATGCTGTGTCTGCAGGCTTGAGGAAGAAGGCAGAGATGGTTATGGGAAGGAGCCCTACTCCTATTTTGAGACTTGTTATTGGTTACCAGATAATTCCGCATGACCAGGAACATGCCCTTGACTGCCTACTCTGTAGTCTGTGACTACCTGTGCCATACGTTATCAGCTCACAGCCCAAATGTGTTCCAGACAATATAAAATCATGTGCGTGTGTTGCCCTGTGCTGACCTTACAGAAATTAAACCTAATGGAGTTGCTTATTCCCATTCACTGTTAGATGAAGTGAAGGGCTGTTTTCCTCCACTGAGTTTCAGAGCTGTGAGATCTTTGCTTAAGTTTGTCCAAGGAAGTGAAGGAAGCCTAAAGACTTCCAAGGGCTTTGTGTTTCAGTTCAGAAAAATAAAGTGCCTCATGCAAGATCTCAGTGTTTCACCATCTACTTGAAGTTGGAAAGCTGAGTATGTGGTAAACAAATACTCTTTGTAGTGAAGCAGCTTTTATGTACAAGCGCTGTCTTTCATGCGTGATTTCTGCTTCAGCTCTCTCAGTTCTCCTCCAGAGTTCAGCAAAAAGAATGGGATAAATAATCAAATACTTCTTAGTAAGAAGTCACTTGTTGCTATCAGGAGGTGAGAATAAATGAAGTCTAAGACTTAAGTCATTAGAAAATTTAAATGAGAAACACAGTTCTTCTGGTGATTTGCAACGATTTCTGTTGGAGGATGTTTATGTGCTATGAAGCTATCACAGAATCATGGAATGGCTTGGGTTTGAAGGGACCTCAAAGATCACCAGTTCCAACCCCCTGCTGCAGGCAGGATTGCCAGCTGCTGGAACAAGCACTAGTCCTTCAGCGAAGGACTTCTATTTGTGTTCTTAAGAATAACGTTCACAAAATGCTACCTTGTGTTTCTCCCCATCAAAATAGAAAGAAGAAAAGGTTTTTGTTTTGAAGTGAACAAATCATGTTTTTGTAACAAACTGATCAGACTTGGTATCCTTTTTTATTTGTTGTTGTTTTGTGCAATAACTGCTTTTTAAAATTTATTTCTCCGTTAACTCTTTGCTGTTCTTTGAATGTTTGTAAGGCGGAAGAAAGCAAATATGGAGGGGAACAGGATGGAAGTCTGCTTGTGCCAGGCTTTGTTAAAGCACCGTGTTTTCCTGGTTGTGTATACATGCCCCAGTGCACTGTGTTCATTTTGCAAGGGTAGTTCCTTGATCAAAATAGTACTTTTTTCCTATTTTTGTTGTTTTCTGAAGCTTGAGTTGCATCTGGTAGGCACGGAGTTGTTTGTGCTTTTAGTTTTAGATTGAGAGCCAAGTTTGTGAGCTTATTCTTCCTCTCCAGGTACCTGTTAGTGTGTAGTTGCTTTCTGCCAGCGCTTGTTTTTTCTCGTTTGTGTGGTTTCCTTGTCCTGTGCTGAGCAAGTATTTGACAATGAGCGTTTGGTTCTGCAAATAATCATTCATTTGCAAAACCACTGCAGTTTCTTACCCAGAGCACATCCTGCAGGAAGACTGCTGTAAAACTGCCCTGAGGTAGTCAGCGCATGAGTAACTGTCAAAAATAAACCTTACTGCTTGCAGCTTGGCATACCTTATTTACAAGTATGTAGTCATGTTGTATTGTAGTAATTTGCTAGCATATTCTTCAATTCCTGTTACCCAGTACTACTTGAGATAGTATTACATCAAGTGCTTTACAGTTTTATGAGGTGAAATGGTTATACTTTTTAACAAGGCCTTAGATACGCTCTGGAGATGACCTGCCTTAACTTATAAATCACTGCTCGTGGTTACATAATTCAGGAAGAAGAGGTTTATGAACTGAAGCACAATTAATAACGGGGTTGGTCTGAGATAAAAAGAAATGAGTTATTGTTCCTTTGTGGTCCTAATGGTGATTTGAGCCTCTTCAGGGCAGACGGTGGTTGTGGCAAAGCATGAATCACATTCTATGGGGACAAAGCCACTGGGTAGACTTGCTGCTGATATGCAAGGCGCTATGAAGTTGTACAAAGAAATCACAGGATAGAGGGCCTTTAGAGAATGAAATGAAGATAATGTTATAGAATTTTGTTGGTAGTTCAGTGATTGGATGCAATCTTCTGTTTTATTATTTCATTGAATGTAAGTACTGTGGAAAGATCATCTCAGGCTTACTGAAAGTGAGGTGATCCACGGATGGCTCTTTTGCATAGAAGTTTCCATTTCGAACTCAGCTTTGAAGTCATTTATCATTCTGCAAAGGTTATTAGAACTGCAGCTCCTCCAGGGTTTTTTTTTTTTTTTTTTTTTTTACAATACCAAGCCCAAAGAAAATTCAGGTTATTTGCTTATTCATAGCAAAGAGTCAGTTGCCTGTGATTCACAGTGAGTATCCACTCTAGCCTGATATATTTTTTTTTCCCACCTCTTTTTGCCCTTTCTTGGAGTCTAACGCACAGTTTACTTAATTTCAAAATCAATGGAGGTCACCTCTACATCAGTAGCACGAACGTTTCTCTACGACCCCCAAAGATATCAGTGTAGTTATATTATGTGAAACAGTTGATGGGCAGTTGTTTGACACACTTTTGATACGGTCTCTTTTTATAAACCAGAGGTAGTATTTGCTGTTTAAAAGTGAAGGGCAAAATATTGAACTGGATTAACAAACACTGCTAATTCAGTCTGCTTACCCTTCATATGTTAAGATAACTGTAAGATTCCTTTTGGGTCAGGAGAGTGAGGTGAGCAGTCTGGCATGTACACGTTAAAGGCAGGACTGAATCTTTTTCTCCCTGTTTGAAATATGCGGACATTTCCCACTGCTGAAGCAACTTTAACAAAGTCTTGCCTCCATGCACAATGTGGTGCAGTACCCAGGGCACTCCTTTGGGAATTCCAAATACAAATCAGTTCTCTGTGGTGTATGAAGTGGAGATTAGGTAAATAGCCACCCAGTGGCTTTCATATGGGGAGAGTGAGGTCTGTTTTCTTCAGAGTCTTATTGAATCAAACGTTGGGAGATGGAGTGAAAGTTAAGATGAAGCTCTTTGGACAATTTAATCTGTGCTCATGTACATCTTTCTGGGGTGGGTGAAGCTGATCATATCTTTCAATCTATTTGTGATAGAGAAATGACCTTTTGATAATTAAAAAGAAATGTGTTCCTTAGGTAGATGATATCTGTTTATACACTGTCAATAAGCCTGACAATGACAAAATGAATTGGCAGAGTATCTCTATTTAAAATATAATCAGTCCTTTTAAAGCTTGTGATGTTAATTTCCATTTGTATGTTTTGCCTATGCATCATTATTTATGTAATAAAAGCACTATTAACACTCATAAGCTGTCTATGCTGTATTTACATCCGCTAAACTGAAAGAAGTCAACATTTTGAAGACTTTCATAGTTATGGTAACATAATAGGACTCTTACAAAAGGCATAGACTCTATGAAACACTATTAAACTATTTATTTTAACTAGCAGTAGGCTGAGGACTTGTGTTATTGTCGAAGTAAAGGCTTGCTAAATGCTTCCAGTACCCATTTGGCTTCTGCAGTCTACAGAGTAGAGGTTCTCCTTGCCCTCTACTCTGTGCTGGTGTGGCCACATCTGCAGTATGGTGTCCAGTTCTGGGCTCTGCAGTTCAGGAGTGGCAGCAGAGGGCCACAGAGATGATGAGGGACCTGGAGCATTTCTCATATGAGGAAAGGCTGAGAGATCTGGGGTTGTTCAGCCTGGAGAAGAGAAGGCTGAGGGGGGATCTGATCAATGCTTATAAATATCTAAAGGAAGGTGTGGGGGGTGGGGGGGGGAGTCAAGCAGATGGAGCCAGGCTCTTTTTGGTGGTTGCCAGTAACAGGACAAGGGGCAGTAGGCACTAACTGGAACACAGGAAGTTCCACCTGAATATGAGAAAGAACTTAATTACGGTGCGGGTGACAGAGCACTGAACAGGCTGCCCAGAGAGGTTGTGGAGCCTCCTTTTGTGGAGGTATTCAAAACCCCCCTGTTTAGTTTCCTGCAGAACCTGCTATAGAGAACCTGCGTTAGCATGAGGTTGGACGCAGTGATAACCAAAGGTCCTTCCCACCCTTTCTGATTCTGTGATTTCTGTCCACACTCCAATTAATTCCATATTGTGCACTTATCTGTATGTTTTGAATATGAAAAACTGGAAGTAAAATTTAGCCCTCTTATTCTTTCTGTACAAAAAAAAAAAAAGATTTCTGCAAAGTATCCCACCAAAGCCATGTGGTGTTGGTTTTTTTTTTTTTTGTTCTTGTTTTACTTAGGAACTGACAAATCAGAATTTCAGCAGTGCTTTTCATTTGAATCCAGCATCCTTTGTTGCTTTAATGCAGTCGCGCGAGAATCTAGCATCTGCAAATAACACTGCCTCTCTTCTGGGTTTCTGCTGTCCGTAATGGACAGATGTGGGTAAGAGAATGGAGGCATGATGAAGTTTAGATAAACAGCAGTACATCTCTTTTTTTACACATAGTTAATGGCAGTGGTAGTTTAATTGTACTGTTTTTATCCACTGTTGGAAGTAGAAGCTGAGTCTGTGTTCTTGTGATATGGCGAATCTGTGTAACGGAGAGTACCACAATAAAAGAATAATGGCGAGCATGAGTAACTTGCATTAAAATTGTCTTTGTACCCCATTTACTACCTAATGTAGATGCCATTGGAAATATCCATGCAGGAAGCTGCCAATACATGTATTTCCAGTCAGATCTGAGAGATTGCAATTTTCTGTGATTTTTATTTCTAAGAACTATAGGATGCATGCATTTTGTCCCTTAGTGTTCAACCTGTTATTTATATAGGCAAGAATTTACATAAAAATCTTAGCCTCTTGAAAGTGAATGAAGGGGAAAATGCAGTATTTTCTTATTTGCTTGTTACTTATCTTGACTTTTTTTCTTATTATCTTTTTCTTTTTTCCATTTCTTTTTGGTCTTCAGACTTTGGTACATGAATGAGAGGAAACAGAAGTGGTCCTTTTGTGCTGCTATCAGAATGAATTAAATCTAAAATGTGCTGTACAAATGAGATTACCTTTTAGCTTATCTTTTTCTCCTTTTGCTCTTTTGGTATTTCATGTGAGAACCATTGCCTACAGCTGGCCTGAGGGGGCAAAGGGAAGAGTATTGATGTAAAGAAATGCACGTTTACTCTACAGTTGCTTGAATTTTAACTTGTTCTCTTAGTGTCCTTGTCCTCTCATCTCTGTTCCTAGGGATGTTGTTACATGGTGAATTGCAGGCCATATATAATATCTGCAGAGATGTTATCTGCTAAGTAGCTATAAATAGAAAGCAGCTTCTTGGTCTTGACTGAATTAGCTGTGAAGTTTGAGGTGCTGCAATACAAACAAACAAAAAGCAACAAGAATTTTGTTTCTTCAAGAAGCAAAAGTGATGGTTTTTTTGTTACTGTTTGCTTGTTTTTTTTTTAAATGCATATTATTTGAAATGTGAAAGAGCTCTCACCTGCCATCTCGGAGAGAGCACAGTCCTCATCAAATGTCTGAGTTGGCTGGCAGATGCCATTTGTAAGCTCCCTCGTTAATGCACTGAGCTTTTGGGCAAGGGAAGGGGGAAGGTCTTGACACACAAGTTGGAAAAGCCATTAACGTTTGGACATAACTGACCTGCAGTGCTCTCCTCTCACAATAGCTTCAATACGTTAGAGATGTAGTTAATGGAAGAAGTATTAGGTTTTTTAACGTGAACAGGCATAGCCATCCACTATATATTTAAAAACCTGTAGGAAGTTTTTACTGCTAGCCTGCAAGTAATAAGTCCTGGAGAATGACTGCAAATTGCTGTAGTGATCCCTGATCAGAGAGCTTCTTCCGAGCCACAGAGTGCTGGAGGTATTGGGATTTTTTTTGTTGCGTTCAATCCAAGGGCTTTGGATGTTGCCATATCTTTACAAAAGTGCTAAGAGTATCTTCCAGACCCGAAACAGCTGTGCTCTTTAGGTCAAGCTAATCTCAGAAATGGAAAAAGTGAAAGGGAATATTTGGATGGATGCCTGAAGATGGTGCGCAGCTTCAGCTCGGCTGTGCAGTGCATGCGAGGGCTTCCATCACGTGGTGAGGGAGCTGGGTGGCTAAAATCCTGAGAACAAAGGCCTTGTGAAGGAGCGGCGATGTCGCAGAGGATTTTGGCCTTTACCTTGCTGACCCTTTACCTCCACTGAACTCAGTCTTTATCTGAATGTCTGGCCCAGCCGTAGGGGCACAGGCAGTTGGCAATGCGCTGGTCTTGAAAATGCAAGGGAGGCAACAGTGCTGGCTTTGATTTGCACGTTACGTTATTTGTTCATAATCCCTTCTGAAGGTTTGGGCACGTGTACAGACCGCATTAACAGTGCACCAGCAGAACGTACTTTGGAATACGTAGCTTGTGCTGTTCCATTTGCAACAGCAGCAGCCTTGGGGGAATGAGACAGTGATGAAGTGAAGGTAAGGGAGGTCAGAGTCAGGACAGTGAAGCTGTTGGTGACGCCATGCTTTCTGTTCTAAGAGGTAACGTCTTTTGTCATGGCTTGCTCTGCTGTAGATATGTATTACGTACGTAGGCCCAGAAGCAGGTCTTGTAGTTTTTGGATCTTTGTTGATGGTTAATGCAGGTATGTAATGTATGATGAACTTTAGGGTTCCTCCTGAGGCTTGCAAATGCTCCCTTAGGGATTTGCATGTAAGACTTCTGTTCAAGCTGTCTTACCTTTTAATGATGTGAGGATAAATGTCTTAGCTTTGCTTCTAACACCTACCTGAAACTTACTGTGAACATTCCATTTAAGAATGCTAACTCTTGAAGTGCAAGTTATATTTAAAGTGTTCAGAACTTAAACAAGAAAAGGAGTAAATCTTGACTTACAAAGTAACTCTGTGGTGAGTTTGTTTTTAATAGCTCTCTTATTGTTTCTATTTTCCCAGCTTCATTTCTACAGACAGTCTTGTTATTTCTCATTTCTTGGCTTGCTGAGTTTCAGGCTTCATTACTTGTGCAGCTTTGGGCTGGCACTCTTCCATTGCCATTAAGAAAGTTATTTGTAGCCTTGCAAGCACAAATCTTTTTGCTTTGAGGGCAACCTTTGTGTTTAGTTTACTCTTATTTTCTGTAAATCAAATTCTTTATGAAATAGATGTGCAACAGCTGTGATTAGAATGTCTTCTGTGCTATTCTTGCATGTTTATTGATTCTTATACTTGGTTTTCTTCAGGTTTCTCATTTGTTATTTAATATTAGATCTTTCAGCCTCCAACAGACAAAGCATTGTGTTTTTTCAGTTGTCATTTTAAAAGAAGAGGGAAAAAAATGTAAGTTGGTTACTGGTAAGACCAAGGGAAGTCTTAATCCTAACAGTAATAATGTTGAGGAACAGCAAAACTCATGTTTGTTCCAGAAACAGAATGTGGAACACGAAGCTGACCTAACTGCAGCGGAGGAGCTGTGTTGAGGAAACCAGAGCAGCCCTGTGTGGTCAGCTTCAGGGTAGCTCTGATGAGAATAACGGTGTTTATTTTGAAGGATATCGTATGGCTATGGCTTACTCCTTTGCATAGTCTTTGTGTGATGAATCACAAGAACTGTACGTCATTGAACATGCAGGAACAGCCTGAATTTGTGGTTGTGAGATCTCCTGACAGTACAGTTGTCAGCCTAGATTTGTCTGCAGGTTGCGATCGTGACTAAAATTAACTGATGTGAATATAACGAAACAGTCTGAAATCCAGCTGAAGATCTGCTGTTCAGTTTACTTCAGTCTACAGTGATTTGTGCAAGAGGAGTTATTTTCCACTAGGGAAACAGCAGTTGTATTGCATGGTCCTTGCATGTTCCAGAACTGGGAAACAACAGTGCTGTCTCCATTTTTCTCCAATCTCAGACATCAAATATAACTGAAAAAGAGAGCAAGATTTGAGGCCAGGGAAGTCTTTTTAGAAAAGTATATATTAGGTGTTTTTTTTTCTTTTGATTTTTTAACTTTTAATCCACAGTTCTAATACAAATGGCAAAATACCATAACATAATGTTCCCAGAACTCTGAGCTGAAGATACTTTTTAGTTCATAATTTCTTCCACTGTCCACTAAGACTTTTTGCATGACAATATGGCTGGCTTTTATTTTCATCTTTTTATTTTCAGTTTCCCCAGAGTACTAATTTAGCTCATTAGCGAAATCAGCTCAACTGCCAAACTGTAGGAAAAAACTGAAACAGAGGTTTTCTCTGTAGGAAGACGAAAACAAACCACATTTCATTTTTACGCCTATGTCAAAGACTTGCCAGATGTCATGCAGAGCAGAAAAAACTATGCAAAGAATCAGATACGTAATGATGTACCTGGGGAACTAAATAATTGCTTCATTTTAGTATGGCTGGTTATTTCATAAATATTTTTGTCTCCGTGGTTTTTTTTTTTGATATATTTTTTTTGATGGATGCTCAGTAGATGCAAATGACAGCCAGCAGGTAATTTTCCCAGGAGAAGAGCTCTTTTTTGGCAAGAGAAAAAAACTGAAATAATGTACTCCAGTCAATGCCAATTGGCTTCATCAAAGACTGCTAATTGAAATGCCAAATGTAGTTCTCTGCCATTGTTGTGAGCTATTGTTTTTGTATTGCAGATTTCACCTAACTGTCGCACTTGCAATTCAAAGACATTGGTAGACGTTGTAAATATATTCTGAAGTCCTGAGTATTTCTTTTCCTTGGTTTACTAGTTCATGGTGCAGTTAGATAAGCATTAAAGCACTAATCAAACATTCAGAGTTTTCTCCGATCATCTTCTTGTCAGCTGCTCATACAGACGGGTATGCATGCACACAGAATCCTAAATACAGGTTTGAAGAAGAAAACCATCAACTGCTTAGTGTGGCTCAGACTGTCATTAAGTGTTCCAAAAAAAAAAACAGACCCCAACCAAAACCACTCAACCAAACAAAAAAGTAACCCCCCAAACCTGGGTAGGGTTTACCTATGTTTATTTTTTCAAGTCTTTTTTTCTTCTCTTGCCATAGGCAGATGTATTCTGTCTCTGAGTTGCTCCTTCTGATCAACAGTTTTTTTTTTCTTGGGAGTAGGCTGTACAGCAGTGACTTGTCTACAGGAATGCATTTTAATATACTGTTAATGACTACCTTCTATCCAGAAAATTAGGAATAGAAATTTATGAGTTTCCTTCCTCTGATAATTATGTAGATAGATCTTTCTAATCCAGTTTCCTGTGACACAAATATAATACCTTCAGTTTCCTCTGGAAGTTGTTACCCTTCAAATGACAGTTCTAATTATGCATCACATTTATGTGAAATCATTTTTTTTCCACGTGTACTCATCTTCTTTGGGATGGCACTTGTTTGTTCATATTTAGACCATTTGTATATCAGTGCAGCAGTGTTGCTGTTAAGTAGACATCAAACTCAGTATTCTTCACAAGTTTTGCACAAACCTGCAGCGTGTTGGGTATTTTTGTTCCTTTCTCTCATTTAGTGTACACAATGTCTTCACTATATTTTGATGTCTTTCACAAAAGCTTGTTACGTAATAGAGAAAGGGAAAAGGTTTTCATAGGGGAGTGCTTTTAAAATCTCTAAAGTCCTATTTTAAAGCCTAAGAACTGTTAGAAAATTTCAGGACAAGCAAATGTGATGAAAGGAATAAATTTTGAGGGACATCAAAGGAAATAGAGTGGGACCACAGAAAAGAGGAGTATAAAACCATTTACAAAAAGAGCAATATTGAGATGGTGGCATTTAGAGAAAACTAATTAATTAAAATATTTTCCCTTAGATAACATGGAAGGCACCAAATGATTATTTCTTAAAACTTTTCATATGTATCCCTTATTACTCGCTGCTTGACAATTTGTCTGAGGTAGGGCCTTGGAAGTGTCAGGTTAAACTGTTACTGTCTGCAGAAACTGGGGTGACGAATCTCAACTAATCAGACGTTATCAGGGCAAGGGCAGAATGGAAAGCTGCTGGTATTTTGGAAAGCAAAGAGTGAATGGAAATCATATTTTTCAGTTTGGTTTCCTGTCTGTTTGCAGAACCATCATCATGAGTGTCTATGCATTATTTCCCAGTCCGATGGCATGTATAGGCAGTGCAACTGCAGATAGACAGTGAACTGTGCTTCATAGGTAGGTAGTTTTCTGTTCCTATTCCTTGGATTTATGCGTATTCTTAATGCTTCTAGCTAGTCTATACCAGATTATGTATCTGCTGCACTCACCCATCCTGGCCTCCTACATGGAACATTGATTGTGCCATCTGTACCTAATGTATCGTGGGTTTACGTGGACAGAGGAGGGGGAGAAGGCAGGATTCTATAATACAACGACGAATTAGGGTATTCTTTATGCTTAGTAAAAAGCAAGTATCTTGGGGGCAGGAAGCTGTATTGAGGTCATTGTTTTATATGTTTTGAAAGAGTACTTTGGTGTATGCCTTCAACCACAGCAAAAAATACTGACCCTAATAGAATAATCTTCCTCATTTGCATCTTGGTTTCTTGCACACCCTCTTATTCCTCTATACTAGTGAGGAACGAAGCCATTAAATATGTTCAGTTAAGTATTTATGCTAACAGTCCTTAGTTTAAAACATTCCAAAATAAAAGGTTTGGGAACAGTCAACTCATAAATAAACAGGGCACAGGAAAAGATAGGAGGGATGGTAATTGAAAATGGAATGAAGAAGATTTTCTCACGGTAGCAGGCTAAGCGTATTTGCAGTTTTGGTGAACTCATTGTACCATAGTTGAAACTGCTCAATGAAAGGTTACAAGACAGAGTAGGAACTAAAAAAAATGTTCAAAATCTTTTCACTCTGAAATGGTAAATTCTCTGAATTCTGCCTTGCTTTTTGTGCAGCGTTGTAGTATTATAGATTGTGGGATATGAGTTTTGTTTTCATTTTTGTTCAATTGTGGCACCACTGCAGTAAGTAGTCACCCCATCCTCCAAAGGAACCATAAGTCTGAAGAATGTTAATGTATTAATTGCAGTGTGTCTCACTGTCTTTAAGTCATTTTCCCACTGTCATGTTGGTATCATAGAATATAGAATGATTCCATAACTTATAGATGAGGAGGAGGAGGAGAATTGACTCTGTAGAGGAGAAAGCAAATAATACTCCCTTTCTCTAGAAGCGAAGAAACTGGTCCATTTTTTGCTTTTTACTACCATATAACCATTTATAAGAGTAGTTAAGAAGCTAGGAAGGAAAGATTCTTAAATGATCCAGAAGAGTTGAAAAATGGTACCAGGAGTGATCTAACTACTGATTTCGATGTGTTTTGTGGTGCAAGAATCCAGAGGGAACTAGCAGTGGTACCAGTGATAGAATGTTTTTCACCTCTGAATGCCTTTAGGAAACTTACACCCTAGCATTGTAAGCTTTTGGGGTCATGGGTAAACCAATTTGAAGCATAGTGCAGCTGGTACTGTATCCTTTGTTCTCTAATTCCCTTTTGTTACAAAAGCACTGCGTGATCTCCAGACAGTGTGATGTAATTGGATGTTGCTGCCTTGTTTGACTCTATTGTAGAATGTCTTTACAGTCTTCACTGTTTTCTGGCCACTCTGTCTGCAAGCTGTCCTTGTAAAATGAATGGTCTTAGAATCAGAAGTGCATGTATGAGTACAGGGAACACCAAATAATAAAGTAACTCTTTCTGTCCTGTTAGAGATTGTTCTGTACTCTTGGCCAGCACAGATACCAGAAACTCCATGCAGATTGTCTCTGCTTGACAGCTCTTAGTCAAAACCCATCTCACAAATGAGGATGTTTGTGAAGATGATCATGACGCGGTCTGGCTAGGTGGCATAGAACCTTCTACATTTTATAGCTGAATTGAATTAGCTATATGCTCCATTGTTTCCCAAATGCAGACTTAATTGTTAGCAGTATTTCTGATTTATTTAATTTTTAGTGGCAGACTTCATCCTGAATCTTCAGTGTTGACATTTTTGCTTTTCCCAGTAAGACGAAGAATCAGTGGAGGGTGAAGTCATCCAGATAGGACCAGCCTTCCTTTGTGCATAGTAAACATCCTCGTACACTGGGAGCTACTGCATGCATCACTTGCCAAGCTCAGGAACTGGTTTCCTTATGAAAGGCTGTAGCTGTTGAAGGGTCTTCTATAACTAGTGGGCTGGGTTGTAGCTGAGTTCTGAGGGAAATATAATGCTGTATCTCACCTGCTGTAGACCTTCCTAGGACACTAATACAACAGAATTAAACCTGAACAAAGCAATAGTCAGATGTGCAAAAAGAGAAAAAAACACTTTCAGGAGCACTGCAACGCAGATGTTTTTTTCTGGAAATACGAGTACAAAGATTGTTGAGGTGAGTTATGTTGTCTACATTCATGTCTAATCACTTTTGTTTATTGAGGGCGTCGATCAACTTCAGCAGGCAGTAGTGTGATTGGAAGAGAAAGACTTGTTCAGATATCTAGATCATTAGTATAAAAGAATTGTAAACAAACCTTAGCAGTTTTTAACAGTCAAGAGAATTTCTGTTCAAAGATGCACTAATTTTTCTTATATGTAAAAAGTGTTTTCTGGGGAACGTTTTGTGAGACTATTCAGATAATTATTTTTCACATAATAAGTTATGTAAAAAAAACCCAACAAATTCCTTACTAATAGAGGTAAAACAATTCTAAGCTTTATCTAGGAATATGTATTTTTTTTATACTTTTGAAAGCTGTTGAAAAGTGAGGACAAAAAAAAAAACCCAACACAACCAACCCAACAAATCCAGAGAACAGCTCTGATGTTCTGATTTGATAAAAGGTTTGTTCATCTATCTTTGCAGAAGCATTACTGTAACACCTTGTGACAGACCAAAAATAGCAAATAATGTATGATTCTCATAAAAAAGAAGTTAATACTGTGGTAGATTTCCATCAAGTGGCTCCAGAAGCGAGATTTTCTTCTTTTAAATATTCAATTTTTAATGGAGAGGATGAGATGAAGTAAATGAGGAAAGAACAAGATCCTTCAGATTGCAAAGTCCATACAAAGCAAATGATTTTTTTTTCTAAAGTATTATTTAGATGGTGGGAATAAGAGGTATTGATACCTGGCAGCTGTTTGATGAACAGCATATCATTTTTTTTGTTAAATTCTTGCAGATCATCTGTGGTCTGAATGTGTAACTTGCTGCCTTTTGCAAAAGCAGTTGGCCATTCTCCTTTTGCTTCTGAATTCAAACAGCGAATGTCAGCATTCAGAAACTTTTTCTGTATTACATTATTGCACTGTCATGCTTTCCATACAGACTACCACTGCTTTAAAATAAGTTGAAAAGTTACTGGCATTGCCCATCTGAAACAAACAAACAAAAACACCAAAATAAAACAAAGCACACAGAAACCTATAAGATATATATTTGTGTGCAAGTGGCAACAGATGAACTGCATGTTTTTTCTTCTTGTGATAATGATTTTTGTCCGTGCATGGATACATGCGTAAAGAATGGCGTAGTGTATGTTCAGAGATCCAGTCTGAACTTGTACCCCCTTGCATAACTGAAAGTATGGCCAAGCTGAAGATTCCTGTTGCACAGGGATGATGTTAATTACTCCCCCAAGCCTTAGCAATGCACCCAGTCTTACCTGAAGTTTGGTTCAGCAGTAATGAAGATGCATTGAGACTGACATCTTATTTCCATGACTGTCTGTGTTATCTGTAGTATTCTAATGTTGTATGAGGGAAGCTTTTTTTGTCTTCAAAAAACAGAATTTAGACATTCTTTAATGCTTTCTAATTAGTAGCCGAACACTTCTCATAAAGGGATCAGAATTCTTCAAAAGAACTTTAATAAACTTCTTTTCCTCATCTATTCTGAATATTATCTCAGGACATTGAATGCTTTTCCTGTTATTCTAATAAAAAGGAGACATTGATCAATCCTGTCACTGCTTTCTGGTGGTCCTTGATGGTTTCTGATGGTTTTTCACTGTCTTCCGGAAATCCTTCATTTCTGTATTTATTTTGAAAATGAGAAATAAAAGCCACTTAAATTCCATTAGCAGTGCTCTATTTTATTCTTTATCTCCATCTTGATATGTCTACTTAGTCCAGGGACGTCTGATGACAGAGCACTGAACGGGCTGCCCAGAGAGGCTGTGGAGATTCCTTCCCTGGAATTTCTCAACCCCTCCTGCATGCCTACGTGAGTGAGTTGCTGTAGGGAACCTGCTTCAGCAGGAAGTGGTACTCGAGCCCCAGAAGTACTATTACATTTGTGGAATACTGTTCTGGACTGGAACTTAAAATGAAGGTGAAGAAAAGCAATGTTTAGGTTGGATATCAGGAAACACTTCTTCACAGAAAGGGTTGTTAAGCACTGGAATAGGCTCCCCAGGGAGGTGGTTGAGTCACCATCCCTGGAAGTGTTTAAAAACCATTTGGATGTGGTGCTCAGGGCCATGATTTAGCAGAGGGTTGTTAGAGTTAGGGTAGTATGGTTGGGTTGTGGTTGGACTCGATCTTTAAGGTCTTTTCCAACCTGAGTGATTCTATGATTCTAACAGTATGGGACAGTGACCCTGAACTTAAACTTGCCAAAGGAAGTTTAGAACAGCTCTACTGATTTCAGCACCCTCTTGGGATGTTTGTACTCTTGGGGAATAATAAGTGAAATAAGGCTAAAATAGCTACTGAACTTTATTATTTGCTTCCATAAATTGCATCTATCTGTTTTGTGAACAAGCTGAGAGTCTTCAGGTTGTACTGTTTTAACAAGCGAGAGGATTCAGAAAAGGTATCTCTGAAACTGTGCTGAGGAGTCAGTGTGTGTAGGGCTGTTTAATCTTCCCTCTGGTTCTTTCTTTTTGAAACCATTCCTCGTTAGAATAAAAAGAGGCTTTCCAGTCTGTGCTTGATTCATCAAATAGGCTGGCTAAACATGGAATAATGCTGCCTGGCACCTGCTGAGCAGGAAGTAATTATGTTTTAATATACTACAGGAAAAAATACCTTGATGCTAAAAGCATAATATGTGGCATCTGTTCAGTAGACAAAAGGCACGATTAAGATATTTTAGCAAACTATCAGGAGGATATTCAGAAAGTCATTTTTATTTATTATAAAAAGCAATTATCTGGTATGCAAACTAATCTGATATTAAAATCAGAGTCATTTTAAGAGAAGCACTTTATGAGCAAGCCTGTTTTCAGTAGACTTGGTGATGTTGCATACCGGAGTTAAATAAACCTTATAGTTGTCTGTTCAGTTGAAATGTGATTCTTGTAGGACAGGCAGTAGTTTATCAATTTGACTCATATGCAGAAGAGTTTTCAGGTGGAGGATAATTGTAAAACCAATTTCCAAATGTCAGATGGGTTCAAGAAGCTGAGTAATTTTCTTCAGGTTCTAAAGCAAACCATGTTCGTGTGACCTACGTATGTGTTTATGAGGATGCTTATGCCACTGTTACATTGGAAATTTGTCTAGTATTGTAAAACAGTAATTTTTGTTTGTTTTTTGAGAGGAGAATTCTCTCCACCCCCCATTTTCTACATGTTTTTTGTATTCCACTGGAAATTTTGGATTATTTTCTTTGAGGTGGCATAAAGGTGCCATGATAAGAAATGTAAATCTATAGTTGAAACTGTGACCCTTACAAATATTCTTTTTTGTTTCCTCCATTCAGAAGGTCCTTTTAAAAATTACTCTCAGTGCTTATTCAGTCTAGGTGACCCAGATACATTTTATTTTCTCTATAAAACCATAAAAACCAAATGGAACAAAACACGTAGTATTCTGCTGCTCCTCTTCCCAGAGCAGCTGTCTCTTATAAGAAGCAACACTAGCAAATATGAAGCCCTGAGACTGAGAGATAGCTGAAAGTCCCAGTATGGGTTAAATCGAGTTCAGCACCAGTGATTGTTTTTAATGCCTGAAATGTCATGATTCTTAAAAATCTTCTGAAAAATTCTCCCTGAAGAACTAAAAATGCAGTAGTACTGTCAATCTTTGAATTGCGGAAAGATGTGACTACAGAATCCTTCCTGCTGTTTCATTGTAAACCTGGAAATAAAAAGGCTAACTAATTTTCCTTTGATTTTCCACAAATATATGTAGCTACCTCTTTCTCTGGGAATGCTGGGGAAGATGAAGTCCATGTAAAAATTCTCTCTGGACTTCTGAAGATGACTTCTTAACTTTAAGAAAAATCTGCATCTGTTCATCTCCATCTGCATGTGTTGTTTCATTTCCAGTTAGAATATTTATCATACAACATAAAATATTATGGCTTTAAAAATAGGGAGAAAACAAGCTTTTTAGAAATTACGTAATTTCTAGAGCCTAAAATGAGTGACCTTTGTTTTCCTCCCAGAATTCTGAAAAGGTCTGAAATGATGGAATTAATAATGGGCCGGCAATGTCGAATGAGATGCAAAATAATCTGAAGTAAGATGGTGTGGGATTAAATTTTAATTCCCCTGTGTTCTTCCTTATGTCCAGAAGGCAAGTTTTTAGTGCCTGTATTTTTTTTTTCTGTGATGTTAATGATATCAAGCTTTCAAAGCTTGACATCCTACTGGTGTTACAATCTGCTTCCTTGAAAAAGTGAGAGTCTTGAAACCAAAACCTGCCATACGCTGCAGAGAATAAATGCAACTTATTCTGTTCCTTGAAATGATGAGGAACTCTGTTAATTCAGTCTGTCATTTTTATTGAGCTTCATTTGCTAAATTTGCCCCGCTTGTAATATGAAAAGTTGTTTTGCGTTCTGTTTGAATTTTTCTTTTATTTATCCTCTTCTGCTTTACGTGGCCTCTGTTGTGGCAGATTCTTTTTAGGCACTATAAAACACAGAGATTATAATGGATTATTACTTACTGCACAGCATTTTGATGTATGCCAAAGTCCTGCAGTGCTTAGTTACATTTTGAGAAAATACCTCATGTAATATGATTATTACTATTGTGACAGTGAAGTACTTTCTCTTTTTAATGGTATTCTTATATTTATGCTTCTAAATCATTCTGTCTTTCTTTCTCATCATGTGCCATGTGCTCCTCCAAATTAATTCGAGGGTACTTATGAGAACTTAATTATGAGATGAATAAAATCTGAAGCATAGTCTGCACTAGCAGAATCGCTAATATGTCTGTAACTAACATATCCAGGGCAGATTTAGCAGCACTTCTCTGTGAGCACTTAGCAAGCTGTGCTGCTTGAGCCTTCGAACTCTGGACCAATTGTTGCTTTTCTCTGACTTTCTGTGGGCTCCAGAGCTTCTGCTTTGTTACAGCTCTTTGTTATCCATCCACAAAGGGCCATGCAGGGCGGGCAATCAAGATGACTTTTCTCACACCAGTCCAGCTCCTGAGATGCTCTCCTTGCTGAAACACATCCTTGAAAATGAATCCATGACTCATTGTTCACAGGATTGTGCTCCTTCAGGTGTGTGTGTTGTGTTCCAGAAAAGTCAGTTCATTCTGTCAGTGTTGTCAGAGAGATATGGAGGCAACTATGGGAAATGGGAGCAGCTATAGGACTGAATGAGTCTGAATTTGTAATTTGTTGCACATATGAGATCTATTCAGTGGTATGCCGAAAAATGACTTCCAGCTCTGCGGTATAATACAGAATTTAGTTAAACTTCTGTTTAGCCTGTGGGCTAATTGAACAGTTCCTAAATCTGTTTTTTGTCTGGGGATGTTTTGTGAGACTGAGATCATACTGTACAGCTAGAGCTGGACTTTTTGTTGTTGCTTTATTGATTTCAAACCTTTTATTTATAATAACACCTTTAATCTGAGAGATGGCAGTTATTTAGTGTTGGATTTCAGTGCTCAGAGAACAGAGACAATGTTACTCTGAGCTGGGATATTCTGATTAGCCAGTAAAACAGAATGAAAATAATAAAATATCATGAGTTGGAAGGGACCCGCAAGGATCATGGAGTCCAACTGCTGGCCACACACAGGACCACCCCAAAATCAAACCCAATGTCTGAGGGCACTGTCCAGACGCTCCTTGAACTTCGGCACTCGGGGCCGTGCCCACTGCCCTGGGCAGCCCGTTCTGTGCCCACCGCCCTCTGGTGCAGACCCTGTCCCTAACCCCCAGCTGCCCCTCCTCTGACAGCTCCATGCCGTTCCCTTGGGCCTGTCGCTGTTACAGAGAGCAGAGCTCAGCGCTGCCCCTCCGCTGCCTGTGAGGAGCTGCAGCCGCCACGAGGTCTCCCCTCAGCTCCTCTGTGCTGAGCAAACACGGTGACCTCAGCCCTTCAGACACTTCACTATCTTTGTAGCCATCCTTTGGACACACTCTAATACTTTCATGTCCTTCTCATATTGTGGCACCCAAACTTGCACCCGGTGCAGGAGGTGAGGCCGCACAGCTCGGAGCAGGATGGGACAACCCATCCCCTTTCCTGACAGTGCTGGGCCTGGTGCACTCCAGAGTATGGTCGGCCCTTTTGGGCTGCCAGGGAAAGGAACCAAATCTATGTGTAAAGTGATGGAAAGTGTTTATGAGAGGAGGAGAGATGAGCAGAAGATGAGTGTCCCTAAGAGAACAATTCTAGTTGTCTGCTGCTCGGGTTTTCTGCTGCATATGGCCATGGAAGCTGGCACAGCAGCTGCTTGGCAGCCTGTGGGCCATGACTGGGTAGCAGTTCTGTACAGAAATAGAAAGGTGTATGTGATGCTTTTCACTTTGGCAATGTGCTCTGTGAAACCGCTCTCTCACAGAAGCTCTAAAAAAGGATAAATACGTCATGTGTTTCTGGAAAAGACATTACTTTTTGCATGAGATGCAAACACTGTTATGTGAGGATGAGAAACTTGCCAAGGTACCTCCGCTCTCTCCTGCAGCCAGTTTATGTATGGGATGTACATACTTTTATGGGAAGGGAGTCAGCAGCAGCCAGGTTGGCATTGACTGAAATGAACAAACAAAATCATTCAGGGTGGGAAGGAGCCTCAGGAGGACTAAAGTTCCACCTCTTGCTCAAAGTAGTGTCAGTCCTGGGCTTGAGGTGCTCTGGGCTCTGTGCTAATTTAGGTCTTCAGGCAACGAGTGCTTGAGCAGCCTTGCACTGAAAAATCTTAAAAGGTAGCTGTAAGGAAGAATGCTACAGTGCACCCTGAACTATTGGCAACCACTCCATAAAGAGAGCAGAAGATGGTATGCAACTCCTGCACTTCTAATGGTGTGGACGTAGGAGGTAGTTGGCACTCCAAATTGTAAAATCTCCCTTGAGATCATGTTACAGAGCAATCTTACAAAATAAAGGTCAGTATCTGAACAACTTTGAAGTGAAAAGCTTGGCTTTGTGAATGCCGACTTCATGTGCATAACAATTTGGAGATGTTGTAGTAGAAGCATGCCAGGAAAATCTGGAAGTTTGAACCATGGAAGCAGACACTGCAAATTTCAGTGGCTTCAAAAGTAATGCCTCGTATTTATTTTCATGGAAACTATAACAGATACAAAGAACAGAAACTGATAGAGCAAATTCTCAGCTACAAAACTCTGTCTTTCAACATAGTCACCACCATTACCTATGCATTCTTGCTAGCAATGAACAAGAGTCTGCATGCTGCGCTTGCGGAAATCTGCACCAGTGGAGGTGAGCCACTGTTTCACAGCTGCTATGACAGCATAATTGCTAGGAAAACACTGCCCACATGGTCCATCTTTCATTGGCCCAAACAGATGGGAGTCAGAAGGCACCAAATCTGGACTATATGGTGAGTGTGGTAGGACAGTCCAGCCAAGATTGTCAGTGTGCTTCACGGTTCTTCAGACTGGTATGGAGTCTGGCATTATCATGCTGGTAGAGAAAGATTGTCGTCTTCTTTGGCATTACTCTGGAAGTTTGAGTCATCGGTGTTGTGATGTAGGTGTCAGAGTTGATGGTTTCTCTGGGTTTAAGGAAATCCAAAAGGATCACCCCTTTCCTATCACAAAAGATAGTCACATCACTTTACCCACTGTGTCTTAAACCTGGGGAATTCACATGTTGCCACTCCACAGACTGACCTTTTGACTCTGGTTTGTGGTGACACCACATCTCATTGCTTGTATTGGTTCGGTAGGTCCTGACAAAGTTACAGTGTTCATACAGTGTTCTTTCTGTTGCTGTATAAGAATTTGTGAGACCCACCTGGTGCAAACTTTGTGATATTGCAGTGTTGCCACTGTTGTTTCCAATGCATTGAAGCTGGCATTCAGCTCCATGGTTGTAATCTGGTGATTTGCATATATGGGATGATTGAGACACCCTTCGTTTCATTTGTGGATGGTCATCTGGAACGTGGCTTATCTTTCAGGTTGCTGTTGCCACTGCTGAAACACACCACCCACTGCCTTGCTGTGCTCACATCCACTGTTCTGTCTCCATAAATGTTCAGCAAGTGTCAATGAATGTCACTGGGTGCCATTTTTCCTGCATAGAGGAATTCAGTGCCACCCCTTTACTTCATCCACACTTCCATGTCAGATGCTATTGTGTCAGAGTGCCCCTCTGCTGCCATGTGTCTCATGGTAACAATATGTTACAGGATACAGGTGGGAAGATTCAACCTCTACTGCCATACCATCACCATCTACCTCTGTTGACGTGGGCTAACAGAGTTAAACTGGAGGCACAATATTTGGACTAGCCCTCATAGTAGCGACAGTGCTTGTGCTGGATCCTTAAGGATGGTTGCCTGTTTGTAGCTTCGTGTGGTTTTGTTGGCTGACTGGGTGGGCTGCCATTCTCTGCCTACCTGCCCAGGAGCAGAGTAAGGCTGGGCACCTCTGCTGCTGAGTTCAGTTTCGTGACAGAAATCTGCATGTGGAAAAGCAGTAACAGCTGCTGCTTTTTGGTAAATATAATTTGCAGCACAAAAAAATGATAAATATTCATTTAAATATGCATCCCAAAGGATTGTGTAGAGAATCACAGCTGGCCTAGTGCCCTCAGGAAAAGAAGACCACGTTGCCATTGGTTTCTGTACATTCAACTTTTAGCTGACTCTGTAAAAAAAACTGCCTTAATCTGCAACCGTTTGTGTAAATAGTGTTTCAACTGTTGCTGTCATCAATATATTTGCATATCATCTTTATTTATACTGCATGATTGCTGACAGCTTCAGTTTTTCTTTAGATAACTGCATTGGGCTAACTAAGGCATCTTCATGTAACAGAACTTTTCTTCTGTGTCAGTTAGCTGTCACCTAAGCTCATCTGGCCAGCTACAGCACAGGGCAGGGAGAAAGAGAAAGAAATCCATATTAGTCATCTTTCAATTCAAATTCTTTTCAGAATTTCATGTTCTAAATATTTCTCTTGAAGTTAACTGCCTTTTAGCCTTTCATTTCCTCTTCTGAGTACTTCCAAAGAAGATGGTTTTATTCCTTTTTTTCCTACTCTGAGGCAGTGTGGCTGCAACTCAATTTAAAGAGCTCTTTATTCTCAATTTGTATTAACTCACCTCTTTGTCTTCTCTCTGAAAAGCTAACTAGGTTATATGTTTTGATGTGCTCATTGTAAAGCATGCTTTTCAGTCCTTTCAGTTATTGTCATTGCTCTTTACTGAGCCCTCTTCAATATGTGAGCACCCGAATTGGATATTGTTCTCTGATGCAATCTTTGGGGATATGTGAGAGCAGCAGAGGTAATAAAATCTCTAATATATAGGTGTCTAAATTCAAGATCCATTTCATTCATTTCCCTGCAGGTTTTCTTAGGTAGTTTGTTTCATCCGTTACCTCTTATAATCCATAACCCTTACATAGAAGTTATTCAGACTGAAGTTCATCAGTCTCAAACGTAGGGATTTTTGGTGTTTTCTTTCATTTTTTGCTAAATCTGTGACTCTTTACTTATAGCCATATGGTTTACTGAAATCAAATTACTGTTGTCGGCGATCCATACCACTGAACTTGTTGGTTCATCATTTATTACCTGTTGTTGTATCATTAGATAGCTAAGTAGTCATTGTTTTTTCATTAATTTAATGAAAACACAGGAGGTGATGGCATGTTGCTAGAAATACATTCAATTAAACCTTCTGCAACATTTATGTTATATTAATGATATTTTTCATGGTTATCTTTTTGAAAACTCTTTGGTGCTTCACAGTTAAAAAAACAACAAATAAAAAAGTCAATGTAGGAAAGTAGAGCTATTATATTGTTTTCTGTACTATTGTTGTAGCTCCATCATTTATTAATGAACCAACATACTGGTATTTTGTTTTTGTATGCCCCCTCTTCCACCCCCCATGTTTTCAGCTGTGCTTGCAGTAGGTTTCTCTTTTGTTCTATTGAATGCTTCTGAACTTAGCTTTTTATATATAAAAGGAAGGCATGTTGATGAGGAATCTATTTATAGGTGTCATGCTTGACTGAGCACATAATTATTTTAAGTTTAGCAAAATTGTTCATTTTTAAAGGATCAAGGAATCTTTTGTTTCTAAGTTGAATTCCAGTACAAGCCAGTTTTATTTAAGTTGCCCCAAGCGTATTAGAGTACAAGTCATTCTCCTTTCCTCCCACTTTAATTTCCCAAAGATGCTGTAACTTTAAGAAGCAATGATTTCACTGCTGTGTTTATTGTTTTTTTGTTGTTGTTTGTGGTAAGCATGAGATGCATTGAATGAGATGCAAGTAATTTGTTTCGGAAGTGTTAATTACTGGGGAAAAGGAAGTGACTCTTTGAAAAAGTTGGCTACCTCTCTTGCACCATTGATCCTTCGTAATTAGACTTGAGCCACTGAATTCACTTCCCAATCGTGAATGTTCTTTAGAAAATTAATACTGGAACTAATGACTGCTGGTGCTACTTACAGAGTACACATTCCTCGGCATAGGTGTTTAGGTAATTAAAAAATAGTTTCATATTCACGAGTCCTATGAATGCCTTAAATGGTATTTTTTCTTTTTTTCTTAGTAGACCTAACAGTTCCATGTTAAGAGAACACTGTTGGGGTAGGGCTTTTCTTGTAGTAGCCTCTGCCTTTTGGCTTCTTCCTTTGCCTTAAAGCATGAACTGGATTTTAGAGAAAGTGAAGCAGATCTCAGACTGATGCAGTTGGAGCTTTTTATCCATTCAAGGAGTGTTTTGAGTTCTTTGTGATGTAGACTGTGGAGCTGTGAAGTTTGAATCCAGACAGATGGTTGCTGTGAAGTGGCCTAACTTTATTGCTGCTGCTTTTGTTTTAGCTTCAAGAAAAAAAAACGTCCTGAGATCTGCCTGTGCCTTATCAAATATCCTGCTCTGTCAGTATTTTGTTCTTGATGAAAACAATAGGTGTTTTTGGATGTCTTGCTACCTCTTTAATAACATCTCTCTGGCTGTTAAATGTCAGTGATAAGGGCTGTAGATATCTCTGATTCTATGGATGGAGGTCTTTTTCATCACATACCATATTTGTACAAAGAACTTCTTGCTCTGCAAAGTGAAAGACTCTTGTTTGAGGGCATCTGCTGCCTCTTACCTCCTGTGACACGGCCATCTGAAGTGCATGGATGACCAGAAAGCTGGAAGGAATCTGCTATGTGCTTTGTGGAGATGGCTCATATCTCACAGGCACTTGCAAAATGAATCTTTTCCTAATGAAAGCACTATTGTTTGTTACCTAGTTACGAGAAAGCAGATTAGAAAATGTTTATTGAATGTTAAGTTAGTGTTTTAATTTTGCTGTCCTGGCCTTTTGGCTTTGATTTTGTTTTTCCTAAGTGGTGTTCAAGGGAAGTATACTGCTTATACAGAAGGTCTGAATTCAGTTGCCATTCCTATGGCACTGGACTGCATTAAAAGTTCATTTTCAGTTTTCTCATTGAAAGGTATTGGGTGTGCTTTTTTCGGAGGGCGCTTTCATAGCAAGTGGCAAATGGGCAATTTGAGAAAAGGCAAATAAATGCACTCTCTTGTATTGCTTGACTTCTGAGTACTAAGATGTCAGTTATTGCCGTTCTGATGTATTGAGCAAAACCCGATCTTTAAGCCAAGCAATGTGATTACAGCAGAGACCAAAAATATAGTAGATGGAGTCTTCGCACATGAAGTCCTGAAAATAAAGGCTTCTGATACTGACCTAACTGGACAAATGATTGTTAAGCTGTTGTTTTAAGTCCTATTTGGGCTATCTGCAGCCATGTTAATATAAAAAGGATCTTAAAATACAAAATACAAGTGTACTTATTCACATTCACATTTTAAGAATCTCTTAAGCAGAGTGAGAGATGCTGGAGACTATTACAACTTAATTTAAAGTCTGTTTTGTGGAACCGGCTGCTGTGACTGACAGTGCACGTAAATACAACAAGCTATAATTCACTTTGTTGTACTTAAATCATAATTTCTGACGTTAAAAACGTGTTACTCACTTCATTAATCTGCATGCTCTGACTACGATGACATGGCTGTGAATGTATGCTATAAGTTGTGTAGCACATTTATCATTAGGAGCTTTGCCATTTTTGTTGTGACGATGGGTACGGGGAAAGGGACTGAAGAGGTCTGGCTAATAGTGGAGTCTCAGAAGACTGCCTGTTCACAGAGTGCCACTGCTCTTCAACCAGGCACCCTGATGGCCATATCATATTCATCATGGCTTTTTTAAATCACGTTCAGTCTTTCTGTACTGTTGGATAAAAACTGCCTGCTGTGGTGATAATAAGCTGTTTGCCTATTAATTGTATCTTAAGATGAATGATTTATGAACTTGATGAGTTGTTTTGTATAGGTGAAAATGGGTCTTTATTAATGGAATAAAAGCTTGAAGTTACTCTCAGAGACTTCAAATAAAATAGCGTTTCTTTCAGCACTCTGTATTTGCTGTGTCTGGGACTATATGTATCATACAGCTGGTGTCACAGAAACAGTACACGGGGCTTTCAGGTTCGGTAGTGTCAGTTCTGCTTGGCACTTGTTCTGGAACTGATGAGAACATGTCAAGAGGGGACAGTGAAAGGGGAACCGGGGTTCTGCAGAGGTCTGTGTTCAAAGTATTTGGCCAAGGGAAAGAACAAGTATGGAAATGTCACTCCTGCTGTGGATCGAGGGACTCTGTGAGGATGCCCTCTGATTACAAAGCATAAATGACTTGCTAAAATTTAAGTGAGGCTTCGTTTAGGACATATGAAATAATTATTTTGTTATGTTCAGCTTTGATAAGACTTCGTAGGAAGATGTGGGCCCATTTCAATCCAGAAGGAAACAATAAAAATAATCTGGGATCCGAGAACTGTTTCCTTGAGTTGGAGATGATAATAGGCAGTTAGTATTATAAAGCCTAAAAAGGAGAAGGTTAAGGAGAAACGCAAGTCTCCAATGGATGAAATGGCTTTGTGCGATGGCTGTGTATTTTGCCCTTCCTGTGAACATCCAAATCGTTACAGGCAGAAGAAAAAGCTCCGACTTCAGCAGCTCAGTGTTTAACAGATGCATTGTGTAACTGTGAAGCGCTTTCCTGTCAGAGTGTGGGTAGGGAAGGGATTGTTGTCAAGCATAATTAATAATTAATTTAAATGACCATCAACTTATGGATTTTCCAGCTTAATCTACAGTATTCTTCCCTGCATCAGGAATTGCTTTTTTCCCACCTAATAGTAGAAAAAACATTTCAGGTTTAGATAGACAGTACTATGTGTATTCTTTGATCCTCCCTTTGTTCCATCACCGTGTTCTTGGGTTTGTGGAAAAGCAGAATGTAATGGATTTGGAGGAGAGAAGGAATAGCTGTTTTTAAATGAGCGCACATCATCAAGAGACAGCAGGGTCTGCTGCCCTGAAGTTCATGAAATTGTATCTTTCAAAATTGAAAGCTTTGTGGGCAGACAGACTGTCAAAAGCATCCTGTTTACTGTAGTGCAGGTTATGTGATGTAGAATTAGAGGTCCTAAATTCTGTGAAGGTATTAAGCTTTGCAAAGCCTAAAATCGCTTTGCTTTCTTGCACAGATGGGTTTATGTATTTGGTAAAGCTGCAGCACGGAAGTCTGACATGAACTGAATTGATCTCATCAGTTGAAGCAGTTCAAATTAAGTGATTTGGATTTTATCTTTAAGAACAACTGTTTGCATGAGTAGAACAGATCAAAACCTGCACAGGCATTGAATTGACTTGGTAGAGTATACATTTAAAGTAGTTAGGTGCTGTTATTCATCATATATTAGAGAATGAACAGGCACTGTGTCAGTGATGCAACTGTAACTTAGACAGAAAAAGAATGTTAGTAAGATCACTAAGTTGTAGAGGTTCTGGTCTGCTATAGTATGTGGTACATGTGCTGTCTTTGTTCCCAACTTGTAAACTGCGTACACCTTTTTAAGTGATAAGAACAAGATAAACGTTATCAATTCCTTAATATTTCTGATGAAAGATTTTCTTAAGCTGTAATCAGTGCAAACACATCAAAGAAAACTGAAATCTTAAACTGCTGGAACAGATTTGGCAGAAGACAAAGCTTTTTTTATGGTAAGATTTAAGCAACATCAACAAAACTGTAGAGAAAAGGTGAGGCACTCTCTGATAAAATGAATCTTTAATTTAAAGATTTATATTTTTCTACCAACAAAATCTATTAGACAGTACATGTTTTTACTTAAATTTTAATTGCTCATTCATCAAGGAACTGATTTGACAAAGCCCTGAAGAATAAGCTTAATTATAAGCTTGTGAAAAGAGACATTGTCATTAGTGTTATTTTAAGATTGTGTATTTGCTGTGCTCTGTAGTTTCGTTGGATTAAAGGCATGGAAAAGACTTTTACTTCCTCACTGTGCTTCACTGTTTTTTCTTCTAAGGAGAAGAATTCATGCAAATTAACCTTGTACCTTTGCAGCTAATTTAGTGTGTGTTTGGCTCATTTGCCTGTTCCTCCAGCCCATCAGCATGTGTAAAAGAGGGAAATGTTTTTCTGTAGCACTCGTGTCACGGAGTCTGTTTTAGGATGGATTTTCAGTTTCAAACACTTAAACTGTTGAAATTCTAGAGTCTTTTTGAAGCTACGTTCAGTGACCTTAAGCGAACGTTGGTAGGACAAGGGCACCATTTTCAGTAAGTTGACAGCACCAGAAGTAAATACTTGGATAGTCTGGAGCCAGTTGGTCTCTACTGTTCTCAACTGGAGAACAAAAGCGTTTAGTAAAGTGAACATATCTTCAGAGTCAAAATGAGATTTTAGATCTGAATTAATCTTTGCTACAGAAGCAGAGGATGTGCTTTTGATCTTCCCAGGAGACCTCCTTAGAAGTATAGTGCTTTGAATTCTGACATGTGACTGGCAGTGCAGAAGAGGTGTTATGAAGCCTATGTCTGGAGAAGCCTCATCGTCTGAAAGGTCAATCAGATTGAGGGTGAGAATAAACATTTTTCCGCTAATGCATTTTTAAAACATAAAGGATGTCAGTGAACAGTGCTGGTGAAATGGATGGTAGATGTGTAGAGTGACTCACGGCTCATTATCTGATGGCTCTTTCTAAGATACTAGAGGCAGTAAAAGAAGTAATGCTGTTTGGCATGTTCTAAAATTCAGAAGATTACACAATGCCAAGGAAATGTATTAAGCCTTATGAAGGCAAAATGTTTTTCTATCTCTTTTCTTTAGATAACTTCAGTTGTGACACATCTGTTGTCAGGGATGTCTTCAAGATGATGACGTTGCAGATGCTGTATGACAGGGTGCTAGCAGGTGAACTGTAACACCTAGACTGGGCTGCATGAGATGTGAAGGTTCCTGTGGCATCTGGGCCAGTGACTTCTGATCTTGCTCAAGAGCCATGCGTTTTCGTAGGGTATCAGATAATTCAGCCTGTCACATGCCATCACGAGGCTTTTATGTCACTTCTGCACCTAAATTAATTTTAACATAAAGTGAAACAAATACTTTGATGTAAGGGGTTATAATTATAAAACTATTGCATGCAATATTATTTGTAGAGTATTGTAAACCTAGTCCAATGCAAAATCTTCCTGGGCGTGAGAGCAAATACTGCCTGACTTCTACTCAGAGCACTCAAATTTGGGAGGTTGAGCAAGTTGACCCGATGGCACTGTGAAAGAGCAGAATAAAGGGGAAGAAAGGAACAGACCTCCCAATGCTGTGTACAAATCTGATATCTAAAACAGAGCTCTTTTGCAGATAACGGTTCATAGCTTCTGCATCACTTCTGGATACGTATCACGCACATTCCTATACTTTTCCTGATTATTATTCTGACTCTCTATTCCAAGTGTAGGCTGAAGAAAAATGTTTTTCTTTCTCTTGTCCGTTCTCAAACTTGGCATCGGTCCATGGAAGTAATTAGGCTCAAGTAGCTGCGATTGTTGTGCAGCTTCTTGTTCTGGCTAGTTTTACAGCCCAATACCTTGTTCTCTTTGCGGGCCCCATGCATGCCTACCTTAACACATGGACACTGTGCTGCATTGTGCTCCTGATGCCTGACTGCGTGTGTGCTGGTGGCCAAGTTCAGCCAAGTGAAGACCTGGCCTACTTTCTGAAGACATTTTCTCAGGCTGTAATCAATGTGGCAATTTTGGAAAGCAGGGAGGCTTGGTTAGGGTGTCTTATTTGCATGCCAATACTTAAGAGTACTGTCATGGACCATTAGTGCTGCTTCACAGTGGTGAACGCTGCTGTGCAGCATCGCTTTGCTGTTCTACCTGCATGTAAGCCTTCAGCCTCCATGGCTGCTTGGGGAGTGAGTGTGTCATAAGAAAATTGCAGAGGCTTTCTGTGTAGCTCTTTGCACTTCAGAAACCAATAAATCGTGGAAAAGGAGGCTGAGGGGAGACCTTATTGCTCTCTTCCAATACCTGGAAGATGCTTACAGCGAGAGTCGGGTTGGTCTCTTCTCACCGGTGACAGGTGACAGGATGAGGGGAGATGACAAGTTGCACCAGGGTAAGTTTAGGTTGGATATCAGGAGAAAGTTCTCTACAGAAAGGTTGTTAAGCACTGGATTAGGCTCCCCAGGGAGGTGGTTGAGTCACCATCCCTGGAAGTGTTATAAAACCGTTTGGATGTGGTGCTCAGGGCCATGATTTAGCAGAGGGTTGTTAGAGTTAGGGTAGTATGGTTGGGTTGTGGTTGGACTGGATGATCTTTAAGGTCTTTTCCAACCTGAGCAATTCTATGATTCTATGGTTTACCGTCTTTCCTTTTGTGGCAAAAAGCAGAATGTACGTGCTTTTGTTCATAGATTTATGTTTTGTAAACATGCATTCTTCTCAAAAAACAGAAGTAGTTTTCTTCTGTCTTAAAGCAGTTATATCAGGTGCCTAAAAGGCTAAAATTAAGTCCTAGGCCAGCTTCCTAATTAATGTAAGTTAGCACAGTTCAAATTAAGTAAATTGAGTGATAATTGCTCGAACTGGCTGAGAATCTGAATTACTGTGTGCTCTGTAGTTACATGAAATCCAACAAGTCCCTTCATCTCATTACCACTCTCCACATGTGGTGAGCAATGAAATCTTTTGAACTCCTGCAAATGATTGTTATGGTGTTGAAAGATTTCTAGCTTCATCTGTGGATAGTGTCATTTGAAATATCTGATTGCTTATTTAAGTGCTGACTGTGCACTCCTCCTCCTCGAAGGAAGTGGGACAGACTGCTTTATTTTGTTTTATTTCTTTTTTTGTTTACAAATACTTATTTATTTGTTATTTCTTTTTTTGAATTTCCAAAGTGGTTCTAAGTGGAATTTCAGAATTTTTTCGTACAGCCCAAACCTTGGAAGGAATAAGTGATTGACCCAGAAGGACGGGACAGCTCTTAAGAATTTTGATCTCATTGTATATTTGATGCTAGGTGCTAGTATGTATTCTCAAGCTGCATTAAACTGTGTTATAACTTAGCTGAAATTCATCACAAATTCATGCGATGGTAAAATGTGACCTCAACCCATTTTGTAGGTAAGTGTAGATGGACATGTTGCATTGGGAATTTTGTAAGTGGCTGTACTGGTATGTAAAATATGCTGGAGGGGATAGCTGACTGTGTCCTACGTTCATGGATGCCATCTGGTAGCTTTCCTCCTTTGTTGTTTCTTCCTACAGCTTCATCCTATGCCCTGCAGCATCGCAACAGTAGATCCTGCTCCTTGTGACATGCTTTCCTGCTACAATACAAAGCTGCAGGGGCTTAGAAATTAGCAGTTAAAGAAAGAAGCGTTCTGACACTTGCACTTGATTATGATGCTGTTTTTTGTACTCATGCATAGGAATCAGTTCACATTAGAAGTGAATTATTTGAGGAGGTTGGGGAATAGGATCGTTGAAGTACCAGATGGGAGCTTTTCATGGCTGGTGCCGGTGAGCTGCCTGGCTTTACTGACCATTTGCAGCAGGAAGGAGCTTGCCTGCAAACAAGAAGAACATCTGCCAGATGTGTAAGTGATGCTTATGTTTATGGAAGGCAGTGCACCAGGGTACCGTCTGACCTATTGTTCATTCTATAGAGCATGTACATGCTAGATCAGTTTAACACAGAAAATAAATATCTATAATCTGACTGTATATATGAGTGTACATGCATTTTTTTTTTATAAGGATTCCTAAAAAATATGCCACGGTGCGATGTTGACAAAATAGATGGTTTTCCTCTTTTGGAAACTGAAATATTGACTATACATCAATTGTCAGACCGTTGACTCTGGTTTCTTGGTTTCCTTGAAGCATGCATGCACAGTTATTCTCTTTTCCATTTCTCTTGTTTTTCTTTCTTGTTTTTTAAGCTTTTCCTATTGACAGTGACTTGATGAAAAATTGGACAGCCTCGATATGTAAACAGAGTTCTTATTACTTTGTCATATTTTTTACTATTTCTAAATGTCTTTTCTATCATGTCCAGACATAAACTGTGCTGGTTCTGGTTGGCAACAACAACAAAAAAGCCTTCATGAAGCAGGTTTGTTATCAAATCCTTTCTTTTTCCTCATTCTTACCATTTGTAGACGACTTTCTGATATTCTTAATGAGTACGGCATTCATCTTTGCTTAATGCCTGGTATTTTCTGCCTTTGTCTGCTAATAACAAGACTCTTCAATAACTTCGATGTGTTGGTCCGTGTGTATCTATTTTAATTGTAAATGTTCGGATTAAAAACCCAAAACTCCTGCCTTCATAGAATCATAGAATTGCTCAGGTTTATTCTCCAAGCCCTTCACAAGTCTTGGATCTGTCATGGATCTTCATTGGATCTGTCATGGAAACCATATATTCTTAACTTCTGAAAACAACAGTCTCACAAGCCACGTGCAGACTGATACAGATTTTGCAAGCTTTCACATGCTAGGAAGAAAACAACTTGGTTTAGGGAAATACTGGGTCCTATTCATGCAGTCCTTTGTATGATGGAGTTCAGCATCTTCAACTGCAGTTCCAGGAGTGTATCATGCTCTTATTTCATAAAGTATGAATATCGGTCTAAAACTATTTCTTTCTTGAATACCCTTTAACTCATATACCACTTACTTGTAATTGCAGGAGGACATAATGGCTTACTATTTAGTTAAACTTTTAAAGCGTGATACTGAAAAGTGTCCAGAAGTGTCACCAAATACGTACATTCTTACTGAAAATTAATCGTAGTGGAAAGTCTTTCATCTCATCTGAATTAATGGTGAAACTTTTCTTAGTTTGAAAGTATTGGAAATAGCATGTAATGGTGGCACTTCATTCCCTGCGGAAAAAAATGTTTTCATATATTTGACATATATATTCAACATTATGTAAGCTCTTAAAAATTTCTCCAAGACAGGCAAGGAGAAAGTCAAATGCTGCATGTGTTTGATTTTAGCTTCTTCAGTTTCAGATCCAGGTAATTGCTGCTTTTTCTTAGAATGAGTTATTCATTATCTAATATGTGAACATTGCCTGTCTTCATAATTAATACCTATCCCTTCTACATGGTGAGTTTTTTGTTTAGAAAGTAGGCTGGATTTCTTCTGAAAAGGAGAGTGAAAAACTGTGTTTAGAGGAGAAGCATCTTTGTGTTGATCTGTTTATTTTTAAATCAAACCCCTTTTTATCAACTACTGCAGATAATTTGGTTGTATCATTTTTGCATGTGCCTATTAGTGAAATTATGGTCCCTAGTTATAGTAGTCAGTGATGTATTTCCCCAGAGTTTGTTGACTTCTTATTGTTTCTGGAGGTACTGAATTTAAAATCTTAACATTTAAGAAAACTATTTTGATTTCTCTTCCTTCTTTTCGTTGCAATCAGATTCTGTGGCCAACACTGGCTTCAAAAGAGTGTCCCTCTATAAGGATTCCAGGTTTCTCTGGGTGTAATGGTAGCTTTCTTACTAGTTTTTATCTCAGGAACAAAGCAGCTGTAATGGTGCTGATACTGGGCAAAGTCCTTCCAACTCAGAGTAAGAGCCAAAAACGTTTTAATAAACAAAGTAATGAAGAAAATGTTTTGATTATTTTAGCTAATTCTAAAACATTTATTGTAGATGCTTTCTGAATACATACAGATTCTATGACCCAGTGTACTCTGTAATTAAACTCTTCCTGTATTCCTCTAGAGTGGAAATGAAGTGCTCCGTTTACCATAGTGGGTTTTTCTCAGGCATGTAAGGTTTTCCTCTTGCAAGCTATTATTCCTTAAATTGCATTTAGTCCATATTCACTAATCTCTTGAATGTCTTTGATTTACTTGCTAACTGCACAAGGGAGGGAAAAATATGTGGGCCTTTGTTAAGGAGCATGCTGCTGTTTTGAATCACCCAAAGCTGGAGCAGGAATTACAGAAAATTAAAGGAGGAAAGTGTGTACAAAATGTGCCTTTTTTTTTTTTCTTTTTTTTTTTCCCCTACTAACTGCAAAGAAATCCCCCAAAGCAGGAATTTTAAGCTCAGAGTTTAATACTTTTGTCAGCATGCAAATGGAACTGCTGCAACTGGTGTATTTTCATTGGCAAAAGGAAGGCAAGGTGGTGGTTCTGCCTTTTCAGGAACATACTCAACTGCAATTCATCTCTCTTTTCTAAATGCTAAGCAGTAAAAGCCCTGCAAACCGTGCAGTCTTTCAGTAGACCTTAGAGCACAATGATTTGCAGTTGTATTTGCTGACTAAAAAGCTTATGTTTAATATATCTGTAAGAGACGGGGTTATTAGTTTTCCTTACTCATCTTGGAGCAGACAATAGAATATTATGGCTATTAGAAAATGCTCTATAACAAAGCTTATGATTATGTACTGTCTGCAGTATTTTTCTGTAATGTGGAAAGAATTGCTGACCTTCACAATGACAAATGTCTTACATTAGTACAATAATGTCTAGGCCCTCTTCTTCCAAAGCCTGCAAATACTCTAGTGGCTGTTAAGTATGATGGAGTACTCTGAGGAAGTGAAAAACAGTCATTACTGCTCCTGGCAGGCATGTGGCTTTCTTTTAAAGCTTCTTTAAATGCGTACAATTAAAAATGCTTGACAAAAAGTGCAAGCATTGGTTATGTACACAGAAATGGAGGGAGTAAAATGGATTTGACAAAAGGTGCACTGCACATGAAATGCCACAGTATGGAGCTTTTTAGATTGCATGACATCTAAAAGGAAGATATGAAGTAGATGGTGTTGGAGATTATAAAAGTGAGCTGAAGGGAGGTAATTTAGAGAAGGTGACATGAAGCAAACCAGCACATTGGTGAATGGAACATCCTTTCCACACCAGAAATATTATACAGTTCAGTGCTGGCCATATTCTACCTGCAGAGGGTACTGTCTAGCCTTAGCATGTGCAGAGATCTTCAAATAGGAAACTATGCAATGGCTCGCAGTTTGAGCCAGAGGTTTCTCTGTGTGGTGACAGGCTGTGTAGGCAAGGGGAATAATTGCTTTGGGAATAATACAGTTTCTGGAACTTCTCATCTCAGTAGCTTGCTTAGGATAAGGGTCAAGGAGGGTATAGAGAAAAAGGATATGCTACTATCTCTGCCTTTGCTGGTTTTGGTTTTCTTTTTGCTTTTAAGGGAGAGTGAATGCTGAAGAAGCAGTAGACCAGTTTACTTGTCTTCCTTTATAACAGAAATACTGGAGAAAATACAAGTTTTTTAAAGGCTCCTAGAACAAAGCAATGTGATCCAAGAGCAAAGCACCTTAAACCAAGTCAATCCATCACAGTAGGTCAGAAGAAAGTGAGATGCAGTAGATGTTTCCTCTCTTAACTTCTGATGCGAATGTTGATGTAACGTTCAGGAGGTAAACAAAACACAGGAGGTAAAACTGGATTTGGTTAAACAGATTAATGCTGGAAAGGTTCCCTCCT
Organism: Gallus gallus; assembly: GCF_016699485.2. NCBI lineage: Eukaryota > Metazoa > Chordata > Aves > Galliformes > Phasianidae > Gallus > Gallus gallus. The sequence goes on along the minus strand of NC_052532.1, from coordinate 123,918,346 downwards.
GTTACCACCACTTCACTCTTACACAGAAAGTTTGGCAGAGATCTGATGTTGTTCTACATTTCTATTAGCAGTCTGAGTGATGGAGCAAATATACTCTGTTTCCAGGTGACATTTCATCCTTAAGGGCTTTTAAGGATAAGTTAGACAGTTGTCAGAATGATGCAGGTAAAGCTGATCCTGCCTTTAAGGAAAGAGATGCAGCACGTAACCTTTCCAGGTTCCAGCCCATTTCCCTGCTACCGTCTGGCTCCTGACATCTCTCTCTGTCTGACAGCCTAGGATGGGTAAGGGCTGTGTTTGCTCATTTTATTTGCTTTTTAATATTCCAGAATTTCCAGGGAAGAGCAGACTTCGTATATTTTTGCTTTTAAGCAGCAAAATATGTTATATTAGTAACCATAGCCTGATGGAACGTCTCTAGAACTCCTTTGATCAGTTCTTCACTTCTGTCTAGATAGAGGGGAAATTGCTTTTGAAGAGACCTCCTGCCTTCAGTGCTAACATGCATGTGGTAGATAATTCCAAAAGTTTTATGCAACTAGTTAGAGAACTGGATTGCTGAGCTAGAATGCACTGTTTTGTATGCATGCACCACAAAAATGACTTGGCTATGGTCAGAACTGCTGTTTAGTACAGAAGTACAATTAGGAAGCGTAGGTTTCATTATCGTTATCATGAATGTGGTAAGACTTGAATAGGCCTATTTTCTAACACCACTGGAGAAGAAAATACTGTGTTTTGGCTGAGTCTATCCCTTCCAACAGTCAATTCTGACCTTTTAAAATAAGGATAACTAGCCATAAGAGTCAATAAACTGAAGGATGTTAAAGCATATTTGTTTGGATTTCTTCCTTTAGTGCTGTAAATGTCTTGGTCCACATTGTCTGAAATACAGTGGTAGTCCTTAATAACTGGCTCACTGTACAATGTGCCATTTTTTAATTAGCTACTTAACCCCCAAATTTGTAAGCACATAGTTGTTACCCTTCCTAAAATGCATGGTTCGATTTTGCTAATTCCACTGGGTCGTACCAGCCTGGATTGCGAGGTACAAGGTGGCCTTTCTTCAACTCTGCTAGGTGAGAATGGTGGCTTCCCACTGGTTTTGTGCCATTCTTCCAACCGTCCAAGCCAGATGCAGGCTTATATTTTATTTATCGTCATACTGCAAGAGTTCAAGTTATGCGCTTTATCTGAGTGATACTTAATTACTGCAGTACTTTTCCCCTTTTTCAAAGAAAGAAGGAAAAAGGGAAAAAAAGATGGTAACATTCATTGAAATACTCATGAAGTATTGCTTACTGCTAACTCTGTGCTCCTTTTCCATTTGAGCTTGCAGACTCCGTTGGAAGGCCAGTAGATATAAGTTCTTTGCCATTAGGCTAATAAGAAGCTTCTATCTTCTCTCCCTCTTTAGACCATCCCGACTTAAGGAAGAAGTATGTATGTCGTGAGATGTCTCGTATTTTTATTAGAAAAATTACTTAAGAGAAAATTGTTACGAATTATTCCTTTTTTCTCTCTCTGTCAGTGCCTTTGTTATATATGTCAGAACAACTCAGCTAACTTTCTTACTTAAGAATTCATGAAAAGCAATTAAAAACAGGTTTGAACATTGTTCAGCAGAAGCGCAATAGCTGGTGCTATGATGAAGGCCCATATTAAACAAAAGAGAGATTGTAATTTAGAGAGTATAATAAATAATTATAGTTATGCTACAGCTATCAACATAAATGAGCAAAGTACACTTTGCAGTTAAGAATCCTTTTGTGCTATTTGTTCTGGAGCTTGTTCACAATAATTTAATGATTCAGTGTTGGTCTTACCTGCATGAATTGAATTAATGAGGGTCCATTACACTGTATTTCACAATCAAAAGCTGATGGGGAGGCGTGCCTCTTTTTCCATCCCTCTGTGCTCTGACACACTATGCACAATACTCCTCTGTTAAATGAAGCAGAACGTGTCTGAGTTTAAAGCATGCAGTGAAAGCCACCAGCTCAACTACAGCAAAAACTGACTCTGTTTTGTGCTTAAGTAAAAATGGCTTTTTATTTCAATTAGTCACCTTCTAATGTATGGGATGACTATTTCATTGTGATCTGTAGGGTGTTGTCTTGCTGTCATGACCTCTCTCCATCATGAGCAAGCAGCTGCCCTCAGTGTGAAACCTGTGTTGCTCTTGGTTTCTGATAAGGAGAAACTGGGAGGGGAAAGAATGGCCAGAGAACTTCAAAGACATAAAATGGGCTGAAATCAGGCCCACTCCTCATTAAAGAAGTACTTCATAAATCATACGTTAAAAATATATGAGCCATTGAAGAGCAGCAGAAGAAAATAACATGAGAGGGAAGACTAAAATCGTGGAAAACAGTAACAAAGGGTTCGGTAGGAAGAAGATAGAAAACAGAAGAAACATAAAAATGGGCAAAGGATACGAAAGCCTGCGTGCAGAAAGTGATAGGAGTTGAAGGAAACAGTAATGAGAAGCAATAGTGATTGTTTTCCTCCACGCTGTCATTAGTGTTTGTGGTTTTGGTAAAGAGACAATGGCAAGTGGCCATGCTTTTAGTCCATTGTGTTGAGATGAGGCCAGGAGTCTGATGGCTCCCCTGGCGGCCTCTTTGTAGCCTCACAAGTGGTGAGCAGCCAGCTGCTCACTGTCCTTATCCTGTTAGTCTGTTTTGGTGATCTTACTGTTGGATATGGTCAACTTCGCTCAAAAGGTGCTGGCATTTGTTATTTTTCATGCTGGAAGTTATTGAGAGGAACTATGAAACTTCGTCCATACTATTTGAAAGCTAGACATGATTCAGAAGCAATTTTTTTTTTCAACATTAGATAAAAATAAAATCATTTCTTCCCTCTTGTCTCTTTAAGTCCTGGTTTCGCAAATAATAGTCAGTGACAAATTAGCTACTGTGGGGAGCAAAACCAGTGCAAGTAGAACACTAGAATAGAATGGAATAGAATAGAATAGTTCAGTTGGAAGGAACCTACAAAGATCATCCGGTCCAACTGCCTGACTACTTCAGGGCTAGCCAGAAGTTAAAGCGTGTTACTGGGCACGTTGTCCAAATGTCCTGTGAGCACTGACAGCCATACAGCATCAAATCTAGTTTGAAGTTTAGATTGTTAATCATCTTTGTGCCAGAGTGAAGATACCGATATACGTATACATATATAAATACACAAATAAAATCAGGTACTGGTGAAATACTGTGTGTTAGAAGCACCGTCTATGAGGACACGGTCTCTCTTGTTGTGCAACATAGTGCCAATCAGCTGTGCCCAGAGCAATGAGAATTTGAACAAAGCTGACTGAGAGAGTGGAAAATGTTAGAACTGAAGCCCAGCTTAGAAAATAACATTTTAGTCTGGCTGTTGGCAAAGAAATTCTCATCATTCTTTCTAAATGATCGCAAGCGACTCGTATTTTTCTGTGGGCTTGAGTGTCTCTTACGTGGTGTTGCTTTGCCAATCGAGCACTGCTTGAATGTTGCTGGCTCCTGTTGTAGTTGTCATCATCTCTTTCCAATTAAAGAGGAGCCACCATGGTTTGGACTGCTTATTCTGACAGGGCAAAATGTATTCACTGTTCTTTTCAGATATAGAAGTACTAGAAGTTCTTTGTGTGCTGGAGGACATGATGAGGTTCTGCACAAATGCTTAGCAGCCATCCTGGTTAGTTTTGAGGTAGGCGCACACCACACAGATGTGGATATACATAGGTTCTCTTGCAATTTTTAATTTTGTTTTTACAATCCCATGTTAAAATAAAACAGGTTTCTTTTAAAATTGGTGCTGGTTTTGGATATGTTAGCTTGTGTCATGCATAAGTAGTTTTCTAGGACGTAGAAGGCAGTGTTTGCCATCTCAATTTTACTATTGCTGCAAGAAACATTATATCTCAACAGTACCTATTTCTTTTAGTAATGATTTTGATTAAATTTTCTGCTTTCACACTTTATTCATGGTTGTGTAACTTTGATGTACTGCTCATTTCCAAGTAAAATGCCTGCTGAAATAATAGGATGCTTTCTCATTGCCAGACTCAGTCTTATATCTGTGGCTGGCAATTATTCAAGCATTTTAACTTTTCTTTTAGTTGTTGCTTAGTAGTAACTTCATATTTGCCCATTAATTCTACTTTGGACAGCTCACATTTGGTAGCCTCTGTACAATGCACAGAAGAAAGTATGTGCTTGTCAATTAAACAGTTATGGAGCATGTTTGTGTTTAATAGATCACTCGTAGATTGTTACTTAATGAAATGTGCGCCCTTAAAGTTGCAGAAGGGGGAAAGATCTGTATATTTAATTAAAAGCTCTATGTGTTACTAATAATGAGGGATTCCAACTTGTACTTATTAACAGTTAATTATAAGCAAAATGTGTTACTCCTGCAACAAACTTTAAAACTTACTTTTAAGAAGTCATTTGTCCTCAGTAACCTGATGCAGAAATGTTTAGTGATTACATCAGGGTTGTTATTTTCTAACGTTCTTTCAGAGTCATGAATACAAACAACCACAGTAAAATATTGCCTGATTTCTCTTAATCCACATTGTATTTTTCCACATTACCAAGCTTTGTAATGGCTTTACTATCCTCGCAAAGAGAATACATCACCATTGAATTAAATGGAGTTCCTAACTGAGTCATAAGCCTCCAACTAAGTGTGGCATCTGTATTCCTGGCCCAAAATGTACTGTTCCCTTTATGAGCACTATGCTTTTTTTTGTTTGTTTGTTTTTTGTTTTTTGTATAAATTGTGATATGAAAGTGACATACTGCAACCTGTTTTCATAAGTTACCTACAGAAGCTTGCAGAAGCTTCATTCCACTCCTAACTCTTTTCCCCTCCCAAGCAGGTTTTCCCCATTGCATTTTCAGTTATGTAGTTTTTAGAAGAAGTGGGGCTTTGTGTTAGGAACATGCTTACGTGGAACTCAAGATCACAGTTTCAGATTATTATTTTCTTACTGTCCAGATCATTACTTACTGTCTCATATGACAAAATAGTTGCTTCTCCATTATTAAATGCAAATGTTTTTTTTTTAGCCACAGAGCTGGAACAAGTGGAAGACAAGATGGGGTTGCTTTTTTGGCTTGATTAGCTGTTACAAGTAGAGTAGGTGGATCCTAGAATCTGGCCTTAGCAAGGGCGATGGCAACCTGTGGGAGAGGCTCCATCCCAACCAGTGTCAGGGGTGAACTCCTCTAATTCTATTGCTGCATGAAGCAGAGTCCTTTATTTTAGAGATAGGGTTAAGTTTGTTTGTTTGGTACACTGACATGTAGAGAAAGCTGCAAAGCAAACTGCCCTCAGGTATTCCTGTGGATGAGTGTTTAAAGGAAGTGGGTGAGTGTAAGATCATCATCTAGGCAGCTAACTTATATAATGCATTCAAATTCCTGAGCCTGGCCCATGAATCACACAGCTCCTGTGCCTGGTATTCTTTTCTACTGGAGGAGAATGAGTTATTCTTATTACATTTAATTTATTAATTCTTATTTTCCTTTCCAAAACAGCAGTCATAATATGTATCTTAGTCTTTATTTTCTTTCTTCACTGCTTAGATACTGAGCATGGTTTTAGGTTTTTCATAATATTTTGAATAGGAAATAAGTTTAGATAAATATTCCAAAAAATTTTGTTAGAAAGGAAATACTTATTTTTCAATAGAAATGCTTACTAGGGATGTTATGTTCAGAACTCAAAGAGAGTGTCTTTGTGAACAATATCTTGTTGTAAAAATGACTGTTTTATTAGTATTCCTTCTAAATAAGTTATTTAAAAGTTATTTATAAGTACTGGAATAGGCTCCCCAGGGAGGTGGTTGAGTCACCATCCCTGGATGTGTTTAAAAACCGTTTGGATGTGGTGCTCAGGGCCATGATTTAGCATAGGGTTGTTAGAGTTAGGGTAGTATGGTTGGGTTGTGGTTGGACTCAATGATCTTTAAGGTCTTTTCCAACCTGAGCAATTCTATGATTCTATAAAATATATTTGTCATTGTGTATTACAATGAAAAAGCCATCTATTATTAAACACTAAGTAATTTTGAGGCTTATATTTGTAAGTATATTCAGTATTTGTTCCGTGTTAAAAACTGCATCAAAAGGAGAGTTCAAAAATTAGGTTCCTAAAAATAATCTTTTAAAATAACTTTTAAAATTTTTTTCTGAGGTCACATATATACTAAGTAAAGAATGAGTGGTGATTTGTCTTTGTGAAGGCTGAAGTAAAATGGCAGGAGTTTGCAGAGCTTCTCTGTATATTTAAAAAATGGTTTTAGATGTGACGTTATCACTGAAGCAGAGACTATTTTACTGGAACAGGGTGAAGGGGAGTCATCTGGCCACAGTGGCATTTGATGTTCCATAGTAAGGTGCAAGTTGATGAAAGGAAGCATCTGAGGAATTACAAAGACTGCCTCACCTCTGAACGAAGTAAAAAATAATTTTTCCTGCTGAACTAACGATGAAAAGATCATTTTTAGCTTAGGAAAGAAGGACTTTGATTTTTTTGCTATAATGCTGAGTAATTTTCCTTAGTGACAGAATTCCTTTAAACCAAATCAAAATTGCAGTGTACATTTTTGCACACTGGGTAGCATAAGAAGGAAGCGCCAATTGTTGTAGAGTCTGCTGAGATACATTGTGTGACACTCTCTTGATTTACTTATAATCACAATGTATAATTAAGGGTATCTTTTTCTTAACAATTAGTGTACTAGAATTTATCTGGGTTGTACTGTTAAAGGTCCAAGAGTTCTAACGTAGCAATTTTTTTCCACTGCAAGCTTATCTTAATTATGATTGCCAGTCTTCTGAGAGCATAGTTCATCAGCTTTTCAAGGGATCTGAGCTGGAGGCTCCTAATCGTAAAGGCATTGGTAGATGTATTGAAATTCTAGATAGCCGTGGCATTGCACACCTCTCTTCTCTACATTTATTTTTAGTTGTGCAGATATTACATGCTTTTTCTGGTGGTGGTGGTAGGGGGATGTCCTAGTTTCTTCCCTAGGTGGTTGCTACTCAGCCTTTTTCTTGTCTCCCAAACCATGGAGACAGTCTCTGTAGAGGAGTAGAAAGTGTAGGCACTATGCCTTTAGAGGAGTACTTGTCGCTTGAGAGTGAGGAGTGGGTTGCAAGATATGTGCTCTTCAAATAGACATGCAATTATCCTTGCACTGGGACATGAGTCTGAGCAGAAAGAAGATGGAAACTACATGAGATGGTTAAATAGGTTTGGTGATACAGAAATTCTGCAAAGGTTTGGGGACAGATGTCAAAGCAGGCAACAAGATTTGCATGCAGTGAAAAGATGTTCTTGTACGTGTTAATGACTTCTGGCTGCTGGTGTCCTTCCCCTTTCTCTCCAGGCAGGAATGGAATGAATGAAGTCACCCAGAAAACTTTTGTTGAGACAGATGTGCCTGGTGACTTCCTGTGCAACTCCCAGGGCCAAAGTAGATGAATTGCTAATTAAAGTATGTTATGAAAGTAGGATCTACTATGATAGATGACTAACCCATAATCCTTAATGATAAGGAATTTAGCTGTATGTCACATAGTACTTGATACAACAGTAAAATACTTGCTTTATTAAGCAAGACTGTACCTTGGCTATGTAATTAATTACAAAATAAGGGGAAATTACTAGCAAGGCTTCAGGAGGACTGTTCTGTTTCTTGTCCTCATCCAGAGCATGTTTAAATATGTTGTCTGAATCATTCCAAAGAATAGAGCAAAATTAGAAATTACTGTGAAATGGGCGAAACAAAAATAAGTGTCTTGAGATGATGTGGATACGTGCTGGGGTTCCGTAAGAGGAAATAATGAGTACTAGAAGTGTGTGAGGAACTGGCAGTGAACATAAAGTTGTACAAGAGTCACCTCGTGCAGGATTTTATTTATAAGACTGGGAAGTAAAGATTTGATTTTTGTAAGTATTTCTGCTGGACTTGGCCTGACTTTTTATTAAAAGCAAAACTGTTTGGAATCCACAATTTTATAAGTTTTTAATGCGGAATCTTACCTTGGAGTTGTTAGCTATAATGATGGCTCTGGATTTCACATAGCTTTAGAACAAATGAGTGAAATAAGTCCACTTCAGGAAATAACGTCTGCCTGTGTCCTTCGATCATGAAACTATTGTATTTTTATAGCTTGACTTGGACTGACTTGGCCTGCTCTATTCTGGAAGAGATGATGTTAGAAAAAAAGCATTGTCACAGTTGAACAGTTTATTCGCTATTTATTTTAGATATTTTTGTAAAATTCATTCCCTTAGTATCCTAGAGTTATGTTCCTGGACGCTTTGTGATGGTTTTGCTCGTATATGAAGAAAACCTTAACTTTTTCAATTTTCTAGCTCATCTGACCCCCTAAAGGCATGGTAAAAAAAAAAATGTGCTCCATAATTCTGATCAACTTTGTGTTGGTAGGCGCTATTTCCACATCTCAGTCAACTGAGGATTATAGTGACCATCTAGGTGATGAGCACTGTTAATGTTCCTATTTCTTCTGTCTGAACTTTCCTACAACATAGAGGTAATATCCTTTAGTAGCTGTTTTTGTGGTTTTTTTTTTTTTTTTTCTGTAAAAGTTTCAGTCTTTGAGAGTACTGTCAAAATTCTGGGTAAGAATGTTAATATTCCCCCTTACCTCATATGTGCTGTGTGAAGGGAAGGGTGTAAGGCTTCCTGGATGAACTGCAGTGGATTAATGCTTGTTTCTTTTAAGCGTGTTCTGCATCTATGATCTTCACAGCCATTTTGAGGGAACAGTAGCATATGAAATCAGTCTTACCAAAACCAAGACAGACTTGTGTCAGTGTGAACTTGAATTCAGTGTTGTGTGAGCAGTTACAACTTACTTTTCCGTTGTTGCTTTACTAATAATAAATTCTTGAATTATCAAAATAAAGAAATGAATAATATTTTCTACATTTGGCTCAGCCTAGCTGTGCAGCTGCTCCCTCATTCCCACTGATGTGCTGGACGTCTCAGCTGGGCTGTACAGGGCAGAGTTATTAGAGATGTGTGTCTGTGCAAACCAGGCTGTGGGCTGGGGAGCCCATGTGCACAATTTCTGCTGCCCTTAATGGGCATTATGAACATAAAGTGAGACTAGCACACCGTGATTACACACACAGAGCCAAATTAGTATTGTTAATGATGATGTGTATAGGTTTCAGTGAAGGCTGAATTGCTTCTAATGGTTTTCGTATCCCATTCTTTTCTCCAGTGTGAGGTAATTCTGGCTCCTGAGCTCATGTTTTAAATAGGTGTCCCCCCTTCTGATATCTGTGAAACATTATTCCTGGTTTCTGATTTATGCACTATGCTGACTTTTTTTTTGTTTGCTTCAGCAATAATCATATTTTAATATGACACTATATATAACCTATGTGAACTATGAAGGAAGGCAGTAAATTGAGGGAGAAGTTGGCAATTAGTGGTGGATCAAAAGCAAGAGAACTGGGACTTCAAAGAAGGAGGAGAAGCTTCAGTGGGCTCGCTATCACATTGTGGAGGTGTGTGTGGGGCTGGCATTGGTACTGACTTGTGTGCAGTCTTGAAGAGGTATGTTCCTGGCTTGTGTAGAACCTCCAAGCATTAAATACAGCCCAAAGACAGAGAACTGATAAAATAAATGTGTAATGAGTGAATATTAAAAGCTACCTGTCAATCTTCCTCAGCAGAAGGCTGAGTTTAGAGGAATATAGTTGTGAGGAGCAATTCTGAGCTCTGCCTCAGGTGATGATGGCCTGGCTGGTATGCACGCTTGCACTGCATCCATTAGGTGGAGCAAAGGCAAATTTCTTGGGAATGGTGAGGGCTGTTATCTGCAGGTCCCATTATATTGGCTTCTGGTATAGCTCTACCATATGTACAATGTGGTTTAGATGTATGCTGTAGATAATGAGAGGAATGGCCAAACTCTTTCTCCTTATCCTCATTCTCCTCCTTCCTTGCTCTCTTCTGTTTCCTTTGATCAATTTGACCGAGGAGAAAGCTAGCTCATCTGCTCCCATTCCTGGCCTTCCCTCCTGTGCCTTATGTTGACTGCACTCCCTACTCTCTCATTTAAGGTGTGGCTGCACGATTGCTAACTGGCCCAAAGGGCGATCTCATTTGGTGGCTTTTAGGCCTAGATACAACTGAACACGAGTCTGCTTCCTCAGTCTCTGTGCACTGCTGGGGCTGAATACACTGCAGGTAGGATGTGCTGCAGCTGGAAGGGATCGCAGATTGGGAATGGAAGCGTGCTGGCTAATGGCTTGATACCAGAAATACTTGTGAAGCAGGTGTAGTCATCACTGCTCCTCTGTACCTGGAAAAGCTCCTCAGCATACTTAGGAAAGCAGTTCACAATTCTGATTCACTGATGTGTAAAAGGCCTTATTATTCACTTTCAACTTGTCTGTTCCTTTCTCTGAGTATCTGTGCTGGGCAATCCAGCCTGAGATGCTGTCTGTGGTACTTCCTATCCTCCTCTATAATGATGCTAATGGTGAAATGGCATGGCAGGTGACGTTTAGACATTAGCTTGCTCAGGGCAAAGGAAGGAATATGAGCAGCCAAGCTTAAAATATCTTCCATTTAAACACGGGGGGGGAGGGAAAGAAAAAAAGAAAAAGAAAAAAAGAGAATGCTTCATCTGGAAACAAAAGTTACCTGTTAGATTAAAAAAACAAAACAAAAAAGTCTGGCTGTTTTTTATTGTTTTTTCAGTCTCCCCCATGGAAAGAGCTCTGTTAGTCGTGACAGTGAAATTCTTTATAAGTGCTGTTCCTGAACTTGAATCCTGTCTGTTGTTCAGACTGTTAAATTGAGCTTTCGGAGTAGTTTACTACAAAGAAAAAAAAAAAAGAAGGAAAAAAGAAAATAAATTAATAGTCCCCCTAGGCGTCTTCATAGAGGATACCCTCCCTCTTTTCCGAAGTAAGAGAAATAGGAACTGGATGCTTTTAAATGAAAAAATGCTTTAAAATTGTATTGCTTCTTGTTTATTTAAGATCAGTGTACATCTGTCAGCAAAACAAAAGAGAAGCCTTGTAAATTAAACTGAAAGCTTCATCTCAAGATCAGACATGTCAGTAAAACCAGAGGGGTTTGCTCCCCAGATATATCAGAGCAACCGCATTGAGTTCATTTATTTCCAGTCCTTTCAAGTGCTTCCCTTACAAATTGATGCTTAACTCAGGCTACTCTATGGTTTTCTGTTGTCATTGTTAGTTTACCAAACATGAACAAAACTTGCCAAATTTTTATTACAGGTCTAATCAATAATTTCAACCCATGTTTTTTATTTTCTTTACTGCCCCCAGACTGAGAGGTTTTCAGAGGCCTTCAGTCGACTGCTTAATTTGCTTAATGCGCACTGTGGTATTACAAAAGTTATCTTACTTCTGTAAAAGAAAGTAGAGACTACAGGCTAGAAATAGCTGGCATAGCAGCTATTTTGTGCTGGTATTTTATTTTGGTATCCACCAGCTTTCTGACAGCATTTAGTATTTATAGCTGCTTTTAGTGGAGCATTGGTTTCTATGCCCTTAGTACAGATTTTCTTAATTTAGTCAGAATGGAAGGAGAGAAATGCTCCACTGCGTTTATTTGTTCTTTGTTGCTTGTGCTGAAAGATGCATTGTTTGCGAGTCTACTTTCAGACCATGACACAATAAAACAATAACAAAGATATAATTATAAAGGCCAAAGTTTTAGGTTTCTGCTTGTTGTGGAAGGCTGGCATTCGCAGAGATTCCTGGGAAAACAGTGATGCACTGAAATCTTAGCAAAAATCTTATTTCAGTGAGTATTAGCCTACTTCTCACATGATGCCTCATGACTCCTCCTTTCCTTGTTGCACTCTGTTTTGATTATTCTTGCAAAATGAGGCAAGATCATATTTTACTGAAGAACCTTTATTGAGGAAGGAGACAATGTGTGCTAGTGTGGATTGCAAATAACAGGGAATGATGAAGGAAACACTTAACAATCCAGATTATTTTGCTATAGGCAGTAATGGACTTGCTCTGCTAAAGTTCCATTGTGAACCAAATTGGACATGAAAGGATTGATACTGCACAATTCAAGGAAAAACATTGGGATTTAGTCTGTGAGATGGAGTGAGATTAATATGGCAGTGAGGGATAGGTGTGAAATAATAGAAGTGTGTTGTATTAGGAGCTCCTTTAGGGTAAGGAGAAGCAAAATGCTGCATGCCAGCTATTCCTAGCCTGTTGTCTCTACTTTCTTTTACAGAAGTCATGGTGCATATAGCTTATCATTTACTCATGTTTTTTAAAGTTTTTTTTTTCTTCATGGAGAATTGGATTCACTATGTAACTTAAAAAAAAAAGGAAAAAAGAAAAAAAAGAAAAAACTTTTTTTAACTTTCTGAAATATACTTTGCAAGTACTGAAGAAGAAGTAGTTTCTTCTACTTCTGTCGTCGACAGAATGTGAATCCTGATCCTTTAGGTCTGCAGTGTGTACAATTTCTGCAGGATGAGAGTAGAAGCAATGCTGATCAACATGGGATACCAGGTGCTGAGAAGAAGCTCGATATATGTTTCTTTACGTGAAAACTGTTTGGGATACAGTGGCACAATAGTGTAGACCAGAAGCTGAATTCTACCTTCATGTCTGGGAAGGGAATGCTTTCTATAGGTTAGAGATAAAACGGCCCAAACCCTTGTTGGAGCAGTCCAGGAGCATGATAATGTTTTGGTTTGGCAATAGTTCTCTAGAGCTGCTCCATGGGTGGGGTTGAATTGCTTTATTTAATAGAGAAGGATAAGCAATCTTAATTGTAAGTAACAGGCAAATGTGAACATAGGAGCACAGTTAAAAACTCTGTTAAAAAGAGGAACGTATTAGAAACTACACTGTTTCTGAAAGGAAAACGAACTGCGATCTAGTTGGAGTTCTGACATTTAATTAAAATTGAGCATTCATGAGAAGCAGATTTTGTGTGATTTTTTTCTCCTAGTTGGTCACTGAACCTTTCTTTTAAAGCTTTCCAGTGTTTGGATTCAAATTAGTGCCAGTAGCAGTTCTCACAATTTTCTAAGTCAGAAGTTGCAATAATTGCACTCATAGTGAAGAGGAAAATATATGGAGTATTATCATGCAGTTAATCAGCAAAGACTTTGCCTCATTTTTTTTCTAACTTACTAATTTATGCTGTGAATGTTATGATTCCAAGATTGATGAACAAAATATTGGCAACTGTGGAGCTCCGCCCCACTTCTGAATCACTCTCAGGAAGGAGTGCTTTGTTTGTTTTCAAGTAACCATTTGGTATACCAGCTTCACTTCTCTTTCCTTAGGTGTTACTGGGAGACTGTCCTAAGGAATTAATCCTATACTTCTCCTTAGCAGTAGCAAAGCTAGCATACTATACTTTCAATTATGCAGATAGACTTAAGGCTACACATGCTCACATCATTAAATGCCAAGCCAAGTTTTGACTTAAAAAAGTGACAGCAACTACTTAAAGTTGTATGTATGCTCTTAGAGAGCTATGTAGTTACGAACATTTTGTGGAAAAATAAGCCGTATTGAGTTTCAGCAATCACTTTTGACTAATTTAAATGCAGTGTTACTTAAGCAGGCAGCAGTCAAATTCTGGTTCAGTGATCCCACATCCTCTAAGATTGCCGCTCAGGCTGGACGTTAGGAAATACTGCTTCTCTGAAAGGGTGGTCAGGCACTGGAATGGGCTGCCCAGAGAGGTGGTGGAGTCACCGACCCTGGAGGTGTTCAAGGAACGTTTGGACGTTGTGTTGAGGTACATGGTTTAGTGAGAACCATTGGTGATGGGTGAATGGTTGGACTGGATGATCCTGTGGGCCTTTTCTAACCTTGGTGATTCTACAATTCTATGATTCTAACTAGTTAGAGGATGCTTCCTCCACAGACCCCAGACCTTGCAGCTCTGAATTCCCTACCTGTACTTGATCTAGAAGATCAGATTCTTTCATTGCCCTTTTTTTAATTGACAAAAGCCAGTTATAAAAGCCGAAAGAAGAAGCTGTCTTATTGAGCATGCAAAGTTTGGTATGTCATGAATGTAGCTTTGCCAAAGGTCCTGGAGTTGAAAGTGGGTGTGTCATTTCTTCCGTGCCTTGGCCACAGGGGACACTTATCTTCTCTGTTTATGTGGTGTTGGGATAGGTGTTGCAATCAGCATAGGAAAGATTTCCCACCACAGTTTCACATGCCCTCAAGTAATGGGGAGTTTGCTTCTGCTGGTGTGAATTCCAGACCCTGACAATTTTAGTTTGTGAACTTCTTCTGAAAGGATAACATCCAGAGTGAAACTTCCTGTAACTAAGAATATGAGGAATATATATCCCTGATGTTTTTGACAGGGAAAAAAACGATCCCCAAACCAGATGCTGGTGTTAATTGAACGGAGAATGTCTTGAAATCATTCATTGGCCTGGAGATACATTGTTCCCAATCGCTTGCAGTTTCATTTCAGTCAGAAAATGATAAGATAATATTTTTTTAATTAAGGTAACTTTATAAATTAACCTGTCAATAAATGGCATTAACATTTTCAGCAGTGCGGTTACAAGTAGATGAATTCATTGCACTGATCTTTAGCCAAAGGAGAAATATTGGATCCAGTGCTGAGTTGTTAAATGCTAATGAATCATTGATGTAATGAATTTTGTCTTCCTGTGTTCACTGTGTGACTGGCAGCAGACCAGTCTCCTCCAAATGTGCTGTTCAGAATTACTCAGATTTTTGGAGGGGCTTATAGTGTTGAGTTGCTACTCTAGGATCCCAGTTCCTTCCCTGTATCACGTAGACAGCTTCTCTGGTTTGGCTGAAGGCCATTTTTGTTGGGTAGATTTTGGTGGGAATACGTATTGGTAATTAGTTTCTAAATTCAATTTCTCTGAGAGCTTTGCTTGTGCATTCTGCAGTAAACTTAATTGTGTAAATGGTCATGAAAGTGCATGTGCAGTGGCTCAGGAATCAAAGAGACTTAAAAATATGTTGAACTGCAGAAATATTTAATGCTTTATCTGGTCTCATTCAGATTATTATTCCCTTTTACAAGATTAATAGAACTCTTGGAAGAAAAGCAAACTTTCTTCAATAGCATTACTGGAAGAAAATTGGCTTTCAATGCCTATTTCAATTTAGTATAAAGAAATCTATAATAAAATAACTCAAAAAGCATTGTACTAAAGGGCTCGAAGCTGGAGGTCCAAGCGCATTAGTGAAACATTGACTGCTGAAGCAGCTGTTTTCTTCAGAAGATGCTCCGAATATACAGTAACTTTTGACCAGGTTAGAACAAAACAAAACAAAAATTATGAAGCATTTCAGTGTGCTGAGCTCCAGAGAAAATGCAATTCAGAGTGCGTGGCTGGGGTTGTATTGGGACGGGGCTTTTGCTCTAAGAGTTGCTGAGATGTGAAGAGGTATTCCTGAGGCGTATCTGGGATTTGTGAGTGCCATTGCTCTTATTCATGAGCAGCTCTTGCTGCATTTTGAGCTCATGTGCTTCTGCTGCTGGCTCGCTCCCTGCCCTGCAGTACTCTGGTTTCCAGGAAGACACTTGACATTTTAAGGATTTGTTTTCTGCTTATTTTTCTCTTTGTCTGTCATCTTCTGACATTTGCACACGATTTAAAATTGTCACAGCGCTGTCCTTACATCTTACTACCTCACCTGCTTCCTGAATGCTACCAAATAAGCTTCTGGTGGAAGAGATTCTGTTGTTTCTTCTTTTTTTTTTTTTTTCCTCCACCCTCTATCAAACGATAGAGTTTGAATATTGTTACTGAAGTCCGAGGAGATGTGTGCAGAAGCTCGTGGATAGATCTGGGCAGAGGCAGGAGAAAAAGTGTTCCAGTGTTGATTGCTGGACATCTGGTGGGAGCAGCTGTGGGGCTGAGGTCAAAGTGTTTCAAGTGCAAATGCCATTTGCTTTGTTCCAAACGCAGATTGCTTGGCTTACCTGACCTGTCACAGACGGTAGCTTTTAACTGCTCTTTAAAATCAATCGGTGCGGTCGTGCTTATGGCACACTGGCTTAACTGAAAAGGTCTGTCCTGTAGAAAACCAAGAGCTAGGTCCTGAATGTGCATGCCTTGAACGGCAGTCAATTATTTGATAGCTGGATTTTTTCCTGCTCTTTCCATGACGTTATCTGCGTTGTTACCCACGGGCATATTGGGATGTTGAAGTGGATTTTTTTTTTAATTACTGTTTTTGATTGATTTGAGAGGACACGGAGGGCATGAGGATCTACTAGTGCAAATTAAAACCAAAAAGCACAAGGAACTGAACAGTGTAATTCAGTTGCATTTATTCTCCCTTTGCAAAATATAATAATTACTTTTTAGTTCTTATTTCCTTTCCGAATAATTGCATTTAATACTTAGTTGTGTGTTTTATTCTGGATTATTCTCTTGCTAATGAACTTCCTACTTAACAGCATTTCTTCTGTGCCCTGCACAGTAACATAAATGTTTGCGTTTTTCTCCCCTTTTCCCCAATTAACTCTTTGCATATTCCCACCACAGCTCATACATCTCAGCAGTGGTTGGAGCTCCTTTTGTTCTGTACCTATGCACCATAGACTGTTGATTTTCTGTCAGGAGGCAGATTCACTTTTTTAAGAAAGACTTGGGGACTTCCACATTGCTGTATAATACTGTAACAGTGAGACCACCTAATATTTCTCTGGGACCTCCAAAAGATCTGTAGTCTAGAAGAAAATGTGGGGATTCAAGCTAGAAAATATTTTCCATTGCCATAGCAGCCAAATGACTTGAGCATGCTCTGCCATTTCTTCCCTTGAGAGACTACAATGCTAACACAAGGCTCCTGAATTTCCTGATGTTTGTCAGTAACCCAAGGTGTGGGTCAGACCTACAGGACTCTGTCCTGATAAGGAAGAATTGGGGAGAAGGAGGGATAAATACATGTAGATGCTGTCTGTGCCTTATCTCCATCTTCACACTGGCCAGCAACAAGAACATCACCCTGTCAAAAATAAAGATGTAAGCAAAGTCAATGCATTTAAATTTGTCTGTTTCACTTCATCTCTCACCAGGAGGCAAGAAAAAAGTTAGTTTTCCATCAGCCTCTTGTAGAGGTTGTGTGCGTGTGTTGGTTAGGTAGTTGAATGCCCAGTTGAAAATTAAAGGTTGGCCAGCACTGAGTTTCATCCTAAGTGGAGGAAGCTACTTTCCGTTCAGAAAGAATAAATGAAAAAAAAAAAATAAAAAATAAAGACTGTCTTCTTAGGGAGGTACAGGGAAAATATTGTTACTAGAGTCTGTTCTCCAAAGGGAGTAAAAGATATTGCCTAGTGTTGAGACAGGCTCAACATCAGAAAATGCTGCACCATTCTCTCCCAGTCTGACCAGAAGATACTCTTATCAATTAAAATTAGCACTGTTTTAGCACTAGAAGAGAGGAGATCACACTTGGTTTTGGCACTTGCAATATTGCTGCAAAACTTTTCTTAGCAGCAGGTACATTTTTGCATGCTGTGTGAAGTGGCTGTGCAGTGGTCTGCTGACAGCTCCTCTCTCACCCTGCTTTTTGCTATTAAGAGGGTAGTTATATGAGTCTTCACCTCTGATTCTATTTGTCAAGTGTTCAACTTGTCTGGCTTACCTTTTATGATTTTTGATCTTGAAAACCAAAATTATTTAAGCTGAAGAGCTGAGTGTATTTTGAACTGCATATGCTTAAATGGAGGTCTTGTGGCTTTGGTAGATGGATGCGTTTTGGCCATACACAGTCTATTTAACTGCCAGCCTGGAGTTACTAAATGGAATGGAAATTCTCAGAACAAAGATGGTGCCAGCAGCCAAGAGCCTGTTCTGAGCTTGTTCATTATGCCAAACAATAAAATAAAGCCTTTGTGAAGCTGTGTAACACTAGTATTGTCATTAGTTGCATCACTTATTCATGTTCTGCAAAATAAACACATTTAGATGGCTGACCATGACAAGCGTTTCAAGAAATAATGGTTTTTAAGAGTCAGCGAAGACGTAATGAAGCTGAATATTGAAAAGAACATCACAGCCGTGAGTACAGTTAATCAATGAAATCGGTCTTCAGAAAAGCCAGAGATGTTGTACATCAGCTTTCAGTCCTGTATTTTTTGTCTCAAAATACTGCAATTAATGCCCTACTGAAGGTGGCGAAGACCAAACTTATGAGCCTTGATTTGTACAGTAACCATTCTGTAATGCCCCCCCCCCCCCCCCCACGAAGCCTTTTGGGAAGCTGCTTTCCTGAAATCCTGCTCGGGATTGGGGGAAGGTTTTAACTCACAAGATTAGATGATTTGATGTCGTGTGTAGGAAGAAGGATTGCTGATCTGAAGCTGTGATAAATGGCTGGCGATAGCCTGCTCAGCAGTGACACAGTGCATGATGATACGGAAGTCGATACAAATTCATAGTTTCTTCCTTAGCAAAAGGAAATGTAATTTGCCCAAAGTGGAAATTTTATACTTCAGTGTTTCAGCTACGAATGCCTTGCTCTTTTGTGCATTCACATTGAGACTGTAATGTTTTACCAATAAATGCGTTACATGCATGCACTCCTGGTTTTATAAACCCTGGTCTTGTGGCAGGAAATTGATTAAGCACAGAGGTTTCACTTTCTGTGTGGTGGTTAAGATGATGGAGTGAGCCGTGCTCAGACTTTACAGCGTGAATCTGTCTGCTCATCTGGAGTTGGTAGAAGGGGGCAGAAGGCGTACAGCAGGGAAGGAGAGAAAGCAAAGAACTCAGATTTTGAAGCAGAGGTAAACCACAGCGTGAAATGGAGAAGCATAAATGGCACAGTGAAAGAAGAGTTTGGCAAGACTGATGGGACTGCTGGAGAAAGACTTAAAGGAGGAAATTAAAGACAAGGAGTAATGCGGAAAAGTGAATACTTGAGGACCAAATTGGGAGAGAAGGAGGGGAAACAAGTAGTGATTTAATAGTAGTATGTTTTATTTCAACACAAAAACAAAACAAAACCCCCGCAGTGATAAAGAGCATATATTTATTATAATGGTTGTGCAAGCATGCAAAACTCAGAAAAAAGTCAGTGCACATATTAAGAGATGCTTCAGTTGCAGTGGTTTATGTGAGCCACAGACTTACTGTGCCTCATTTACTCTCCTCCTTGCCTTTTAAGATACATGGTATACGCTGGCCTGGCAATGTGAGGAGGACAATGGTTGTGGAAATTTCTTCTTCTGTTTGAGAAAGAGGTATTGAAGGCTCCATGCTATTTAATACAAGACCATCTTATCTGTATGTACAGGCATTCAGATAAGATGGTCTTGTATTAAATGCTATGGAGCCCTCAAGATTACATGTAAGATGGGTGCTAGGTAAGTCTCCGTGCTTAGATCGCTTTGAGTAACTCCATAGCCCTGGTCCGAATTCCTAAGTGGGACTTTATAAACGCTTCCGTGATTATAAAGGGAGGTGGGGAGGAGAGTCATGTTTCTGTATCCTCACAGTTAAGTGTAGACTCTGATGTGTGTAGGCTCCGTTGCTGCACTGCTGGAATCTGTATGTATTAGGAAGACTGGAAAGAAGTCTGTCATATCTGTTGCTTTTCAGTTGATTTCCATTTGCACCCAGTCTTTTGTAAAGCGGGGAAATAGTATGAATTTATCATTGCTTTGCTGTATTACAATGTTTACAAAGAAAAGTCTGATTTGCATAGGTATGTAGTAGGAGAGTGGAACATCTTACTGGTCTTAGATGTTCAAATCCATGGTGCTTCAAAAAGTGAGCCATCTAAATGCAGTTGCAATTCAGTGGAATTTTAGTTTTTGAAATGTTGGCACCATACAAACCGAGCTGTAAATGTTCCCTTTGTTCTGTGCTGTCACCCAGTCCCTTTCTTTGTGTTTCTGAACAATCACCTTGTACTAAATCAGACCTAAGTAAAGATATCCCCTAGATAGAGAACCTATATCTACTGTTTTAGGATATACATCATCCTAACTTTTGAATAAATGTTTTCTAAGATCACCTCTCTGGGGTGGTTTTTCTTTGTCCCCTTCCATTCTGTTTTGGTAGAGCAGTGACCTCGTTAAGTGCTGATTTGATGATCTTTTGTGTAACAAATTCATGTGCGGACAATTGATATTCTTGGCATATTCCTCACACTCTCGTGTAATTCCTCTGCAGCATGAGAATTGTAGGGTTTTGTTTTGTTCTCCCACCTGATAGCTGTGTGTTTGTCAATGCTTCTTATGAACCATTGGTACAATTATGCTTGAACTTGTATTTATTTTCTTGTTGTCTGGCGGTGACTATAGCCAGTCAGCTGCATCCTTTGACTTCGTGCAGGTAAGCATGCAGCTGCGTTGAGTAGAATCCTTGATTTGTACAAATAGGAAAATTTGATCTTGTTCATCTGTTTCTTGTTACTTGGGATAGTGTACTGCCCAGAATGAGACTGGAGCAAGGTTACAGTGTTCTACACAGAAGGAGCGCAGCTACATAACAGAGAGATCAAAGTTCATGGAGTGTTTTACTTCCATTTGAGTGATTGCAGTAGAAAAGAGGACTTGGTTAGAAGTTTTCACTCCGTTGTTTCAAGCAGTATAAACAGAACTTGGCACATCAGAACAACAAAAGCTTTTGTATGTTGCACGTGTGGTGCATCAAGTTTTAGGTATCTGAATGCTGTCTCTTTTATTGCGCCTTCACAGTCATGTTGATGAAGAGTAAATAGTTGAAAAGACTGGTTTCCTCACTAAGCAAAATAGAACGGCCTTGATCTGATAGAGAACACCTAGTACTTTCCCTGGAATTATTCACTGATGGGCATACTAGAAAGATGATGATTTCTTACCTATGAAGAAAAAAGAACAAGTGAAACACTGAACAACTAGCTAGCTGATGCTTTCTAGCCTTGTTAGCTCATAGATTGTTTCCCCCGCATGCATCTCATATGTTTATTTCTAATTAAGTTGTATTGCAGTCAGTAGTCTTCAGCAGATCTTATTTCCACTGAGTAGAATATATGCACTTCTGCCTTTTATTTCAATTGGGAAAAAAAGGAAACATTTTTATGATCTGAGGATTTTTTTTCATTGTTCTTCTTGTTTTATTGATGTGCATTCTTTTCCTCCAGTTTTCTCTTACTGAGGGCAGAGGGCATTGGTAAATGGATACCTTAAGCTTTTGACAAAAATCCAAGCACAAACACCAAAAAGATATGAATTTGAATAGGTGATAATTTACTTGCAGCAGTCTTCTTGAATAGGAATAACAAGGGAGAGAAAGGAATGATACTGATAATCACTAATACACAATTAAATGTTGAATGAGCAAAATTCTGAAAGTTGCTCAATTGTCTTGATATGCTGTTTGTCCACCACATAGACATATGTTGTGATCACAGTGGTACAGTGCACAGAATGTGGAATTAGGAACTCTGGATATACAGAGGAAGCTATTTTAATTCTTTGCAAGTGTGGACTGCAGTCAATAAAATAGCCAGAAAGATACCAAATTAATGTGGTGGAAGACTGTTTCAGCAAACGGTTATGCACATGAATATCTTAGGTATGACTAATTGTTTTCTGTACATGTGACTTAGGTATGACTAATACGTTTTCTGTATTACCATTGTCATGTCTTTGCTTTCCTGTGGAGACGCTCTTATTGTAGATTCTAGTGGGGATTAAGCCAATAAAAATGACCTCTTTATTTCAAAACACATGGATTGCTGTCTTTATAAGAAGTTATCTTCTTTTTTTCCCCGAACACTTTGTAGTGGGTGACATCAACAGTACTAAAAGAATAGTCCTATTATGCTTTATGGTGTTATGCTGGAGAGAATCCCTTCAGTGGATCATTGGGCGTCCTGCAGGATAGATCCAGGCCAGTCAGTGCAGAGGAGTGTAGTTTATGCTCACCCTTGTGTCCCAGCACTTTAGCAAATGGGCAGACATTTCTGAAGATTCCTAGAGTCAACCATGCAGAATAAATATAAGGAGTAAAAGTATAAAGAGATGGTTGTTCAGTAAGGACCTAATGATTGAATGAGAAAGATAGTTGAAGAGAAATGAATATTAGTTATATTCACTTTGTTAGAATAAAGAGAAACTAATAAATGGCAAAAGCAGAAGCCATCAAGGTGAGTTACTTTTAATACTTTCATTTTATCGAACTTTTATTGTTCTAAACAACGTTGTCTTGCCATCAACTGTGATGCTCTTGAACTCAGTATTTCGAAGTTTTTCATTTAGGCTTGGAGGAAACCAGCATCTCTGTCCCATTACTTGTAACATTTGTTTCTAGTCTAGTACCAGATCTTGAGGTTGGTAGCCTTGTCTGTGTCAGGAGGGTTGGAAATTGGTGATCCTTGGGGTCTCTTCCAACCCAAGCCATTCTATGATTCTACTATAAGTAGAAAAGCATAGTTTTAAACATATAACTTCTTGCTTCCTTGCTGTCTAGGAGTGGAAGATCCTTACCATACAGACTTCTTCCTCACTTATGTAGAAGACAGTTACTGCATGGAGAATAGTATTCAAATATAAATAATGGATTGATAGGAACTGTAGAACCGTGTAGGTGGAGGACTAGAAAAACGGAATGTTTGCCAGGCTCTTTCATTATTTATCAAAGCTGGTGAAATCTAGTTGTCACAGCCTAAGATACTCAAAGTTCTGAATAAAAGCCATTCTATTTCTGATTTTGTTTCTTTAACCAAAAATTGTTTGCACTTACTGGGGTCTTTAAAGAGCTGCAGGCTCTAGAAAGTGATCATAGGTTATTTTTGTTCTTTTAATGAATTTAATGTAAGACTTTCTACCGATGACCTAGGAAATGATACAGTTTACTCATACGGAGCTCTGATACAGTAGACAAAATATTTTTAATTGTGAGCTCATTGGTGTTTTTAATTAAATGGCCAAGTTTTCCACTAAGTGCCATAGAGCTAGTTTTTAAAATGAGTTTACATTTAGTCACATTTAAAAATTCAAGCCCCTAATGCTTTTTGAAGCCAAAATACTTCTATAATCTGGCTTTTAATGACCAGAAAGTTATCCGTATGCAATATTAATAGAATATTTGTATTTCAGTATCCCAGAGAAGCACTTACGTAGCAGAGTTGATTATTTTTACCTAGCCGCAATTAGGTTATAATGCACATATGATATGTAGTGTGTTCACATAGAGCGTGCGTGCACACTGAACATAAATGCAAGCATACAGATCACGTTTGGCAATAGAATAAGTAGAATGATTGTAGGCGTGTTGCTACATGCCAGAGAAAAGAAAGAGAGCCCTGTAATGAAATCTCATTGAGGATGCAGAGAGTATGTTTCACCATTAGACATTCTCCTCATGTTTCACTTAAATGCATCCTGCTCTCATGAGAGGATGAGCAGTGCATTTGCACCGGCTCATTCAAATTGAATGTTGGTAAAAGAAGAGTCTTGAGCAAACAGTGAACAGTCTGGCATTTTTTAAAGACAGGAGAAAGGTTAAGCTGTCTGCTGTTTAAACTGCTCCTTTATTGGATATTTATTCGCTGACCGTGTGTATTGGAGGTGTTCTTGAAAGAGTCACTGACAAGATTTCGGATGGCTGCATAGCACAGGTCTGGACTAAATTAAACTAAGGCTGTTTTTACAATAAAGTTTAGGTCTTCGTAAGTGCCTTGTTATGTTGTTTTTATATCAGAGGATAGATTGACTGTATTTTTGCTGGGAGAGAAAAGAGGACGTGATGTGCCTTCTCTGTATCCTTTCTCTCCCTCAGTTTTGACAGCACTGCATCTTTAGCTTAGCTTACAGCTATAGAAAATAAGTAACTTTGCTAGATAAAGTGCTTGCAAACTGAAGAATTTGGTAAAAATGATTAAAGTCAGGCTTTGTAATCAGTGTCCTTTTTTTCTATTGTTTGTGTTTGCTGTTTCACAAATGCTGTAGAGCTTGCTGAACTTGAACTTGATGATCTCCTCCACAGTGCACTGAGTGACTGCATGGAAGACAGTCGCTCATTTGCGTGAAGCACAGCATCATCTTGTGGTGCCACAGGCATGTTTTATAAGCATCACTAGTTAATTATAGAAAGAAAAGGCAAGGCTATACATGCGCATTAGATTTAATCTTGCACTATTTGCTCAGTGAAGGGATTTCTAAGAGCCAAATTGTTGGTTTTTTTTGTTATTCTGAACTACTCACGTAACTCCCAAACTCCAGCACATGTGCACGTGACCAGGACCTGCATATATAAATGAACATCAGAAATATCTTCACTGTTTTGTCAGGTATCTGTTTAGCACTGTCATAAACATTATAGAAAGTCTTTTCATCTAAAGGCTCCTGAAGACTCTTCTTCCCTCTCCCTGTGTCTGCTCTCAGTCTTTTGAAGGTATCCGGCCTTTACAGGTCCCTGATGCTCTTTTATTATTTTTTATTAAGATTTTTATTTGTTTTTCCCTGCCTTTCCCAGTGATGGGGCTAAATGTCTTATAACTGTTGTACTGAAACTTAGTGTCCCTGGATTGTTTCATAAAGTAGTCTGCAGTGTGTGTTCTATAAGGGAGCTGTCATTACGAGAAAATGTTCAAAATAAGAGTGACATATAAATATGTGTGTGTCTGTATTTGTTCACTTATGTATAGAAATATATGTCATAAACACAATGTCAGGACTTGGTTTGATTTCTGTCTATGTAAAAAAAGGCACGCAGAGTAGTTGTATGGCTGCCTTCAAGCAGCTTAAACGTACTTCCATGGACGTTCTGGGTCAGAGACCTGTACACGAGTAATACAAACTGCCATGCAGCTAATCTTGGGGTCATCTGGCTCCATTTGGATGATTTACTGTGGACTTGTAAGCTCCAGCACATCTGTACGTGCTTCCTCAGGCAGTTGGGATGCCTTGGTGGTGTCAGGTGAGCAGCAGAAGTGGTCCTGCTGTCATTGCCGGTAGTAAACTCAGCAATAGCACATAAACCTTGGGAGCCTATGTAGTGTTTCAGTGGTATTTTGTTCTGCTGTTGTTGTGTTGTGTTTTGGTTTTTGTTGTTTGTTTGTTTTCTTTGTCATGGGAAAAACAGTATTCCATTGAACTCTGCGTGCATACATTGTATGGGTTGCAGTGACAATGGGAATGAGAATAAGCCTGGAATCATCAGGCTGTAAAACCTGTTGCAGGCCTCAGTAAATGCTGTCTGTGAGCTTTCTAGGTACAAGGATTTGTTGCAGTTCTCTCCCCTACCATCTCTGTTGTAGCTGCTCATTTTGGAACACCTAGATGCCTTGTTCAACTACTAGTAACAAGGCTACTATGAAAGAACTGACAAAAAACCTACAAAATTATTATTTTCCAAGCATTGCTTTTTGCTTCCAAATTGTCAGGTGCTCTGGATTTGACTATATTGGCTGGATGTGGCTCTGGGAAGCCTGGTCTGGTGGCTGGCGACCCTGCACATAGCAGGGGGTTGAAACTGGATGATCATTGTGGTCCTTTTCAACCCAGGCCACTCTATGGTATGATACGATATGGTATTTACTGCATGCTACAATGAGAAGTAGCAGGCAACTCTGTAATGTTCCAGTATTTGGAGGCTTGCACCACTTCCAGTACCGGTTGAAAGACTGAAGCATGCTAATCTTTTACATTCCAGACAGCCCTCTTTCTACTCAATACAAACAGCAATTTTTTTGATTGCATTCCATTTTAGGCTGTTCCATTTGGGTTATTTTGGGGTGGCTGTGGTTTTTCCTTCTTTTTTTTTTTTTCTTTTTTTAAGTCAACCAATTTTATGAAAACTTGGAGTCGAATCATAGTATTGTATTAAGCATTAATTAACTTCCAGTAGCAAAAGTTAGTTTCTTTCTTTTCTGAAGTCTGATGATTAATGCTTTTGATAACTTCTGAGCAATATGTTGTTTGTCATGTCATGAGAATGCTTATGAAGTCCTGTTCCTTTTCTCAAATGAGTGTTCTTGGTTTTGTCAGGCAAACAATTCCATTTTTCTTGCAGGATTCTTTGTTCCTTCTGGAGAATCTTCAAATAGAGAATGGAGTTTCAAAACTGAATTAATGTTAAAACAGTATTTAACAACTAAACCTTAACAGCAAGTTTCAGTAAGTTAGAATTATACCTTTCTTCTGACCACCAATAAGAAAATGGAAGGTGCTGACAGCCCATTTTTCTAAGTGAAAGAAGTGTGCTCTTAATAGCATTAATTAGATGGTTGTTCTGATAATCTCAGAGGTCTCTAATTCTGAAGTAATAGAAAAATAACCATTCAGCAGCTGCTCTGCATGTCATTTCATCTTTGAACTTTTTAACCATTTGCATTCTAGGAGAGCTTGTAGCCAGTTCTTTATTGATATTTACAGTATTTAATTTCTTAGACATGTTGAATATCTCCAGTTCATTTTGCCTGTGATTGAGCATAGCCTTTTGTTAGTTGGTAGAGCGATGCCAATGGAGGCTGTATGATTGTCCCTGTATGGTTCCAGAATAGCAGCCAAGAGCCGCTCAGTTATAGGGGAGGATATGTTTGAGCTGTCCTGAGGAAGGCCTAAACTGATGCTTAGAACAGATGGAAAGAGAGACAGAGTTAAGGTTATTGGAAAAGGGTTTGTTATCTTTTTGCAGGTGTAACTTCTCTTCTGATGTCCATGAAGCTGTCCTCAGGTGGTACTGGGCTTTCACAGCAAATATCAATCATTGTGTTTACACATTTACACTGTAAGCGCAATTACCATATCTGCTTCAGTTGTATACTCAGAGTGCAAAGTCTGACTGAGCAAAAGAATGTTCTTATGCTAAATTTAGTAGGCTGCTTACTCATTTTGCAGAAGTGAAAATATCTTTTGTCTTACTGAGATGCTGAGGGTAGCTAGGTTTTTCAGAAGCCCCAGTTCAAGTGAAAATATAAATATTTCTTGTTGAAAAAGAAAATGTTGACTGTTTTCCTAGCTATGATTTAATTAAAGAATGGAAATGTTCCAAATTGAAGGAACGCACTGGATGTTGAACTTGAAAAGTCTTTGCCAGTTCAAGCTTCAGTAATTTTGGTAAGTTTTAGTCATTTCACCACCAACGTGCCAGAGAAGTAGAGGTCAAAAAGACACACTTGCAGGGTCTGTGAAAATCTACAGCTGCACGGATTGATAGAGCTCAAAGTTGTGCTCATGCCCTGAGAAGGAGCGAACTCAGCCCTTACGCTCCACGTTCACTGATCTGTCGGAACGGAGGCAGCCCCAGTCAAACACATGAGTTGCCTTTTTGCCCAGCTGTTCTCATGGGACTGCCCCTCTAGTCATTGAAAGAGAGATTTCTTTGTGGAGGGAGAGATAGTGCTGTGTCTGCGGGCAGCTGCTTCTGCCAAGTGCCTCAGTGTTTAGAGAAGAGATTTTTCTTTCAGATCCTGAAGAACAATTTCAGATCGCAATTTCCTTTGGATTTAGAGTGTTTTTATTACTCTGCAAAGAATGAACAAGGTCCTTGAATTGATGCAGCCATGCTAGGCAACTGAATTATTTATCTGGTTGAGTATATGCAGTAGACTTCATCAGTCAAACTTTATTGAAGAGGACTCTGCAGCTGCTGTAAAACGCCTTGAATGAAATTAAAGGGTAATTATAACTCACTATTCTTCTGCATAGAATTTCCAATAAATTGTAAACTCATTTGCTGATGAAAACAATTAATTGAAGGTCATGCTTTATGTGTATTAAAAAGATAAGGCTATCTGTGTAGTGGAATATCAACAATACAGTGCAGCTCTTGCCGAAGATCAGGTTGTCTTGCATCAGATTTTTGTTGCTCTTTGAAAATCTTTCTGCAGTTATATTTTTGGTCAGTTGTAAAGGCTTTTTCCCATGCAGTGTTTATAATGCTGAAAATGTAAATGTCAATTCCATATTAAGGATTAGCTGTGGGCTTGGAGAAAGCGTAAAGTTAATTGAAAGGTCATAAATAAATTAGTGCTTTTTATATGTGTGTTTGTGCATATACTTCTAAAACCCATTTGTAGAGAGAGGAATGTTTGGATGTATAAAATTTGGATATACTTATGAAGCTTGTTGAATGTCTGTACTGATACTGAGCTGCAGTATAAAGGGTTCTCCAGCTGTCTCTTGAGAAAGCTGTTGCACAATGACTGGATTGCTTCAGAAACAAGAAATAATCACAGGATGAGAGATGCAATATCCAGTGCTCAGTGAAAATTAATTTCTGATGATTTTAGCACCTCATTTCAAAGATAATGAAAGGAAAGGAGAAAAAGAGAGAATTTTGATTATTGCAAAAGAGACAGCGTTTCTTGAAAAGTTTGTGGCTGTTCATTGATGGTGTCAGATCTTGGAACAAGTTGGATTTCTCGGTTGCAGTGAGGCTATATAATGTGAAATGCCAGCTCTATGGAAAGAGGAGTTTCCTTAAAGCAGGAAATATGTTGTATTAGTAGTATATATTGTACTGCAATTTTTGGGTCTTGTTTAAAATAAACAAACCCTGAGTCCCAAAGACATAAAAGGTGAAGTTATTGAACATTGCTAGAGTTGCAACTTAACCAGTGCATCAAAAGCTTTAGGATAGATGGCAGCATTGTAAATTCAGTATTGGCTACACTGAAATATTTTCAGATTAATGAACAAGGGCATGCTGCAGATGCACTCACACTCATTCAAGAATGATTATTTTTATTGTATGTTCTTTTAAAGAGACAGCAGTTAAGATACGGCAAACCTTCCCACGTGTAAATACCTCTAAATCCCATACAGGTAGGTCTGTTCAATAGGAAGTTTTGAATGAGTGCTGCTCACATCTCAGGAGGAAGGATTTTAGACCTTTCCTTCAGAAAAGAAAGGTCTGTCTGGATGCCCTGTGTTCAAACAGTGGCTACTCAGACCTACTGAAGCTCAAGGATTTGGAGTAGCAATCTGTAATGTACTTACATACTGTAGTATCCTAAATACTGTTGTGCATTCGAATGAAGATTTACATACAGAACTTAGCCAAGTGATGATTTTTGAACCACAAAATATATATGCAGTGTTGCTAGAAGTAATAAGCTAATATAAACAGTATTTTGAACATTCAAGGGGACATCTTTTAAATTCAGAATTGGTGGAGAAAAGATGAAAAGAGATCACTCCATTTCTGCAGATGTGAATTGCAAGAATGTTTCATTTTTTGCACAATGTGATCATGTGAATGAATATAATCCTAGGAACACAATAATGATGCACGCCTGTTGAGAATAACAGGTTTCCAAGAGAAGTTTGTGAATATATCTGCCATTAATTTAATATCAAAACTTGTTCTAACACTTGTTAAGTTGCCTCAGAAGTGATGGTGAATAAGTGGTTCTGGCTGCTTTCAGTCTCTTAAGAATATGGGGCAATACCTGACTCCACAAGGCCGGGCAGAACGGCCAGGTGGCAGTGGAGTGTTGCTTTTGTGGCTCAAAACCCAAAGGACTGGGAGCTGTGCAGAAGCAGACCACCTCTTCTGACTGGGCAGTGGGGACATTTGTACCCTGTGGTGTTGGGTCGTGAAAATAATCTTGTATAACCTTCTTCAGTCCCCTGTGTCTGTGGAGAGACCTTAACTGTAGTGCTTGAGTTATTTGTGGGCATTAGAGCATCTCATTGGACGTCAGTCATTTGGTTAGAGCAGATATTTCAAAGATAGAGGCAGTGCAGGGATAAAGAGGGGCACATTCAGTTCATATCAAAGGGCTTTGCTAAACAAAACTGCACTGAACTGATGCGCGGTGAGGATGTTTGCAAGGTATTTTCGGTGTGATGTACTCTACCTTAGCTATGTTGTGAAAATTTAATGTGAGAATAAGGAGTGGCAATTTTCAGAATTTAGGGACTGTCACCTCATTGTTCTTTTATTAATAGTTTTGTTTTTTAGGTTTACTTTCTAAGAGGACATTGCTTTCATCAGGTGTTTTTTGGTTTTTTTTTCCCCTTATTCATCTGTGTTGATAAGTATGAAATTAATAATGATCAATGCTGTGCTTGGAAAACAAATGTTGAACATAATTCTGTTTGGAATGAAAGTGGCAGCATGCTCATGTATCATTATTGATACTCTGCTGGGCTGTACACAGAATATATATCAGTGTTCCAGACAGCAAACACTTCTGGGATAGCAGAAAAGAGTAATGGATGACATATGAAAATGAAGTGGAAACTGACTTAGTTGTGTCCCATGTCTGTTATAAATAGGTAATGATTATACCCAAGAAATCACTGTTCTGCAAGGTTAAATTTAAGAAAACTGAAGATACTTTCTTTTGGCTCTAAATCTAATTAAAGCAGTTACTTGAGCAAGTTTGTGAATCTAGTAGTAGTTCAAACAAGGTTAAGGATTTCCAGCTGACCTCTCAATAACACTTGTCCTAAGAACTTCTTGCCTCTGGGTGCATACTGCATATGGCGAGGCTGTGACTGATGGCCTCATCACAGGATGGGCTAGAGCCGTGATGACGGTGTTGCTATAAAAACAGCAGCTAGCCAGTGTGTTCTGCTCTGCTTTTCCAGACTTTGTGACTTATTAACTTGTAGATGATGATAATAATGGATCCAAGAGAGGTGGGAAGTACAAAAGATGAAACAAGGTAATGAATCGAAAGAAAGGTTGCTCTCCAAAGACTGATGGCGTAACCAGATGAAACCAGCGTGCATTTCCAATGAAACTTGTGTGTTGTGTTTTGTCTGTCTTCTGGTGCATTTCCACTTTGGATGGAGGAAAAAGCCTCGAACTAATCATGAAGGTGCTTGAAGAAAAAGGCTTCTTCAGAAGGGAATTAATAGCAGGGGTGTAGTTTTATGTACTTATTTCTATGTAGATATATTTATACAGGCGCATATACGCATGTACAGACACACAGATACGTTGGAGGTGGGACTGGGAATTATTTTGGGCTCTCTTAAGTTTTAAATACTTAATTGGTATTCAAAACTTAGCTGGAGCCAAGTTGCTTTTTTGTATTGATTAGGTGAACCTCGTAACTGTCTGGCAGAGCTGAAATGCAGTTGTTGTTTACATCTCTGTGCTCATATTTCATTTCTGTTCTCAGCCAAAGTGCTGAACCATAACAAATCTACAATGCAGAACACTTCTTTATAAAGATTGAGCACGGTAATTTTGTGAACTGGAATAGAGTTTATTTAACAAAGTGCTGGGGAAAAAAAAAACACAAAACAGATTCATCGATGCAAGCATCAACCTGTTATTCCCATCCGGCTGCAGGTAGGCAAAGCAAGCTTCCAGCTTGACGCTTCAGGAGCTTGAGATTTACTGAGGTTAAAGGTTGGGCGCTGACATAATAAACTGAACGGGCATCTGTTGTTGTAGCGACTGACCAACAGTTACAGTTCTCCATCTGTGAACCTGATGCATCATGTGGACTTTTAAAAGCTGTATTGACAAGCACATAGTCAAACTAATTAGCCTCTGGTCGGCTGCAGCAGCGTAAAGCTGAATTCTTGTGAAATAAAAGATCTGAAACACAACAAAACGCAGTAACACAACTGCTTGCTGATGACACTGTGAATTTCTGGTGATACAGCAAAGGATGAGGGAGGCAGGATGGCCTTGTAGTTGCAGCAGCTGTGCTTGCTGAGGCATCTGTGTGTTAGCTGTGAGCCATTAGTAATGGTAAGTGATGTTAAGAAACGTGAGCGACAAGTTGATTTTAGATTGAAAGGGTTGGGTGGGATTGAGGGAAATAAGGAAGCATTTTTCTCTGTGCTGCTTCATCTTCTGGAAAAGGGCAGCATTGGTTTGGAATGTGAAAATAAGGCTGTCGTGTGAAATACAGCAGAAATGAGTTTCCAGCTTTAAATGTATTGTTCCCTGTAC
Organism: Gallus gallus; assembly: GCF_016699485.2. NCBI lineage: Eukaryota > Metazoa > Chordata > Aves > Galliformes > Phasianidae > Gallus > Gallus gallus. The sequence goes on along the minus strand of NC_052532.1, from coordinate 123,886,463 downwards.
AGAATCTGATGTGGCTTGTACATTTCCTTCCATGCATGTTAACACCTCTTAAGAAAAGAATAAAGAAGCCCTGGCACCAACTGGTGTGTTAGGCATTCCCATCTACCAGTTCAATCAAGGAAAAATGACTTGAGAAAGAACGAAACTGAAGTCTGCTCCACAACTTTACTTGTCCATAAAATCACACCTTTTCATTGTATTTTTTTCACATTTTTTCTTTGAAAATGTAAAACTTCTGTGATGTTTATACTGGCTATAACTTTTTACTGCTTCTGTTCTTAGGTATGCAGTAGTGAAACATGAAATCTGGAAAGCAAGACTTGCAGGAAGGTAGATAGCTGAGCAAGGTTGACCAGACGGCTTGTTTGAAACGTTCAGAAATTGAATAGGAAGAAATTAAAGCTGAATCTAGAACTTTCCAGTTTGGTTTAGCTGTTTATCCTTAGTTTGTTGTTGTTTAAAAAAGAACTTTGCTGGAGTTATTATTGTTTATTGTAATTAAATTAATTTAAGAAGAACTATTCTAAAATATTTTAGAAAATGAGGAGCGGGGGAGGAGGAAACACCACCACCACCACCAAAAAAACAACCAGCATTTCCACAACAATCTCTGGGAGAATAATGGTTCTAATAGTGCAGCCCAGAACTTACTCTGCCTACATAGCTGCTGCACCTGAGTACCAGAAATGACAAATAATTTGTAGCTCCAGAGCAGTTCTCAGTTTGGATTCATTTCTCTTACAGTTTCTAAGCTCAGAACGTGAGGATGTATGACAAATATCTGGGTACAGGGGAGCTGCATATCTACTGTTTGGCAGGATGGAAGGAACAATTATTTTCCAAAATATGGAGTTTCTTAAATATAACTTGAATTCTTCATATGCTTTGCACTTGCAAACAACAGAGGAGCTGTCTGCCTGCAGGTAGATGAGAAGTGGGTTCTTACTATTTCATAGAATCGTAGAATCACCAAGGTTGGAAAAGACCTCCAAGACCGTCCAGCTCAACCATCCACCTAGCACCAATATTTCCTCACTAAACCATGTCCATAGTATAACATCATTTCTCTCTAGTGAATGAAGAGCTCGATAAGAATTTGGAAAGCAAAAGTGCTTTACTCATCCTTCTTGCTTGTCACAGGGAGTTATTTGTAGAAGACGATGCTGAGTAAACTAGCCCTGTTTGCAGAAAGTATTTGGGGACTTCATCTTGTGGTTGGCCCTTTTCTTCTAACATACAGCTCTCTGAAAAATGATTGTCAAAAGCTGTGTTTCAATACATCACCTGTGCCTGTGAAGGCTCTACAGCCCTCACTTGAAAACAGAAAGTAGAGAATGTAGACCATTTTATATAGATATATATATAATGCTAGGAATGGTACTACCTGGAGAACAGGTTTTCTTTTTGGCATTCCCAAGTCTTCTATTTTTACAGGTAGCAACAGCAATATCCTCCTCAAACCTCATTTCTTCTGTTAAATAACAGTTCTGCTACTGCATTTAAACTACTTTAGAATTCATTACAAAAATGGTAGTTTTTGAAACATGCTAAACGTGCTTGTTAGAATTGTGCGCTTTTGGAATGTGACCAAAAAGAAATAAATAAGTCAGTTCTCCATATCATTACATGTATACATTTATGTGTAAGGGAAGAGTACTATAGTGTGTATCCTGTGCCCAGAGGAGCAGTGGCACCCCCAGGCCAACTTCCTGACAGTGGTGTGGAAAGGGCTCAGTATGATGTTTGGCACCATTACAGATGAGCGTGTTGGAACTCCACAGGAGCACTAATTTCTAACATTGCTGAGTTAAATACCCACATTTCATAGAATCATTAAGGTTGGAAAAGACCTCTAAGGTCATGTAGTCCAACCACCAACCCATCACACCATGCCCACTAAGCATGTGCCTCAGTGCCACATCTGTGCTTTTCCTGCATACCTCCAGCGATGGTGACTCTACCACAATTTATTCCTTTCCTTCCTCCCGTGACTGAATGGTGCTGCTCTACTGGATTTACTGTAGCAAACCTTAATCTTACTCGTTGCTACACAGTTTATGTTATGTCCTGGTACAGGAAGTTTGTTAACATCCAGCTGCATCTGGGCTCTTTGGAGATAGCTTTGGGATCTGCTTATGCTGTGTTCATACCAATAAAAAGAGAAAGCTAACCCAGGTCACACTTTTCAGTTTCTCCCCTTGTCTGAGCAGATCTCAGCAGTGAAAAGTCTGTTCTGGTCAGGTCAGGTAGCTCTTACTTGCAAGGTGGGTCCATATGTGTGTTTTCACTAGCCTGCCTTCCTCCGACTGGAAGTTTTTGCTATAGCTACTGACATAAGGCCAAAGCCTTTTCTTTTTAGAAACGTATTAAAGCAAAACCTGACTTCAATAAATGTTGGATAAAATTACTACCTCTTAATATATTTGCATTTTCTTTTTGGGAACAGTGGAATATCTGTTTGGCTCTTCAGGTAGTTGTTGTCCATGTAGCTGTAAAAAGATATTACACATATGTGTAGTGCCATGTGTACTATGGCTGGCATGGGGTCAAGACCGGGTCTTAAGGAAGTTGAATTTTTACTCTTAATCTTGTGTTTTCTTTTCAATAATGTATCATTAGCAAATACTCCCGAGTAAAGTTTATTATTCTAGTTAATCTATTAGGTCTTGCAAGATAAGCACATAGAAGGACATGCTGGTTGAATGAAGGCAGGAAAGGTGTGATCTTACACAAAACTGGTCTAAATAGCTCGTTTGGTAACTTTCTGGTTCCTGTTCCTGGCTCTTCTTTCTCTGCTTCATCTCTGCCAAGTATGCTGTTGTTTAGGAATAATGTAAAGGAACAATTAGTACAGAGGGTGGCTGTGGTGTGCTGGACATTGGCAGCGGAATTACAACCAGATTGCAGTATTCCACTTACTGCTTAAGGATGTGTCCTTTCCAGATTATGCTCTAAGTTCATTGGTGGCATTTTTTTTTGTATATTTTGGCGACGTGTGTTTAGTTTTCAAAAACTCATTCCAAGGTGGATGTTGACATTCTTTAAATTTTGTGTCTGTCTAAGCAGAATTAAAGGCAGCTTCTGTGTGAATTTTTCCGTATAGTAAGGAGGAGCTGTGTGTACTTTTTTTATTGTGCTGCTGAAAAATGTGAAAATAACATGTGGAAGTGGGGTTGACACATAGTCATTGTGTTTCACAGACAGGACCCTTTGAGAATGGCTGGGACTTGTACAGAAGCTTTTCGCTTAGAGTTTTGTGAATGTCACTTCTGGCCTGATAGAAAGCAAGGACACAGAACTTGCTGTTACAAGTTGGAAGGTGAAATTTGTGGCAGAAAGAAATGGCTTAAGCTGGTCTTATTCAGATGAATAACTCTGAAGGAATACCCATGGCAAGGTTGTCATTGAGAGGGAAGAGAGGAGGAAGATCTCTTACAATATTTCAGCATATAAAATGATATAAAGCATATCCAGAGGAGGACCACAAAAATGATCCAAGGGGGGAAACACCTCCTCTACAAGGACAGGCTGAGAGCTGGGGCTGTTTAGCCTGGAGAAGAGAAGGCTCTGAGGTGACCTGATAGCAGCCTTTTATTATCTAAAGGGGGCTGTAAGAAGGAAGGGCACAGACTCTTTAGTTGGGTCTGCCGTGGCAAAATAAGGGGAAATGGTTTCAAACTAAAAGAGGGGAGATTTAGATTGGGTACAAGGAAGATGTTTTTTACAATTAGGGTGATGAGGCACTGGAACAGGTTGCCCAGAGAGATGGTAAAAGCCCCATCCTTGGAGGTGGTGTTAGGCTGGAGGGGGCTCTGAGCACTCTGATGTAGCTGTAAGTGTCCGTGTTCATTGTAAGGGAGTTGGACTTGATAGCCTTTAAGGGTCCCTTCCAGAAGAAAAATCTCAACGATGTGCCAAGGACATTATTGATGGCACTTTGTTCAGAGATGTCTGCAAGGATACAGTGTCATGGTGTGGGATGGTACAAGTCTGTTTATAATTAAGCCTCGTCTGCCTTTTCAAAATATATAATATGTCTATATGAAGAAACTTCAAACAACCAGGGCAACAGAGCTTCTTTTGTATGAATGTGTGTTTTGGTTCCTTCTCATTGCCATCAGTCCTCGTGGTGTTGTCATGTAAATCATAGAATCATAGAATCGCTAAGGTTGGAAAAGACCCACAGGATCATCCAGTCCAACCATTTGCCCTTCACCAATGGTTCCCGCTAAACCATGTCCCTCAACACAACATCCAAACGCTCTTTGAACACCAACAGGCTCGGTGACTCCACCACCTCTCTGGGCAGCCCATTCCAGTGCCTGACCACCCTTTCAGAGAAGTAGTATTTCCTAACATCCAGCCTGAATCTTCCCTGACGCAGCTTGAAGCCATTCCCTCTAGTCCTATCACTAGTCACCTGAGAGAAGAGGCCGACCCCCAGCTCACTACAACCTCCCTTCAGGTAGTTATAGAGAGCAATAAGGTCTCCCCTGAGCCTCCTCTTCTCCAGACTGAACAATCCCAGCTCCTTCAGCCGCTCCTCATAAGGCCTGTGCTCCAGACCCCTCACCAGCTTTGTTGCCCTCCTCTGGACACGCTCCAGGGCCTCAGTGTCTTTCTTACAGTGAGGGGCCCAAAACTGGACACAGTACTTGAGGTGCGGCCTCACCAGTGCTGAGTACAGGGGGACAATTACTTCCCTATTCCTGCTGGCCACACTATTTCTGATACAAGCCAGGATGCCATTGGCCTTCTTGGCCACCTGGGCACACTGCTGGCTCATGTTCAGTCTAGCGTCAATCAACACCCCCAGGTCCATTTCCTCTACACAGTCTTCCAGCCACTCTGCCCCAAGCCTATAGCATTGCCTGGGGTTATTGCGGCCAAATCAGCGCCTGAGTGGCCTTTCTCATTTATATCACTTACAGCAATTCATTAGCTGTGTCTTATCCAAAGGGCATTTATTTCTAGCTTTACAGTACTTTAATGTGCTCCTTTCTGGAACTGACCCATGACTCTGGGCCTGTCTCTCAGGTCCAGATTGAAAATGCATTTTCCTGATGAGTATGGATATTGGGGAATATGAGTAGGAATATGAGGAAATTCCCCCAGTTTGTCCAGTGACTTAAAACAACAACTTACAGGCATGTCCTGTGACATGAAGAATAAGTTCTTGGGTGAAACACTGCAGTACAGGAGTGTATGCGAACGACTTTATGGATGCTGTAAGAGTAGGTTTAGCCATACTCTGTTTCTCATGCTCGGATGTGCATTACAATGATTTAACAAGCACAGTATAATGCATTACAACACAAGCATCTCTCAAACAAGGGCTGCCATGCTTCCACATGCAGTCTCCCATTTAAGATGATCACTCCATCATAAACAACTTCTCTTAATTTATTTTATATATTTACCTGTCTCCTATAACTTAATGGAATGCATCATCACTGCATTATTTAAAGCTCCCGTTTCTTTCTGTTAGTAGCCAAGCTATCTAGTAAAAGGGAACTATCACTATTGAGTAGGTAAATGAAATACATTTACAGGGGTCTTCTCACAGTTGTTAACTTGCTAGATTTAGAGAACAGATGAGTGCAGGATTTCAGCAGGGAAATGTAGGGGAGCATGCCTGGAAATTTAAGTCAGGGATCTCCTAAAGTGGTGGGCAAGGAGGATCTTCAGTAATGCTGATGCACAGAATGGCTGTCATAGATTGCTGTCCCTGAGATTTCCGTAGTCAAGGGAGAGAAAATGGCTCTTGCAAAAGGGAGTTCACGGCCAAAGCCAAAGAGCAGCTGCTGGTTGGCAGAGCCTCTTTTCTTTGTCAGTGATTGATGAAGCTAAAGGGGACAAGCATCACTAAAGCAGATGTTGCTTTTCTGAGTACTTCCCACAGTCTCTCTGAGGGCAGCATTCAAGTGAAATATGTAAGAAGCACTTAAGATTTCTAAAAGACAGTGAGAGCTGTCTGCTCTCTCAGCATTTGCTTGGATCTCAGAGAAAGGAATAAGCAGTGCAGTGGAGATGTGCGTATGTGTAGGATCAAGTAGGAGAGAAAAAGCACCACAATAAAAAGCCTGGCTACCTCATCTGCCACATACTGCTCCGTATTGTTCTTGTAGTTTTAAAAGAGAGTGAACTCGGCTTATTGAAAAACAAGTATTTGCTTTAAGGGATTTAAAATTCCTTTTCCGTTTTAAAGACGAGCCATGAGGGGCAGGTGTGTTTCAAGCAGGATTGCAGAAGCGGCATCTCCACATGTCATGTTTCTGAAATAGTACCTTGGCTGAGGTGAGCTGTCATCTTCTTAGGTGGACATTTGCTGGGAGAAGTAGCATCATAGGGGATGTAATTGCATGTAAGTCAACAGTGCAACTTGGTTAGGACCAGACGTGTGGCTGCCAGAGGAGAGAGCATCCTGCTCCCTGGTGCCCCAGTAGAGGCGGCTAGGAGTGCCACACTCTTGTTTAGGGCAATCTGAGTACCTGCATTGATTTTACTCTAGGTGCAAATTGAAGTGATTTTGAATACTTCTGTCTTCGCTGACGCCTTGCTGGTGACCAGAGTTTGTTTCTCTTCTTAACAAACTTGAACAATACTGCCCTCTTAGTTGCTGCACAAACTTTCAGTAGTATGTCACATTACCTGTGGTAGCTGGTTGCCTCTTCCGTAGATGAAGAGCATCTTCGTGGCCTCCTCAGCACGGCCAAATAGTTTTCCAGTTTCCTGACTGAGACTGAGTCATTTCAAACTCTTCTTTGTTCACATTTCTCATGCAGATGGAGTCACTGACAGCAAGTGTAATTGGGTAATATTTATGTCTAAATTGATGTGAGGTAGAGTTTTGAAGGGCTGCCAAAACAACCCTAGTAAAGAATTTCTTCAGAATTTCTCTGGATTTGATAAGGATGTAATATGTATGTAGTCTGTTCTTTAGTGATAATCCAGATCTTGGGGAAAAAAAAAAAATCATTTATTACTTTAGATGTATGTCTTTGTCTTCAGTTACAGAGCATCTAGCACAGACTTGCAACTTCTGTATTCCTGGCCTGGCTGGTATAGTTTGTCAGATGGCAGATCAGAATGCAAATGACTTCTATCCAACACTCTGCTTTTTCCCCAAAGATGGGAACAGTTGCTCAGGCACTGAACCTTCCCCTCTCAAAGCCAACTTTCAAGCCCCTGGCCATGGTCTGATGGAGATTTGGCAGATGGAGGGGTTTTATGAGCTGGGTAGAGGAGAAAAGGGCAAAAAGCAGAGCGTGGCCGGGTCTGCCTGGTCCCTACTGGAGGAACGGGATGCGACCTGAGGGGAGTGGTGAAGATGCTCACACTGGGATGTGCTTCCTGTGCTGCTGAAATTGTGAACATCTGGACTTGAAAGGAAAAAAGAAAAAAGGGAGAAAAAAAATTCCAAGGAGGAATCTTGTTAATGGCAAAAGGGTGATTGTAATGTTGTTATACTGCTGATACCCTCCATGCCTCTTGTTCTTTCAGCATTCCTAAGGATTTGATTTCTTGCTTCATACAGGATGTTTGTGGCTCATGGCCATGTGCTGTTGAAATTTAAGGTTTCTGTGAGCCATCTCTTGCTGGCACAGTGGTGCTCTCACCAAGCAGTTGTTCTTTCTGGTGTCTGGCTTGTCCTTTCAGCACCAGCTCTCCTCACCAGCCTCTGCTAGCTAGAGGCATCTTCAGAGATGGGGATGGTGTGTGGGGTGCCAGCTGGGGGGCCCTGAGCATCACCTGGGCAAAAAAAGCCAGAGATGGTCTTTGATGGGGGGAAATTGTGTTTCTTTGCAGTTGAGGCAGGTATTGAGTGGAGGTGGTGCCTCTGGTGATGATTAGGATATGAGAGACCAGATAACCGCTTCTTTAATGGTTGCCTGCACACCTTTCAAATAGTATTGCATAATCTGTTCTCACCAGAAATTCAAGTTCTGGAAAGCAGTAACTAGCTACATGACGGAACGCTTGGAACAAAGAAATAATATAGGCTGCAAGTCCTTACATTACGACGGTCTTATATGGTCCTCTTTCTTGAAGACACAAATAATAAGATAATAAAAGTCTGATACTATGGAAAAATGTCTCCCTTCTCTTACCACAATATGTATGTGTGGGGAAAATAGATACTTAGAGGAGTTTATCCTTTTCGTCATTTCCCATCCAAGAAGATACTAATTTTCCTCAGCCTCCAAAGTAGTAGCAGTATTTCAGGATTTCAGATTTCCTTTTACTTCCTTCCCATGCCATCCACTGTCAGATTTACAACCTGAAGTTTCCTGTATGAGTGATTGGCTATGGGGGCTTCTCATTTCCTCCCAAAACATATGTCCTAAATTTGCCATCTCAGAAACACTGGTGTGACTGCTAAGTACTCTGAAACAATAGATGTGAAACACTTTGTAAATGGGATAGCTGCTCAGGAGCTATGTCCTGCAGTGTTATCCAGCTGGAGCAAGCAAATGTTTAGGGCATGTTCCACATTTTGGAGTTCTCTTGAAGAAGGAAAATAGTTCTGGAATAGTCCATGTTACCAAATGACTTTTGTTGTTTTCTTTGTCACAAAACACTTTAGCACCTCAAGCAAAACAGGGCTAGGAACAGGTGGCCTCTGTACTGTATAATGATTCTTTAATTTGAATAAAGTTGTCATCTGAGAAAAACAAACACGGGGATTCTCCTTGCGCTCTATCACATTGTCAATGCACGGCATCCCCTCAAAGATTATTTACTGCACTTGGCATCAGTTTCAAAACTGATCATAAGGAGATAATCCCTCAGGTTAAGCCTTTAGATAGGGACAAACAGAAATGTCTCCTTTGTGTTTATGGGTTGTTCTGCAGGCAGAAATGAGAGTAGGGACCAGCAGTGTCCTCAAGAGCCATAAGCTCAGGCATTTGACTGGTGCTGAAAGATATTCACTGATGTTAATCCTTCACTTCATATTTGAGTTTCCTGAGTTTCTAGCAACAAATCTGTAATGAGCTGGCAATTTCATCTGACTATCAGAAACAGTAATAAAAATAAGGGTACAGTTTCTAGAAAGTCATGGTGTAGTAGTGGTGACTGATACTATGTGCAAACAAGGTTTTTGTTGCAGTGGAAAGTCCTGCCTCCAGTCACAGGGCTGTCAGAAATCTTTTGGGAAAAGATGGCTGTGTCAAGTTCAAAAGGAAAAAAATATATATCAAGAGAATTGATTAGTTTAGTTTCCTTATGGGGATCAATGTTCTTTTCTGTAAAATAAAATATATATTTTCTGTAGTGCTGCTAAAGCAGGTGTCTGAAATGCCATTGCAACCAATATGCTATTGCAGTGTAGATATTACTTGGCAGCTGAGCTTATTCTCATGTTACAGGAATCATACTAATAATTCCCATTGACTGCTGTGACCTCTGCTGGAGGGAGCAGAGTCAATTTGCTTGTAGCCATTCCTCTCAGAGCCTGGCAAAAATGTTCTGCTTTAATTGCTTTATTTGTTTGTTCCCTACAGCAAATTTTTTTGCTTTCCAGGTGGATGACATGATTTGCATACCTTGACATCTATTTCCTGACATAAATCAAGTTTTTTTAAAAAGTAAAAATCTAATGACATTTTAATCCTAATAAGCTTTCATTTTGATTCTACGGATGTGTGCTTTGTACACAGCATTACCGCATACAAATGTCTGCCTTAAATGTATCTGTGGACTTAAACACTGTGCTTGTCCCCCTGCCTTACATTACATAAAGACTGCATTTGTACAGTGTCTCACTTTAAATGTCTGCAAGATGTTTATACCTTAGTCCAGATTGAATCCTGCTTTGTACACTGGATCTGCGCTTGGATCTCTGTAGTTTGAAGTCCATTGCAATTCTGTCTCTGTTGGAAACCATTGACAATAATTTCAGAATAACAAATCTTTGGCTTAAGACTCTCAGAATTGCTGCTCGTTGAATATTTCTTGTTCTTAAACATACAGGTATACTGCAAATATAAGCTTACAGACTGACTGTGTACTCCAGCTTACTAGTTCCTCTTATTTGCAAAGAGTCAAATTAAGGTAATATAATGCTCAACTATTCTTGTTATGGAAAACTTCATAGTTGTTTATTTTTTTAGCCTGAAGAATTTTTTGCTGACTGTAAAGCAGGGCAACAGTGCCTTCAGAGCAACAGCCCCTTTGCCATGGCCTTATGGAGCAGCAGCGTGTGTGCCTATGCCTTGTTTTTCCAGGCAGTGCACCATAGACCTCTTGTGCCAAAAAAAACCCAAACATTTTGAGTTCTAACCCAAAAAGCGTGACTCCAAATTACTTTGGATTGATACCTCTCTTCTGAAAATCTGCTTGTAGTTGAGGAGGAGCTTCTGAGAGGCACGTGTAGGCCCACGGGTTCTTTCTTCTGTGCGCATTTGTGGGCAGTGTTGTGGCTTGGTGGGAGAGGCAGCCTTTTCTGATGAGGAAACAGGTCAGCAGGGTGCTGGGGTTTGGGTGGGAGTAGGAGGTTGTCAGGTAGGGGAGTGAGTGGAGGTAATGCTTCATGCTACCTTCGAGTTCCTCTGCATGTTCCTTTTCTTTGTTGGAAAAGCTTTGTTCTGTACCATCCCTGGTGCCTGTGGTGAGACAGACATGTGGGTGAGGGACACGTACAGCTAGATCAGAGTGCTCAGAGCAAGGTCAGGCTGGACAGAGCTCTGAGCACCTTGATGTAGCTGTAGGTGTCCCTGTTCATTGCAAGGGAGTTGGACTAGTTGGCCTTTAAGGGCCGCTTCCAACTCAAGGCATTCTGTGACTCTGTGAGGTGGGATGCTGACAGATGAGAAGAACTGAGAGGGTCAAGCGGAAGGACTGACTGGAAAGATCGAATCTGTGTTTGAGAGAGGGAGCCCAAGTTTCCCTATTTCTGCTATTGGACTGAACTCTGGAATGGCACCAAAACTGTGGGGTGAGAAATGCTAACAAAGAAAGCTGAGGAAGGGGACAAGGAGGTCTTGGGAAACTGAAGGCAGTCTACAGGGCATAAAGGAGTTTGAGAGGAACAACAGAGGAGACTGCCGTGACCGTTATGTGACACTTGGAAAGGAATCTGCAAATCCAGGCTCTCACCTTTGTTATTAGACAAGAATTAATTATAAAGGGACTTTCAAGCTTTAGACAAAATTATAAGAGCAATCCCCAAACGTAAAAACAAATAAACAGGAGAAAATGAAATGAAACTTATTTTGAAACATGAATCATATTTTTTAGAAATGAAAACCTTCTGCAGATTTTTTTTTTAGCCTTTATTGTATAAAACCCTGATCTTTATTCCAGGGAGCAGCAGTATTTCAGCACCGTGATATTTACGTAGTAAAGTGGCAGTTATTTCCTCTCCTGACAAGATTGATTTAAGTAACATTTCCATTGTCTGGCAAAAAAGAATAAATCTGCCTGCCTGTTTGATATCTCTTGTTAAAGGCTTCTGAAGACCTTGTGACAAAAGGCAGTCTTTAAAGAACTATAATTACCTCTTTCAGATTACAAAATGAAGTCTACCGTGAGCTTCAGTAGAACAGATGGAATACAATGGTTACTGAAATTAGAGTGATGGTGCTTTAAATATAGTACCTCCACCCATTCTGGGGGAGCTGGGGCTTAGGGGGGTGGACATATATACAGAGAAAGCATTGTTTTGTGGAAAGCATTTAAATATGCCTTCATATTCCACCTTAAATAGAAGTCCGTAATGCCAATGAGCAGAGTCCTTACAGCTTCCATAGGAACAGGTTGAAGTAGCACTTCAGTGACTGATGAAATACTGAGATGCAGAGCGATGCAGTGGTAGAAGAGATCATGCATTCTTCGTGCGATACTAAAACATCTAACTGGCAGCCAGTGTGAGTGTGGTAGTGCCTGCAGTGCAATGTAAAGCATCTTTGAAGAGCAAAGGGGTTTTTTTGTATCATTCGCAGTGCTTTCTGTTCTGGCCTGTTGTGATGTTACAGAACCTGGTATGTAATCCTTGAGACTGCTCGTGTCGGTGCCTGCTTTTCTTCAAACCACTTTATGGGAATATTCCCAGAAAGATGACAGGAAGGTTGCATTCTTGATGGGGAAGGTCTGAGCTTCTGCTCAGTAACTGCAGTATTGCTTAGTTTGTGTGCTTTGAAGAAGAACTTGCATAGGCCCCTCCCCACAGCAAGCAGTCATGGATGCCATGGCTTCCAGAGAGGATTACTTGCAGAATGAAGGGACAGCATTTATCAGATTTAGTCCTATAGTTTATAAAGTGAAGTGTTTTCTTGTTTCTTTGTTACTTTTTGTTGTTTGGTTTGGGGTTTTTTGTGTTTTTGTTGTTGTTGTTGTTGTTGTTGTTGTTGTTTTCCCTTCCATCCAGGCTGTTGGGACATCATAAGTAATGTTATTTTCACATGGGAGGTCTGCAAATACAATCTTGTATTGAAAAGCCTGCATTAGTATAGAGTTGGAAAGAATACAGCATAATTTGCTTTGGTTCACCTGCCAGAAATGCTTCAATTGAAGACTTTCTCCTCCAGAGGATAGGGGGAAGGTTAGTGATAAAGCCTGATTGTTTCGCAATTTTCTGCCTGCTAATCCATAAAGATCTCTCCCCTTTATAAAGAAGACAGTGATAGTTAGCTTCATTATTTTTACAGTTGTCTCTATTTCAGTTAACAAATCTTGCCACTCTACTCTGCAGAAGTGGAACTGAAAGATAAATTTGCCTGTCCCTTCTTTAAATGCCAGCCAGCTTTCCTGGGATTGAGACAGTTACCTTTACTACTGACTTCTGAAGCATTGCTCCTGCTTTGTATGAACTGATGTCGGACTTTCAGCTTTCCATTGCGTTTAAGTACCTACCATTGCTCAGGTCAGGCAATTTAACCTTTTCAAAAACTGGATGTTGAGCTGCAATTTAACTATCAGACATTTCAGGAAAAGCATGTTTTGTGTCCAGACAACAGTAGGTTGTTCTGTGTTCTTTCCCTCACCCTGTAGTGCACTAAGTAGCGTTGTACTATCCCCTTCAGTTCCTCATAAGATTGTTTTCTGGCTTCAGCAGCACAAAGGCTTTCTGTGGTGACTCTTGAGAGAGCCTCCTCAAAGTTAGTTATCTTTTTGGCCTGTATTAAAACCAAGTTTCGGTCACTGGTTAGCTGTAGCCTATACTGCTATATATGTCAAAAATTATGACCCCAAACTTTCCAAACCTTCACTTGTTAGCTCAACTTCAGTAAGAATGACATCTATGATCATCAGTAATGGAAGAAAATGTTGCTAAGTGACCCTTGAATTCTATTTCTTATTAGAAGGACTGCAGGGAGCAATCTGACTTGAACCTGCAGGCTGTCATTTCTGTTTTTGCTAGTACTGTTTGGTGTTTTCATTATCTAAATCATAGATACTGAAGGAAAAAGTCAATATGATTTTACTTGTAGTACATCAGTACCCTAAATCCCACAAGGGTCTCCACTGGTTTTATTTTTGCTTTTTTTATGTTAGAGCTAAAATGCTGCATTTTTATTCCTCTTCTTATTAGGAGCTACATCTTGGATTAGCTCTACGTGGAGGAATGTGGAAGATGTTAATCTGCCAAGTTATGGGCTCTTAACCATTTAGATTCATCAGTGGGTAGTATTATTTTTTGTAATATCTCTAATGTGAGAAAATGTGCTACGTTCTGTGAAGCTACATTTTCAATTTTATGGTAGCAAATCTGCAATAGGATTTCAGTACCGTTGGGCCACTTAGATTATATCTTGATGGAACTTGAGTAATAGACTGCCCAACAACAACAACAGTGGGATTTTTAGCATCTGCTTCCTATTCTGTCTTTAGGCATAAAACAACACCTGATTTTCATAAATAAGTGGTGGAAGAAGGGAGTTTAGAGAAAATCTTGTATTCTGGAGATGTCATGCATCTTTCCTCCAGTGTGTAGAAACAAAAAGAGCATATTTGACTACATGATTTCAGTAGTGTCAAGTAAGATTTAGAGGAAAAGTAATGGAGAAGAAATAAAGATATTTTTAATGCTCAGTGAGTGGAATAAATACAATCTGGTAGTTTACCTGGATTTTAGCAAGACTTGTTTGCTGATAAGGAGGACTTGTGGGTGTGTGGGAGTGACTTTACAGCCTGATTTCTGAATGGTAACATAAAGCTTACATAACATCACTGTCTGTTTATTTGTCTGTCACACATTTTAGCTCATTGTCAGATGTATTTCAAGCTGGCTAGATGGGTGGTGATCTCAGTGGTCCTAAAATAGTATACTGCAGTCTTTAGCCAAAAGGATCTGTGCTCCCTTCCCAAGTGCTCATCATTGACCTGCTCTGGAGATGCAGGCAATGCTTGCTGGTGGCCCAGTACAGCAGCCCTGTGGCGAGCCTGTTGGAACCCCTGTGGGCTTGTGCTGGGTTACACCAGCTCATGATGCTCTCTCTTTCCCATCCATCAGCTCACATTAACCTTGGTTGGTGTCTCCTGCCAGTTTTCAAGTGTTGGACTGGGGGAAGCTGGCAGATGCAATGGCGCACACAAATGGCTCTATCTCTATTTATGGCTGCTTGCCTGGGCCTCAGCAGCAAAGGAGAGAGGAGATTTCTTTTGGCAGAAGAATTGTAGGCTGGATGCTGTGTCGCACTGGGCTTAGACTCATCCTATGAAGATGCAGTGTCAGGTGTTAGTGGTCAGCAGCAACTTCTCCCTCTGCAGGACAGCGCATCCTGCTTGCCAGCCAGATCGGATGTCCATGGAGCTTTGCTGCTTGCCTGGAGCCTGTGTGCGTGATGTTGCAGAGAGGGTGCCATTATTTATCTGGTTTTCTGACTGTTTCCCTGGCAGCTCATCCAGACAAGTATCAGTGACACAGCCAGGAAAAGCTTTCAGCAGATTGAAGGTGACTGCTGGGCTCTGGGGGCAGAGGTGAGAAGGATAAGCAACCAAGTGGCAGGATGCTCAGTCTTCTACCTGACTGGGCAGGGGACTTCTCTTTGAAACGCAGCTCAGAAAGGGAGCATGCAAAAAGTGGTAATCAGGGACAGATAACAAAGGAAGAGCATAAGAGTATAGCTTGGTCACATATGAATGAAATCAAGAAGAAAAAAGCAAGTTCCGTTAGAGCTAAAGCGTAGTTGAAAGGGACCATAAGGATCATACAGTTCCCACCCCCTGCAGTGGGCAGGGAAGCCTTCCACTAACTTTGGTTGTCCAAAGCACCATTGAACCTTACCTTGAGCACTTCCAGAGATTGGTGTCTACAGCTTCTCTGGGCAATGTATTCCAGTGTCCACTCTCATTCTGAAGAATTTCTTCCTTATATCTAATCTAAACCTGCCAGTTTTGGCTTAAAACTCTTCTAGTCTAATCACTATACTCCTTGAGTCTTTCCATGTCTTTCCCATTAGGCCCCCTTTAGTTACTAGAAGGTCGCTATATTGTTTTCCCAGAGTCTTCTTTTCTCTGGGATAAAAACAAACAAACAAATTCCCCAGCCTTTTTTTTCTGATCATCTTCATGACCCTTAAACACTCCTTTCGGTTTTGGCAGCCAATCATTTTGAGAGGAAGGTAGAACAGTTGGAGGGAGGACTGTCACAGCGAGGGGCTTAAGGAATGAAGCTGAAAGAAGAGGTTAGCCGAGTTGTGCTCGTGTTGTCTGGAAAATAAGAGGATGAAGAGCAATCCTGTTGCAGCCTAAAACTTCTTGAAGGGCATTTACAAAGATGTTGAAGTTGATCTTTATTCAGTAGCAGCGGATGGTAAAATCAGGGGTATAATGGAACAAATTGTAATTTGGGATCAAACAGTAGGGGCAAATTTTTCCCTGCAAGAGCAGAGCAGTGTTGGAAGAGGCTATCCATGGAAGTGCTTTTGTCTCCTTCCTCAGAGGTTTGCGAGACTCATTTGGACAGGGCCATAGTTGACTTGGTGTGCTGTTAGCAGTAGTTGCTACTTGGGCAGCAAGCTGGACAGAAGCTCATCGAAGTCGGAGCTTCTGTGATTCAAACACAGTATCAGTGAGAGTATCTCCGTATCAAACACACAGGGAGGGGATCTGGAGTTGTGGTGAAAAGAGATCTAGTGGTGATTTGAAGATAGTTTGCTTCAAGTATGATAGAAACAATGTAGGAAACCAGTCTGCATTCAGCAGAATGTTTTCATGGACCACTTCGTAGTCCATTTTTTTTAATTTTTTTGTGTTCTGTTTTGTTTTTGTAGGTTTTCACCATCCAGGATTTCACAGGTAGCTGGGGAAAAAAAGGTGGGGGGAAAGAGGTTCTCTCTGGACCTTTTAAAAAGCTCCAAATGCATACAAAGAGATGGCTGCTCTATTAGTATCAATGTGCATTCCTCATAAGTGTGCATTTTTAGCATTAGGGAACTGTGCTTTGCACATGGATCTCCAGTCACTGTTATCACTTAAGCTCCAATACAGAAGCTCGGTATTTTCACACTTGAATGAGGATTTGAAAAGTTTATAAACAACCTTTTTTTTCTTTTTTTTCTTTTTTGGGCCATGGGTTCTTTTAGCACAGATCATTCCTAAAGCTGTTGTCTGTGTACTCTCAGCTCATCTTTTTTTTATGGGTGCAGATAAGATAAACGTGTGAAGCCCTGGAAGAGCGGACCGTTTGCTAAGATCTCCCTGGATTCAGAGAAACTGATGAAAACATGTAATGCCAAGCTTGGCTGCCTTTTGTGGTGCTGCTTCTTAGTCTCACAGTCTGCTGCCAAGAGAGCATTTTGGTTTCATTGAGCAGTGGTCAATAGGTGTTGTTATATACTTTATCTTGGGAAGTCTTAGGAGAGAGTCTCAAATTACATTTGTTACCTTCCTTTCATCCTCTTTGATGTTTTAGATCTGTCTTCACAGAGCAGTGTGTGTGTGCCTGCATGGATGCTTGTAATCAGGTTTGTAGTATCCTGGTTATGTGGTTGTGGTTGGTTTGTTTATTTGTTTGTTTTTGTTGGTGTTTTACATTCCCACTCATATCTCTGTGAGCTCTCTTCTGGCACATGAAGTGACTGGACATATGCCAGTAAGATGCGGAAGCAATAAAAATAAAACTTCAACTACTTCTGAAATGATTAAATAAAATGCAGATCTTCCAATCAGCATCCCAGACTTCTTTCATCTCATCACGATGCGTAGAGCCTATTTGCTTCTTTAGCTTTCATTAGTGTTTATGCAAATTTTGTGTTAAATCCCATCAGCAATAATGTAGTTTTTATTAGCTAGGAAGTTATTTTGCTTAGAGATTTCTGAAGCCGTATTTGATAGCTGAGCAATGAAGATCATCTGAAATACCCATTTTAAGGTGTGCCTATACTGTCTCTTTTTTGACTAGTTAGTTTGGTTGATAGTAATAGCGCAGCTGGTTGTTGCAGCAACTGTGTGTTGCTGTGATTATGTGGTTGTTGATAGAGGTATGTAGTTACTGTAGGAGTTAAAGGAGCATATGAGGGATGTAGCAGGAAGGTCACTGTACAATATGGTGAACAAGTTACACGGGCTTTGTATGTGCAGTTGATGCATCTGGACTTGAAGGTGTAATGCATGTGCACTGATTGGATGCACTAAGTACCTCCATAATTAATTTGGTGAACTTTGGGTGTTTTTTCCCCTGGTCTTTGCTTCTCAGAGGCTGAAGGGAAATATGAGATACATGACTCAGGGAAGTTTGCTCTACCACCTATCCTTCCACCATGAGATCAAGGCTGTGTTTGTCTGGCAAGTGTTTATACCTTGGGTTTATCTCCAGGAAGCATAATTATACCTTAGTACTGATATTCCTAAAATAGACTCTGGATCTGACCTGAAAGTTAACTGGAAATTGCAGATGTATGTATTCAGATGTATTATAGATGTTTATGACTGAAGACCAAAACAACTGCAAACTTGATGTTCTAATTTGTCTCTGTTTATTTTCTAAACTCAGAATCTAATTCCTAATGCTGATTTCAGCCTGTGTATTGCTAGTACTCTCCGCCACTCTGCTCCCTATGCTGAAGAAAGCTGAAAGCAGGTACCTATTTTAGTCGTAATCCATGAAATATTGTTAGAATTTCCTTATAAACCCACTTACTTTGCAGAGCTAAAAATCTTCAGAAAGCAGTGGTTCTCATTTGAGGTTGCATTTCCTTTGTTACATAAGCGTAATGATCAGCGTGAAGGAGAGTAGTGTCCAAAAAATGAAAATGAGGTCCTACAAAAGCAGACTGATGACCGTACTTCTGAAAGGTTGATGTTTGTTTTTCTTCAGTTGCTTATATTTCACAAGTAAAGAAAAATTAACACGTTATCTCCATTCTGTAGGACCAAAACAAAACTG
Source organism: Gallus gallus (assembly GCF_016699485.2). NCBI lineage: Eukaryota > Metazoa > Chordata > Aves > Galliformes > Phasianidae > Gallus > Gallus gallus. The sequence continues at coordinate 123,868,132 of NC_052532.1, read as the reverse complement.
TCCATCTTGGTTTTATGTGTTGGGTTGTGTTTTGCATCCTATGCTGATGGACACCCCCGTTTCAGAACTTTTGGGTATTTACTTGACATTATTGCCTTAGAAATATGCAGTAAACCTATGGAATATTCATAATTAAATGCTCATTTTGTAAGATCATCTCCCAATACCAGTTTTTGCAATTCTCACTTTATAATCCTTCGTTTTTGATGTATATGTCAGAATGTTCCAAGAATTGACTGCACGATGCAGCCAGAGTGCATTTATTTTTTCTTCTGCCTGGCTCTGAGTCTGAGTGCCTCCCATGTGAAATTAACAGTAGGAAAGCCTGAAGGAGAAACTGACTTTCAACCTCCTGACTTTTAAAAGGACTTGTTTTATTTTGTTGCATGTATCATTTTTAAATGAGCACTGTTTCAATTGGCAGTAGGGGACATGCTTAGAGGATGGTCAGTGTGTAAAATAAAATTTGGAAAGTTCATAGTTTTCTATTCCAAACACTACTATGGAGCTGCATATTCCTTCCATAAGGAATGATGAATTGCAGTGAATACAGAATTACATTCTCATTTTCATTCTCTGTCCTTTCTCACATGCACACCTACATTTGAAACTCAGAACCTTAAACTCTGGATCATTCTACTGAGTGGAAGATCATTTTTGTGTTGTGATAGTCACTGGATTCCCTTTGGCTTTGTTTTCTTAGATCTGCTGACCAAAGAATGTAGCAGTAGGAAACAGTATTTGAAAACTACAACTCAGACAACACCAAGAGGAAAAGAAGGCAGAGCTGAAAACAGACAAACAAAAAATAAGTACACAAGGTGGCTTGTGTGGTTGTATAATGACTTCTACAAGTCAGCAACACCAAAACATGTATTTGCACTCTTTTTTCTCCTTGTTACATACATCAGCATTATCTGGGTTGGCACTTGTTAGTACTAACGCCTAATAAATGTTGAAGAGAAATGGTATTGAATGCATGTATTCATAAATCCATGTGCTGACATAGTTTGCAAGTCTGTAGTGATATTAAAATATATTTTAATCAATGTTTAGAAAGTAGATATTTTTTCCCATAATACAAGGTATGGAAGATCCATCTTCATTTGTGTCTTGTCTAGTCTAGTTTAGATATTTTACCTCTCTTTCCTTCATTAGCCAATGTGAATATGACAGAAGGTAATTATTTCAGTGAGCTAATTCTGACTAAATCCTGTGATGCAGAACCACATGTGAACCCGCTTGTGCCTCTTTGTTACACAGGCCTGCAGGAGAACAAGGAAAAAAATAGCATATATGTCATGGATTATATTTTGCTTCAGGCACTTTCTGACCTACTGTATTATGATTTGGCAGCTACATAAAAAAAATTAAAAGCTATTTGGGTTCTTACCAAATACATTATTTAAAAATAGAAAATACCAGTAATTCAGGCTGTGGAGTAGCTTTAGATGGATGATTATTCTGAAGATTTTAATAGTCCAATAAGAACCTAATCTAATTGCATGTTGAAATGAAGTTAAATATTTTCCAAATAGATTAGAGAAAGGGAATTGCATTTTGGCAGTGTGGTACGACACCCTTCTTTCTCATTGAGCACACGCATTTAAAACCTATACAATTTTGACTAAACGAACGTCTCCCAGAGGAAATAAATATAACCAAGTGATCATGATATTCTCATTGCTTATACTTGGCCAGAGGATTACTAACTGTACTGTGCTGCCTCTTCAGTGCACCCAACAGAGCCTGCTACATCTTCGGGTCTGAGTTACAGCCTCTGCAAGACATCTGTTGGGGTAAAGGCAGATCCTGGTTGAAGCTCATGGAGAGGCCAACTGTAAAAAGGCTCACAGCTCACAGTTTGTTATCAAAGCATTTTGGTACGTGAAAGCCTGCTCACTTGCTTTAGATACTGGCACTGGCTGAAGTGAAATAAAACATTTGGGATGGTTTTGTGAACGGTGGCTCATCTCTGCTCTGTCAGCAGAGTGAGGCTGAAGACAGTAAAGAGAGTGATCCTGGACTCGCCTTTGCCACTTGATGAAGCCTTCAAAGTAATTCTTATTCCTGTGTCCCATTCCTTTTGGTTGTATTTTGGTCCTGGTGGAGCTGACCCTGATTGACTGTCAAGGATTAATCCTTTCTTCCTTTCAGACTCCAAAGGAGAAACCATGATTAGGGTCAGTGCTTTTTGGTGACAAATCTCACAGTGGTTTATGTTCAGATGAGCAGCCATGATGTTTGACCTTCTTGACCTTGTACCTCCTTCATTTTGTATATTAGGAAAAATTCTTTCTCAGAAAGAATGGTGAGGCAGTGGCACAGGCTGCCCAGGGAGGTGGTGAAGTCCCTGGAGGTGTTCAAGAAATGTGCAGATGTGGCATTGAGGGACACGGTTAATGGTATGGTGTGATGGGTTGATGATTGCAGTAGGTGATCTTAGAGGTCTTTTTTCAACCGTAATGTTTCTGTGATGCTATTCAGCTGTGGTACCTGAAGCCTATGTGGTTGCTGGTCCTCCAGACTGTCATTCAAATTAGAGGAGTGGTTCAGTAGCTAAAAGGCAGCAAAACAAGGTTCTCCAACGTAGTATGCACAGTTAGATGTTTTGCAGCTCTCAGGCATTTTGTCCTTCCAACATCTCCAAGGATAGTCATAAAATAAACTCCTACTCTGATCAGACGCTAACTTCTATAGGAAGATTTTATTTTTAACAAGGGAAAACTAAGCCTTTCTTCCATTTGAGTATGAGGTACAGAGGTGGGACATGTCTGGGGGAAAGAATACAGTGGGAGTGACTGCAACCACTAACAGCTCTAAAACATCTACTTTTGAATAATACACTCCTGACTTTTTCCTCCAGAGCTTATTTTGTTATTACACTTGAGAGGAGTGTGTTGTAGTTTACACAGTAGGCATATAAAATTGTGTTGCGTTCGCTGCCTGAAATGGACAAAGAGTGGTCTTTGAGAAGATGCTGAGGAGCTATTCCAGACACAGCAGCTGCAGGTATGGGTCTTGTCTACCATTAGCGCAGTTGGTTCAGTGCTTCTGCACTCAGTGCTGGCTGAGCACTGAGTATCACATACACTGAAGGACTTTTGAGGAGGAAATTTGTGAACTGCTCTGACAAAAATGTTCTGAAAGTGTTATTAGAAAAATTGCTGAAAAGTGGCATGTGCATTTCAGTCATTGAAGTAGGAAGGTGGGAAGGAAAATTGTACAGTTCTCTTCAGGTGCCCAAGCTTTTGCAGTGAAAACGTGATAATTTTAAAGATCTATAACCCCAAGGGGCTGGATAAATATACCGTATTAACATAGTCTTCAAATATTAAGATAAGAAATACTTACATGGGAATAATTTCTCTGTTCTTCATGCTAAGTGTTGCTTTAAAAGAGTATGGGGTGGGAGGAAGAATGAAGAAGATGTAGAATGGGAGCAGAAAAGAAAGTCTTAAAAGCACTGGTTTTGTACGGTTTTGTTTTGTTTGTTTTTATTTGTGCATGGGATCATAGAATGGTTTGGATTGGAAGGGACTTTTAAGATCATCTAGTTCCAACCCCCTGCTATAGGCAGGGACACCTCCCTTGGGACCGGGTTGTTCAAAGTCCCATCCAGCCTGGCCTTGAACTCTTACAGGGAGGAGCATCCACAGCCTGGCTGGAAAACCTGTTCCAGTGTCTCACCACCCTCACAGTAAAGTATTTCTTCCTAATATCTAGTCAAAAGCCAGTCTAAAGCCATTTCCTCTTGTCCTGTCACTACATGCCCTTATAAAAAGTCCCTCCCCAGCTTTGCTGTATGCCACTTCAGATACTTGAAGGCTGCTATAAGGCCACCTCAGATCCTTCTCTTCTCCAGGCTGAAAAGCCCCAGCTCCCTCAGCCTGTCCTCGTAGAAGAGATGCTGACCATCTTTGTGGTCCTCCTCTGGACCTGCTCCAACAGCTCCATGTCCTTTTTGTGTTGAGGGCTCCAGAAGTGAACACAGTATTCCAGGTGGGGTCTCGCAAGAGCAGAGTAGAGGGGCAGAATGATTTCTTTAGCCAGCTTGATATTGCCAATTTTTATGTAGGTTATTTTTAATTTAAAATAAAGGAAGAGGAGAAGCCAAAGAATAAAGACAAAACACAAATTCAAGATGTATTTGTGAAGAACAGTAATCTTGGAAGGAAGGATTCTGAGGAAGAAGGGTATTACATTAGCAATAATTATACTAATTAATAGCAGCAATAAGTGGCGTTATTTAATCTTGAGTTAAATATGCTTTTTAGTCTTCAGGAAAAAAAACAAACAACTCTGTTTTTTAAAAAAACATAGGCTTTTCATGAAAGATTATTAACAGCTCAGAAAACTCCTCGCCTTTAATACAGACTCCCTGTTTTGGAAATGATTCTTTTCTGTTCATCTAGTCTTGACCTTGTGTCCCCACTGCTACCTCACAGGCTAAAAAATCCCATAAAAAATTCCATTTAGTGCTAAACTGAAACAACCAATTCAAGCTGCTTTTGATTAATTCAAGGCTGAGGAAGATGTTGGGCTTATTTTCATAGGACTCTCTCCTTACTTAGCCTCATTCCTACCTATCTCTGCCAAAAACTCTGTTCAGTATTTAAAAAGAAAATAATAACAGGTCAAAATGATGCAATTCTTCTATTTCAAATGGAGTCTTTTCCAGTACTTCTTCAAAACATTGCTTGGGGATACATTTGTTTTTTTTTTTTTTTTCATCTTCTATTTTTACTGCTGTTTATATATTCTGCGTCTATCCTGGAAAGTGAAATGGGGTACGTAACAAGATTGTCTTCCTAGAAGTTCTCTTGCTTTTTATTAAGATAGTTGTATAGATTGTTATTGACTTTTTTTTTCTGGAAAGTTAGAATGGAGGAATGAGAAGGAGTATTCAAAGATCTTTCAGCCTGTGATTTTTTTCCCTTACCTGAATTTTTTGTTAAGTATTTGTAACTTTTGTATTACTAATGATTTTTCTTTGTATCAACGAAATCATTTCTAAAAGCAGCAAAATAGGTATGCTTTTTTAAGTTAGTACCATGCTTTGCAAGATGATTTTCTGTGTGCAAGTTGTGAAGGCTGAGTACTGCCAATGATGGTGTGTTCAAGAGGGTGTATTTTGCCATTGATCTATGAAAGCTAAGAAAGCCATTACATTTAGTTTGCTTGACAGATACACTCAGTCAAGCAGTTGATGCTGCTTATGCCAAAAGTATTACAACAGGTTTATTAATATAGCAAAAATATGTTATTAATCCTGATAAAAAAACATATTTTCATAATAAATATAAGTGTAATTAATCTTAGCATCTACAAGTAAATAAATACCCAGGTGTTTGTATTGCTTAATTTCTTACCTGAAGACATGTCATGGTTTTGTAACTTTGCTATTGCTATTTGTCACGGAGTTATCTAGATAGATCTGTGCCCGTGACAAGACAGAACAGCAGAAGAGCACTTCCTACTGTGGAGGTTGTTCAGATGTGGCTGTCCCTTGTGGATGACTGGCTTGAGTGTGGTATTTTGTATCTGTGCTGCTAGAGGTAAAACCCTATACCTTTACAATTATATTGTATTTCAAAGAAAGTGAAGGTTTTCTGCTCCTTTGGTGAATAGTCTGTTCTTATGTTTATATTTACCTCTCTTAAAATAGTTATCAATTAAAGCTAACACTTTTTATTAAGTAATAAGGAGTCAGAGTGTGTCACTTTAAAATAAAGCCATATGGAGTAAGGAAATTATCAAAATTATTGATCGGCATCTGTTATTCTATTTCACTCATCTTTTATATCTTTATATCCCAAAATTTGGTGGTTTTAATGCTTGGGTTTTTTTTTTCCGTGGTTTTTTTTTGGGAGGGGGGGAAGTAAGGTACCACAGCACAGCTCTTGGCACCTAATATGTATCTTCTCCCCTGCTTTTATGAAGAACGAGCTAAATTTGCCTAAATTTAAATTGCATAGTTAAAAGTTCGGGTCATATATTTATTTTGTAATAGACTGTCTCATCTCTAGCATTACTGACAGAGAGGGTTGTGAGCTCCCTGTAGCTGCAGGCATGCATGCAGCTACTGTACCGTGCTGAAAGGGAAGCTCTCCAGGCCCTGGCTGCTCCCCTCTTTAATGCTTTTAGGAAACCTTGTCATACTCTAGCCAATGTAATAGTTCCTGCTTCAGCAATCAATTGCTAGCCCCTTGGCAACTTCATTTTATTTCAGAATTCAGCAGTATGCAATGCTGTACAATTTTGATGGCTCTGTCGTTAATGGGAAAGATCTCTACTACCAAATTTTGCCTTTGGATATCTGATTTTGTAGATAATTCCCTTTTTTTGAAGGGAGGAAAATCCAACCACCATAGGTAAAACTACAGCTGGCGACTGACCCAAGAGTGCCCTTAGTCTTTGAAGTGAGCCCTGGCTTCTTGGGAGAGCTTTTAGAGAGCTGCTTTCATGTGAAGAGTGGAAGAGGGGAAGAAAGGGTAAGATTAAAATCAGAAAAACAGTGAAGAAATAATGAATGACTGGAGGGAAGCGTGGAGAGAGCAACAAAGTAGCAAAGTTGGAGAAAAATAAAACAATTTTTATTTTTTTTTTTTAATGAAACTCTTAGTTAAAAAGGTTTTGCAGCACATTTCTGCGATCTGTCCTTTCCTTCCTTTTAGAGATGCTGTTCCGAAAGAGAAGGGGTAAAGTCTGTCCTTGAAAAAGGTACAAACTACCTTTCAAATTAAATTTTAAGATTGAAATATACTTCATTTAAAGGAGGTCCATGGAGCAGAAAAAATGCTACAAGATGCTCAGAGGGCTGGAGCACCTCTCCTATGTAGAAAGACTGAGGAAGCTGGGCTTGTTCAGCCTGGAGAAGAGAAGGCCCTGGGGAGACCTCATTGCGGCCTGCCAGTACTTGAAGGGAGCATATAAACAAGAGGGAGACAGACTTTTAACATGATCTAATAGGTAGAAGAAGACAGAATGGTTTTAAACTAAAAGAGAGGAGATTTAGGTTAGATGTTAGGAGGAAATTCTTTACGCAGAGGGCGGTGAGGCGCTGGCACAGCTGCCCAGAGAAGCTGTGGTGCCCCATCCCTGGAGGCACTCCAGGCCAGGTTGGATGGGGCCCTGGGCAGCCTGAGCTGGTGGGGGGCAGCCCTGCCCACGGCAGGGGTTGGGGTTGGGTGGGCTTTGAGGTCCCTTCCAACCCAAACCATTCTGTGATTCTATGACTGATGAACGTTTAACATTTAAGTGTAGTAAAACACAATGAAGACTTTGTTATTATGTTATTGTAAACAGACAAAAGATATGTTAATCTACTTCCATGTTATTTACAAGGGATTATAAAAAAAAATGCCGCCTTGTATTTTTTTGACTGCATACTCTTTTTGACTGCATATGTTAGTGTTCTCATGCAAGTGGTCTTAAGGAGCAATGAAGGACGTTGATTTTAGGAAGGGAGTGCAAAGCAGAGGCATCACAGGAATTTTCCCGCTCTTCAGTTGATAGTGTCCCATAGTCTTAAACCTCCAAAACGATGCAGCAATGTAGGACCCTTTTCAGAGCCGTTACAAAGGTTTTATAAAGGTTCAAGGTCCCTTCTCATCAAACATGGTAACATTTTTAAACAACAATACATCTGTTGTTGATGATGAATTTAATAGTATTAGTAAGTAAAATATACATTTCCTTGTTGTTTAGAAGTAGCCCCAATAATCTCATGTAGATAAGATACTGAACAAACCCAGAACATTAGGGAATGTTAGATTCAGTCTTGTTTTGAAACCGTTAACAGAAGAACAGCAATAGTCACTGCCTCTAGTATTGTAAGTTAGCTGTTGGTTTCATTCAGTCCTCACTTAACTGCTGGACTATTATGTTCTTTCTCAGTCTCTTCTGACAATTGTTCCTGCTGTCACCCATGGCCAAGTACTTAGCAGAATTTCTGTCTGCAGCCTCAAGAAACACCTTGGAAAATGCACATGTGTAGCTTTTAAAGCTCTCCAGTACTGGGAAATAAAGCAACAGAAGTTCGCAGATACAGACAGTTACTTCTAGGCTCAATTCATTGGGAGATCAAAAGTAAGAAGAACAAATATGATCACGTAGAACTGAAAACTGTGGGGCATGATCAAATTTTTATTTTCAATGTGGTTCTGTCTCTGTTCTTCTATTCAATAGAAAAAAGTTCCACAATCTCTAAGTGAGGGCCAGGTAAGAGTAGACTCCCAGTGTCCTGGGAAGTTCATCATTAACTGTTAGATCAGTGTGCGTATCTCAAATACAGATGAGTATTGTGTACTCACAGAAATGCAGCCATGGGCCGTAGAATCCTTCATCTTATTAAAACACAATAAATGTGTTAACCATATAGATTGAGGTTTTTCTAGCTATAAAGGAAAGTGTTGAAACAACTCAGTATTAACTAAGCTACTACGAAGTAAACACATTTTGTTATCAACAGATTGCTAAACTTTCTTAAAAACTGATTAATTGAGGAAGACATGCCTGACCCTGCAAGATATGTAAAATACACAAACTCTGGCATTTAACACTTAAAAGAACTTCTAGGTACTGTAATAAAGAAATGCTCATGCATTTAGTCATTCTTGTTTACTGGTGTTGTTCAATGATGCTCAAGATGTAAGTAATTATAAAGCTAGGAGAAAAATGCTTACATTTCTGATATTTTCAGAAGTTTTCTGCTTTAAAAACTCCCCCTCTTAAAAGTCTGTGATATTTCAAAGTGATGTTGAAGAATCAGTCACAAACATCTATTGTCTCACCTCCCTGGCAAAACAATTATTTATGGTCTTAAAAAGAAGAAAGGGGAAAAAATAATAATAAAAAAGTCTTTTTATATACAAAATATGTATTAAAAAATCTTTATACATATATGAAGATAAAAAAAAAAAGTTCCAGACAGAAATCCAACATAATACAGAAATCGCTAGTATGGACTTTTCCAGTCAGTTCAGATTTTGTGGGTATTTTGTTGTTTTTGTTCTAGTTGGTTTTTCTTTTAAGATTCAGGTTATTGAACAATTGCAAGAATAATACTAAATAATCATAACATGATCTCTTAGCTCAGTTGCTATTGAGTAGTGACAATTCTAAAATGAGTTGTTGCTTCTCTTGTCTTATGGCGTTTGATATGTGCTTCCATCATGGGCATGAAAATGGAATGTTTTCTTTAGCTGCCTTGTACCAAACAGGAGAGGAAGGCGCTGAGGGTGAGCACACTTGAGAGAGCTGTGGAGCAGTTGTGGAGCAGCAATCAGTCTTGCATATTGTAGTATCTTAGTGGGTAATGGTGATTAATGTTCAGTGGGATGCTGCTTCCCTTCAATTTGTATGCAGATGCAGTCCTGCGAAAGCTGTAAGAAAATCAGGATGATTTGCTTTGGCACAGCCTTGTTAGCACTATGATTTCTTATATCAGATTGTGTGCTGCTTGTATGTGTGGTTTTTTTTTTAATTATTATTATTGGGTTGTTTGAGCTTTTTAGTTTGCTGTTTTCTTTGCTAGAAAGTGAATAAGACTGTGAAAACCCTTTTTTTTTTTTTTTTTTTTTTTTTCCAAGGGAGAACCTTATGGTGAATAAAGATCTTGTTTGTTGCTTTTTTATAGCGTCAGCCTCTCTGGATGTATGTCTGTAAAATACCAAATATTTAATGTTTCTATTAAAATATGAAATAATGTTTGAATTTACTCTGCCTGTCTTCTTATCTAATGACAGACATCTTTTTAATTGGAGGTCAAGCTGATGTTATTTTTTGCTGACTGTAAATGGAACAGTGATCTACGGGCCGCAGCCATGAATTTGGAGTGGGGAGGGCTGGAAAGCTGCTGCTGCTGTGGGGGTTAATTGCACAGTGCAATGTAACTCGATTCCATTCAAAGACAGTGAATCATTTGAAGAGAGGAAAAGCTAAACAGTGTGAAAGGTGTGTTGGTTGCTTTTCTGCGTTTTGTTGTGGGTTGTGTGCTTTTTTTCCAAATATACCTGTAAGTATCTGATGTTCGGTGAAGGAAAGGCTGATTGTGAGGACTAGGGGTGTAAAGTCTGCTTTAATGAATGCCTGTACCTGATGGTGTTGAAAGGGGACACCGTTGCAAAATCAAGGTGTTAGGAAAAATCTTTGCCAAAAGATCCAATTTTACGGTGGTTTGTTGCTTTGAACACTTGGATCCCCTTCTGTGAAGGGAAGACAGGCTGGAGAAGGAGCTGTGGGGAGCTCAAGGGCCTGCAAACATTCAACCACGTGTTGGAGCGTGGCCTGGAGGAAAGTAGACTTCTCTGAAGTTATTGTCCAGAGCCTGGAAATGAAAATTGTTTTCTTTCGATGTCTCAACTGTGCGCAAATTGTGTTTTTGTATAAACAAAAACATGCTAAAAACAACCCAACAGCAATCTGCATGTCGTGAATATTCAGATCTTCAGTAACTTAGGTAGTATTAGCAGTGTGGAGAGACCTGCAGCTAAAATAAGTATTTGGAGTTGAATGAGAACTAATCATCCTGAAAAAGAGATAATCGGGTGTTGAGCAGTTCCTGAAAATGGTTCTGTTTTGACAGTAAAGAAACCTGATGTTGTACTATTTGGACTACAGATTGGTGATTTTAAAACCTCTTAACTCATATGATAGGCAAATAGTCAGCTGTTTTTCAAAGTTGTCCAAGGAGCCTTTGGGGAGTGGTTGTTAGGCTGCTTTGGTAGAATCAGATTTTTCATATTGGATGTACCAAAAAAAATGAACATTAACTCTTCTTTAAAAAAAAAAAAAAAAGTAAAAAAAAAATCATGCTACATAGTAAGGTGACCCTTTAATCTTTCTATAAGACTTGCAAAAAACAAGCAGTGTTTGAAGATACCCCCGGAGTTACTTGGTTAGCTGACATCATGCTCTCTGAGCAGGTTGCTCTTACTGAGTGGCTTGGCTATCCCGGCAGTGATTTGTTTCAGCATTGATTGCTGTGAGCCCTTTCTACATATACATCTAGTTGTTGCTGCCTTTTAGTCATGGGTTCCATTTCAATTGCTCTAATGCTGCTGCTGCTCGGAGATTTTTGTCTAGAAAAGTTCCATATGTCTTTCTTCAGTTCCTTGTCCATGGATGTGTTAGCACATAAATATAATTTAAGATTTCAGTCAGCTGCTTAATGAGTTTGAATGGACACAATCACTACACAATCCACATGACTTGGTATGGCTGCCTTATCCTTCCCATTTTTGCTCCAGCCATCACTTGCTCAACCAAAAATTTCCATCAAACCTTTGTGCCCTTACAACTGTGAAATGTGTGTTCTTGAAACACACTGTTGTATAAAATTGGGGTTGAAACTGTTTTCATTTTTTGTTCACGTGAAACCTAGTCAGAGCTAAAGGAATGAGGCTGTACCTCAATGATTCATTCCCTTTAATTTGCATAGTGAATTCCAAGCTGGTCTGCCTGGAGCTTGATAATGAAGTAGTTATTTTTCTCCTAAAAGCTGATTCTCTTCTTGTACACATGCACTCAATTAAAATTTCATTCAGGCTTCTGTGATAATTTTTGGTCAGAATTTTAAAATTTCTGAACAATCTTGTTTACAAAAAACACCCTATGAAGTAAATGAGGTTTTTATATAGTGACTCAGTGCTTCTTCTGGAAGGCTTATGGAAATGGAAACTACTTCAAAGCTTATGTAATGGGAACAAATTAATTAAAAATAAATGAGACTGTTCTTTTTTTATTAGTTCAACATGGTATATTTTTAGTTTTCTGTATTTCTTTTAAATACTTCACTGTTTCTCTCTGTAGGAAATGTCAACAACATACTAATTAATTGTTCTACTGAATAAAGAAGGGCAGGCTTTCTATATATGAGCAGCACCAATCTACTGCTATATATTTACAGAAAATCAATGAGAATAATTTAGCTAGAACGTTGCCACTTTCCAAAGGTAGTCAAATTTAATTTTCACCCATAAAAATGCCAATTTGATGAATGTACATAGGACTCTGTATGTCAAACCACAGAGTTAATTATATTAATATAAACCACTGAGTAATAATTATATTAATTATATAATATGCGTAATAAAATAAGTTTGACAGCTCTCTTCTGTTTTTTTTTTTCAATGATTGTCTGTATAATTTGCCTTTATTTGAAGAGACGATGACTTCCAGTAACTTCTGTCTTCTGAAGTCATGCTTGCCAGAGCATCATTCTCCAGAGCAATCATGAGGGGCTCCACTCAACTGTTCGTTGTTCTTTGTCAACATTTCCTTTTCTATAGGTGAAAACCTTAACATCCTTCTAAATATTTCTGTTCAAAAGATACTTACATTATGATTGCTAATGCTTTGTTCCTTTCTAACTTCAAATATTTGTTAGTGTTTTAACTGATAAGTTTTGCATTACTCTCACAAGGTGGGCACCCTAGGTTCAGCACACAAAACCACCAAAGAGGTGAGAGCTTGTTGTCACTAACATGTTCACATCACACTGTCCATGCAGCAGTGGTTTAAGCCAGAACAGCCTAAATCCCTCATTTCCCTTACAATCAGAGCTGTTGTGGTGAGATGAGGCCTGGGCCTCTCCTCCAAAAGCAGGGCCAGCACTGAGCTCAGATAAGGCTGATCAGGGTTTGATCAAGCTGGGACTTGAACCACATGAAGAGCAGAGGTGACAAAGCTTCTCAGGATCAGACTCCTCCACTTTTCCACTTGTTAGTGGTCTCCAGGTTGATTATAATCCACTCTGAGCCTGATCATCCAACCAGGTTTTTATCTACCTAATTAGCTGTGCAGTAATCCCCTCTCCTTCTCTGTTGTCTTCTCGGGCACTGTTTATATTGTTAATAGTACATAGAGAAACACAGAACCATAGGGGTTGGAAAGGATCATCTAGTCCAAACTCCTGCTAAAGCACGTTCCCTGCTGTAGGTCGCACAGGAAAGTGTCCAGGTGGCTTTAGAATATCTCCAGGGAAGGAGACTCCACAACCTCTTGGGGCAGCTTGTTCGGTGCTGTGTCATCCTCACAGAAAAAAAGTATTTTCTCATGTTCAGATGCAACTTCCTGTGTTCGAGTTTGTGCCCATTGCCCCTCGTTCTGTTTCTGGGCAACATCCAAAAAAGCCTGCCCCCCCTTACTCTGCAGATAAGTGTTGATAAGATCCCCTTTCAGTCTTCCCTGATCAGCTCCAGATCTCTCAACTTTCCTCATAAGGCGATGCTCCAGGCCCCCAGTCATCTCTGTGCCCCTCTGCTGGGCTCTCTCCAGCAGTTCCCGTTCTTTATCGAACTGGGGAGCCCAGAACTGGACACAGTACTGCAGATGTGGCCTCATCATGGCAGAGCAGGGGGCAGGGATCACCTCCCTTGCCCTGCTGGCCATGCTCTTTCTGATGCATCCCAGGATACCATTGGCCGTCTTTTCCTTTTTTTTATTATTATTTTTTTCCTTCACAGTGTGCAACTCTATACGTAAAGGGTGGGTAGAATGATAGTGATGCAGTAAGCTGGATATGTAATTCTGTTGGGGGGGGGGTCATATGTTTTTCCCCTGCTTGCCTTTCCTAAGAGCAAATAGCTGTACAGTAGGTAGGATGATTAAATTACTTCTAGAAGGGTTCTAGAAGGACAGATCATTGTGAGCACTCTTAAGGTCCTGCATTGCGTGCTTAACCTGATCTCGCCAAGATGAAGTTTAACAGGCTTTATCTCTGCAGTGTATCCTTTTAAGTAGATACCAGGCAGGCTTTACTGAATTGGTACTTCACTTTCATTTTTCTTGGTTATCTGCTGTTGAACTTATGTTTGCATGTTTGGTGCTGAGGAGTTGGAGAAAGTTGTGAGAGGCTTTAAAAAAGACATGAATTTACACGTGAACTTGAAATAAATGGTGCAATTTCTGTTTTTTGTCAATACAGGCTCTAGGCAGATTTGTGCATTACTAACGCAGTGCCTTTGAAAATACAAGGAAATGATGGATTTGTTCCTTTTTTTTTCTCTTTAATGCCTGTTATCACTGGTATTACAGAAAAGAAAGAATGGTCATGATCTCAGTTGAAATGACTGAATATAAAAACACTGGTTCTACTGCAAGAACTTAGATATAGCAGTAATTTTCTCTGACTATAAAAGTCAGGAAGTTTTTATTATGAAAATGGAAGAAGGAAAAAGCTAATTTTTGTATAATGGTAAACGTTGAGCGGGGATTAGATTTATGGTAGGCTAAATAAGTTGTGTAAATACATTAGTTCTGAGGATAGATGCAGGGGATCAGACTTGTTCATTATGGAGGAGAGGAAGCTGCCGGTGGACCAAGCAACCTACCAGTGTGTAAGCAAGTTATGATAGAAGAAAGAACCAGGTCTTTCACTGTAATGCGCAGCAAGAGTATAAGAGTTCATGTTTGTAAATTGAAGAAGGGGATGCTCAGACTGAAAAAGGAAGACAGATAAAGGGAAAAAAGCTACATCTTGAGGATAATTAAGCAGTGGAGCAAGTTGCCCAGAGAGGCTTTGCAGTTTCTGTCCATTGGCATGTTCAGCCTTCACTGAATAAAACTTTGAGGAGAAACCTGATCTGACTGTGCTCTGAGCAGCAGGTTGAACTAGAACCTGCTGCTAGGTTCTAGTGGACACCAACTGCAAGCTGATTTGCCCTCTGACTGGGATAAGAATGTTCTTTCTGTGAGAAACATGTGGGCCCAACTATAAACTGTGTGAGCATTTTGCTTGAACAAGATCTGTAATCCAGATCCTTTGCAGTGGCCAGTGACCCCCAAGGTCTTTTGTCATCTTTTTACTCCATGTAGTGGATGCGGTTTTCCACCAAAATTTTGTGTTATAATTTTTAATCCATTTTAGTCCATTTAACCTCAAGGTTAGACCTTGATTCTTCCCCTCCAAAGAGTAGTTCAACTCAACCCATCAGGTCCCAGAGATTAAAGTTGGAGTGCTTGGGTTTATCCTGTTTCCGAAAAGAAATTAAGCCCTATGAGATGACATCCTGAGCAGTGGAATTCAACAGCGGCCCGAGGAGGACGCCAGTATCACACTGGGATGTTATTGAAAACATAGCCAGAAAATCTCAGGGTTTGAAAGGCATTGGTTTGGCTGCGAAGCTCAGGTAGCAGGGCACTTGGAGCAGTGTGAGCTGAGAAGAGAGATCTGAAAGATAATTACGGGGTTAGAAGCTAGAGGGAAGGACACGGGGTCCTGTGGAGATGTTAGGAGCAGTAGTTGGGATGACATCCAGAAGGAAGCACCTCAGAGCTGGATCGGGGTTAGGGGAGTCAGAACAGCTGTGTGAGGGGAGGGCTCTGTATCACAGTGGTTTGTGCCACTGGGCTGCTGTCTCCACGCCATCTCTTGTCTGACAAGAGATGACAAGGGTGTGGTAGGTATGCAGGAAGCACTGCTCCTCCCTGCCCCTCTTTTGTGTGTGTTGTTTTCTTGTGTGTGCATGTTTTATGTGCTTGTTTTAATTATAATTATTTGTTTTTGCTTTTGGAAATACAGCAGAGTACAACCCACAAAGGAACAAATACCTGCAACATTCAGTAGCTTAATAACGATGAGTTTAAGCAACCTTTACAGCTAAGTACATTACAAATTAATTAAAAGAAGTGAATTTGTGGAAGCGAAAGAGGCTGAGACCTGTGGCGACTCAATATTGACACTGATTTACTTTCAGAGACTTCAAATTGTTATGTAATCGTTAGCCTCTGTGTGTTGTATATTAAAACCATTAGTCCTTATTATGAGGGATAATTTCACCTTGAATGCTGTAGCAGTTCTCTTGGCTGTCAGCTGGTATCAATTGCTGTGAATTCACAATTCATTTGTCTGCTCTTTTTTTCTCCACTGGTTTCATCACGAGTGCATCTCTGCTTCTCTTCATTCATATTGATTGTGTTCAGGGGCTTTTTCACTTTGTCCTCAGGCATCTTTCATTGTGTACTTTCATTGAGTACAACTTCGTGCTCACCTAATCCTGCCAGTATTTCTGCTTATTTTTTCCCATTTTTGTTACTCTTCCCCATGACTAGGGATAAGGTGGTGGGGAGGAATTTGGTTAAGTTTGTTGTCATCCAGAACAAAGAATTTCTTGACAAGAGAAAACAAAACTCAGATGCCTCCATAGTCTGTGAAACTTGTAACTCTTAGGACTTTCATTGTAAAGTTACCATGCATCTGTTGTTATCATGATTTAATAATACATTATTCCACTCAGTTTCTGCCCTGAGACAGGCTTCCTCAGCTCTTTTTGTACCAACTTTTCATGCTGCTTTTTATGTTTCAATAGCCGCTTCCTTATTTACAGCTAATTGCACCTTTTTTGGTTCATATAATTAAAGGAAACTCTTTTGCACCAGTGGTACCTGTAACTCTGCTTTAAGAATTGTGTACCTCTTAAAAATAAAACATGTCTTACCCGTTTACTTCATGTGCCCCATTTGGATCATGGCTCTTGTATCTGATTTTAGGGAGCTGTCTTGTAGTTTGGCAGTTTAAGAATTTGAAACATGTATGTCTTTTCTTTTAGAGTTGGAGGTTATACAGCAGAGGGAAAAGGAGTAGTATATTTTGGGGGAGCTGCACAATTGAAACGCAAAGTTCCCCTACTCTGGTGAGGGCAGTTTGCTGAAAACCTTTGCCTGAATGGCAGTTTATGCTGTAGTAAGTGTGCGCTGTCATTGACGTTTTGTAGGCAACATCTGTGCCCCCCTGGGTTCTGAATACCACCCTGAGCTGAGCGGTGTCAGGATCTGACCCTTGTGGGGTTTTCTGTAGCACGGAGGGCAGGGCAGCCTCTTCAGTTTCTGTGTGCTGTAGGTGATGGGTAGCTCTTTGCTTTGGCAGGGTGACAGATGTGCAGGCAGTTAGCAGTAAAATACATGTATTTGCATATGCATGTGCTCTCCAAACTGAACTGCTTTAACCTGAGATTAGATTTGGGAAATTTTAGCTGAAAGGAAATGCATTATGATAATGTGAAGTGTTGCAAAATGGGGAGTGGGGTCTTCGCATTTTGGTTGAGGAGATTATGGTGCTATGCTTCTTGCTATAGTTTGATTTTACTAGCACACAGAATTTTGTTTGGCCTATGGGTGTACAAATTTCCTTTGAAGTATGTACAAGCTTGTGCCATGTTTAAAAGACTGCCAGCAGCCTCTGCAGATTAAATTTTCTTTCTTTTGGTAGCTGTATGAATTGCTCTGAGAAAAAAATACAAATTAATTTTGAATAGATTAGAACTATCATTCTGATTTAAGGAAATACAGAAACGTAGCACGTAATTGTACAGCATTTGCAGGACATAGAGGAGCTCTTTTCAGATCAATGCATTGCACGTTCTTGCACAGTGTGGATGCTAATGGCTCATTACTCCCTAAGTAACATGAAAATTAATTTTAAAAATATTGTTAAGACTGAGAATTACTGTTTCAACTGATTATTGATATATTCCAGCTCTACGTCTTAATTTTTATGGAAGAAAGCTAATATCATAGAATAGTAGAATCACTAAGGTTGGAAAAGACCCACAGGATCACCCAGTCCAACCATCCACCCATCACCAATGGTTCTCACTAAACCATGTCCCTCAACACAGCGTCCAAACGTTCCTTGAACACCTCCAGGGTCGTTGACTCCACCACCTCTCTGGGCAGCCCATTCCAGTGCCTGACCACCCTTTCAGAGAAGTAGTATTTCCTAACGTCCAGCCATTTCTTCTCTATAAACTAGTATTCTGTGGCAGAGGGCTTTATGTTACAACAATTGTCTTGCTGGTGGATTGATGATGACGTGTTCTCCATCAGCTCTTCTCACCCGCCTGCCCTCCCCTTCCAATGACAACCACTCAGCATGGTTTTATTATTGATTTTGAACATTTCCATTATTCTGCTTTTTGATGTCCGGTCAGAAACGCGATACCAGGCATATGATTTAGCATCAATAAAAAAGCCTTCCCATTACCACTGATGACAGCAAAAACACTGATTCTAAGATGGAACTACTTCAAGGTCTTCCTGTAGGTGCTTCAAAGTGTCATTCAGATGAAGTTGGCATTGACACAGACTTTCTAGCCGAGCTATGATAAATGCGATGATTCTGGCTGTCTTGGAGATAGGCATGGTTATGTTGCCCCTTCTGTTCTGTGTAAGTGCAATTGCATATACTTCCGATTGTGAAGGCAGATTACAATTAAAAGCATGGGAACGAAATAATTACGTAGTTTGAGAATTAACAGTACTTGGTGGGGGATGGGGTTTGTCACGTTAACTGGTTCATGCATCAGTAAGCACAGCTTTAATTGACGCTAGCAGGGTTTCCAAAAATCTTGGAGATAGCCGTTTTCATGCTTACAGTCACTGGTTAGTATTTTTAAACTGACTAAAACTTGAGGCCAGTTTGCCAGATTTTAATCTTCTGAAACAAGTACATTATTAAGAAAAAATGTTACATTTCCCCTCTAGCAGAAAGTAAAGTAAATGCCTAATTCGGCTTTTGGGTGCTTATTCACATCTGATGTCATGAATCTGTAGTAATAGGTCACATCTGATGATGTTTTCTGAACGCTATTTTATATATATATATATATGTAGTAGTAATGGCACAATGCTCCTAGGCTTGAGTCCCAGCTCATTAAGTGGATGCCTTGGAATTCAAGCTGGGCTATTAATTTTTCATGCATTTATACAGTAATGAATGATTAATGTGTGTACCTGAACTAGAGTCAAAGATTTTGAAATGGGGAATAACAGATGATACAGCATTCTTTCAACTGTGAAAATGTTTCCAAGGGGAACGTTGAAACCTGAGAAAGAGTGAGCAGACCAAAAATAGTTAAATGAAAGGAAATGCTTTGGTTTCTTGTCTTTTGAAAACAGATAACAGATAACTTCCCATGAACATTATATATCTAGACTTTCCCAGAAGTGTAGGCAACCATATAATGCAGAAACATTGACATGTCAGATACAGTACTTCAGAAACCTTAAATAAGGTATGTGTTTGGGGGGAACTGTTTGTTTATTTTATTCAAATGAGCTTCAATAGGAGTTTATTCAGTGGGTCCCAGGGGAGATGCTGTACCAACAGTTCCCTGCTGGGAGTTGCTTTAGCATTAGCTCTTTGTGGAGATTCTGTTCAGTCTCTGCAGGTTGGGATAATGAAGCAAAGCAGCAGTTGCAGCTGTGTTTGCTACAAGTCTGTTCTGCTAGACTTCTTAGGTAGAAACTATGAAAGAAACACATGTACAGGGCCAGAAGCCAAAGGCTGCAAATAAAAGAGATAGCAAAGACCGGGATGCACTAGGGGATAGTTAGTGCTGTTGAGCCATTCATTTTCCTCTGCTGATGACAATTTAAAGTCATTCACTGAAGAGGCACTATGAAGTGTGTGACTAATGCAAAGGGTACAATGTAAAACAAGCACAGGTTTGTTTGTTTCCAATTGCCATTACAAAAAACTGCCTTTCCAATACTTATTTTGCACTGTTGTTTAGGAGATAGATTTTTTTACTAAAACGTATTATGAATTTTTACAAGTTCTCTACCCACTGTACCCCCTATGGAACACTCACTGGATGATGCATGCTGAAATACCAGCCCCCAGACTGATTCTTGCAGTTTATTGGGAAGAACATTAACTTCTGATTTGGAGGGCTTTTTATTAACGTGGGTTTATTTGGTTGCATTATTTGTATGGAAAGTATATGCTCTGTTCTTAGATGTTTCTTTTTTACTGTTTCATCTTTCCTTGGATCTAAGTTAACTTAGCAAAATACAGAATCTTATTTAAAAATTAGAAACTCTCACTCAGCGTTAGATAATTGTCTCCTTACCTCCATGTCACTTTGAATTTCTCTGGGACGTCTTTCAGTACTGGCTACACTAACGAGCTTTCTCAACAACGTGCTGCCTTCAGAGCGCAGTTTTGTAGCCTTACCTCTCCTACCTCTCTCCCCATTTTCAAAATCCAGTATTTGTTTCCTGTCTGTAAATCCTGCCTTCCCACGACCCCCACCCTGGCCCATGAAGATGTGGCTGATGGGGATGCCAGGAGTATCTATCACCTGCAAACCACAGCAGGTTTTTGGCATGCTGTGAGCATCTCTGCTTTTCTTGTGGCCTACAAAAACACTGGTACTCTTCATCACATGATGTGTCGAGAATACAGCTAATAGAGTTGGAAAACTTCATGGTAAATTCTCTCCTTGTCATCCTTTCTCTCATGATTTGTGTTGATATGTAGGCTCAGGACATGGAAAGAAGCTGGAGAAATACTTGCATTTTGCTGATTATTTAAGTAATGCTCCCAGGAGAAAATGCATTTGCAGAGGTTTTGGTGTGATTCAGTACGTTAGCAGTCCTTTTCTGAGCTCCCAGTGTGTGAGAGACAAGGACATACTGGAGAGAGTCCAACCTATAGCAACCAAGATGATCAAGGGGCTGAAGCATCTCTCCTATGAGGAGTGGCTGACAGAGCTGGGGCTGTTCAGCCTGGAGAAGAGGAGGCTCACGAGAATCTCATCGATGTGCATAAATATCTGAAGGGAACATGCAAAGAAGAAGGAGCCAGGCTCCTTTCAGTGGTTCCCAGTGACAGGACAAGAGACAGTGGGAACAAACTGGTACACAGGAGGTTTCCTGTGAACGTCTAGCAATTCTGAACTGTGCAGGTGACCAAGCATGGGCACATGGTGCCCAGACAGACTGTGGAGTCTCTTCCTTGGAGATGTTAAAAATCTCTTTGGACATGGTCATGGGCACCCTGCTCCGGGTGTCCCTGGTTGAGCAGGAGTTGGACCTGAGGGCCTCCAGTGGTCCCTCCCAGCTTCAGCCATGCCGCAGTTCAGTTCAAAGCATTCTTTTGTGTTTTTGTATTCTGGAAGTGGGGAGATGGGATGCTGTCATGAGATACAACTTCTGACTGGGTGTGGAAAACTTCTGAGGAATCTGGCCACTTAACTTCTCCACACTTCAGTTTTCCCACCTGTGAAACAAGTGTAGATAAACTGCATTAGTGGGAGTATTCTGAGGTGGAATTTTTTAAGCTTGCTAAGCTGTTTTAGGATCTTCAAAGTGAAATGACTCTTTAAAGGGTAAATAAATAATTATCACTTGAGAACTTTGTTTCCCAAGACAAGTTAGTTTTAGGCTAAATGAACTTCAAAGCCGAAGTCTCAGTAGGAAATAAAAGTTGTCTGAAAACGAAGAAGGCTATTGAGCCAGTATGTGATGAATTAACTGAATTAGTGTGAACTGCTGGCAAAATGCGACTGTGTTTGTAATTACTTCTTCAAAAACATGAGGGATTGTGAAATTAATGTAAAAAGTAGGATTTTTGTTGAGAAATATAGTTGCACTATTTTCGTTCCTTTGCAGTAAAGCTGCCAGTGCCCCAAAATGCGATGAAAATGTATTACTGTTAATGTGCAACATAACGCAACTTGAAATTGAGTAAAACTTTTATATGCGATTTTTATTCTCCCATCTTCCAAATCCTTTCCTTTTTACAAACAGCATAAAAACTCAGATCTACCAGTCATGCAAATGAAAGTCATTGTGGTTGTCAGGGATTTGGCTTTGCCAATGGTTGTTTGAGTGTTAGGCTCCGAGTTATTAATCACGTTGCTTCAGTGATATGCAGGTGTGTATTCACTGAATGTTTTTCTGAGGTTGCCAAAGGTAGAAATGAAAATGCAGCAGTAAATTCTGCAGTGCAAAGAATGGATTTATCACAGAATTCTAGCAGCAGTCAAGGAGCTGCCTTTTCCTGGATAATAGGGCAGCATTTTTGGCAATGGAAAATTCCTAGTGAGCCTTTAATCTGACCCGTCAGTGTATAAGACTAGCCTGTTTGAGACAGATGAAGTCTCAGATTTCGTTTCAGGTGGGAGGAAAACAAAGGTGGTGCAGCACAGCTCAAGGAACCGTGTTCTGGTGCACCGTGAGCAGTCGCTGCTTTTCAATCAGCTGCAGAGCTGCAGCATGCAGCCCGGCTTCCCACCCATGTGCTGGAGGAAAGCTGGGTGCGCTGGGTGCCAGGAATGCAACCTCACTCAGTGGATTTTTTAGTGCTCTTTTTTTTTTAATATATATTTTTTCAATCATGAGTAAATACAAGCTTCTGGTACAAGTTCCTGGTAAGGACAGCAAGCAGATGAAGGCTCCGTATCTGTTCTTTTCCATCTGACAAGTGGTGCAAGAATGAGAAGCAAGGTATTGATATCAGGATGTCAGCTTAATATTCAGAGGGAAAAAGTGTGTAGAGCCTGCAAGAGCTGGCTGCTGGGCACAGAATTGCTGTCTGGCTAAATTGCTATGGATGTCATCTTATGGTACTGCTTAACAGGATTTTTCATAGCTCTGTCTGCAAAAAAAAATAAAAATAAAAATAAAAATACAATGAGCGTGTGAGGTTTTGTTGATTGCTTGTTGTGTGGAGGTGGCATTGAATGCGTTGTGATTGGCCAATTTAAAAACTAAGTGGATAGTTCCAAGAAGAAATCAGGCGGCGCACACACTAAGAAAATAAACGCTAATCTCTCTCTTTAGATGAGCTTCAAACATCCACTGCTCTACTGAAAATTTGCATGTTGTATCTTAGTGCCAGACAAATTTATTTGCTATTTCTCCCTTCGTTATTATTATTATTATTATATGATTATACAAAAAGCTGTCTGGATTTTATAGCCTCTGACTTGGCTGCCAACTCTCTTTTAATTAATTCTGTCATCTCTATCATATATTGCTTGAGTGGACGACGCTCAAGAAGGCAATATTGTAGCCTTTCAAGACCACAACTATCCATCTAATTTGCTCGCTCACTGCCTTCTCCTGCTATCCTTTGTAGTTAAGGCTGGTGCTGTTCCTATGAGAAGTTGTGGTTGTTATTTTTATTCATCTCTTAACAGACTTTTTTGCTGTAATAATGCTGTATTTATGCTTCATAGTGATTGGCAGACTCAGTACTTCAGTATTAGTTTTGCCTTTTAACCTCTACGGATGGGGCCTGTATCCATGTTGCAGATTAATTCCCAGAGCTAATTAAATCTCATGAAATACATTTTTTAAGTCTGGTGAAAGCACTGCAAGTGAAGATGGATTTACTTTGGCTGAGGGGCTTAGCTGAAACTTGTGAAGTATGTGGTGTCTGTGTGTGCTCAGACTTCCATGTGTTGGGAGAAAATTTATTCTTTTTCAAGTAAGAGGCTGTAAGAAAACAAAATACATTTGATGAATAATACTTACTCTGTGAGGTTGTATGGGGACAGTGGCTGATAACAAAGAATATTCAGTATGGATAAGCATCTGTGCTTGAGTTCTGCCGCAGTTTTGCAAAAAATCAGGAGATCATTTTCCCATAATCTGGAGATTATTTTCCCATTGAACTCCTATGGCTTTCCCCTTCCAAACAAGTTAGCTCAGATTACAAATATTGAGGTCTTCGTTCTCAAGCCAACATCTTTCTGAAGCATCAATAAAAGACATCTGTGTAGTCTCCACTAGATAAATAGCATAAGTTGTGAAGGGTACACAGGTAACTATCAGCAGAAAGGCAGTTGATACTGCTTGCAAGCTAATTGCTTAAAAGTGGTTTCATATCATCCATGAAAAATGCTAATTGGTTTAGCTGAAAGCTCTATGCTCACAATCTTTCAAAACTGTCTAATGACTCAAAGCCTACTTTGAATTTCAAATATTTTTTTCTTAACCAGATAAGGATCTTAGATAATATGTTAGTCTTGCATGATTACTTTATTACAATCAAAATATGTCTGGAGGATATTGTTTTCTTTTGTTACTTAAGTTTTCTTTGTAATCCTATTTCTGCCGCTTCATAGAAACTAATACAGAGGATTTGTTTTCTTAGGACATTCACAGGGTACAAGTTTATTTGGTATGAAAAAAAAAAAAGCCCTATTTACTGATCTTACATAGGTATCAGTAATTTCACATGTTGGTGCTGTCTCCCTCCAAAATGTTTGCATTCTGTCAAAATTGAATGCGTGTTCAGATGAGCCCTCTAGGATCTGTTGTCCTTGATTTTGAGCCACAAACAACAGTTCTTAGCAGCCTCAGATCATCCCACTAATGAGCATCTCTCATGAACCCACTTTGCTTTATTCTGCTCTCCGAGCAAAAGAGTTTAAGAGTACTTCATCTGTCTTTGAAGAATCTCATTTAGTGTCGCTTCTCATTTTTGTTTACTTCGGTATAAGGTGGAGTTAGCTTTCATATTTGAACTATGAAGCTCTTCAGTTGCTAATGTTAAAAGAAGTCAACAAAGAGCAATATTCCCAATGTCACTTTTAACAGTGGGAGCCTGGTCTTTGTAGTCCCTCAGAAATGAATGGAAAGAAGGCGGAGGCCTTTGTGGGAACTGTTGAATCACGGCCTGAACCTCTGATTGACTCCCTGAGGCAATCACCGCGTCAGCCATGGGAGCACAGGTGAAGGCAATTCAGCTGTGTGACCAGAAGGGTGGAGCCTGGCTGCACCTCTCCTAGTCCCCGTTTAAGGGCTGACTGCCAGTGAAGATGGATCTTTTCCTGGAGATTGCTCCTCATGGAGTTTTTGTGAGCCTACAACACTGGTGAGCACCTTTCAGTTATATCTGATTATTTTTTCCAATGTGGTAGTCTTACTAGTCTAATTTCTCTGTATACCATATGACATCTGTATACTTATTTACTGTACAAGGTCCCACTGTGGGGAAAAAAAAGTGTTCTACCTTCCTGGTCTGACTCGCTGTCTCTGTGTCCACTGAGAGTAGAGGAAGCCTCATGAGATTACTATCCTTAAGCCAGTTGTTTTCCATGTTTCCCTAAATGCTACTCAGCAGCTGAAAATCAGAGAGCTGTAAAGAATTCTCTTGAATAGCAGGATGCCAAATCAGCATGCTGAATGTGTACCTGCACGCTGGTTGCTGTATTGTAAATGCAGTATATTTACTCCTGTAAAAATCGTTATGCGTTCAACAACTAGAACTTAAAAAGATACAGTGAATGAGCTGTCAACCTATGCTTTCTTATACAAGTCCCATCTGAGGAAAAAATAATAACAAGTATACATTTATATCTAATATTAAATAAAATTACTGATAAACACGATCACAATCTAAAATATCTTCACAGTGGCATAGCCAGTAGTACTCCAAGGAATTTATACTTAAAACTAGCATATTAATAGAAGAACACTGGAATGCATACTGCACATTTTTCTGATGTGTTTTTTCCACTTTACTTAAAATAACCATCTATCTAAAACTAAAAAATCAATATGGTAGTAAACTACATGCTGAACTGTCCATGTAGACATATTAAATAGCGAAGGCTGCTGGCTTTTCTTGATGCAAGTTCAACAGTTACAGATGTACTTTTTAATTTAACGTCTTGTAATGCAAAACTATGCTTTACATGTTGTTATTTTTTCCTTTAGTTGCTGTCACATATTAAACTACATATTCTTCCCAATGTAGTCCAGGTTCTGCACTTTAAGAAAAAATGTAGCTTCAAATTAGATTTTTGAAGAGAGAAGCTTATATTTCCATTAGAGGGTTTTATATAGCATTTAATTAATAAGGCAAGTATAATGACACATTGCATTAATTCGGCATAATAGCGTTACTCAGTGGTGATGCACCTGGAGATGATCTAAAACACATGTTAATGGAAGTTTCATAACCTTAACAATTAGAAAGTTGTTGCCTTTGCTAGAACTGATATTAGATCCAGATGATAATAAAGCTGTCTCAAAAATAAATTCGGTATTGCTGATACAAGAAAGTGAAGTGGAGTTTCCCAGGGAAAGATATTTTTATCTCTGCTCTTGATTGCAGTTGTTTCAAAGTCTTGAACTTCTTGAAATGTTCTTGCTGTGATGAGTTAGTTGACAGAACATAACCGATGTGATCAATATGGCTATTAAACAGCTTATAGCTTGTTTTTGTGTTATATTGTGAAGATAGTAGTGTGTATATAATAGAGAAGTGTGTTAATTTCCATGACTGTGTTTGTCTGAACTGGGATGTTCTTTTTGCCACGGATAACGAGACATGCAAGTTTGCTCTGTACCAGGTCAGTTTGTCTGGGGGACGTTTTATTCCTTTGTCTCACTGCAATTCCGTGGTCTCGATGCCTCCATCCCAATAATAGTGATTTGAGTAGATATAAAGCATTTGTAAGAACCAGATTATAATCTGTTTTTCTAACGTGGTGGATGGCAGCCAACAAAATCTTTTGTTCATTATCATACTATCATTTCTTTCTTACTAATATGTTAAAATGTAGCCTTTCAATATGAATAACAACGGAAGCTGTGTGTGCTGTGAGATACCTGCCTGATCTCTCTTCTCTCTGCTGCTCTGAGCTGTCTAATGAACAAGCTATTCTTCAGTCTTATTACTGCAAAAAATGCTGGGGATTAATGTCTGGCACTGGGTAGCAATGTTTCATGAAGTGTTAAATGTGCCACCTTTGAAACTCTTAAATGCCAGATGCTCTAATTTCATTTTGTTCTGTTGTTGTTTTGATGCCAGAGGTAAAGATGTAAACAGAGTGAGGTGGGTTTGTCTGCAAGTCTTTGGTCAGTAGGAAGAACAGTCCACTCACTTGCCTGGAGTGGAATTTGAGGCTTTGCATCAGCCTCAGCCCCTCTTGGTTTGGCTCCTCTCAAGGCTCGTATCCCTGCAGTAGCAGTATATGATAGACACACTTTCTATGCATGATACTGCTCCTTTGTATGGGCTTTGTAAATATATATATTTTTAATTATTATTATTTGAAATACTTAGCACAGAATGATAGTGTGTAGCTTGGAACACACATTC
This sequence comes from Gallus gallus, assembly GCF_016699485.2. NCBI lineage: Eukaryota > Metazoa > Chordata > Aves > Galliformes > Phasianidae > Gallus > Gallus gallus. The sequence goes on along the minus strand of NC_052532.1, from coordinate 123,841,284 downwards.
TTATGCATTTTTCTTGACTGATCTCTCTGAGAAGCTTCAACATGGCAAAAAAAGTGTACTGTGACACACATGGGTGATGTAGTGCACATCAGAATAAAGTATATTTTTGATAAAATTAAATCTAAAAATATTTGATATTCAACCAAAAGACATTGCCCTGTCCCTGGTTTGTTTTCATAGAATCACAGAATCAAATTGTAGAATCATTAAGATTGGAAAAGATCTCTAAGATCATCTAGTCCAACCATCCACCTACCACCAGTATTGCCAACTAGACCAGGCTTGCCCAGCCCGTGGGCAACATGCAGCCTAGCACAGTTCACACTATGACCACCCCCTGCCCTGCACCATCATGGCAGTGACTCCGTCCACTGAGCCATCCAACCCCATCTCAGGATGTGGGGATGGCACAGTGCAGTGCTGAATCTTCCTCACGTGCCCTTCACACACACTCAGTCACATTGAACCCCATGTGTACTACACACGGCATGCTCTTGTGCTGCTTGTTGAGTAAAGTATAGTGATTGCCGATATTGATATTTCAACTTGCCTAATGGGATCTCAAAAGAAAACAGAACTGAAAAAGAAAAGAAAAAGTGTGGATGAAAGAAGAGTATTAATAAAAAAAAAGAGCAGTCATTTGAATACTTTTTTGTCAAGACATATAATATGGCACTATGCTTAATTTGCAAGAAAATCATGAAAGTTTTCAAAGATTGTCATTTGAAAAGACATTATATGCAGAATCATGCTGCCAAATTTGATGGTTATCAAGGAGTGCTTCATAAAGGCAAAACAGCGGAGCTGAAAAAAAGTCTGTTACCTCAACATAATCTTTTAGAAAAAAAAGTTAAAACCCAGGTAGACTCTGTTATAAAAGCTCCTTACATAGGTGGCAGATCTGATTGCAAAAACAAAACATTTACTGGAAGTGAGTTTATAAAACAACGTATAGAAAGTGTGGCAGATATAATATGTTCCTGATTAAAAAAAAAAAAAAAGATTTTTCTAAAACTAGTTAATCTCACCAGACTGTAGCCAGGTGAATAGAAGAAATAGAAAAATCTATTGAGGGAAATGTGGAGAGCTAATTAGCTAAATTAAATAATTAGCTAAATGCTGCTAATTTCAATTTTTTTTTGCTTTTGTGATAGGTGAAAGTACTGATGCTACAGATATGGCTTAACTTGCCATTTTCATTAGAGGTATTGATAACAAGCATGATGTCACTGAAGAAATGGCCTCTCTGGTGCAAATACACCTAACTCTCTTGATTTGTATGAAGTAGTAAAAATGCATTAATGCAATTTTCTTTAATCTTTATCAATGTATCTGGTGTAGCTACTGATGGTTCCCAAGGGATTATAGAATGGCCAGGGTTGAAAAGGACCACGAAGATCGTGTAGTTTCAACCCCCCTGCTGTGTGCAGGGTTGCCAACCACCAGACCAGGCTGCCCAGAGCCACATCCAGCCTGGCCTTGAATGCCTCCAGGGATGGGGCATCCACAACCTCCTTGGGCAGCCTGTTCCAGTGCGTCACCACCCTCTGGTTAAAAAAAAAAAAGGAGGAACTTAAAAAAATTAATAGAAGATGATGCAGTAGCCATCAGCAGCTCACATTTGCTGAAATATCATGGCATCGTACATCAAGCAAATTTATGTGTAAAAGCTTTAAAAATTGATAATGTAATGCAAATCACCATCAAAGCTGTGAGTTTCATAAAGTCTGAGGAATCGAATCATTGCTGATCCCCGGAGTTCCTTTAAAGTATGGATGCTGATTATGGGGATATCATTTGCTTTTCTGAAAGAAGGTGGCTAAGTTGGTGTTAAATGCAAAAATGATTTTATGATTTGTGAAATGAAATCAAAAGGAAAATTTGTGCTAGGATGTGAAGATGAAAAATGGCTCACAGATCGAACATTTTTGGTGGATTTGACCACTCTTTGAAATGAGCTCACCGTGTGTTTTCAAGGTGAAAATCAACTCTATGCCTCTGCTACGTTTCAATCCATTATAATGTTTGAAACGAAACTTAAGTTTACGGCAAGCTCAAGTTGTGGCAAATAATTTCATGCATTTCCATACACTGGCTAAACATACTCCTGTGAACAAAGAAAAATAGGCAGGAAAGCCTTGCCTTCTATGAGAAAGGAATTTGAGAATAGGTTTCAGGGTTTCCAACAAATCTTTTTTTTTTTGTATATTTGCGGCTTTATTTTCAGTTGACGTAAATACATCACCTGTGAATTTTCAAATGGGATGTATACAGTTGCAGTTGGACATCCTACTCAAAGAAAAATTTGGTCATCTCTCTTTACCAAATTTTTGTGAGCCCTGTCTTAATACTGAAAAATACCTCTCATTTCACAACCATACCTTATTCATGTCATTTCCTTTTGGCAGTACATACCTCTGTGAACAGTTATTGTCAAGGATGAAACATAGGAAGAGTAACATTTCAAACACCTTGAGAACTCACTAAGAATTGCAACTTCAATTGAAGCCGACATTGATGTATTAGTTTCACATGGCCAAATACCCCACTAGTTTTATGTTTTTGTTGCTGTTTTTTATGTTTTAATTTAACAACATTTTCTTTAATGTATTTTACTTATATATGTTAACTATATTATATATTTTATATGTAGCATCAGATGATTTCTGTTCGTTCATTGTGACCCAGGCAAACCAAAGGTTGGACACCCATGCACTACAACATATCCCTAAGTACCACATCTTCCTTTTCCTTAAACATCTCCAGGGATGGTGACTCCACCACTTCTCTGGGCAGGCAGTGTGTTCCAGTGTCTTACCACTGTTTCAGAGAAGAAATTCTTCCTAATATCCAACCTGAACCTCCCCTGGTACAACTTGAGGCCATTTCCTCTTGTCCTATCACTTTTACCTTTAGTCTCACCCCCAACTCACCCATAATCTCCCTTCAGGCTGTTGTAGAGAGTGATAAGGTCTCTCCAGACTAAATCTCAGTTCCCTCAGGTACTCCCCATAAGAGTTGTGTTTTTTAAGCCCTTCACCAGCTTTGTTGCTTTTCTCTGGACATGCTCCAGGCCTCAATGTCTTTCGTGTAGTGAGGGACCCAAAACTGAACACAGTACTTGAGTAGTGGCCTCACCAGAGCTGACTACAGAGGGGGTGTTCACCTCCCTGCTCCTCCTACACTGCTTACACTTTTTATCCAGGTACATTTGTGCCTTCACTACTGCCTTACTTGAAAATGTATTAGTGCTTACAATACAAGATGAAATTAGAAGAGAAGAAATTGCATGAAATTCAGGAGCTCCTGTTTTTCTGTATAATGCATAGTGCTCATGTATTGATATTAAGGGCTTAATTATGCTATATAATCAAATTCAAAGTAGCTAAGCTTTCAAGTGGTTTGCTTTAATCAAGGTAGTGTTTAATCTTGTGGGTTCATCTGATTTCCAGGCAGAAGGTAATTTGAAAATGTTTGGTTTTGCATGGCAAATCTGAGGTGTTTGAAAAGGACTCATATGAAAGTTTGGAGTAGTATTTTCAGATGGCATCAGAAGCTCATAGGTGAGGGTTATCATGTCCTTCAAATCAAGCAGATTATTGAGAGACGTGGATAAATTTTCTTAATTGTAGTGCAAGCAATATTAGGATTCTTCACTGCAGCCTCAAAAATTGAGTCCTGGATTATGTGGACAGAACAAAAAAATGATCTTTGGATAGGATGTTTAGATTTCCAGCCATTCTGTGGAATTTGAGTGCCCAAGGAAGAGGAATCTGAGCTTAAAAGATCTGTAGTCTTTTGGGATTATAAAAATATAAATATTTTTGACCTGTGAAAACTCATGGTTATAGACTTTTTTCCTTGTTCGCAGTTCTGTATGTTCTCTCTCTGTTTAGTGAAGGCTAGAAACCTAGAGAGTCTTTTAATCTGCATAATATAACTTGTATTTTTCTCCCATTTCTCTGATTTATCACTTTTTTGGCTGGTCCATATTCTAACTGGGAAAGAACATTCTTCCTTCTCTGTGTTGTTTTTCTTCATGCTTCCCCTAGAGCCACTTACAAATTCTGTGAGCAGCACGGTTCATCATTTGTAGGTGTTCAATTTTGGCTCACATTAGATCTGAGGCAAGAAAGCAGTACTACCTGAGCTAGCTTAAAAACTTCTTATATCATCTTGTCATCTTTTTGTCTAAACCATCATGGGTCAACTAGTAAAGTGTGTGAATTAGTTTTATCTTTTGATTTGACTTCTTGCACAGATGAAAAATTTGCACCCATTGATTTGTCCATTAAGCTTGTGTTTTCTCAGTGATCTCCCAGTTTGATTATGAGCCCTGAAGTGATTCCTGTGGCTCATCACCTATTTTATAATAATTAAATTCTTTCCCCCATCATTCATTTGCATTCATCTAGCTATTGTTCCTACCACTTACTCTCATTACACTGTTTTCTGAGTAGACAGATCTATTCTCACAAGATTTTTTCAGGAATGCATTTATACTTCTAATTATATATTAAAAAAAAAAGTGGGGTGAGGAAAAAAACAACTATGGTGACTGCTCGTGCTTTATGTCCACTTAAATCTATTTCCTTTCTGTTTTCATTTTAAACATAAGAATGTATCTCCAAAGTAATGAATAACAAAATCATAGAATCATAGAATGGCCTGAGTTGAAAAGGACCACAATGATCTTGTCGTTTCAACCCCTTGCTATGTGCGGGATCACCAACCACCAGACCAGGCTGCCCAGAGCCACATCCAGCCTGGCCTTGAATGCCTCCAGGGATGGGGTATCCACAACCTCTTTGGGCAACCTGTTCCAGTGCGTCACCACTCTCTGTGTGGGAAAAACTTCCCCCTGATATCTAACCTAAACCTCCCGTCTCAGTTCAGAACCATTCCCCCTTGTCCTATCGCTATCCACCCTCATAAACAGCTGTTCCCCCTTCTGTTCATATGCTCTGTTCAAGTACTGGAAGGCACAGTGAGGTCTCCCCGGAGCCTTCTCTTCTCCAAGCCAAACAAGCTCAGTTCCCCCAACCCTTCTTCAAAGGAGAGGTGCTCCGGCCCTCTGATCATCTTAGCGGCCCTCCTCTGGACCCAATCCATGAGCTCTGCATCTTTTTTTCCTGGGGCCCCAGGCCTGGATGCGGTACTCCAAGTGGGGTACTTCATGAGGTACCTTAGAACTTCTGCAGTTCTTGTAAGTGATATTTTCATTATGATTTGTTGATTTTTCTCTGAGCTGTATCTATCTGCTGAAGGTGGGAAGTTCCTATCGCCCTAGATCCCCATGGCAGATGTTGGGGGTGCATTATAAGTCAAATTACTATGCATGGAGTTCTTGCAATTTCTTTTCCATTACCTACCGCTCTCAGTTTTGTCACTGATAAACAGGTTTAGTCCCAGCTAAACCAAATAAATCCTGCTGTTTGATAAAAAGGGAAATGGGGAATGTTGTGCCTAAAGGAATATTTCAGCTTGTCATTCCTTTTCAAGAAAAAATGTTACCTCACTTTGCTGCTGCTCCCAGAAAGGAAAAGAATATAGAATGCTGGAGATTAATGTCTCTTCTGGTGCATCACTCAACCGCTTCCCTTAACTTGAAAATAAAAACCTCACTGATCATAATTCACACTTGGGCTGCCGCTTTTCTGTATCTTCGCATGAGTACCTGCAACTCAGGACAGCAGCTCAATATGGGGACAGCATGGGGGTGAGTTTAATGCACCCTAGCTATGCTGTAGGTATCATTTTCCGCTGAAAGAAGAGTTATGAAAAACAAGTTATCAAAATCGCAGTTAGGAAAGTATATATCTGCTTAGAGGAAAATGACAAGTCTCTAAAGTGCTTTTATAATAAAGCAGCTTCCTTTTGTATGCCATCAGCAGATAATTCACTCAAGGGCTTCAAGTGTGTACCTGTTCAAGAAGTAACACAGTGATATTGATGCATTTGATACGGCCCGGCACCTTCTGGACTTCTAATCTTCTAGCCAGCGAACTGAAAAATAAGCTAAAGCATCAGAAGAAATATTTGGAAGCATAAATGATTAATCTGGCATAAGGCAAATTATCCTTATATTAAGGCAGACTCTCGGAGAGCAGATTGCAAAAGCAAAACTATACTTCAGTGCCTTTGTATTCTGAAAAACAGCTCTGAGGACAGTTAGGGAAGAATATGTATATGCTCCACACCAGATTGTTTGTTTTTGTTTTGTTTGGTGTGTTTGTCTTAATGAAGAGTTAAAAACCTTATCTCTGTAGAAGAGAAGGCTCCGGGGAGACCTCATTGTGGCCTTTCAGTACCTGAAGGGAGTTTACAAGCAGGAGGGGGACCGACTGTTTACACTATCTAGTAGTGATAGGACAAGGGGAAATGGCTTTAAGCTAAAAGAGGTGAGATTTAGATCAGATGTTAGGAGTAAATTTTTTATTCAGAGTTGGTAAGGTGCTGGAACAAGTTCCCAAGAAGCTGTGGTGCCTCATCCCTGGAGACGCTCAAGGCCAGGTGGATGGGGCCCTGTGCAGCATGAGCTGGTGGGAGGCAGCCCTGCCCACAGCAGATAAAGTTGGAACTGGATGATCTTTCAGGTCCCTTCCAACCCAAGCCATTCAGTGATTCTGTGAAAATTCTGTGACTTGCTCCCTGTCCCTAGAGAGGGCACTTCCTACATCACAGGCAATCATGCTACATCCCCTCTGCTGTTACCAGCTTGCCCCAGGCTATGTATTGATAGCTAACTGGGCCTGTGCTTGCCCTTCTTGCTAGCTGTAAATGAAGTGTGATCTTCAGTGCCAGAAGCTTTCAAAATGTCATGAGTACGCATCTCAAAAATACAGCTAAATGACCTGGGTAAAGATTTTGGCCTTGTGGGACCTGAGCATTGTTCTGTTGTATTTTAGCATACAGTTTAAGGGTTTTAAGAAAGGAGACCCTGAAAGAGTGCTGTTAAGCAGTAGCTGAAATAAATTCTGAAATTGTCTTTCTTATTACTTTTAAAATCAGTAGTGTCTGGATTTTCGTTGAGCTTCCTCTGAAGCCAAACGATGATTTTCAGCCCCTCACACAGAGCCTGCTGAGACCACGTTCCATGTGCCCCTGGGACTGGATGGCAGGACAGGGCATCACCTCATGGCATGGTCAGGCCCAGGGGCTTTCTGGATTTGGAGGTGAAATCGTAAACCTCAGAATATTGTCTTGAAAAATGGTCTTGGGTGTCTCACAGTCATCAGGACATAAAATATTAATGTGCTTTTTTTTCTTTTGTAACAGGAGCCCTGGATGGGCTTTGGGTTAACCAGATTATGGAATGGTTTTCTTGGATTTTACTTCCCTTCCCTAGAATCATAGAATCACTGGAGTCGGAAGGAACCTTTTAAAGCCATCTGGTCCAACTCCCCTGCAGTGAACAGGCACACCTACAGCTAGATCAGATACTCAGAGCCCCATCCATCCTAACCCTGAGTGTCTGCAGGGTTGGAGCTTCCACCACCTCTATCTAGACAACCCGTCCCACTGCTTCCTTATGCTTATCATCCTTTTTTTTTTTTCTTCCTTATATCCAACCTAAATCTTCCCTCTTTTAGTTTGAAACCATTCCCCCTTGTTCTGTCACAGCAGATCCTGCTAAAGCGTCTGTGCCCTTCCTTCTTAGAGCCCCCTTTAGATACTGAAAGGCTGCTATCAGGTCCCCCAGAGCCCTCTCTTCTCCATGCTGAACAGCCCCAGCTCTCAGCCCATCCTCACAGTGTGGTGTTCCACCCTGCAGATCACTTTTGTGTCCCTCCTCTGGACATGCTCCAGAACTCCATGTCTCTCCTGCTCTGAGGACTCCACATCTGGATGCAGTATTCCAAGTGAGGTCTCAGCAGCACAGAGGGTGGTAGAGAGGCAGGATCACCTCCTGTATGCTTTGAGGAGTGAAGGATATATGTGGGTACCCTCTACATGCTTCTTTCTTTCCTTCTGTTTAAGTTTGATCAAATTGCTTTGATTCAATTGTCCGAGTTGGTCCTGAAGAAGCAGGAAGACATTCCGTATGTGCTGAATTCAGTGAAGATACAAATTGGGTATTTTTCTGGCTGAAGCCATTTTCCTGCTTTTTGAGACAGTAGTACAGAGTTCTGTTTTTCTCCTCTACCCAGTGCTTCCAGCTAGATTAAGTTAAAAGCATTGTAACTGTGCTAGCCTTAATAGGTGCACTAATGCACTCAAACAGGTATCTGAGCAGCTTCTGTCTTACATCACCAAACTGCTGACTTCATTTGGGATCTGAATTATGGCTTATGGTGCTGTCTTCAGCTGTGGGTGTACTTCTTTCTCTTATCCTGGAGTTTAACTGGATTTCAAATTCTGTTTTCCATTTGTCTTGTGTGGACAAGCTCCTAGTTGCAACATTTCCTAGCCCTATCTCACTCAGCACTTTCTGCTGAGTTCCTGCAGTCCTCTTGTGGAAGCAGTATGGAAAAAGTATATGTATGCTTTCATGTATTTGATGAGTGCAGGAGAAGTGATTTTCTCTCACTCCAGGATTGAAGAATGCTATCATTTTGTCCTTAAAAGCCTGTTAGGAATTTCTGGAATCACATTTTGTCCCTTCTAGATGATGCAGTGGGCCCCAATGACCTCATCCACAGATGACTCAGGACCTGGGTTGATTTGATAGTTTGAACTGAGAAGGAAGCTCCTGTAGCTGAATTCCCTGTTAAGCAGACAGCTCTGTTTGAAGCTTTCTCCATCTTCCCTGGGCTGCCTCTAGTGCCTCTGAAATGGAGCACATCTCGAAGGCGTGCTCTTGGAAGGTATTTCTTGGAAGGTGAATACTGACTTGGTTTGTGAGTAAAGAAATGCTTTCAGGAGAGGGAATTGAGAAATGTGGAAGGAGTAAGGAATTCAGGCCATTTATGGGATGCAAATGAATTGGGAGTGAAGTAGCACGTAAGGCAAACAGACAGTATCCACAGGAAAAACCCCAGCATATGGAATGTGGTGGCACAAACCTGTGACGGGGACAGAAGCAGTGTTTCTGGCTCTGACCATATGGGGAGTCACTGAAGGATGAGATCAAGAGTCGTATAAGATTAGCGTGTCAAGAAGGGAGTGATCAGTTTAAATAAAACCAACTGAGAAAATTATCAAAGAAGCCAGGATAGCAGTAGGAAAAAAAGAGCTTCGTAAAGCACATAAACAGAGCAAGACAGAGCCTGCAGGCTTGTTCTTGTATTTAGTGGAAGTGTTTATCTTCAATGCCTTTGGTGGTGTTAGAGGAAGAGACGAGATTGGATTAATATGTATTCTCCCTCCTCTTCCCCGTCTGCTATCACCTCCCAGAGGACATGATGATGCTGCCCTTTGGTTGGAGGGGTGACTCAGAGGTTATTGTCCTATCTCACTACCTCTCCCCCTCTCCCTGTGGCTTTGCAGCTGGGCTGTGGGAGGGAGGAAGGAGCGCTGAGAGCGTGGGTTCCTGGGGGCTGGGACAGTCGAGTTACAGGGCAGAGCAAGGGAGCTAAGAAATGTATTCAAAGACTGTGTTCCACTTACGTATAGTTGCAAATTGTTTGTGCACTGAGTGAGTAATGAAGGACATAAAGGGGTGGCAAAGGAAATTTGGTGTCAGATGAAGTTTGCATTGTTTGGGTGGAGAAAGGCGCTGTTTTATGACTCCGTGTGCAGCAAAGCACATGAGGTAAATGTGACAGTAAATTGAGAAGCACTTTCCTTCCCAAGAGACAGTAAATATTAATGAAGGTACAGGTGGTGCGCGTGCGGGCACACACAGAAGAAGAAAATATAAAAGGAAGTAGAGCAGTTATAAAAAGCCAACCCTGGAAGAGGCTGATGGCTGGCTTCCCGGAGGCTTTTGGCAGGGGGAAGGTGGAGGCAGAGGCAACAGCAGCAAACAACAAAAGAAAATCAAAACAGGGTTTTATCAACTCCTTAGGAACTTGGAAATGAGACTGAAGGGAAAAGAGCACCCTCTTTTTAACAGATAAAAGGAGGTGTGCGGTAACAAGCAATATGGAGGTTTGATCTCTCTGCCGGTGACATGTACGTGATTGATTTAGGCCAGTTGCTGTGCGGAGGCTGCACCAGGCCGTGCTGGGTCTGACTGCAGCACCTCACAGTTTCAGGGAGTTAGGCCTCAGGGCTGGAAGTGGCAAGGGAACAACTTCTGCTGCCGTGAAGAGAGCTCATAACATATTAATGGGGCTTAAAGTTAAGCTGGAATGCAGGGCCAGATGTCAAGGACAGCAGATACGATGGTTCAGTAGCTACCCCATGCTGAAGAAGAAATGCCTAACCAGTAACCCTTAGCAGAGGATGGTGGCCCAGAGACCAGAACTGAACAGAAGGCATTTTAAGTCCAGCACTGCTTAATGTGAACTTATTTTGGCTTTGTGTGGGGGAAGGATCAGATCACTGAAGTATTTGTTAAGTTCCTACACTGCCAGAGCAATGCTGAACCTGAAGCTTCCAGGTCTTGCTCCGCACCATTTCCTCCTCGCTCTCACCCAGCAGGTGCTCAGCCTTGGCCTCCCATGGTTTTTCTAGTCCAGCAGTGGCAGGCGGGGAAGCTTTTACTCAACCTATTGAAATAGGAAGACAAAGATTTGGAGGATCATCATGGTTTGTTTGCTTTCCCTGCAGGCAAACTGTTGGGAATGGGATTTTTTCGCTGCACCTTCAGAAGGGATGTCTGATGTGTTGAGGGCACAGGGAAATGGCTGTGAAGAAGCTGTGCAGCTCTGCAATCATTCAAAACCATCAGCAAAAAAATTATAGATCTGGAAGATTGAGTTACTTTGTAAAGGCATGGTTGCAAAGCTCACCTATCTCAGAAGAATGGTGTTTTTTGTCACCAGCTTTTTTTAAGTATGTGATAATTGAATATCTGTGGGAGTAACAGAAGCTAAACAGGGCCTGGCTACAAAATGATGTTCCTGCTTAATGAAGTTCTAAATGAAGAACTTGCATTTTGCTTGTATTTGAGCTACTTAATTGTATGGTCATTGCATATATCTTTTAAAAATCTTTCGGCGTTTCCATTGAGATTGGATAGCAAGATAATAACAAGTATGTCTGAATCCCAGAGAGAAAGTAAACAGGGTGACAAATCTTAAGGTCTGAAGTTTAAACTGTTTCTTGGGGAGGATCACAACAAGTTGCCGCTGCTCTGCAGCGCAGGCTGATCTGCTTTGTTCTTCAAATGCTGTCCTGTGTGGGAGAAACTTAAAAGTCTCTTCCCTTGGTGTCTGAAAAGAAATCAAAGTGAATGTTGAGTGCAAAACGGAGTAAGCAGCTGCAAGAAGTTTTCTGCAGGGGAATGAAGGAGAGTCTATGGGAGTTAGAAAAAGGGAAGTCACGAATAGTTCCTTTAAAAAGTTGTACTTGTAGGGAAAAGTTAGAGCAAAAGTTACCACTTTAAAGTGTACAGCTGGCGTGTAGAGACTGCTAGTATTTCAAGGCAGATGTTGCTACCATGTAGTAGAAAACACTGATGTATAACGCTAGGAAGCAGTCCTTGGCAGCAGGTTTCTCAATTACACAGTGACTTCACATGTGCTTTGGAAGAAGTGGAGCCTTCAGCAGCATTCACTGAAAAGAACAGGTTGTGCCGACTTATTAATGCTCCTCTTTCCCTTTCAATTTGATTCTGTCTGTACATTTTTCCATTGCTAGGTAAATGTTGAAGTATTTGCACATTCTGATGCCTTTCTAGTTTATTTGAAATTGTATGCCTTCTGCTGAAATTACTGCTAGATCCCTTACAGCTTTTAGGAAAAGAAGCAATATGTTTCATTTTCTGTCCGCTGGTAAACAGATGTGGGAAACTTATATTTTATTTTTCATTTTTAAACTCTTGAATTGGGGCACTAAGAATAGATTTTTCTTTCTTTTAATGTGGTTAAGAATAAATATAGAAGGATAATTAAAAGTTTGTTGAAACTTTAACTAATAGGAGAGTGTGAGACTGCAAGTTAGCATCAAAAAATGAAGGTTCTAAGAAGTTTAATTGGCAGGCAAGGTCATGGCACTTGCAATAGAATCAGAGGTTTTAGATCAAAAATAATGATGATGGGAAGAAGTGCTGGTAGTGGGAAGCTGCAAATGTGGGTGAATTGAGCTTGGAGGGGAAAAGCGAAGTGCTTTGCAAGATGTCCATTTGCAATACTTTATGCCTAAGCATATCTGCATATCTGTGCTTTCTCATTTTTATGCGTAGCTATATACACTTCCTCATCAATAGGTTATAAGAAGCTTTAAGAGTATAAAATGTGCAAACAATATTTGACAGAAAAAGGGATGGATAAATAAATAATGTTTACCTATTTTGGCAGGATCAGACTCTCATACAATGCCCCGTAAACTTGTAGGTATTAAAACGTTCCTATTAATGCCACAGTAGATCACAAGCACCAGTCTGAAAAACATTGCTCTCTGCCTGCTTGCATTTCAAATGTGCCTCTGTGTCTGCTCACCGTGACTGAGCTGATGAAAGCAAAACATTGCCTTGTGGTGACTTTTAAGAAAGCAAGTTTATTTTCTGAACAATGAATGAAATATTTACCTTCAAGGAGGGAAGGAAAAAAAAAAAACACATTCTCTCAGATATATGCCTGTTTACCTGTTTAGCAGTGAGCATCGTTTTTATATACACACAGTAAACCAACTTCATAGCTTCAGGACTCTGAGTCAGCGGTGCTTAAACCGGCAGCATAGCTGTGCAGCTGCAACTCAAGTTGACAACCTGTAAATATTTACCACCCAAACCACAATGGATCTTTCTTTGTGCTGTCAGTTTTGTGAAACAAATTCTGTGCTGTGTGAGATGTTAACAAGGACAGCAACATTTTTGGGCATGTGCTGCACTCCAGTGCCTGCAGTCTGACCAATACATACCTGTAGCAAGCATCAGAATGCCTTCCTATGGAGCTAGTGTGGAAAACGAAGACTATGCTGCAGAGGTCAGCAGCATCACTAAAGCTTTATGCAGGAGTGCTGGTTTGGGCTGGAATAGTCAGTCTTCTTCATTAGTATCATTATTATTGTTCACGTATTCTTCTGCTGCGAAGGGATTTATCTCAGCCCACATCACTACAGCAGGGAATAGAGTTTGTCAGTGATCGAATTCCAGGGATAAAACAAGTTCCCATCAAAGGGAATAATAAAATTTCATCCACCTCAGATGGAATTTGATCTTCTCTGTATCTTTTAATAATTACCACACAATATAATCTTCTTGTTAAATGATAAATTGGAATAACAGTTTTAATTTTAAAAGACTTGTCTTATCTACATTTATTCTGTTGGTGGGATTGGTGATAGACTGAAGATCTAAACGTGTTCAGGTATGACCTTGAAAACAAAACAAATTAAATCATTTAGTAACAATGTATATGCTGATATTTACTTTAAAAATGCTTCTGTCTGAAGTCATAGAATCATAGAATCCTTAGAGCTGAAAAGGACCCTTAAAGATCATCTAATCCAACTCCCCTGCAATGAACACGGACGTGCACAGCTAGGTCAGGTTGCCCAGGGCCTGATCCAGCCTCGCCTTGAAAATCTCTAGGGACAGGGCATCAACCATATCTCTGGGCAACCTGTGACAGTGCCTCACCACTCTCACCGTAAGATTTTTTTCCTTATATCTCACTTAAATCTACCGTTAGGCTTAGCAGTCTGCTTATGAAACGTGTGCCTAAATCACTTCAAACTTAGATTTATTTTTTTAAGTAATTGCAAGCAGGTTTATAAGCATGCTGAAGCAGCTAAAGGTTCAAATGGACTTTTGTACGAACATGAAGAATGCCACGGTGAATAACTCCAGTTACTAGGCATCTTTTTGGCCTATTTTGTCAGTAACTAAGCTGCTATGAATATATGTAAAATTTCTGGATTCCTTTGCAGTAAGCAAGCTGTCAAGTTCTGCTCTGTGCTTCAGAAAATGAGTGGAGGGAAGTAATACATTGAAGAAACAAAAATAGCTCCCTGAAGTATAGTAGGGTCCTTGGTGATTAAAAATCTCAGGCCTTCATCCTACTGACCTGAAGCTTGGGCTCGTGCTTGCTGGTAAAGGCTGATCTTTCTAAAACGTTGGCGTGTTCCCCAACTCCAAGTAGGCTCTGGTAGCCTGGACTGCCCCCTGGGGTCTGGGCATCCCATGACCTGCTGGGCATCAAAAAACCTGGAGAAGGAAAGGCTTAGAAAGACAGAAGAGCAAAAAGATACGGTAATGCTTGTGTGACTCTGGAGTCAAACTTGATGAGGCTTTTCTTGTTTCTGTCTACAGTAACCATCTCAAATTCGATATACTTGTGTAAGGGGGGGGAAAAAAAAAAATGAAAGGATGGCAAGGATAATCTGTTACTTAATGGCTTCTGTAAAATAGGTGATTTTAATAGCGAAAAATAGGTGAATTTAAGAACCACAGCTGGGAGAGAATCTGTTTGGAAGTGGTGGTTGTTTCTTTGAGTTGTACCACTGTCCTCTACAAACGGCATGATATTGAGGCTGGGCTCAAGCTCATCTAGATCTGACAGACTGTGGCCATTCTTGAGGCCATTTTTCCTTCTTCCCTGGGTGAAATGATCTCCTGTGGTGTCCTGCAAGCACCCTGGAGCTTCCTCTAGCCTGGCGCGGCCATCCCTTCTTACAGCCTTTCTGCTGTGAGGGCCTCACCCGCTGTTCTGGGCTGCTGGCAACAGTAGGTGAGCAGATTTTACTCTCCCTTCCTGAAGCTTCCTGTTTACTTTTATGCATTGTATTTCTCAACTTGTACGTTCCCCTACATGTTATCCTTTTCTTTCTCCCTTGGGAGTCAGGGAGATGACTTGCATTTCATGAATGGCATGGGGGAGCTGACGTTGTGACTAGCGCAAATTATTCTGAAGAAGTATAAGAGGACCCAAGTTACAATGTTGTAAAGCTATTTGGAAACAAGGCAGTTGTGGCTGGAATGATGAAAATGTCACATGGGTTAAGCCATTTTCATCTGTGGAGCTCTTAAAAGCAAAAAGGAAACAGCAAAGAGTGGAGCTGGCTAGATGACTCTAAGCTTTGCAATAGAATTTTCTATTCAGTCACTGAAAACTAAAGTTTACCTCAGAATTCCTTTGGCTTTTAACCTTCAGTATTCATACCCTCCCACTCACTTTTGCCTATATTGATACCTAGTTTTGTCGTTGTTGGTCACCCAGTTTTCAAGCAAGCCCTAAGCACTGCAAGTGTAGAGAATTGGTAGTTTCAAAGAGCTGAATTGCATCCAGCTATGTATACATATATATATGCACCTCAGCTGGAGCACACAGCTACACTCTGCAACCAGATACATCTTTCTTACTATAGGAAAACACCCAGCAGCACTACAACTTGATGTCAGTATTAAACCTCTGTAAATCCCAGAGTCCCTCTAATTTTCTGACTGCAAGATTTCTAGGAATCTGCTTGTCAGTGGCTGTTAGCAGGTTATCTGTATCTGTTGTACTTCTGCCTGAATCCTTTTTTCTTAGCTATCACCTGTGGTTGGCTGAAAGTTTTTTGAATACTTTCTAGGAGCTGTCACAGTGGCAATGGAGTTACAGCTTTCCAGGATGTATTCCTCTCAAACAGAAATATCTGTATTCCCGTTGAGGTCTGTAACTGAGTGTTGGTATAAACTAAAGAAGGATTTAGATGTTTTTGTTGTTTCCTTTTGTTTTCTTTTTCAAGAATCTGTTGTCATGAGGAATTTCTAAGTCTGTTTACCTAGATATATAACTAAACAATTTCATATCATTTGATAAGAGGGATTTAGGTGGTTAAATCCTTGATATTCTAAGAGTGTTTTATATAGCAAGATCTTAAATTTTTCTTCTTTTAGTTGTAAAAGTACTGCATAGAATCATAGAATGGCCTGGGTTGAAAAGGACCACAATGATCATGTAGTTTCAATGCTCCTGCTATGTGCAGGGTTGCCAACCACCAGACCAGGCTGCCCAGAGCCACATCCAGCCTGGCCTTGAATGCCTCCACGGATGGGGCATCCACAGCCTCCTTGGGCAACCTGTTCCAGTGCGTCACCACCCTCTGGGTGAAAGACTTCCCCCTGATATCTAACCTAAACTCCCCCTGTCTCAGTTTAAAACCATTCCCCCTTGTGCTATCACTGTCCACCCTCATTAACAGCTGTTACCCCTCCTGTTTATATGCTCTGTTCAAGTACTAGAAAGGCACAGTGAGGTCTCCCTGGAGCCTTCTCTTCTCCAAGCCAAACAAGCTCAGTTCCCTCAACCGTTCTTCAAAGGAGAGGTGCTCCGGCCCTCTGATCATCTTAGTGGCCCTCCTATGAACCTGTTCCAAGAGCTTCCTACCTTCACCCTCCTACCTTCCAAGAACCAATTTTATCGTTGCTTTCCAAGTCTGGCTTCTGCAGCTCCATGCATAACTCCACGTTTCAAATTCTCTTCAGTTGCACATGATTGGGTAATCACAGCATCAATCATCGTGGTGAGATGGGCTCTCAGAGACTTGCACAAGGGCTGGCAGGACAAAGGAGAGAAGGAAAAAGTATATATTGCTATGGCCTGGAATTACATATGTCTTTGATTGTTGAATCAGCAGAGCATGGATAAAATATTTCTTGGCTACTCTTGGCAGCCTGGGAGCAAGAGCATTAGAAGAAATCTAGTTTTTTTTCTGAGCCTTTGGGATCTAGAGGGTACAGAAGTGTATTTTAACCAACTTCAGAAGTGAAATAATGAAATGTCAGTGCTAATGCCCTCATCTTTCAGATTTTTTATCGAAGACCACGTAACATCTTATGTAAATTGTGGGCTAATATCATAAAGAGGCAGATAAGTTCAGCTTTTTAATGTCTTAGTAATCATAAAATGACACACTCCAGAAAAGTAGTTGTATTTATATATAATTAAAATATCTCTAGCGTTTCTGTTCCAGCTACAGGCTATTTTATGATATAATGCTTTAATACATTTAATGGGAAGTGATAAAATATTAGAATTTTATCTTTTCTAAGTGGCACAGTCCCACTTTTGTGAACAAATGATATCTTAAAAGCTGCTTTTTCTGTTTGTTTCCCCCCCCCCCCCCCCCAGAATAGTGTTCTCTCTGCAAGCTGGATTGTATGAGTTGTGGATAAGCCAAAAAAAAAAAAAAAAAGCCAAACCAAAAAACCCTAATCTAAATATTTAGGTTAATAAGGAATCTAAAAGTGGATTTTAATTAAATGTTGACAATCTGAAGAAATGATAAGCTGCCCTGATGCTTGACTTCTGGTTCCGTAGCAATTTTCTTGAGAAATTCTATCCTTTGCAATCAGGATTAGAGCCAGTTTGACATCACACCATGTATTTTGTCTGCCAAGAAGTGAGGTCAGGTAATGAATTGACATTGGCAGAAGTTTAAGAGGATGCTATTAGTTCTATATTGTGCTGAGTTTTTTCAGATTCAAATTTGAGTGCAAATTCAGTGGAGATCGTTGACTACAGTGTATGGCAGTATATATACAGATCCTGACTACGGTGTATGGCAGTATAGTGGGAATGTGTGATTTTTAAAATGGTAGAAAAGGTTGGTGCTGCTTGTACTCTAGAGCACATGTGGTTCTTGTAAAATGCTGAAGCTTGCCCTGTTGTGGCTTCTTTTTGTTTTGTTTTTCTTTCTTAAGACAAGTTTTAAGTGCAGTGGTTTAGCCTGGCAGGCAGCTAAACACGGCACAGCCATTCACTCATTCCAGCCTGCATGCAGGACTGGGGAAGGGGGAGTAGAATTAATGGATTGACTTAAGGACAGTTTAATAGGAAAGAAAAAGGAGGGAAAAATATACAAAGCAAGTGATGTATGTGGTTGCTCTGAAACCAATGATTCCTGTTTTCATGGCAACAGCAACGAAGAGCACAGTATCAGTGTTTGATGGAGCAGTTTCTTTTTAGACACATTTGGAAGAAGACATTTTGGTTCAGTTCCATTGGCTCCCTCTTAGTGGAGCCTTTAAGTCTAAGGAAGGCAGTGAAGGAAAAAATAAAATTGTCCTTTTGGGTTTGTTAAGGTTCTACATGCATCTTGGTTTGCAGCATAACTCTGCATCAGAACCTACTGTTGCTGGCTTCCCAGTAATTCAACTACTTCAAATTTGCTATTATTTGTTTGGCTTCATAAGTGGGTCTATTTCTAGAGTGCTTTAAATAACCCCATATCTGGATGGGGACTTCTTAGCAATAGTGAAAAGTTAACTTTTCATTGTTACGCAAAATATTCTTTGTGTGCTATTTCTTAAGTTACTAATTGGCCAGTAATGCAGATATTGTGGTGGACGCCTATTATAGAACTCTCAACCAAGATGAAGAAGTAGATTAAGTTCTATAAGTAGCCGAGAGAAGTCTCACTGTCACTAGCCCACATTCTCATGTGGGACTTGAACTTCTCAGATGTCTGCTGGAAATAAAATACATCAGATTGCAAACTAGAGAAGATGCCCTCTTTGTCCTGATATTTGCAAACAGATTAGGGCTTGTGTGTGGTGTAATGGTTAGGGGCTGCCTTAGGCATAGATATCACAGAATGATGGAGGGTTTGATCCTTGGTAAGTAAGGAAGGCTGTCAGGAGAACTTGGCTTTCCAGAGGGTAGACTTCGGCCTATTTAGTGACTTGGTTAATGGAGTGCCATGAGAAGTGGCTCTAAAAGGCAAAGGAGTCCAGGAAAGCTGGACCTTCTTCAAGGATGAAATATTCAGGGTGCAGGAGCAGGCTGTTCCTATGTGCCTAAAGTTGAACCAGTTTGGGGAAGACGACACTGCATTTCCATCATTCTGTTCTGCACTACGTTAAGCTATCAGTATTAGTAACAGTGCATTCAGTGAGACAGATTTCTAATGCAGGTATTAGGTTTTAGACAGATAGTAATTATTATGTGGTTGGTAAACTTTTCCAATCTGTTCAGGTCTGAGGAAAGAAAAAAAAACAAAACTATTGTAAAAAGATTTTCTGCAAAATGCAGAAAGAAATATGAATAAACCATTCACTGAATGTGGAAGAGCCAAATATTCTTCATTTCTTTCTTTTTTCTTTTTCTATTTTTTTTCAGAAATACAGAGTAAATCTAAGAAACCCTACAGTCAGAATCCCCATTAAAATAGAAAAACCATCTCATACACATCAGTGTTCAATGATGTACAGAAAGCAGAAGAGCCTCTTACAAGCAGCTGAGTACAAATCACAATTTGCTTCCTAGAATACTTTCTGGCTATTACAATACAGGGTTCTAAAAAGGAGACAGGCAGAAGTCTATTGCTGAAATGATGAGAGCTGATGAAGAGGCTAATATGAATACATAGTAGCCCTAAGGTGAATTATTTTTAGCTAGCATTGTGGATGCTATGTATAGGTAGATTTCTAGTTTAAGTTACACATGGTGAAACATACAGACTGTGAGGGAGTCCAAGACATTGTCTACAAGCCCCTAATCCTCAAGTGTCTCTCATCACAAGCCTACAGGTGTTAGGACTAGTGATGCATTTTGCAAAGCTTCCATGTCAGGCAGATAATTCTTTTTGGCCTGTCTGGTCCTGACTAATCCCAAGCCTGATAATGAGAGTGGTAATCAACTTCATGTGCCCAAGCAAACACCTTGGGTTTCCATCTTTTTCCTATATGTGCTCATTGAGTCTGTCCCAGGGCGCATGTCTGCATATGCACCAACAGAAACTTCCCCTTGCTCTTAATGGACAAAGCTGTGAAGGCTCTTTCTGCAGAGGAGTGAAGGAGGTGAAGGCAATTTTTTCCAGTCATGTGGAATTGCCCCTTTTCCCCCCATCGAGTGATGGGCTGCTGCTGTTCTTCCCTGCTTGTCTGGCATCCAGGAGATCCCTGGTAAAAGGGATCCCTTACCGATCTGATCCATTACATAGCATTGAGCTCTCATTATCTCACTGCTTTAGATCAGCAGCAATGGGAGGTGGAGGAGGAATTAATGTGAATGCCTCATTCCTCCACCCAGGTATAGACTGTCATTTAGACATCTCAGTTTTAGGCACTGTGGAATTGGAAACTCAGGTGATCTGCAGGAAAAAAAAAGGCTGACAGGATTCTCTACAAAGGTGTTTCCTCTACTGGATTGCTATCTGGCCAGAAGTCTACTGTGAAGTTTTGAGTCATACTTGTGTTTTTTTTATTCTGTTCCACCAAAGGATTTCAAGGTTGAGTGAAGGCCTTAGCATTGGTTTAGAGTAAGAATGGCTGATACACTGTGAAACTGTGAATAACTGAGAGCACCTGTAGTGGAAGATTGAAAGGGGGAAAAAAGTCAGGAGCTATTTGCTCTATCCAGAGTTTGAGGAGTAGCTATTGCCTAGATCCTTTTGCTAAGAAAGCAGTATTTAGAGTGGGACACAATTTCTGAACATGTATTTTTCCTCCTATGAGGAAAGGTTGAGGGAATTGTGATTGTTTAACTTGGAGAAGGCTCAGGGGAGACCTCATTGCAGCCTTCCAGTACTTGAATGGAGCGAATAAACAGGGGGGGGTAATGGCTGTTTATGAGGGTGGATAGTGATAGGACAAGGGGGAATGGTTCTGAACTGAGACAAGGGGAGTTTAGGTTAGATATCAGGGGGAAGTCTTTCACCCAGAGGGTGGTGACGCACTGGAACAGGTTGCCCAAGGAGGTTGTGGATGCCCCATCCCTGGAGGCATTCAAGGCCAGGCTGGATGTGGCTCTGGCAGCCTGGTCTGATGGTTGGCGACCCTGCACATGGCAGGGGGGTTGAAACTACATGATCTTTGTGGTCCTTTTCAACCCAGGCCATTCTATGATTCAAAGGGAACCTGGCTTACTCATCATCTTTACTATAAAAATTAAAAATAGAATAATAATTATAAATAAATAAATAGAGAAGGTACTAGTTAAGAGCATATTCAAAGAAGGCAGGGGGGTTTCTTTTTTTTCTTCTTCCTTTTTTTTATTTTCTAGAAATACCATTTATCTTGTATTTGACTATGCATGATCTGGACAAAAATTCAGAATAAGTCTGAAATGCATTGTAACATTATTCTGCCTTTACCGAGACCACGGTTGTGTCGTGTAGGATTATTGAGGCAGACAGTTGTCACGTGGCAAAAATATATTTTTCTAGCATTTCATTCACATGGCTAAACAAGAAGAACAATCATTAGGTCATTAGGGTTCCACCATGTATTTACATGACTTAGCCATAGGAGGTCCAGTACGATTTTTTTTTTTAATATAGTGAAGTGCATCTGGGGCAGCTCATTGTCTTCTGTTGTGCTTGTGATAGAACTACTTCTATGAGGTTTTATGAGACTTTGTGCAGAAACATCAACCTTTACTATGTTCTTGATCTTGGATCAGAAAATTACTGTTATTACATACATCTTATTGAACAGTGCCTCTCAGAAGTGTTTTGATAGCTGGATATGATGGCTACTCTTGACAGTGTAGCTGCAAAGTCTTCCAGACTTCTCCTTGCTTCTTCCTTTATTTTTTATTTTATTTTTTATTTTATTTTTTATCTTTCAAATGGTAGGATCAAAGTAGGCTTAGTGCTGTAGTCTTCTGGGATGGGAGTGGATGAGAACTGGATTGAGAAAGCAGGCTTCTATTCCTGAGGCAGCAGAAGATTAAATATCACAGAGATACTGTTATTGAACTCTGTTTGTGTTGCAAGCACAGTCTCATTCTTACTTTTAAGAAAGAATAATACAAAAATGACATGCCTTCGGTGTTCCTGTTGGTACCTCCTGTGGTTAGTTGAGGCTAGACATACGTAAAGAACTCGGTACTCGTTGTAGAGGCTTCTTCTGAGGATGACATAGAATTCATCTCCAGATTGATAGGATATGCTTGAAATTCAGATTTTGATATCCCCATGGAGTGATATGTTGAAGTTCCAAATCTTAGTCAGTGGAGACCTAGTCAAAACAGGTAGAAAGGCTGCAGATTCATATGACTACCTTAGAATAGAACTGAATCTAGCTCTTCAGTGAGAGCCTGCATGCCTGAAGTGCTCCTCGGCTCCTTCTTGAAATACCTACTTCAGAGATTCTTCAGGGTCTGTCCATATATGCCATATCGTGAGTGCAAGCCTGAACTCGTTTCTCAACAGAGTCACAGGAGTGGAGGAATTTCAGATGACAAAGCCTGTGAAAACCATCGTTGCAAGAGTGAGAGGGCATCAAACATAAAGTGGAGGGTGTCCATGATGCCTTTGTTACTCCAGTGTCAATCAGTAGAGGTGAAAACAGTGGAACAAGAGCTACCATGCCTTAAACATAAATGAATTCAATGCTTTCCCTTCCTGCCTAGTAAGGGATTTGGCTGACCTAGGTAAGAGGATGGGGGATCTGGAGTCAACTCAGATGGTTTAGCACTATTCTTTACCCTTCTCCTAACAAGAGGGAAGAAGACAGATGGGCTGTGAAAGTGAGGAAGAGTTTATAAACTCTGTATTATGACTTCTCCATCTAGCTCCTTTGGACTCCAGTCCCAAAAGGTCAACCAGAACTCATCAGTCCAGACCTATGTAGAGAGATCATGCTGCAAGGATACCAGCTGCTTGTGGTTGCAGGGTTGAAGACCACTATGACAAAGACTGTCCAGGTTTCTGCCTTCTTGATATCATTAGGGAAAAAGAATTGGAAAGTTTCAAGTTTGCTACTGTTTTTAATCATGGTTTGAAATCTGTCAGCAGATTAGGGCTTCTTGGGCAAGGGAGTGGAGACTACTCCGGTGATTAAGCAGACCTGACTCTGTCCAACTTTGTTCCTAAGGAAAGAAGAATATTTGTATCCCGTCTGCAGAGAAGGGTGGACATAAACACGGTGTCTGTCTTTGGCATGGATAGACATGGTATTCCTATGTATCAAGTGTTATGCCTTAGTAGACACTAAGTACGCAAAACAAAGTTGGGGCATTCCATTTTTCTTAAGTGTTCTTAGATTTGCCCAAGGGATATCTGAAGCAGGCAGGTTTTGTCCCATCCTTCATTTTTTGCTGCTGTGTGGCCTTCTGTGAGGCCATGGAGGAGGCAGAGATGAACCCAAGTGAAAAACTAGCCACTAGTTTTAAGGTGATTTGGTTTACTTGTGTTGGCAAAGGAGCAATTGCGATGCGAAGGAGGACTGAGTACACGAGAGTGGGAATGCTGCGCTGTGTCAGTGCCACTTTATGTTGTTAGAAAATTACAGCCTGGGAGCTTCCTTTTCACCAGGTTAGGGAAACATTACGTTTGTAACAAAATTTACAGGCTTGGGCCCATAAAGTGCTGTGATTAAATAGTCTGTCAAGATTTCTGTAGCAAAGATCTGTTGAGAGGTATCTTCAGTTTCTAGTTTAAAAAAGAAGTTCTGGACAAAATGGCATGCTTATTGTCTGAATCTGTGAAGACTAGTTTATATTTTGTATTCAGTTTTCCATTAAATTTAAATATTCGATATTTTTTTAATTCTTAAAAAAAAAGTTTCTATTTTAGGCTGTCTATAAGGCTTTCTGTTTCTTTCTGTTTTAGGCTATCTAAGATGCCATGGACAGCAGGCTCTAATAGTAGACTTTAGATATTGAAACTGTTCTAGTTTTGATTTTTAAGAGGAGATGGGTACTATTTACAGGCTTTCACTTCCTGTTTGCACCACGTTTATGCTGAGTACTTTCTGAATACTGTGTAAGTTGCATACTGCTGATGCTAAGTGCAGAATACTTGACATATGAGCATGTTTTTCGGCCATGTCCCAAGCACGGAGTAGCAAATAGACTGACCTTAAGACCTCTGCTGTGTTGTAGCTATTATATTCCCAGTATGATGCTGGCTTCACACCACACGTTGATTCCTTATGTGCTACTTGAAGTATTTAATGAATTGATTGTTCAGTGTGAAGCAGTTGGAAGTGATCTGTTTTTCTACTGTTACAAGGTATCAAAAGAAGGCTGATGTAATATAGCTATCGCTGCCTTGCTTTCAGAGCTCCAGTGGCATGATACTGGCTTAGGCTCCCTCAATGAAGTTTTCTGCCTAAGAGCTGTCCAGTGGCACATGCTGCAGCAGCAGGTGTGATTGCAGAGAGCTGGGATGATGATGGACAGCGAGCAGTGACATAGCAGTGCCGGAACTTCCTTCAAGGGCAGGCTTGCTGGGGTAGAAGTTCTATTTCTTGATCTTTCCCCTCTTGTGAAACATCTGTCAGAGACCTGGACCATCTTAGTGTGCTCCTCCTCCTCTGCCTGTGAGGGAAGGAATGGCAAGTGGTGATCAGAGAGCCGAGGGATTTATCCAAGATCATGCGCAGGGTTTGTACTAGAATCTCCTGGTGGTCTTTCTCACCGATGAGGCATCCCCCTGACTTAAAGCCTGCCAAAATGGCTTTGTGCTCCTTCTAGGTGAAATGTCTTGCCTTCTTATGGTTTCCTACAAGAGGCTTTGATATTCCTTCAAGCACTGATCTCTTCCTTGCCATCTTTTGTCCCTAACATTGTCCAGTGAACAGAATCCTCACAGACAAACAGAATAATATTCAACAAGTGGGTTGAATAATGAGATTTGTCATCTCATTTTTTTGAGACTGTACTGTTTGAGATGCTGGGAATCACCAGTGCTAATCACCTTTGAGTTTCATGTATGCTGGAACAGAAAAAAATCATGTTTTATTGATGTGACACGAGTGTGGATTATTGAATCATACAAACAGCTGTAGCAAGCATTCTGTTGGGTATTTGTTTTTCCTCCACCTTGAGCCACCTCAGTGTTTGTACTCTTCTAATACCACGTCTTAGGTGTATACAGGTAGACAGACAGGTGAATGACATGAAATGCTGATTTCTTTCCCACTGATTCTAAGTCTGGAGGACCAGAGAAGATACGTCTATATCTGTAGATAAATAAGGCATTTAGTACCCATCATTATATGAAAGCTTCTGTCATCAATAGCAATTCAAGGGCTCAAGGGAGGTTTTCAGAGGAATTAAATTTACTTTAGCATCCACTGAATTATAATTCATACGAAGACGAGCCCTTAGTTTGAATGCAGAGAGGAGTAGTATTGATTATCACTACTGTTGTGGACTCCTGCACATTCTGTTGTAATTGAAGTTTGATGTGCTTTACGTGGGAATTCAAACGTCCCTGTGCCCTTTTTTCAGATGGAGTAACTGACACAGGGGATGTAAAATACATTTTAATTAATTTGAAAACTACTAGATGTTATGGGTATGCCTTTATAATCCAGATAAAATATGTTACTTTCCACTTTTTTTTTAGCCAACTGAAGTATTTCAGGTCCAAAACGATCTTTAGTTTGAAGTCTAGAGATATAGTTAAGCTGTCATTCTGAGGTTGTAGGATGGCTTGTTTTCTCCCTCAGTCAAGTATATAGGGAAGCATGAATGCTGAAGCTTAACTTCCCATGAATCTCTATGAGAAGCTGTTGAAAATACTTATCGTCAAACCTTGTTTTCTTACTGCAGATGCCTGTTTTTTAATTAATTCCTTTGATCAGGAATGGGTTAGTTGCACCTATCCAAGGTAGTGCAGCATGTTTGACATTGATGTGTTTCGCTCACCATGAGTAACTGTCATTTTATTAAGATTTCTCTCATGTTCAAATATTAGACTTAGGTCCTGTCCTATGGCAAATAGCAGTGTTTGAATATGCTAACAGAAATGTTTTTCTACTCCTAGAAGATGGAGTACTTAATGTAATTGGTAAATCAGATGATATCTAGCTCTTCATTGTAATGCTCTACTTTACATGTAAATTATGTTTTGAAGCACCCTATCTGTTCTCAGTAGTGATTAATCCTTGAAATAAAGGGGGAGGGGAAGTAGCTAGTTTGTTTTTAATGATGCATTCCTCCTTTGGGAAAGATTAACTATGTACAACTTTGTTGAGTTTAGCAATTTGCAATGAATTGTTGAGTTCTCCACAGAGACCAATTCTGTTCTTCCACAAATGCGTTCACCGGGTTATATTACCTTCTGTTTCTCTACAGGAATGAAATTCTTACATCTCTGTCTAGGAGATTAGATAATACATTCATTGCTAGTATTTGAATTTAACATAAATATAGGAAGTAAAACTAAGCAGTAATAAATTTCATGGGCAGATCAAAGAGGGGGAGAAGGTGGCTATTTCAAAACATACTCTTATTTTGTGTCTTTTGTTTTGCACTTCTAGATTTTAGGTTGTAATTGATGTTCCTTGCTGATTCGTCTTGGCTGTCTATGACATGCTGTCAGCTGGTCTTTAGCAATATTTGGTTACTCTACCTCATTTTCCAGTTCGTTTTCTTGTTTGAATCATACACAGCTATCCGTGGCTTGATTAGTTTTGCTGACAGACTTATTTGTTGCCTTCTGTTCCTGTAAGTCCCACAGCATAAGTGTGAATATGTGGTAAAATCTAGCTTAACTCTTGCAAGTGAGTGGCAAAATCCCTGTACGAATGTTTGGATTTCCTATGGGAATCTGTGGAGGATTCTTGCTAACTACCTTTTTTTTTTGTGTCACGCTGCCTAGAATTTATCAGACCTGTGGAGAAATATTGTCATTTCAGAGAGCTGTTGAATTTCTCTGAGTTAAGTGAACTCCGAAAGCTGTTGCTTTATTTAAGATGGTCGGACTTGGAGCATACTTGGTAGTGGGATATTAGCAGAGAGTGCTTGAGCAGTGATACATGACTGTGTGCTCAGAGATACTGCAGCCTTTCAGATGTCATCTGGAGGAAGGGATTAATGGATACTGATCAAGTGCAACAACATTTGCACGTTGAATCTGTTTGGTACCCATATACAAACAAAAGTGTGGCAGTCTTTCATTCTGTCACATGAAGCAACAATGCTAGCAGTGAGAATGGGTGCCGGTACCAGTCCCTGGGCATTTGAACAGGAGATGGAAGGAGGAGCATCTCCATTCATTGCCCTGTGCTGGAATCTATTACAAATGAGTTTTGTGTTTGTGGGACTGAGGATATGTAACAACTTTCACCTGCTAAATGTTTAGGCTCAAAGACCATTGGAAATGGTCTTCTTCTTTCCACTTCCTCAAAGAATGTTACAAATATGAGTAGGCCTGCTGGCCTGTTTTTGTTTGCCTGAATTCTGACTGTATTTTTCACAACTTTGAAAGTATTGAGATGTTGATTGAATGATGTGAAATAAATAGATGCAAAGAATAAATACAACAGACAAGTCACACGTTCTTTTCTTTCTTCCATCCAATTGCAGCCACAGGAACAAGTCTTCAGGCTGGCCTCATCCGTCAGGGACCTGGAGCTTGAACCAGGGGACACCTTATGGATGGGAGATGACGGCAAACAGAGATGGAAGGGACTACTTCATCAAGTAAGTGGGTAGTGGGAACCGTGCACACCACAGCATGGTGTTGCAGCACTACTCCTGACAATACTTCCTCAGGACCCTAATTGCAATTTCAGCCTTACACAGTTCTTGTTTCACTGCTTGGTTTTATTGCAGACTGATAGCTTTGACTGTATTTCACTGAGCCTTTTGTTTTATTAAGCAATGTTTTGGTACTTGGCTATTTAATTTACCCAAGCAAACACTGATATTAGGACCTGTAATTCACAGAAGAATTGCAACAAATGTCATTAACAAAAAAAATAGAAATAAAAATGCCATGTTTAAAGAGTGAGGCAAAAGGTCAGCTTTGACTAGGATTAACTACTCTCCTCCATTTCTGCCATGTGAGCTCTTGTAGCTTGTCTAATATATTCATTATACCAGTAATAAGAAGGTGCTTATTTTGATTCTGTATAGTTCTAATTCTTATATAGTTCTAATTCTAATTCTTAAATAGTTCTAAGAATTCTAATTCTTAGGTTATCCATAGTCTTTAAACTCTGGATTTAAAGGTTTACAAAACAAATGTCAGTGTGAATTTATCATAAACAAAATTGGGTTTCCTTTTCCCAGTAAAACCTATACGGAATTGTTCTTAAAATTACTTAAATGGCTTGGATAAATACAGTTTGCTCTTCGAGTACTTCTGTGTGGCTTTGGAAGCCCTTTGCTAAGAATTGGAGGTGGAAAACTTGGTGCTGCAGCGTTAGTTACTTATATATCATTTTAAGGCCAGTGTATAGATTCTGCTCATGTGAAGGGATGTTTGTTGTTGTTACTTTTTTCCCAATTATTAATTCATGTTTATGTTTATCATTCTGATTAGAAACTTGCAAATATTTTAAGATTTCCTACTTAATCACAGAATGACACACAGAATCACTGTGAATATACTGTGAATACTTGAGAATTACAGCTCTTTCTTTTAACATAGTACAAGGATCAGACTCGCTTAAAATTCACCATTAAAAAGTCCTAAATTTTCTCAAGATCTTTAATCAAAAATAATTCCACAGGGTAAGATCCCCTTTCCTTTCCTTTGCATTCCTCCCCCATTTGCCCAGTGTGCACCTGGGCTTCCCAGGAGGCAATTACTATTGGAGCCAAAGCAGTATTTGTAGCTGTGCGATAACCTGAAAGCAACCAGGGTAAGGCTTTCAGGGTTTAGAGAAATTTCAAACATGTCCAAATTGAAGCAAGTTGCCCGTGTTAATGAGGGCTCGAAGCTGACTTTGAAATGTCGCATTCTTTCTGTTAGAGGTATTTTGCTCTGCTTGTCTGTGAGACACAGGGTGCAGTGCTGGGCAGTGTGGTGCTGAATGCCAGGCACAATACAGCTATATTAGCATAGATTTTCTGCCTGAACTAATTAGGCTTGTCAAGAAGCATAGGTGAGCCTCAAAAGCACTGTGCTGATGGGACTGTGCTACTTCTGTTACTCTAATTACTGAGGGAACCTGCACCACTAAAAATTGCAAATGTAGATGTGAGTAACCGAGAACTGCCTGGAGTGCAGTAGGTCTTTCTCGATATTGGAAACTACTCTTCAGGGGCTTAGATTCTTTTTCTGCAGAATTTCAGTGTGTTCTCCCCTGCCTGGCTGAGAATCATTTGAACAATAATATCCAGCTTATGAGGACGGTCGCCACATTGGATTCTTCCTCTTTTCTCACTGGTCACATAACGGGATGCTCTACTAGGCTAACTGTAAACAGCTGTGGCTTACAGAATGCAAAGCATTAATTATCATTAATTTTGCAATTTGTGACCATTTTCTAATATGCAAATGGTAATGATCATTTTGTTTGAGTTTTTGGATTGCCTTTAAGTACCTTGATGTGCCATAACCCTCCCTTAAATGCAGAAAAAATGAGTCTAGGAACAAGACTCCAAAACAGGCAGTGCCAGATGATGCCAAAAGCAGTGTCAGATTTTTTGTTGTTGGTGGTGTTATTTTGGTTCTGTTTTCAGTTTGTTTCTGTATTCCTATGTTGCTACAAGGTGCTTGCTCACAATTCTCTTTGAGGCCCGAGGCTCCCATTTATCTCTGGGTGTAGATTGCAGGTACAAATCATAGAAGTAAACTGACAAGATCTTAGCCTTGGTTTTCAAAAAGAATTTAATAAAAAAACATGGATTTAGCAAAATGACATTTGCTGTAGTTCGTTTTCAGGGCGACCATGATATTGATCACAAAAAAAAAAACCCTCTGCCTCTGAATCCACTTCCTACAGTCTGTGAATTTTCTAGGGGCAGGAAAAACTTATAAGCTTGATGGCATCTGTCACTTGATTAATTAAATGTTTTATGCTTAAAATATGTAACAAAAGCAATGTAATACAAACATTACATGAATTATGTGGTATTATTTCAGAAATGTCTTGCTCTTTTTTTCAGAAGCTCTTTATTTCAGAAGAGTCGTGCTCTTTCACAAATTTCAAGTGTTCTAACACCAGTAACTGCTGTAAAAATACAACATACTCTAGAGGTACATCTTTCCTGAGCTTCAGATGTGAGGATTTATGAGAAAGCGAGGATCTTCCTACATATCCAGTTGGGCGACCTTCACTCTGAAAATGCAGACTGATACTAGAAAAACTTTTCCATGGAAAAGCTCTTCTTTGGCTTGTTAACTATAGCTGTACCAAAATAGTCACTTCTTGACCAAGCAGAGAAGATCTAACCTAAGGCCTAGGTTTTACCTAAACTTTTCAGACCTAATTCCAGGTCATATCTGTAGGTATAAGTGTTTATTCCCTGTCGCTTGTGACCATTTCTCCTCATGTTATCTCGTTTTGGCCTAGATCATGCAAAAAAAGCCTCACTTGCTTTGCAAATACCTACTAGAAGAGCTACCCATTTATCTAGGTATTACCTTATGTTCTTCATACACTTCTTTCTTCTGTATGCCACTTTTAATTCTCCTTCCAAAACTTAAAAGAATCAAAACGATGGATCCTTGCGCTGCAAAATAGGTTGTGGTACAGTAGTAGTGAGGGGCTAAGGGATGGTTTGCATTGCAAAGCACAGGTATGGTATTGCATCTGAACAGTCATGTCCTAGGCAAGGACGTTAATCAGAGCATATTCAAATAACAAAAAGAGATTGTACGATGGCTAATTTGTATGAAATTGGTATCTGGGAGTAAAGTCTCTCTAGGTTAGAATGATGAAACAGCCCAGTTTGGAATTGACCTCAAAAGACCAAGTCCAGCGTTTTGTGGGAAAAAATGAGAAGATGAGATCATCTAGCACCCTGTCCAATCACATCTTGAAAACCTCCAGTGATGGAGATTCCACCACATCCTTGGGGAGGTTGTTCCAGTCATTGGCTGTTCTCACTCTGAAAAATTTTGTGCTGATAGCAAGATGGAGCCTGTCCTGGTGCAGCTTGAATCCATTGCCCCTTGTCTTCTCCATGTGTCTCACTGTGAAGGGACATCCTCTGTCCTCTTTGTAGCAAGCCTTCAAGTGCTAAATATGATGCTGAGGCCCCCTTGAGCCTTCATTTCTCATGGGTGAAAAGACCTACCTCCTTCAGTCTTTCATCAAAGGACTGCTTCTCCAGCCCTTTGAACAACTTTCTGGGCCTCATTTGGACCCTTTCCAATTTGCCCACATCTTTTTTTTTTTTTTTTTTCAAATTGCACAGGCAGTGCTCCATGTGCGATCTGACAAGCGCTGAGTAGTGTGGGATGATCACATCTCTATCTCTGCTGATAAAGCTCCCATAGATGCAGCCCAGGATGCAATTAGCATCCCATGATCACTGCTGACTCCTGTTCAGCTGTGGTCCCACAAGGTCCCCAGGTCTTCTCCAGCGAGGCAGCTCCAAGCCACACAGATCTCTGCCTGTACCGTGCTCTTTGGGTTCATTGTCCCAAAAGCAGGACCTGGCTCCTGTCTTTGTTAAGCATCACACAGTTCTTGCTTGCCCATTCCTTCAGCCTGGCCCAGTCTCTCTATAAGATGGCTCTCCCTTCTAATGTTAAGTAGGCGGGAAAACTAGAAAGAACTCTGTTTCCATACAAAGAGTCCCTTTTTGAAGGGAAATGTCCTTTTTTTTTCCTTTTTCTTTGCATTAATATTCAGGGAGGGAGCCAAGGATGTAAAATTCTTGCTTCTATCCTATCACATATTTCTGTGTGTCACAGTTGCTCTTTTAGTAATGTCCAGAATCCCCAAGCGTGGCCTGTACAAAGCCAAGAATTTATCAGGCTTGCAATGTCTCTTGAGATCTAATTGGGGATTTAGCATCAAATTTGTACCCACTTAAATTACCTTATGGGGATGTGTTGCAGTTGTCTGTATTGAAAGCTAATGTACAGTGTTGTTAGTAAGGCTGAACATATTCCAACTGTAATGAAGTCATACTATCTGAAAAACAGGAGCTGTCATCGCAGTCTCTAATTATTTGTCTAAAGAAAAGCCCTCTTTGGTTTTCAAAACAACTGCTTTTGCTACCGCTAAATGAAACTATGTAAATGAAAACGGTATTAAGTTCTCTTCCCTTCTTCTTTTGCCTCTGGATTTTAGGAATGAAATAGTGAGAAGATTGTTGACAGTTATGTCAATAAAGGAAGAAGAAAGATCAGTGAGATAGCATATCAGATTGTCTCCAAGGGTTTTTATAGCCATACAGATTAACAAATTGCATCACACTGAAGGAGAAAAAGCAATTCAAATTCTCTGCTTGGCTTTGATTAAAGATGTATAAACCAGGTATTATAACAAAGAAATGTGCACATGAGTTCTAGGCAAGCAAATAACATAATTCATAGCAACATTAACTGCTTTTTAGTTAAATAATTTACTTAGTGCCATATGTACGTATCCATTCAACTGCAAGCAGACATACTGTAATTTTGAAATTGTGGGAGGAATAGAGAATCCAGGAGAATCTCTTTGTGAAATGAGAAGTAATTATATAGTGTCACTGCAAATGCTTTAAGGCGAGAATGTGAAGAGATGTTTATTCTTTCTGCTGACGCAGATTTTGTTTCTTTCAAACCTATGAAAGCCTCTATGGCCCGAGCTCATCAGTGGGACTCCCTGTGCCAGGCAGCACTTCGGTTAAGCTGTGAGAAGAGTCTTTTATCACAGTGTTTTGGAGTGTCACTATCAATTCATTATCTCTCTGTACAAATGGCACAGCCGGGGTCATTTTGAAAACCTCTAGAATACTTTTCTTCAGTTTAGGCCATGGTGAATTAAAGTTTCAAAACTTACCCTTTCTCTTTAAACTTGCCACTTTTACTTGAAATAGCTTTATGAGATAAGTAATTCATTTTAGTACGAGAGAAGAGCAGTCATCTTGTATTTATCCCGCATATTTCTGTACAGCACAGGCTGTATTAAGCTAGACGTTCAATATAAAATAGTTTGCAGTGTATACATAATCATTTTCTAAACATTTATTACCATACTGTGCGGCGTATAGCAATGAGAAATTTCTTCAATGCTTATACACGAGCATGAATCTTAATAAGAACGTATTTGGTGTGATTGGAGGTTTCAAGGGGATATGCAGAGCAGGAGTACTTTGGCTGGTTTTGTCCATTTTGTTTAGCCTCATGGCAATTTCAGCTTGCCTAAGTTTCCACTGCTGTGATCTTACCAACTGTCTGACCTGCACGGTTTCACCCTTTCCCTTGTGTCAGTTGTAATGCCCGTCAGACCTGGAGAGGAGTTGATAGAGGGAAATAAACTGGCAAAAGCTAATAAAAAATCAATCCTGCAGAGAAAGCAGTGAATTTTATGTCTGTGTAACCTCAGCCAGTTTTATGCATGGTCAGATAGAGTCACAGGGTAATTGAGAATGGAAGAAACCTCTGGAAACCAGCGGGTTCAACCTCCTACTCAGTGCATGGCAAATGCCATAAGGTGACACTATTGACTGATATGAGGACAGGTTGACAACAGGATTGTGTTGCCTTAAGCTGCCTGGCAATGGCACATTAAGGCATGGGCTGAAGCAATGTTTGCTGCCATGGAAAGTCATGACTTTTTGGTTCCTATTTAACTCCTGAGGTATTCGGTCTTTTGATGTTTTTGTGGATCTATCATTCAAATAATTCTTGTTCTTTTGGTATGATGTGGATGCTGGTAGACAAGAAGCTGGACGTGAGCCAGCAGTGTGCACTTGCAGCCCAGAAGGCCAACTGTGTTCTGGGCTGCATTAAAAAAGGGGTGGCCAGCAGGGAGAGGGAAGTGATTGTGGCCCTCTGCTCAGCTCTTGTGAGGCCCCATCTGGAGTACTACGTCCAGGCCTGGGGTCCCCAGTACAGGAAGGACGTGGAGCTCTTGGAGCGGGTCCAGAGGAGGGCCACTAAGGTGATCAGAGGGCTGGAGCACCTCTCCTATGAGGAAAGGTTGAGGGAACTGGGATTGTTTAGTTTGGAGAAGAGAAGGCTCCGGGGAGGCCTCATTGCAGCCTTCCAGTACTTGAAGGGAGCATATAAACAGGAAGGGGAACACTGTTTATGAGTGTGAATAGTGATAGGACAAGGGGGAATGGTTTTAGTGGGGCAGGGGAGGTCTAGGTTGGATATTAAGAAGTTTTTCACACAGAGGGTAGTGACGCACTGGAACAGGTTGCTCAAGGAGGTTGTGGATGCCCCATCCCTGGTGGCATTCAAGGCCAGGCTGGATGTGTTACTGGGCAGCCTGGTCCGGTGGTTAGTGACCCTGCACATAGCAGGCGGTTGAAACTCAATGATCATTATGGCCCTTTTCAATCATCCTGAGTGCGTGCTGTTGCTTTTTACTGGTGCTTTTGTATATAGTAACTTTCAGGATTCTTCCAGATGTGTCTGCAAACCTTTCCTCCTTGGGATACATTATTTTGAAGATAATGTTGTCAGTTCCATGAACTTAGGATCGTGAAATCATTGCATTTTGGTTGTCCTTGCTTGGCTAATTTCTTCATTGACAAGGTTACTATGAAATGCTTGTATGACAACTTTTGTCCTATCTGTAAACTGAAGGTGATGTGTTTGTGTTCTTTAGTAGCCAGTGTACCTCATAATATCTCAAAGCATGCACCATACGATATTTCTTTATCATAGAATCTTAGAATCATTAAGGTTGGAAAAGACCACTAAGGTCATCTAGTCCAACCACATAATAGGATGTTCTCCTATACTCAAGGACTACCAATGTATTTAGTCTGTGTTTCACTCTTCCACTGCTTGCTCTGCAACAGAGAGGAAATTCATCCACATTTTCTGAGCAGTGGAGTTCTTCAATATGTGTTGCATGCATCCTGTCTGGCAGTCACTCCTCCCTGTACACACCGTTCTCAGAGCTAGCCAGCAGTGCGGGATGACAGAACACAGTCATTGATAATATTAATGACAATATCAATCAAGCATCCTGCTTATTAAGGATGCTAATTTATACCAGATGCAAAAATGAGGCTCACAGCAGGCTAATCAATTTACTTCAAAATAAATAAGCACAGAAGAGGATCAGTTCAAACCATTTACTTACTCTTTTTTTTTTTTTTTTCCCCCTAATATCACTTATCCAACTCCAGCCTTCTTCTCCATAAGTCTGCAGGTTGTATGTGCCTGTTGGTAGTTCAGTCCTTTATCAGTGTATTTCTCTGGGGTTTGCTCTATTAGAAGAATTCTGAAAACACAGCATGTGCCATGTCGTGGAAGCCGTGACTTAGGTTACAGCATTGTTCATCTTCCTGGGTTTTGCGAAGGCCACTGCTACTTGTATCTGAGGTTTACCTTTAGTACATGAGACGGTATTAAGTGTTTCGTTCCACAGGAGCCACCTTCTAACCTGAAGGTATTATGTTACAGCACTTTGCTAAATACATGGCATTCATTCAGCTCTAGATACAATATATATATATATATATATATATATATATATATATATAGATTGGATTGGCTGCAGGATTTCTATGACATGTGCAAAAAAAAAAAACGAGCAGCATCACTGCTACTGTTCTGTCCCCCCAGGCTGGTATGAGAGCACCTACATTTAGGGAAGGTGTCAGAAAGAGGGCTTGTTTCCTTCTCAGTCTATTTTGGACTGGTGATATGGATGCAGCTGTCTGCATCCCAGGGTAACACCTCGATCCCAAGGCTGACTGCAGGCTGCCTCTCTGAGCATCTCCTCTCCCAGGTGAGAGGCTGAGCAAACAGGCAGTGGCATCGCACTCTCTGGCCCACTTATTCCCGCAGCCTTAAAAGGGACATCCAATGAGATTGAATGGCAGTCAGTCTAACAATGATAAAAATAGTGCAACCTATATAATTAGCAAATATAACTCCTAGCTACAGGTTACAGTAAAACCTAAAATGCTTAGTAGGATTCAAAACAGGATTAGAAATGTACATTTGTAATGAGTCCTCCACTGTTAAATTACATAGGATTTAAAAAAAAATTAGAACAGATAGAAATTCTTATGTTTCAGACAAGCAGGTGAGTCAGCTGCTGACTGCCTAAGGCTAGGACGAAACTTCCTGTATTAATCAGGTTATTCTATAATTACAAGGTCTCTTGCACCTTCCTCTGAAGCGGGTACTGTCAGAGAAAGCATACTGGACCAGGCGGACAGCAGGTCTGATTGGTATGGTGATTCTTATTTTTTTCTTCATTTTTTAATTCCCTTGTTAGTTATATGGACTGTTGATGTGAATAGTGTGCTGTGAAAGAAAGAGTGCTACTCTGCTCCTTTCGGGTTGCTTTCTGTTGCTAAGGGTTTGACCTGCTCAAGGACCGGAGTGTTTGGTGAAAGGGGGAGTGGGGAGAGACGAGAAGAGCAGCAGCAGGGATGGGTGTCCACAAGTGGCTGCTTAAAGCAAACCTGAATAATTAGAAAGGAGAGAAGAATTATGTCTGCCTAAGACAATTTAGGCACATGCTGAAAAAGAAAGCATTGTGAAATCAGCTCAACCTCCTGAAAAGAGATGATGTTTTAACAATCTCCCTTCTTTCATGAGGAACTGTTGCTCTAGTCATAAATAGGGCAGGCATAGGAATGACAGACAAAATGATATTGACTAGGATAAATCATTTCTTTAATGGGGGGAATAATGGCAAGGAGATGCCGGTCTGTGGAGTAATTTTATTTTAACTGGAGCAAGGAAGAATAGAGGCTTCACTGCGCTGTGAGGCAGCTGTACCTAAACCAGTTCATGTGCAGTGACTTGGGACCCAGCCGCAGCATCACGGCTCAGTTCGTGTGTGCTCGCTTTCCAAATCCCCTGTGCACACACAGGCAGTGATCCCTTGCTGAATAAAGAGGATACCTCTTACTGAAAAGATGAGGAGAGCTGTGCAAAAAGGTATGTGTGAAGATGGGACTCCTTAGAAGAGAAGCCTTTGTCCAATCACTGTCCTTCGCCTTGAGTAGCCTGAATGTAATTGTACCTAAATGGAGAACAGGGAATTCTTCACTTCAGGTCTCCATTATAACACACAGTCAGGGACACTTAAATTGTAATGTGTATTCTGTGTTTCTGAGCTAGTCCCCAGTGTTTTCTGCAAACAAACTGGATGAGGACACCATGAAACTGAAAGAGCTATCACATCCTGAAAAGTATTAACTTCTGTGTGTTTAAGGTGGATTAAGAAATAGAGTAAAACTTTTGGAGTAGAACCTATACATAATTAAAAGAGATCCCAAAGGAGATAGGGCTGAACATCTTCCTGAGTCCAGGGAGCTCTCTGCAACAACCTAGAAGGAGATTGCAGTGAGATGGAGATCAGTCTCTTCTGCTGGGTAACAATGATAGGATGAGAGGAAGTGGCCCCAAGTTATGCCAGGAGAAGTTCAGGATGTTAGGAAGAAATTCTTCTCAGAAGAAGTGGTGAGGCAGTGGCACAGGCTGCCCGGGGGGATGGTGAAGTCACTGTCCCTGGAGGTGTTCAAGAAACGTGGAGATGTGGCCCTGAGGGAATGATGTTAGTGGGCATGGTGTGATGGGCTGACAGTTGAACTGGATGATCTTAGAGGTATTTTCCAACCATAATGATTCCAGGATTCTAAAAAAAAAAAAAAAAAAAACCAAAAAACAGGGTATCCTTATCCAGGTTCACCATGTTCAAAGCTGAGAAGACAGAATAGTCAGTTCTCTTTTGAATTCGTGTGCTTCTGGGTAGAGGTTTCTTTTGGCATAACAGCATCTCATGTGTGCATTGCACACAAAAGTGCATCTGTATGAGCATTACATCAGAACTCTAAGCTACCATTCCTAGGAGAGTGTAAAATGACTTAATTCTTGCATGAGAATGAGAGCCCAAGCTGGATCTGCTTTTCAAATACCTCTTCTGTCATACAGAAGTAGAGTCTGTATGGGAGTCTGGTAGTGCTTTCTAAGAAACTTGTAGGTCATATTTCAGGTCACAATCTGATATCTTCTGCTATGCAAACAAAGATACTGTGAATTTGAGTTTGTACTGGATTCTCCATCCCTGGAGGTGCTCAAGGCCAGGTTGGATGAGACACTGGGCAGCCTGAGCTGGTGGGGGGCAGCCCTGCCCACAGCAGGGGTTGAGGCTGGGTGGGCTTTGAGGTCCCTTCCAACCCAAACCATTCTGTGATTCTATGAGAGAGAGAGAGAACTACACTAGTTAACAGTCTGTTAAAAAAAGGAAGGAAGAAAGAAAGACAGGAAGGAAGGAAGAAAGAGAAAGAGAGAAAGAAAGAACCTCCAAACACTGAAAAGGTAGTATGATATTACAGGCTGTATGTTGGGGCTTCAGTGGCTGCAACTGTGACAAAAAATAAATGAGGTAAAGCTGTCCAGTAGGGAACTGGGACCTTTGCTGTAAAGGCTGGGTGAAGATCCCCAGCATTAAGAAGAAAACGTGCTGGAGGTTGGTTAGAGCAGAAAAAGAAGGTGAGGATTGACACAGTAGTTTGTTGCTGCTGTTTGAAGGCTACAGTGGAAGTAGAACAGTTCTTCACAGCGTATGTACGGAATTTAAAACAAGTTATCAGATATGTTATGTCATGCCAGGAAATGTGGTACTGATGATTTGATGTCTTTCCAGCAGTCATTAGAATACTGAACTGCATACTGAGGCATATAGATGCCAGCAGTGAACAAGCTGTATTTTTCCTTTGGTTTCATTTCTGTCGTGTTAATATATTTACAATATTCTATAAAGAAAATCAAATATAAGCCTACTGTATTCTTATCTGGGTTGCTATTGTAGAACAGCAAGGTAATTTGTTTTAGCGTGGCAAGTTGATGTTACCAACAAAAGCTTGCTGAATTTTAATTCTTATTTAGGTTTTAATTGCCCTTCTTGCAATAACATGCTGCTTAATTATACTCAAAATGCTCAGCTTCCAAATATAATGCTAAAAATCCTCATATAATGTATGTTGTCATATATATAAGATTAAGGTGAAGGAATAGTTTAACTGAACTCAAATTAATCCAGTCACTGACGGCAGTATGACTCACTGCAATATTTTGAAAGCCATTTATCTAATGTTCACTGCTACCCTGCACAGCTCCGCAGAAAAACTTCAATTTAAAATAAACCAATCAAACTGTGTGGCTGTTCAATTAAGTATCGCCATGGTGACGGGGATTAAGCTCACAAGGTAAAGACACGCTGACAGTGCAGAGATTATTTCAAGTTTCTTACTCTTCCCACAGTAGCCAAACGAATTTACATTTTCTGTATCGAACGTTGGGAGGCAAAATGAAGGAGATGGAAATACTTGCATGGCATCCTGGGACTTCGAAGATTATTTTCCTGACAGAGGAAGTAATTAGCTGGAATTACAAATAGGAACTCAGCAGACAGATAGGGATAAGTGTTCGCTCGTGGGATTTGTTTAGAATTTCATAATTAAAACCTGGTGAGGCTAATTATTTATGATACGAATAGCTTGAAAAAAAAATTGCGAGAGTTTACAAAACGAAACAGAAAAATAACACTGTTTTACTTATAATTTGTAAGTGAATTTCCTGGTGCCTTTTTGCGTGATGAGGAGAGGTGGTTATTTGCAGCTCTGCCATTAACGTTCCTGATGTGTAATATACTTCTTAAGTTATAGTGCAGATAGATACAGTGGTATTCAGTGAAGACACAGTGATGCATTAATCAATCCTAACATATTTCTTCTTGTCTTTGGCCCTATTCTTAGCTTTTGATGTGTATATATGAAAAGCACTGGGGATGCAAATTTGCTGGCATTTGGAGTTTTCAGCTTTCAGTTACATTCTAGGGCTGCTATTTTCCCCTTCCCTTCCCTCCCCTTTCTCCCTTTTTCAGACTGTCTTTTGATTTCAATGTACAAGAGATAATCCCACCGTGATCAGAATGTCTCTCACTTCTGCGTAAAGCTGAAATACCTTGTTCGAATCACGATCGTTAATCACTACCTTCTGTTGATCAGGAAGTGTTCAGTGTGGTGGGGATGTTCTAGTTGTGGGCCCTTTGTCCAAGAAATGCCTGCCAATGTTTTTGGGCTGTGCTGACTTTCTGTGAGATCCAATTTATGAGGACATTTTCTGTCACTCTTTTCTGTCAACCTGTGAGAAGTGGAACTGAGATGCCTTAAATGTGCAAATGATCTGCAGCTGTTCATGCTGTAGGCAGATGTAGCCTCAGTACTTCCTCTGTTATCTGAATATCTGGTCAGTATTTTGAGGTCACAGGAGCTGCTCTTGAGAGCACAGTGTCCTTCCATTGGTGCATACCATTGGTGAGGTGCTGGAACAGGCTGCGCACAGAGGCTGTGGATGGCCTGTCCCTGGAGGTGTTCCAGACAGGGTTGGATGGGCCCCTGGGCAGCCTGGTCTAGCATCAGATCTTGAGGTTGGCAGCCCTGCCTGTGGCAGGGGTTTGGAACTTGATGATCCTTGGGGTCCCTTCCAACCCAATCCATTCTGTGATTCTACGAGATGATACTGATGATCTGTGGTTAGTTTGAGGATCCTGTGATTCTTACTGTGTTAAGATGGGTTTTCCACACTTGCAGAGCAGACTTGGTGCTGGGAAAATATTTTAGGAGACCAACTGCATCTTTTCTGTGGAATCAGAACTTGCCAACCATGTCTGAGTGCTTTTCAGTGTCTGCATTTTGTTTGGTTTTGATTACGAGAGTTTATACATCCTTTGAAGCTTTTAGCTCTCTATTCATGTCAGTTGGTCTCTGTGTAAACAGATGTTTTAGCTGTGCTCTCATGAAAAGATGTTGCTTCAGTTTTACTAGTTGTCTGAAGCCTGGGACTTTCAGCTTTAAAGGAAGTTAAAATATTTTCATTTGGTTATTTAGGTGGTGTTGTTCGTTTTCTTTTCTATTCTTTTCGTTTTTTGTTCCCCCTTGCCTTGCCCCTCACTCCCCCATCTTGGGATGAAAAGCTCTTGTTAAAAGATCCATGATAAATGCTGCAGTTATATCCCAAATCACTGCATCTGGTGAGTTTCTAAAGAAGGCAATCAATACTGAACACATTTTGTAGGAAGTGGTGAGGAATGTGTCGTGGTTGCATACATTCTCCATACAAATATGCAGAAACCGTTTTGAAGTCAGCTTCTAGAATAAGTATCCATCAAGTATAGAAGGAAGAGCTAGTGAAATAATTACAATTTATAGGGTAAAAAATCAGAAGGTCGGGGATACATGTGAAAACTTTCTTAAGGAACAGCTGAGGAGATGCCAGAGACAGTTTATTAGAAGCGCTGTATTACAAACAGCTGTCCCTAGGCTTGATCA
Organism: Gallus gallus; assembly: GCF_016699485.2. Classification (NCBI taxonomy): domain Eukaryota; kingdom Metazoa; phylum Chordata; class Aves; order Galliformes; family Phasianidae; genus Gallus; species Gallus gallus. The sequence goes on along the minus strand of NC_052532.1, from coordinate 123,800,206 downwards.
GGTGGGAACAAGGCAGTTTTATCTCAAGTCTAAAGAGGTACTTTCTTCTTCTCTTCCTGTTTATAATCCCTTTTGCACAGCATTTTCTTTTTGCTGCCGTTCTTATTGTTTTTGTTTAATCCAGTTAGTGCCTTGGGCTGGACAGCAGAGACTTGGAAAAAAGCCATACTGATAAGAGACATTTTGTTTTGGGCCACGAGGGGCCGATTCTGGCAGCTCATAGTAATGACATTCAGGGATTTTGTTGCATGACTCTTGTTGCCAGCATCCTATTAAAATGCATGTTCCAGCATTTTAACAGCATACCGGGGAATTATGAGCTAATGGTCTGCCCTGAAAAGGGAAGCCATAAAGAGTAGCTTGACATTGTTTTTGCACCCAGAAAAGTCACAACTTTGCAGTTAAATCATAGATGTAAGAAATAGGGCTTTCCAAGCCTTTAGAGTTGAGTGAGGATCATGACTGTGTCTTGTAAGTCTTAGCAGAACTAAGAGCTTTGTTCCCCAGACTGTCACCCTGTGCCTGGCCAGGAATTTCCAGAAGGCAGAGTGGTACCCAGTCAGAGGGATCCACACATCAGCATCCTCCAAGTCTGTTTAAAAACTGCCCTGTTAGTTTCCAGAAGAGAATTAATTAAAGCAAGTGCAAGCTAATGAGCACATCATAGGACCAGCTGCTTTCATGGCATAAGCCTTCAGGAATGCAGATCCTGAAGGAGGAACCCTATCACCTGAACAAGATGTGTAATAGCTGCACAGCTGCCGTGCTAGGTCTGCCTCTGTGACTTGCATAGGCAATCTAGTTCTGCATGGTGCTGCTTGGAAAGCCTGGGCACCATTAGGAAGCATGACAGGACAAGGTTTTCTCTGGAGGGTAGCTCGACTGAATTGGTTGCCTTTCTTGTCTGTGAGCTACTTCTTTGACACAGAGTGCTTGGAATCAGCTGGCTTTTCCTTGGTGTCCTCAGGGTGGGGGGGATGTCACAGGCCCATGTGCTCAGGATCTGGCAGCACAAGCCAACCTGACCACAGAGCTTATTGTTACTAGAATTAGAAAGTAGGTTTGGTTTTGTGCTGAAAGCTAAAGAATTGGCCAGAAGGTTGCCACATAAAATTGAGGTCCTCATTTGCTTAATGGCTATACTTTAATCAGCAGGTGCTATAATGGCATTATCAGTATTGTCTGTTTTGATCACTGTGCTTGAGGTATGGAGAGATTTAGTGAATTGCTCAAGAGTAGACATACTGCCACCTTCCCCCTCCCCCATGCCCTCTGTCAAAACTTAAGAATAACATACAAATTATTTTCTGAACTATGTTCAGTGACCAATAAATAAGCTTATCAATCCCCATGTTGCCAGGCTAAGTGTTGTGCCAAATTTGATGTTTCGGAGTAAATATTAATGATAGGAAAGTGATTGTCTGTAGAGTCTCTGACTGGGTTTACGGAGATGGCAGCACCAATACTTCTGTTACATGGAAGAAAAATCTGCTGTGTGTCTGTACTGACAACCCAGCATAGCACAGGCATGCCCTGCTGAGCTTTTAAGTTCCTTGGACTGCCAGCTATTCCCAGGTTATTGTAAAGTTCATCATGAACAGATAGTTCATCATGAACTATCTCAAAATTTATTTTGCTCTTCAAGCAGGTTTTACAGCTTGGGCTGATCTCTCTGCTACTACAGCTAAGCTGCTACTGGCATCTGACTTCACTATCTTACAGTTACTGTGATATACCTATGGAAGACAGCGAGTGCAGGTTGCCTAATGGCTGCATTATAGACAGACTACTGCTTACTCTAACTGCAAATTGTTGTTTTTACTGGAAAGCCAAACTTGGGTCTTTGTGAGAATAAGGATTATTCTAAGTGAACCTCAAAGGGAGAAGCAGGGAGAATAAGGAGTGGTGAAGTTCTCCAGACTCAATCTTCAGCACGGTGACATGCAGTTGTGTGTGAGTATAACGAATGTGAATCTGTTCTCCATTTGTACAATGACTCCTGCTGACAACAAGAACTGCATAAGGTGTGTTATATTTTTAAGGAAGAGATTTTTAATCATGACTCTTAATTTTTGATTTACAAAGTCTCAAATCTTACAGTGATACACGTGCAACTTCAAACTGGAGGAGAGAGGCATAATTAGCTGAATAACCACGTCAGTGAATTGTACCATCGTAAGTGAAGACGGTGCAAAAAAGAAGTGAACGTGCAAGACAAGGTTAAAAGGACTGACCAACATAGAAACCTTCTAGAAAAGTGAGATTTGCACAAAGTACGCCTGAATTGTTCCTTACAAGAGTGTTGTAACACCTTATAAGTGGTTCTTTAGTGTCATAAAGGATGAACAAAGGAAAAATGGGGACCTCTGTGTAGAGAACACGTATTACTGCAGTAAAATTTGAACATGCATATAAGAACTTATAACAGCATCTTTCTAATGTATGTGTTCAGAATGGCAGAGGAGAGGAATCTTGATTTATTGACTTAATGATCAGCTGAGAGATGTCTAAATGTTTGTTGTTTGGATGTGTCAGTGGTAAACGCACTGTTAGAGATAGCAAAGTATTGTGGCTAGATACGCTTCAGAGCAAAGGTTTCAAATTGCAACGAATACAGAAAATGCAGTTAAGATGATTAGGGTAGGAAAAAAGCAATGTGTGAGAGGGGTCTAGAAGACATAGATTGGTTTAATATAGCAAAACTAAGATCAAGAGAGAATAAACACCAGGCAGAAATGAGAACCGTTCAAAACAAAACAAAAAAATACTAGTGGCAAAGAACTAAAGGGTAAGTAAATTTAAATGTTGAGAAGACCTTGGACGTCAGAGCAGTGGAGTTCATTCCCAGCCTTGCAGTCACAGCCCTGGGTTGAATAACCCAAAATATCTTTATGGCTGGTAGATATTTAAAGGAGGTTATGATACATTGTAAAATAGCAAGGGATTATAGATAATCAGGTCCCTTCCCTTCTCTTTTATGTTTGAGTCAAGTGACACTTTACTTCTTTCTTTAGCATGTAGGGGGTGAAACGTGAGCGACATGTTCACAAACCAGACTTTAATCCTGTGCATGCCCTTGGAACCTTTTACAGATATTAATGAAACATATAATTATCTCTGTTAGACAGATCACTCAGGGCAGTTTAGATTACCACATACAAAGTGAAATAAAAATGAGTGTTTTCAGAAAGTATGGGTAATAAAAGTACTTAAATGGGATGATATTCAGGGAGATACTATTTGACTAGGCCTTTAGATTACTGTATGAATGCTATTTTCTAAATGCTGTCAGAAAATGATGAATTGTAGCTATTAAAAAAATGCTTTCATTGAAAGGATAGGAAATGTCTTTTCCTTAAATGTTTTTACATAGTATCAACAAAATGTTTTTCTTTTTTTGGGAAACACGCATTATCATCAATCTTATTAAACTGAAAAGTACTGAAGTGGGCTGCAAATGTAAGGACAAGTTCAATGTATCAGCAGTATTTCTTGTTGGCAGTTTTGAGTTTCATACCGTTGCCCAATAAGAACAGGGATGAGTTATTAATTTCATCAGGTTATGTTGGCTGTTCTATTCTGCCCACCTACATAAAAAAAAGTAATTGCTGGTATCTGATATCGTTTTCGAAGCACCATTTAGGGAATTCAGTTGCCGGTGTGAACTTCTGCATAGCTATGGTAAATATATCAAATGATGTAAGAGTTGTGACATTTTTGAGTGAGTAGATTTTTACTGCCAATAATACAAATGCTAGCACTTTGGAAATGAGCTAGTTTGACAGCTCCTCAGAGACTCAAGAAACAACAATTTGAATTAATTTAACGTGTATACAGTGCAGGTTGCCAAAGTCTCTGTAGTTCATGCATCCTCTGTAGTAATCAAGTTCTTTCATTGAATGCTAAAAGTTACTTTCAGACAGTTTTAGTTATCTGTTTGGTTTTTCTGAGGGAGGGTGGTGGTAGTAGGTTGGTTAGTTTCCGTGTGTTATTTATTTATTTACTTAGATCGACTTTTACTACATAAAAATCAATAGCATGTTTTTGATGGCAGTTGTATACAACAGTTTCCTTGAGTAGGACCATCAACAACATGACATATTGCAGCTCAGTAACAACTGTCCAACTAAGAGCTTCACTTAGAGCACAGTTCAAGAAATTTCAGAAAATAATTGCTGGCAAAATGAGGTCAAACAAGTGGTGATATTGGATCTTGACAAAACACTTGATTATCACATTCTGGAGCATATTTCACATGCTGCACTTTTTTCTAACCTTGCAAATGTCATCTGTATTTGGGGGTTGGAGTTGATGATCTCTGGAGGTCCCTTCCAACCCCTACAACTCTGATTCTGTGATGTCCTTATTCTAATACAAATAATACCAGTGCTCTTGAAGTTCTCAAACTCTCGTATCCAATGTATTTTAAACTTGATTATTTCAATTAAATTAGCACAACTGAAATTCTACTGGTAAACAGCAGATGTTTTAAGAGAGAACAAGTTGAGGTGGCACTCTGAATGTAGAGGAATTCTTCCCATCCTCGTCTCATAGCTCTGGGCCACTGCCATTCCCCATACATAGATCCACCTGGCAGTGAGGTTGAACACATTTTTCACTGTACATGCACACACATGTGCTCTGTACTGACATAGCCCACAACAAGACTGGTCTCCCCTTGGCAGACTTTTAGCCCCCAGCATCTCCAGTGTCTGGCTGCAGACTTGTGGTCTCTTAGGCAGCTGGATCACAGACCTGTTCTTCTACCTGTCAACTGGTCTGGAGTGAAGTGAAGGTGATCTTTCTTACTACCTCTGTGTGTGTGTGTGCCTTGCACACATGCCTTTATCTACAGTGTACAGAAACACAGTCAAACAGTTAGATTTTAATCAGCAGATAGGACAGATAGGTGCTCAGCTGAATGGCCGGTCTGGACAGATGTGGCCAGAAGTTTGCCCCCATGCAACCAGTCCCTTTTGATAGTCTCTTCTCTCCGTTTTGCCAGTTTACTTCCTTATCTACCTTCATATCTCCTTTTCTGCACTCATTTCCTCCCAGTTAAGCAATGCACTCCTAATTTCTCTCCTAAGTTAGTTCCACATTCGTGGTATCTGTACGCAAATTGGTATTTCTTACACTGTTCTCTAGGTAATCTCAGCTTTCCATAGTATGATGAATCCAGTCCCATCAAAGGGTCCTCAGAGTGTGCTTCTGACATGGTCACCTCTCACATCACTTTCCACCACCGTCCAACCAGCCCTCATGGTCCACTGCAACTTCTGTCACTTCTCACACTATTAGTTACAGCCAGCTGTTTCTCTGGACATGCCAGTACTTTTTCATGGCCGGTTTGTTGAACCCCCATCTGCCCATTTAAAAAAAGAAAATGAAAAACCTCCATAAATTCCCTTATGTTACCATGTTTATTGTGCAGTTCCAAGAAGGGGCAATTCCAAATTTGTTGAATAGCCATTATGCTCAGAAAAAGAATGATGGCCGAATATGTCATAAGTTAGAAGAAAGGTTTTTAACTCCTTTTCTAGTAGTGTATGGATTCTGATTTGGCATTATTATTGCACTTGAATCCTTTCTAACAGTACTTCAGGAACTATATTATCTTTATTTGTATGTGCTCTCTTTCCTCTTCAGCAAATGTACATGGTTATCTACTCCAAGTAATACAGATTTTTGAAAATGTTCATAACTGGCTCACAAAAACTGGAATGAAATTACCAGGCTCTGTTTGGTTCATACCCTTCGCAAGGTCTTCTAAATGCTGCACCCCTGAGGACCCTCTTCAGTTATCTGTCTGTAATGTTTTTATACTTTAATTGACGTGAAAATTTTTGTTCCCTTCACTTTTCTGAAACCGGATCAATATTCTGACGAACGTCAGCCATTTCCTGGAAAAACAGAAGTTGTTTTGCCAAAGGTCCTCACAAAGTTTACTTCCCGTTCTTTGAAAAAGATGTTTGAAAGGTCGGCCTTTAACCTTTTAGCCATAGAGGTGTCATTTCTGATGTTGCCTTCTGCAAATTTTAGAAATTGCCATGCTGAGTAAGTCCAATGTGGAAACTGTATTCTCCAAAAGAGAGTCCATGCAGTGTGTCTGAAAATTACATGGCTGGAAAGAGGTATCCCAATAATGAATGACCACTAGGCTTGAGAACTGGTAGCTAAACTAGGGAAATTAGTGCCTGAACACGTGAATTACTTGAATAAAAGAAATTCATTAGGAAATGGGAGAGGAGAAGGAGAAAATGGAGAAGAACTCATCTGACAGATCTGGGGAGTGGAAAGATGGAGAATGGAGCAAGTGTTATCTGTATTATTTTTTTTCTGTAACATGGTGGCATTGAGTCACGATCCAGTTCTGACCCATAAGAATTCTTGCTGCAGTTTTGACCCATAACAATTCTTGCCAGTTATGCAAGATGTCTTTCCTTAAGTGTTAGTTTGAATGCTGTCTGGTGTTTGTAATACACTTTTTGCTTGTAGATCTTCCCCAGATAGTGTCTAGAATGTTAATATTTTACATTTTTGAATGCTCAAAACATGCAGCCAAGTGTTATAAGCAGATATGTAGTCCACATTAGGAAAACATTTGAGTTCAGTAGTGGGATCAGGTGAATTAAAAGTTGCAATTCTTGGTAACTAAATCAAAATGTGTCCTGTAAAATAATGTTTAGTTGTCCTGAAATACAACTGTCAGTACTTAATTCTAGAGTGTTCATTTCACACTGTGTTGCAATATTCACAGAGATGTTATTCATTTTTTAATTATGTATGTGAGTGCCATTGGCAATATGAGGCCGCAAGACGAATGCAGCTCTATTGCATAGACTACATTTGTGCTATATATTGTTGTAGACCTTTAATTATAATTATATGAATTATGTTTCTGAATTTAGGCATCAGTCATCATAGCAAACAAAGAGCCAGATTCTCTGCCGTAAGTCATCTTAGTTTCATTAATGTCAGCAGAGTTGCACTGATATACACCAACACAGTTGATACAGAAGGACTTGTTATATTTTACTGCCTTTCTCATGACTTGCACTATTACGGTATTTAATGACTACCAGGATAACAGCTGAAATTTTTAAACATCTTCTTCTTTGTGTTTTCATTGTTTTGTCAGCCAACTGAGCCTTAAAAACTTCTTTAGTTTAAATGTGGGAAAGGGTTTGATATGGTGATGTTTGTCCATGGCTGTCGCTGAGGCTTTAAATTTTTACTTTTTAATCAGAGATAATAGTCAAATTGTGGTTAGGGGTTTTGTGAATAAGCTGGCTGCCCGTAGCTTTAGGGCTTAGTTCTGCACTCAAACACACTTGGATGTGTGTGAATGTGAATGGAGGTCCTTCTACTTTTGCAGCGGAATCAAACTGCAAATAACTGAGCACCTAATCTACTTAATTAGGCTTGCTGAATTAACTGCGGGGACCTAAATATACTACTTTTAGCTAAGTGTGCTACAGATTCATTTTGCTGGATTGAGGTCTCAATTGTTACTCATGAGGAAAACAGAAACTACCCCAAACCCAGGTATTTGAGGGTGAACGGAAACCTACTTGAGTCAGTTCAACTGTCTTTATCTATCTTTGTTAGGAAATTCGATACAAAGCTGAGCAGGCAGCTTTTCACACCAGGTTCTCTGGTAGGGCTAGGGCTCTAAAACAAACTCCTTTTTCCCAGCTAAAACAGCACTGGTGTGAAAGCAGCTGCAGTTACTGCCTGTATTGTGTCAGGTGCTTTATAAATAAATGGGAAGACGGGTTCTGTCCTGACATAGTGGCCTCTATGCATTTGCCTGCACTGCAGTCGCAGCAATATCTGCTTTGAATGCTGTGCTAGATGCATCACAGTCCGTTTTCAGTGAGGCAGCGTGGGCTTCAGTAACGTTCTTGCCACAGCAGCATGAAGGTTAGGCTGATGCAAAGCTGGGCAGATCAAGCTTGTACTTTGCTCTGCAATGCAGCAGCCAGGCTTTCCACAGCACCCCAGCAGCACTGACTGAAAACTGGGTATGTTTCAGGCTTCTCACACTTCAGTACTTGAGTCCTTGTTGTTGGAGATAGTTGTCCTTAACGATGGACTCCGATTTTAAGACTGACTTATCTTTTGATGGAAATTCTCTCTAGAGATCTAGTCATCTTCTCTGCATGGGTGAATCTCATATTTTTGTTACAGTTAACAGTCTCTGTGAGAACTTGCAGCTATGTTCAGTGAATAATTTTTTCTTTTCAGCTTGGTTGCTATTTTGGATCTAATAAAATATAATGTGTTTTACCGTTTCTTCTCTTCCTGGCTGTTTCCTGACTGGCACAAAAAGTTCTCCAAAATTCACTTTCTTCTGCAGAAAATATCTCGTTCGGAGCTAAATTCACAAAACTGCTTATAGACAGGGAGCTGCATCTCTTTTTCAAAGTGATTCATGCTTCCATGTCTGCCTGTTTTGTCCTCCACCTGGTGAGATAAGCCCATCATTCCAGTTTGTTGTGCAGGATCACCCAGCACTTGATATTCTCGGTCATGATGGTACTGTTTCATGCTGCGTAAGCATGAATGAAACGTTCAGTGAAGCAGAGATTAGTATTGAGTACGTTCCTCAGGAGCTGAATGCAGGGCATGGTATTGCTCCTTATCTCAATGACTACGGATTTCATGGTTATGATCTCATCAGCAGAAGAAATCAAAAAGAATTTGTATCAGGCCGTGTTCATTATTGAGACTCATATGAGCATTGGGAAACATTGATCTTCAAATCATTTTAAGTGAACAGATCCTGACCTTTTCCCTCAAATGGCTGCTGGTCTGTTCCAGGTTGGCAGTTTGTGGTCCAGTCAGATGCTTCTGTGCCACAGATCGTGAGGCAGTATGGAGTCTGAAGAGATCTCTGTGGTAAATGCCAAGCAGTACCATAAGAGTGGCAAAGCACATGGAGAAAATGGATGGCAGGTGCTGTGGAGGTGGACTGCTTTTAAACTTGCTCACTGTGACTGGGAGAAGTGGAAAGACTGGTTCACATGCAGGTTTCAGCCAAGGGTATACGTGCAGGGTTTTGGAGCATTGCTCCATGACAGAGCTGTGTATTTTTGACCTGAGAGCCTGGCAGAGTGAATGCATATCTGATCCAAAATGAAATTTGTTCTTGGGAGTTGGTTTCTCCAAGACAAATCTGAGTTCAAGTCAATGAAAGGCTTCCATGTTGTGATTTTTTTCCTCTCTCATCTCTGCACTGTGCTTCACAGAACTCCATGCTAAATCAGCATGGACAGGTTTCAGGTATCAGAAAGTTTCTGGAGGACTAGACTATGTAGTCAGTTGGCCTGACTTCAACTTGCTTGTGGGTAGTGTTTTTAACTAATGGACTTTACAATGCAGACTTATCTTGAATGGTCTTCCTTGGGTGCTGCAGGAACTTGCTTAGTGCCTATACCTTAGGAGGCTGAGGAGAAGGCTGTTTTTTTCCAGACCCTGAGGTAGCTTCTCCTGGGTAAGCACGGATCCAATCTGATTCTGAGGTACCTTTTTCCTCTGGTAACCTTGACGTTTTAGTTCCTCCCCTGTTGATCCCTAGAACAACATTTTTTCAAGATGAAAATCTGTCCCAAAGCCCACAGCAAATAAAGGTCTTTTGCAGCAAGTTCGGAAGTGTTTCCCTGGATCAGGAGATTCCAGAGGGTCTTGTGCTCCTCACGCTGGAAGAGTACATCCTGGCAGGCTGCCCTCTCACCAGCTGCTGCCCACACTGCAGTGCTCTAGCTGTGACCTAACTGGGTCATCGTTCTCCAGGATTTTGTTTTTATGAGGGAACTGAAGGATTGCATCACAGTTGTCCTCTTCTTCTGTTCTCTAGTGGGGATAATTAGGAGGCAGAGAGCAGCTGCATCACTTTTTATGGACACGTAAATCAAGACAAATCAGTGCGGCACGCTTGTAGTGAATGTGTAAATGCAGGAGGATCCATTCTGACCTCTAGAGAACTCTTGTTTGCTACAGAATAAGCACTTAGTCTTCAACGTGTTTCTTTGAAAGTTCTTTTTGGAGGTGTAATAATTATTTTTCCATGTAATGAAGTGGAACAGCAACTACTTCTTCAAGTGAAGGCAGCAGAGGGGTCTGAAATGATTAAACAATGCCCATTGTGGGCGACCTCCTGAAGTCCTGCAGTAGTTGACTCAAATTTTATGGAGTGTTTCAAAATGTTCACAGTAAAGTTTTGTCAGCCTGAGGGAGGGGGTCTCATCCCACATAGCTGTAAATGTCTAAGCCCAGGCTAATTATTTTAGATTGCATTTGCTTGAGCAAAATAGGCTTTTTAGGTTGTTGGTCTACTTCATTATCTGAAAGTGAAGTTAATCATGCCCTATAACTTGATGTTCTCTTAAAAAAGTAAGCCCTGGTGCCTAGTTCAGTCTTGATTATTTTTATCTTGTCAAATGAATTGCCTCTCTTGTTACCTGCTGAAGTCTTAAGTTAAAAGTTTGAAGACTGGGGGTTTGAGTGGGAGGAGGAAGCCTAACACATGGGGAAAATTGGTTTCCTTGCATGTGATTTCTGAGGCTGCCTGTAGGGATAGAAGCCGTTGAGGATTTTTATAGCTTCTTTTGTTTTGATCTTCTGAACCAGACTTCCCGCCACAAAGGCTGCTGCTAAAAGCTGTAATGTGGAAAAGCAACCCTAGTCAAAGTGTTTTTTGAGTATTCCAATGCGAATGGATCTGGTTGTGCTGTGACCATTGGATTTCCTGCAGTACGTGGGCATGATGCTGGCAAAAGTTATTTTTGTGTTCTTACCAAACCACAAAAGCATTATCATTCAGTTAACTCATTCGGGTAATGGATATGGCAAACTTCTTGCTCCAGGTTCACAATGAATGAAAATAGGATTCCTACCATTTAAATGTCTTCAGCCTGTTAAGGTTAGACAGCTCAGGACTCAGAAGTGACAGCCCTGTTTCCTGGGCTATTATACATCTTTCTGCTTGAAATTATGTGTTACAGCACAGCTGTGCTCTTCTGAATGCTGTGTGGCATTATGGTTTGTACACTTGTGTATTGTGCTTCATATTGTGTTACTATTTCTTCATTTTCTGCATTTGAAAAGGTTTCTTGTTTTTTTTTATTTTATAATTAGCAATTAAATCTGGACTTGCTGTAACACCTCAAAAGAGGGAGGTTCGTATCTGCTAAAAGTGTGAATTGTTTGAATTATTTGGTGTTTTTTCTATTCATCCCTGGATAGATGAAAAATCTTGACCTGTGGTCAAGCATATTTTAATTGAGTTAAAATGAGTAGTAATTATAGTAGTTATTATTTCTCATTGTTCTGTATCTGCATATATAATTAACGACTAAAGTGCTTATGTGTTCTATTAAGTTTTGTTACCAGCATCATATGTCTCTTTGGGTGATATAGCATTTGAGAAATGAAGTCATATATCTTGAATCTCATTTATGTTCATGTATACAGAAAGCATGGCCTTTTCTGAGGCAGTTAACTATAAAGTTAACTTACCTGAACGCTGTTTGGCCTACAGACAGCGGCAGCACTTTGCTCATACACTATCTGGTATTTAATCTGTGTTATGTTGTTTGTTCTGTACTGTTTGTTTTATAAAAGTACTTCAGACTGGGTTAATGTGGCATGTACAGAATCATGCAAGATACTTACAGAATATGTATCTAAGGTTATAGATGGAAATGTTATTAGATACTATAGTGCTTTTCATTTGTGTTAAGGCCGTATTCAGAAATAACAAGTTTGTTGTTTTCTTAAACCTCATTACTTTTATTATCCAACACCTGCAAGCAGAAGCATGAAATCTCTTTTCTTTATAGGTTACTCAAAGGAATTTTAACAGAACAGTAGAGAAAAGTCTTTGTCCCAGTGTAGTTTATGCATAGTAAAGACAGAGGAAAAAGTTGTCACTGTGAATTATAAATTAGGTATTTTAAAAGTTGGTATGAGAAATATTTTTGCAATATAAGTTTCTGGTGTTGCATGGGAAAAAATTACTTCTTCATAATACTCATCCATGTGTCTAATTAATACTATAAGTAAAACTTTGCTGGCTCAGACCAAAGTCCATCCAGCTCCTATTCTTGTGTCTAACATTGGACAGTGAATAGTAGTAGATGCTTAGGGAGGCATTAAGACAGTTAGACAGAATAAAAACTGTTTGTCTAACCTGATAAGAAAGACTTTAAAATAGAGAAAGGTGGGAGAGGACAGCATGTCTCAGCAGTGGAGGGGGAATGTGGTAGGCATGCCAAAGGCCCAGGGTGATGGTAACAGAAGAGGCACAGCATTCACCTATACAAGGCTGAATAAAACATTTGAAGTATAGACATGTACAAAAAGAAGTGCCACCAGGACAACCCTTACATTGAAAGCTTTCATTTCTGGGGAATCTCCATGCTTAGGTACCTCTCTGAACTGCATCTACGCTAAATCCCATGGCATGGGAAACAAACAGGAGGAATGTGTCTGTATCTCCGTGCAGTTGCTAGAACCTCACAGGGGTCACAGGGACATGTTGGTATAACTCATGCAATTGGAGTACTGCAGTGGATGGATACGGACTATTGGGAGGACAGGTTGGAAAGTTGAGGAAGGGGAGTTGTCGTGAATGTGAGATTGAAGTTGCGAAGCAAAGAGTTATGCTGTGGAGATGCATGGTGAGCCCACTGTGAGTCTGTGGTTCAGGACTGGCAGGTAGACCAACATAGTCAATTCTGTAGTAAGTGTTCACTGTAGCCACCTGATCAGGAAAAAGTAGATGAGGCCTTCTTTAGACATCACACATTCACAGTCCCTGATCCTCTTGAGTGATTTGAACCACTCGTACCTTCTGGTGTGCATTAGCAACAACTTTGTGATACAGGTGAGAAGTGAGCCAATGACAGGAGCTGCTTTGCTGAATCTCCTATTTACAAAGAAAGATAGGGCTAGAATACGAAGGTCAGGATCAGTTTTGGCTGCAAAGACCATGAGATGGTGGAGTTCAGGAGCCTGAGAGAAGGGAGAAGAGCTAAAAACAGGGTTACAGTCTTGAACTTCAGGAAAGGTGGCTTTGCTTTATGTAGGGATCTACTTGGAAGAATTACATGGGATATGGCCCTGGAAAGGAGTCCAAGAGAGACGATTGATCTTCAAGGATCACTTTTCTCAGGCTTTCTTATGATCCATTTTAGCAAGCAGGAAATCAAGTGAAGGCAGCAGGGATCCTGTATGTGAAGAATGAGCTCCTGACTAAACTCAGAGGAAACAAAAAGGAAATATGCAGGAGGTAGAAGCAGGTCTGGTGACCAGGGGGAATATAGACGCTGTTGGAGCATGCAGGGATGAGATGAGGAAAGCCAAAGCCCACCTGGAATTGAATCTGGCGAGTGATGCAAAAGGTGTCTAGAAAAGATTTTACAGATATGTCAGCAGCAAAAGAAAGACTAGGGAGAAAATTAGCTCACTGCTAAATGGTGGGCCGTATTGGCCCTCTGCCAGCAGAGAACACAAAAAAGGCCAAGGTACTCAATGCCTTTGTGACCTCAGCCTTTTTGGTCCTAGGCCACTGAGACCAGAGGGAAAGTATTGAATATCAAAGACTTGACTTTAGAGGAACATTTAAACGAACTGGATGTAAACAAGTCCATGGGGCCTGATAGGTTGCAACCGCAAGTGCTGAAGAAACTCACTGATTTCATTATGAAGTCTCTCAATTATCTTTGAAAGGCCATGGAAACTGGAGAAGTTTTCTGGTAGTGGGAGAAAAATGAACGTCATTCCTGTTTTCCAGAATGGCAAGGAGGAATATATTGTGTCAGTCAGCCTCACCTCAATCCCTGGGATTGAGTGGTGGAGTAACTAATCTTGGAAATTGTTTCTACACACATAAAGGACAAGAAGGTGATCCAGAATAGTCATTAGAGGTTTAAGGAGAGCAAATCAAACAACCTGATAGCCTTCTACAATGGTGTGGCTGGCTTGATGGATGAAGGGAGAAAAGCAGATGTTTTTCACTTTGACTTTTGTGAGGCTTTTCACACTTTCTCCCAGTAATGTTCTCTTAGACATGGAGTAAGGATTAAGTAAGTGTGGCAGATGGAAAAATGACGGAATGGCTGAGCCCAGACGGTTGCGTCAGTGGCACAAAGTCAAGATGGAAAGCCTGAGGGTCCTGGTGGGTACCAAACTAACCATGAGCCTGGAAAGGCAAAAAGCCTCATTGAAAAGGAGCCCAGAAGCTCAGTGGGCTGTAATACAGAGTATTGCCAGCTGGCTGAAGGAAGTGATCCTCTCTCTCTGCTTAGCTCTGGTGAGACCATGTCCAGTGCTGGGCTCCCCAATACAAGAAAGACGTGGGCTTACTGTCATATGGGGAGAGGCTATTCATCCTGGAGAAGAGAAAGCTCACAGGGATCTTACTAATGTACCTGATCATACATTATGGGAGGGAGAGAAGAGGAGGTTCTCAGGCAGGAGATGAGGCAATGAACACAAACTGAAATATAAAGAGTATCCTAGGAACAAAAGAAAACACTGTGAGGATGATTAAATACTGGAACAGATTTCCTAGAGAGGTTTTCAGGTCTTCATCCTTGGAGGTACTCAGATGGACACAGTCCTGGACAACGTGCTGTAGGTGACCCTGTTTGAGCAGGTGATTGAACTAGATGATCTCAAGAGACTCCCACCAGCCTCAGACTCTCTGTGATTCTGTAGATTTCCTGATGCACCTTCTCATCCTTCAACAGTGCTTGAGACTTCCCGTGCAGAAGCTGTGTTTAAAGAAATTGTCTGCATTTTGACCAGAAATTGGTTCACTGTTGCTGGATGTACTTAATGGACCATGTTATAGATCTTTCCACACATGATAGTTCTACTAGTGTTCTGTGCAGAATGAGACACAGGATGATGATAGACTTAAAACTCCAAAGCTTTTACTTCTATTATAAAAGCTTTTATTACTATTATCAGTTAATTTGCACTAAAAATGCTACAGTCTTTCTCAACAATGTCCTATTGTTTTAGACACCACTGAGTTAAAAGCTGCTGTAAATTAAGTAGTATCACATGATGTTTCCAGAGACTAGAATTTAATGGGGCCATACAGCTAAATTGTTACAATCTTCATACTTTCACATGTGCCATTTAATAGTTTCCCAAATAACTCCTGGCTATGGGTTGAGATTTGTATGAGCTGTGGTCTTTCCCCACAAGGCTTTTTGGCTATGACACCTTCTGCTGTGGAGGCTGAGAGTAACTACTGTGAGAAATACAGAGCAGTAATAATGTTGGCATAGGCTGTTCTGTGCCGCTTGCTCTCGGTGCCAGAGAACAGCCTCTGGCATAATTAATTTATTAGCATTGCCATAGTGACAGAAATGTTCTCAGGCTAATACTGCTTGCATATTATCTGGAAATATATAGCAGGGAGCTAGTGAGTATTAGGAGGCTTTTAGCCCCATTTCCAGAGCAAGACTGGTTATCTGTTGAGAAATACCTGGGGAATGAAAGATGAGTAAGTGTTTGTCTATCTTAGTAGAACTCTGTCTTCAATTTTCACTCTATATGAATAATCATTTTTGTTGGTAATCCCACTGGCTAAAGTTTTTTTTTGTCAAAGGAGAGTTTCTGTTTCCTACAGAACATGTGTAACAGTCATTTCCCTCCAAAGCATGATAAAGGATTCTTTATACACATGCTGTGTAGACTTGAAAAGGTGCACTATTGTGTCACTGAAGCTTACAA
This sequence comes from Gallus gallus, assembly GCF_016699485.2. NCBI lineage: Eukaryota > Metazoa > Chordata > Aves > Galliformes > Phasianidae > Gallus > Gallus gallus. The sequence goes on along the minus strand of NC_052532.1, from coordinate 123,784,450 downwards.
AATGTATGATGTGTAACATTATTATGAAGCTGGTTGAAGCTTTATACTGGTTAAAAATTGCATAGTAACCCACAGCCACTGTGGGCATCTACAGACACGTCTGTCAGTGGCAGGCTTATTCAGGAAAGAACAATAGTGCTGACAGGGACAGGTACAATTAAATGAGAGATTTGTCATTTGAACGGCAGAGAGAGAATGAATGGGTTTGTTCTCAAGTTTGATTTATGTTCCATTGTGTCTTCTGAGGCACCTTACTGTCATAATGAATTATTCCATAAAAGTTACTTAAAAGACTTCAGACTCTGAGGTACACAGGCACTTGTTGGCTCCTTATTTCATCTCATAATTAGTCATTCCATAATTTTGATAAACATGAGCAAATTGGCAGGACTTTTCCAGTGATTAACCCTTGTCATTAAAGGAAGATATGCTTTCTGGTTGCCTCTTGATTAAATTAAAGAGGAAATCCAAAATATGAGTGCCTGCCCTCAACTGTTTTATTGTGGTGAGCAAGGATGTGGCTTTTTACACATTTTGTATGTGAAAGTAACCAAATCATTTGTAGCATCATGAGTTGCAAAGCAAAGTGCTGTAAAAGCTTCATCCATCCAAAAGCTTCAAAGGAGGATGTATGGAAAGCTTCATTCACTTTCCATATATGATTTATCATGAGCTGTTGCTGATTTATTGAACAGAGCTGCCAAGCAATAGTTTCTAGATGATCTGTTCTGATATTTATGGTTGAATTTAATCTGATCTAAGATAAGGCAAGATAAGCCTATACAGTATCCAATATATTAAAAACAATGACTCAGAAAAGCCCCTCCTGAGATATAGTGAATAAATTTGTATGAGCAGTGTTTTTGTAACTGTGATGAGTCTGGAAATAGAAATGAGGCAGTGCCTTAGCAGAGGTAGTATCTGTTGTTGGGATGATGGGGTAGTTTGGAAAATAAAAAAAGCAAACAAACAAACAAAAAAGCCTACGGGCAAAAAAATCTTCTGGTTAAAAGCTTCCCTCTTTTTCCAGCTATGTAAACTGATCTAATAACTTGTTGTTAGACAAGCCAGTACTTGTCTACTCAAAATATATATATATTTTTTGCCCAGAAGCTTCTTAATATTTTTCAGTTACTGCTGTTCTTCATCAAAAGATATAATCCCTACCTAAATAAATAGGTACAATAGTGCCTTGATGAAAAGAAGCATGCCTTCCAGCTTGCTTAGAGGATGGTTAGAGGATGATGAAGTTACTGACAGCATCATTTTTATAGAGCTTCTATAATGAGGTTTGTTCATGAGGATCCGAGCACTCTCCAAAAGTGCATTAAGCGTGTGCTGTTGGACCTGGGTCTGGCTTCCTACGTACCTGTTCAAGTGGCAGGCACATGTAGTGAAGCATACTCCTGTGGTTGCCACTGGCTTCTTCTTCAAGAGAAATTGGCGAGTTAGAAGCTGTCTTTTAGCTTCTTCTCAGTGGATGTATGTCCCCACAACATGAGGCCCTCACTTGTCAGCGTGCAGGATCTCAGTCTGTGCTGAAAGGACTCAAAGAGTTTGCTACTAAAACTACTAAAACCAAAGGCATCAAACATATGCTGTGTCAGATTCACTGCTTGGGCTCAAAGATACTGTTTTTTATGCACTGTGGGTTCAAACTGACTCTACGTTGAGTGTCTGATGTACCTATGCCTTAAAAGTGATAAAGACTGCCCTCAGAGGAACTATATGTTATGTTATCTTCTGGACAGCTGATTTTAAACATTGGCATGCTGCTTTTCTGCGTGAGTTCAATGCTTCCTGTGGGACACAGCAACGCAGCCTTTCTGTTTGTGGTATAACTGAGATAGATAGAAGTCTGTAGGGAATAAGTGACCTACTAGAGCAGCATGTTGGATCTCTTACGCCCTTTGTGGATACCATGAAGTAAGTCTTCTCTATGCTCTTCTAAGACTTTGAATAATTTGAGATGAAAGGTAGTTTTCTTTCCTGAGATCAGGTCATTTGTCTCTGATTTCACTTTTTTTTGGCATAGAAACAAGTACCACAACACTTATTTGTACCAAAACATAGCTTTCGGTGTCTTGCTGAAAATAAGGAAGAATGATGTACTGCATCGAACCTTCTCACTTTCTGATCCAAGCATGAGATGTTCTTAAACAACGCTGAGATTATGCAAGAAACCCAAGTATGACACTTCTAGCATACAGAGATCTATTGGAAGAAGAATAGACGTTTACCACATTTATAAGTACTGCCCTTGTTACTTTACAGCACACCCTCAAGGCAGCATCATTATGATACAGTAACTGTGTAATGTAGTCTTTATTAACAAATGCTGATTTTATACAGTATATCTCTTTGATTCATAGACTCACCTGCTTTGAAGTTTCTTCTGATCAATCATTAGCTATTTCTACACCTATACCTACTGAAATATTCTATCTGTTAAAAGAACAAGCATTTCTGTCTCAAAACCCAGCCATTTTATTTCTTTCGTTTCACAGTTTTTATAGTACATTCTGTCATCCAGTTTAATATGTATCAGTAGTAATAACTGACTGCCAGGGTATTTTCAACATTAATTCCGGGTGTCTGTGCACTGGATAGTCCTGCATTTAGAATTACTAAGTAGACCATGCAGGCAGACACTTTGGCTGTAACTTGTTTGCTCATTTATATACAGAAGAATGGAGATGAATAGCTAATTTTACTGCAGAGAGCTGCCTGCTCTGAATTCTAAACACTCCATATTTTGTAACTCCAAGGGTCTCATCAAGCTATTATAGCAGTCTTCTACTGGTAGGATGGGTTAATTGTTCCAAACCTCCTTTTCCTTCTTCCCCTCAACTTTCAGTAAAAGAGAATGAATAATGATTGAGAAAGCAAATTAAATACTTCGAGCACATCTCATTTTAATTTTAATTTTAATTTCTCCTAAGGTTTACATAGAAAGTGTAGTCATGAATAAGGGCTGAGAAAGGAAAACACATACAAAGGCAAAGGAAGGCCAGGCAGGAAAGAACCAGTTGAGAATCTGGAGGTGGAGATTTTCTGAAATAAATTTTGCCACATTGTTTCTGTCTACGGGTTTTATTAGACCCTAACATACATAACATGCATGATTATGGTCAGCTGTCAAATACAGAAGCTACACTTCAGCATCAATTTTACAAAAGCTGTGCAAAATGGGAACAAATACCTCGTCTTCTCTTTGCCTTTCGTTTCAACCAGTAAGAGATCTGAGAGAAGGAAACAGGTTTTGTTCTTCCAGAAAGCATTCAGCTCGCATTCATTTTTTATTTCATCTGGCAACTTGTACTCTGGTGTGGGGATGTAATAGTGCTGGCTCCTCCTCTGAGGATCTACGTGCTGTACAACGATTTCCCCTGACCCATAGTCAGCAGAATGGGTGATGCCAGTGGCTGTACCTGTGCTTTTGTGTGCTGGACTAATTAGAACCCTTTAAATTTATAAGTTTTTCAGTCTGGATACAGTGTCTTACCTATGTTTTAGTTGAACAGAAGCATCTTTTCAGTTTATCCAGAAGCACAGAAAATGCAGGTTGATTTAACATGCTGAAAACAGCAGTATTTGATGGATGGTGAGATAATAGTTGCCAAGGCCTCCAAATGTTTTCTCGCTTCTTACAAACACTACTTCTGTCTTGCCTGAGCCGAGTTTCACTCAGGTGTTGCTATAAGTCAGGCTGCCAGTGGACTCAGAAAGGAATTAAATGTTGATTGATGTTCTCACTAAGCTGTAAGAAAACACTCTTCTGTTCACTCAAAGTTCTGGGTCCTGCACTTTGGCCAGAACAGCCCTGGGCAGTGTTACAGGCTTGAGACAGAGTGACTGGAAGATTGTGTGGAAGAAATGGACCTGGGGATGTTGGTGAATACTTGGCTAAACAGAAGCTAGCCATATGTCCAGATGGTTAAGAAGGCCAACAACATTCTGGCTTGTATCAGAAATAGCGTGGCCAGCAGGAGCAGGGAGGTGATCATCCCTCTGTATTCAGCACTGGTGAAGTGGCACCTCAAGTACTGTGTTCAGTTTTGGGCCCCTCACTACTCACTCCTCAAGGAAGGCGTTGAGGCCATGGTGTGCATCCAAAGAAGGGCAACAAAATTGGTGAGAGTTCAGTCAAGCCTTTTGGAGAGTGGCTGAAAGAACTTGAATTCTCTCTCTCGAGGGAGACCATATCGCTCTCTACACCTGCCTGAAAGAAGGGTATGGTGAGGTGGGGGTCCGCCTCTTCTCCCATGTGACTAGTGATAGGATGAAAGAGAATGGCCTCAAGTTGCACCAGGGGATGCTAAGGTTGGATATTAGGAAAAGTTTCTTCTCTGAAAGAGTGACCAGGCACTGGAATGGGCTGCCCAAGGAAGTGGTTGAATCACTGTCCCTGGGGATGTTCAAGAAATGTTTAGATGTTGCTCTGAGGGACGTGGTTTAGTGAGAAAATACTGGTGGTAGGTGGATAGTTGAACTGTGTGATCTTGGAGGTCTTTTCCTATCTTGGTAATTCTGTGATTCAGTTAGGAGAAGAATAAGTCACTTGTTGTCAGTCTCTGGGAAGAGGCTGAAAGGAGGTTACAGAAATGATGGAGTTTACTAAAAAGTTTTCCTTGTAATCTTCCTCAGCACGGAGACTGTAATGTCATGGGAATAACACAGTGTTCCCAGTAATCCAAAAGTTTGAGTATGAATTTTGTCTTGGCAGTAGTGACACTTTTCCCATTCTATATACAATCAAAAGGAATTGAGGGGTTTGCTGATAAGTGGCTAATCCCATTATTTCTTTTCTACCAGCTCCCCTTTCCTTCCTATCCCTCTTTCTGTTGCATGGTTTGACTGTGAGAAGTTGCCCCAGACTTGTTGGCTAATATTTCTAGTTGTTCTTTTCTTCTCTCCTGTCACTCTTCAAATATATATATGACCTATGCTTTGGTTCTTAGGTTTTGTTTCTCTTTGTGTATGTTGGGTTTTTTTGTTTGTTTATTTGTTTTTCTTCCTTCTTTCTTTTCTTCTTTCACTGCTATTTCTTTTCATTTGTATGATTTTTTTAAATGCTTTCTATATTTGAATCTGAATAAAATCAGGAGGTAGAAATACACTTCCCACAACAGGCAATATAGTAACCTATGTAACTCTACAGAATATGAGTGCAGAAGCTTGAATGGGACTCCTCCTAAAGTAGATTTTGATTTTTGTTCTCCTGTTTCCCTGTAGAAAACTGTAATGGCCATGCATAGTGTTCCTGATTCACTGGTACTTTAGCGGATCTTAATTTTTCCACAGCAGAGAATATACTGTCACTTTCTATGTGGATATTAGTCTGATTGAAATTGTAAAACATTTGCAAAATCTGTTGCTGTTATTTAAGTAAATTTGGTAGACTAGTGAGTATACTGCTTATCCATTGCTGGAGAACCCTTGCTCATTCCCCTTGGCACATGTTTAAATTCAGCTTAGGAAGTAGTAAAGTGAGCTTTGCCTTTTTTTTTAGTTCCAGTTGTTTTAAACCAATAATGAGAATGCATAACTCCAGTGATGTTTTGCAAAATGTTTCAAAACAGAACTTGGAGAATAATTTTGCTTGCACAGGTGAAAAGTGCTATTTTCTACCCTGGCCCTTAAATGAGAGTTATATAGTTTTTGAAGATAAAACACTTATCAGAACTGAGTAAAACTTATTTAATTAATCTGAGTTCTTCATTTCTGGAATAATAACAATTTCATTTGCATATTATGCTAACTAAGAATGGTATATGATTAAAAATGATTAGAATTGGTTCCATTTATAGACTAGACTTCATGTGATCTGAAAATTTAAAAGTTGGTTCTCTGAGTAGCTAAAGATGTGATGTTTTTCTTTTGAGGAATATATGCTTCCACGCAGGCTGATGACTTCTATTAAAAATGGATCTACTAGGTGTCCAGAAAGTGATTCCTGCTTTCACTAGATAGGCCTTGTGAGACCAAGACCTACATAATTTCTGGAAATGATAGTAAAGATATTATTTTCATACATATGAGGATACATATATATACATATTTTGATGGGGTGCGTGTGTGTGTAAAACGTGCTTTCTTCAGCATAGACCTAATGGTCTATATTGCAGTTTGACTCACTTGAACAGATGGTAGTTGGTTATTACTCTGTACCCTTGTCCTTATTCAGCACGTTCCTTTTTCAGTAATGAACATTCCTTGTACAATTGAGTCCCTAAGAAGTTCTTCCTATTCTAGTTGGTGAGTTCATGTTTTTTAACTATGAAAGCTGAAGGTGTGAAGCACCATGAAGTCAGTCTGGGAAGGTGTTGGCCAATGGGTTCTACATAGAAAACATGTCACAGCAGTGGTGTAGTGGTATAACTTGAAGGTGTTAGGACCTCAGAGTGGTGGCCAAGTTATGGAAATATGGGATATCTGCTCTTACCAGGGCAGCTCTGCCTTGGCATTGGTGTTACAGAGACATTCATGTATGGCTCCACCAGATCCTGCAGGCCTAGAGCAGCTCTTCCGGCAGTGAGATTTAAACAGCTGCTTGGAAATACCAAGAGCCTGGCTCATTTCAACTCAAGTGTGTTAGTGTGTGCTGACATTGGTTTATATGCCATGTAAAAGGAAAATGCAAGCCTTTGAACCCCTGCAGCAGCAGGCAGGTTTGCTCAGCTTTTCGCTCCTGGATGAAGATGCTCCTTACATTGAAACAAAGTTCAGCACACTTCACGTAGATATTAAAATAAGACCTCAGTGTATTTCATGAAAAGTTGAAGGTTCAATTGATTTAATTGCGCAGAGGGTCCCCCCTCCTTTTTTTTTTTTTTCATGATATGCCATGCAATTTAACTTCTGACCCATGCTTTAAAGCATGATGATTTCAGTGATACTATGGGAATATTAAAGTGCTTTGGGCCAAGAGGTGCAATATAACTATAGAACATTACTATAGAATACCCTTCTTAATTAAGGTGTAGTGAACTGGGGACTTTTCACAGGGATGTTTCTTATGACACTGATGTATCCTGATGATAATGACTGAAGCTTAAAGGGAGGTGGCCACTACTGACCTCAATTTAGCTCATGGTGTAGTCAGATCACGTCACCAATGATGTTTACACAAGCGTGGATTTAAACACTGTTATTTTCTGTTTTGTTTTTTAAACACACACACACACAAAAACAAAAACCATAGCACTTTGTGAGTGTGGTGTGGTACAGAACATCTTTCTTTCTCTTTAACCGTGAGCGCAGAACAGTTTGAGCCTGAAGATGACCAACAGCTACAAGCTCATCCTGTTCATATTCACTGCACATGGCTTGAATCTCTCCTTGTTCTTAAGATTGAGAAGATAAATAATAAATGAACATAGTTCAGAACATTAAGGTTTGTTTTCTTAAAGTTTGGCCTATTTTACCCAAACTTAAAGTTACTCTAAGTTCAGCCTCATCTGACTGGTGTATGTACAAGGAGAGATTCCAAGTTTCATCTTGTATTACAGTATATTGAAAATATGTGAAGTACCAGTGATCAATGTTTTAATCCCGCTTGTTTATTCTGAAGTCTGTCTCTAAACTCTTGGTTTCAGCACTGTATTTAGCGTTACAAATGCTGTTAGTCTTTGAAAAATAAGTATTCTGAAAAACTTCTCATGCACTGTCTGTTCTTACTTTAAAGGCCTTTAATCAAATTATTCATGGGATTGGGCTTTGCAGAGGCTTTTAGATTCCAAAGCAGAGCAACGTGTTTGTTATTTCGTTAAAAGGCAAATCATCTGTAGGATGGTTCAGAACTGCAGAACAAGGATTGTTGGAGTTTGTAATTAACTGAAAAATGTCAAGTTGATAGGTGTTTTTCGTACATTCTCACTGATGTACAGGAGGGGCCGGTCACTGGGCCTGCTGCAGGTGTCAGTCGTAGCAACGGTGGCTGCGCTCTGTATTTATGCTCCTGTCAGACCTTGCTAGGGCTGGATATGACCATAAGTGTTTTTAGTGCCCTCAATTGGGATGAAAGGGACAAGTGTATTTTCAAGACTGTGTGGAATGAAATGTTATTTTTATAAATTACTTAAAGGTGTTGATCAGAGTTTAAAGGTGAAGCTTGTAGGAGTTAATTGTCTATCAGTAGAATTAATTGTGCAAAGTCCTGACATTAAGCGTATTTATACCACTTAACTGTCTTATAGTCTTTGTTAAGGGTTTATTACATGTATAAAGACTGCATTTTTCATAAGGTTGTGCCAATTATAATGTGATGATAATTAAACTTGAGTCTTATGTTCTCTTTTTAAAATGCAAAAATGCTGTATTAAAATCTTATTTCCTCATCATCAAAATTAAATATCTATTTAGAAATCTTGTAAAACTTTCTCTTCAGGAATTACAATAGGAAAAGAGGAGATCATGAAGCAGCACTTACTGCATGTATTGCAGAATACATTTTTCTCAAATTTGTAATTTTTTCTTAAACATTTAAAAAATATCTGTTTGTGATAAATGAAGGGTAGTCATAGAGTAACATGCAGTGGTAAAAGAGAATATGTCTCAAAATACCTTTCTTGTTTGGATTTACCATTTTTCTCTGCTGATGCCACTGCTCTGTGAGCATTGCTGTGTAGACAAGAGTTACACAATTCATAGTGTCCATTTATAGTTTCCTTTTAGAAGCAGTAGAGATTTGTTTTTCTCCGTGGGAGGAGAGCATCATCCCAGATTATTAAATTTCTCAGGCAATTCACCTAAAATAATTGTAGTTTTTGTTAGAAACTGATAAAGTGAACGTAAGTTTGCCTGTAATGATAGATGATATAGTAAATATTTATATAAAATGCATCAATTGTCTTCTATATATTAGGTGTAATAGTAACATTATTACAGGTGGATTTGATGTTGGCTAGCTTAATAACTAGCTTAATAATTTTTTATTTATCAGTGGGATTTTTGATCAGCATTCATTACTCTGTTGTACTAATTCAGCCACCACTTTTTGAGACTTTCCTGGCAAGAAGGCATCCCATCCTTTATCCCAGCATGGATGCCTGGATATACACTCTTCTTTTACAGTGTTTAATGTAGCTTTTTTTTTTTTTTTTTTTTTTTTCACTTTCTTGCACTTTCAAATCAGAATGTTTCACCAAAACATTCATGGATCTTCATTCCACAACGCTTGAAGTCCCATTCTGGCACTTTTCATTTACTTGTCTTATTTAGAGTTTCCAATATCCAGTGTCTGACTTCTTTCCATTTACAATGAATTGGGACTTCTTGAGATAAAGATTTGATGTGCTGACCAGCATAACTACAACTTCTATTATCATTTCCTTTTTATTTGTTTTTCAGCATTACAGTAAATGACAATTCTGTTTGACTTTTTTCTTAGCCATAAAAGGAGGGTTTCAGTCTGAACAAGCTTCTTCTCAATAGGAAGGTGTCAACCCGGTTCAACCCACCTGTTCCAAGCAGACTGTTCTGAAATACCTGATTTTGCTTTTTAGCTCCTTTCCTTTTTGTAGAAGTTTGAATCATAGGATCCTCAAGGATCATCAAGTTCCAACTCCCCTGCCCCAGGCAGGGTTGCCAATTGCTACATCAAGTACTAGATCAGGTTGGCCAAGGCATCATCCAGCCTGGCCTTAAACATCCCCAAGGATGGGGCGTCCACAGCCTCTCTGAGCAGTCTGTTCCAGCACCTCACCGCTCTCTCAGTGAAAAACTTCCCCTGACATCTGATCGAAGTCTTCCCTCATTTAGTTTAAAACCATTCTCACTTGTCCTGTCACTGTCTACTCATGTAAAAAGTTGATTTCCCTCCTGTTTATAATCTTCCTTTAAATATTTGAAGGCCATAATGAGTTTGCTCATATTGTTATGACTGCAAGGAGGCAATATTTCTTGTAGATTAGGTGCATCAGTAGGCTTATCTTAAGTGTGCGTACTATCTTTAATAATGTTTACATACACACTGTCAAATTTAATGGATTAGTAGTTGTGACTTGTTTTTATACATGGATAAGTATAAATTACACACAGGCATTAGCAAAAGCTCCTTGAATGTAATGCAATTGGAAAATGATCATCGGCACCCCTAATTTTAAGTATGTTGAATATCCCGTGGCTACTGGGAGCTATTTCATTTAGACAGATTAACAACTTACTTTCAAATGAAAAAGAAGGCCAAGAAAAATCGTTCATCCACATTGTGCTCAGGTGTATGAAACAGCTTATCAGAAAAAGAAAGATCAAAGGCACCTGTCTTTTTCTTCTTTTTATATCCCAAGTTTAATTTTCACATGACAGCTCTATCTGGCAACCTCGCCTCCCATCACTGCATTCTGTCATTCTGGATTATTTCAATTAAGTTCTCTTTCTCATTTGGATTTACCAAGGAGTTGCAATGGCATGCTACCAAATTAGCAGTCAGGAAGAGTAATCCTCTCTATTTGTATGTTGTTAAAAGAAAGGGGGATGGAGGAGATAATTTCTCTTCTCCCCCTAGTTCTGAAGGCCATCTCTGGAGTTGTTACAGAATTAGATTTGTTTTGAAGATCAGCTATGAAGACTTAATTACAGAATATGAAGATTTCATTTGGGGGTTTCAGGATTTATTATGAAATTCTTTTAAAGTCATTTTGCGCACCTTGGTTGCTGGTAGAATCTTTTCACTTCGTTTTGATAGGCAAAGAATAAAAAACTTTCTTGTGCTTTTTGCTTCGGTGCAGCAGTTGGACTTCTTCACAAAAGCACAGTTAACTCTCTTAAGTACTCTGTGCTTGGCTCACTGGGAAGTGATTTCATATCCTGCATGTGAAGCTGGACACAGTTTTTTGTGTTCATCTCCACACTGCTTCTCTGTGTGTGCCTCAGTGATGCTCACTATCTATCCTAACTGGGCTGTTCTGCTGCTCTTTGCTGAAGCCAGGCCTTCAACTTGTCTACGAGTGTGGATTATGGTACCCATGGTATACTCATTCTGATAATAATATGTAGTTTGTCCCTGAATCTTTAAATATAGAATTGTGGATAAACTAAGTACTCACCTGCAGTCTACAGATTCTGCTAACTTGGATTCTGTGTTGCTGCTTTCATCTGACAGGTGCTTGCAATTGATGTTTAGTGCTCACCTGAGAAAAACTATGTTTTGCTGGAGATGTAGTAGATTAAATGATCAGTTTGTGATACCATCAAAAGGGTTGGCTTTGGCTCAGGATCCTTACTATTTATATTGTAAAACAAAGAAAATTAGTAAAAAAATCTGGAGCTCTTTTTGTGACCTGTTCATCTGTTTCGTTGCTGAAGGAATTTTGTTTTTATTTCTGTTGCATCTGCTTATCTGAATATCCTCGTAACTGTACTGAGTTGATGCTCACTTCACTCCTTCTGATACTGCCATAGCTGCAAACAATGACAAAAATTTTGGATGGTCACTTTCTGCTGACTCTCTTGGCTCATGACTTTTCTGCTTCTTTTTGTCAGAAGGACTTGGAGCTTTCAATGTCATAAAAGATAACCTTGGTAGGTCTTCTGAAGGATGGAGTAGGGTTAGAGCAGCTTTGCATACTTTCTCCTTCCTTTTTTTTTTTTCATGTGTAAATAACTGCCTAGTAAATTAACCAGTATTTTTTAATTAGTTTCTAGGGGTTCAGTGGTGTGTGGATTGTTAATTATTCCCGTACTGTCATCCTTTTACATTGTTTTTCCTCCCTGTGCTTGAGTGTAGGCCAAGAGGAGTTACATGGATACAAGGGTGTTGAAGCAGCCTTTGGTGTTACAGGTGTTTGTTCCTGCTAAAACAGCTGGATTGGGGACTACCACAGACACATCAAAATCTAACTTCTGTCATTTTACCATGTTACCTGTGGACTCTGACTTAGTTTTTATTGAGACTGACGTGCACATCAGAGCAAGTCTTATTTCCTCAGCAGTTCATAAGACCAGTTTTCTTTTAGTTGGGAGCTTTCCAAATGTAATCAACACGTGAAAAGCTATTTTCGGGGTGTTTCTCCTTTTCCTTTCTTATTTTAACATTTCAGTTAGACAAATTGTTCATGTTGAGTTGGAGATTGCAGTTCCTTTCCCTGCAGCATTTGGCGTAGGTCTGTGCTTTTTGCTGGTTTGCTGCAGAGCTCAACAGGGTGAGAGCCCACAGATTACTGCTGATCTACTTAGAATGAAACCTGCCCAAAGCAGAACAAATAGGAATTGTTCAGTCTATTTTCCAAGGGACACTTTCAGTCCATATTAATTTATTGTGCATTTGCAGTTCAGTAAATCTTCTTTTCCCCTTGCTCTGCCTTCAGTTGTAGCAGGGTTTATTGATGCATGTGTAGAAGATAATGAAAAACTACATTTCAGTTCATCTTTAAAGGTCTCGGTATAGTTTATGGTTCTAAATGTGGTTGTTCCACTCTCATTAAAAAAAAAAAAAAAAAAAAAAGCTTTTTCTGGAAAAAATAAGGTGTATTTCTAGTCCTACATCCGTAATGTGAGAAGCTGATTCTTTGGAGGAGTGCCAGCAATTCTAATTCCCAACAACTCTTAACTAATTCTTTCTTGAGAGACCACGGTCAGGCATGTGAGCAAACGTCCTGCCTCCCTGAGCTGCGCCATGAGTAGGTGCGGCCTACATGACAGCTATGCTGCTAGAAGGTCCGTCCATGAGGGCACTGTCAGTGACATGTTGCTGTCCTAAACCTCTATTCTGGGAAAAGATGAGGCTGAATTGGTGGTGCATTTGAGGCATATCCAGCTGATGTTCACTCTGGCCAGTTGGGTGGCCTCGTTCACTCCCACAGTGGGGTTACCCTGTGCCCACATATCTCCAGTAAGGGACTTGCTCTGGAGTTGCCTATGCAGTGCAATTGGCTCCTTGGCCATAGTTTTGACCATAATAATGTGTGAGCTTTCGTTGGCTGTGAAGAAAAGCAGTAAGGAAAGCTTTGCCTACAGAGAAGGCAATTCCAGCATTCACATGGCCAGTGTTACTTCTATTTTCTTCTTTTGTGAAAGATTGTTGTTTGAGATTTTTTTCTAATGTAATTAAATGCTGTTAACCTTATTTTTCCATTGGGGAGCATTCTTTTGTTGTTGTTGTTGTTCTGTACCTCATCGTGTGATATTCCTAACTCCTCTCTGCACAGTCTCTTCTTATCTTTCCTTACCATCCTTTGTGGCCTTTCTTTAACTGCAGCCAGTCTGCACTGAGATGTTTCTGTGTGATTTCTTCTATTTGACTGGTGCCTTAAAAGCTCCGTGCCACTTTAGCAGGCATAAAACTCAGAGCTCACAGCGAACAGAGCTCTAGAAATGCTTGTGGCCATCTTGAGAGAAAAACGTCAGACTGAACCTCTTGATGGTAGATACAGAACTGAAAACATGCAACTGCTAGTCTGCAGTTGGGCTTATGGCTTATTTCCATGCTTTTGAGGGATTCAAGTATAGAATTCTGTTTTCTTCCTAATATATATAATTCATATGCTCAACAGAAGAATTCATGTTTTACATGTAATATCCTGTAATATGAAGTGTTAATTGTCTCTGTAAAATATGCTTTCTGTATTTCTGACAGTGCTTGCCTGAAGCTGAGCACAAATCTTTTTACCCTCCCTGCATTTGTATTCATGTCACTTTTATTCACTGTGATTTTGCTTCACGTTTTCTTGCTCTAGATTGCGCATCATGCCCAGCAGTAGAGGAAGAAGTGGATTTTGAATTTTTTTATGTGTCAGATTTCCCTGTATCCAATTTTATCAAAAAGCTGTCACCAACTTCTTCTGAAACCAGCAAACCTTTTTCTTTCTAATTACATTTTTACCATATGTTCAACCAGATGGCATATGCCAACATTTTCTAGGGTGCTATAAAATGACCTGACTTTAGAGGATTTAACTGCTGAAGAAGCTTATGAAAAAATAGAATTGACACCAGGGCAGAAAAACAGTCCTAAAAAGAAAAAACAAATTTGATAAATCTTCCCCGTTATATTGTGTGCCTGTGATATTGAATTCTCCATATACACACCTGCAGAAAACTGTAGGGAATGTAGAGTTGTTTCACTGATGTGTCAAAAGTTGACTCCTTTCTGAACAGCTGAAAATGCAACTTTTGTCTGTTGAATGTGACTAAAAAGAACATTTGAGCTGTGAGCAACTATCTTGTTTGCTGCAAAATGGAGCAAAAGGAGAGTTTGCCAAGGCATCAGATTCTCTGCAGGAGCAGCAATTTTACTTAACAATGCAATAACTATTTCGGCACTTGTTTTCTGAAATGTCACTTTCAAGCAGAAGACAGATAAAGTTGATGCATGATTTTGACACATCTTAATAATTTTGTGGGATTTCCTGGAGAAAATACATTAACTTGAGGTATAGTGAGAGGTGTCAGGAACTTGAGGAAACAGGAAAGAAAAGATTATTGTTTCATATTTAGCTACTAGTTAAGATAAAACAGTGAAGATCAATATCATTTTCTGCAGAGTTTGTGTATTTGGTAAGTACTCACCTTTAACAGTTTGTGTTGATAGTCTTTCAGATCATGTTAAAAATGATAAAATTGTCTTCTGCTATTATCAAGTTCCATAATACTGACTCAAGACCTAAGCCATTTTACTTGCTGCTGATTCCTGAAGACAGATGAGTGAGAGTCAAACCTTCTTTATTTTCTTGTGGAAATAACTTCTATCACTTCCAGTTAAAAAGGAAATTTAAGCACACAACCCAAGACTCTGAATAGGGTAAGAACCAAGATGTAGTTTCAGGGCAGGATGGGCAATCTGGTGAGCTCAGTGGACAGATGCACCTGAATGGTTGCTTTGTGTCTAATATTATCAGTCTGAAAATCATAACTGCAGTCAGCAAAACAGGTCTCCCACATCATTCTAGTTAATGAGACAGACTGGTAACGGCACTCAGCAGTTTGAAGTGTTTTTGCTATTTCTGAATTGAACCTATGTTAAGAATTTCTTATCTCCATCCTCCAAGCCAACTTCCACTCATCAGTCCGTGAGTGGTTTGACATTTCCACAGGTTTTTCTCAATCATTGGCTAGGATTAAAGCTACCCTGCATCAAAGTCAAATGAGAGTCAATTTTGTAGTTAGATCAACTGGTATAGCAGAGAAATTTCACAGCTAAGGATTAAAACCATCAAACAGAGAGTTGGCGTTAGCCTCCGAAGTTATCAATGCTAACTGTAATACCAAAATACAAAGTAAAACACCAAGATGCAGCTGGTCTCCAAGCTGTAATGATAAGATGGAAGTATCTGATTATAGTTAAGATAGTGTTTGTGCAGCTATATTTAACTCTCCTTGAGGTAACACCTTCTATGCTCTTTCTTGAATGTCACTGCAGAATGGAGCTAAAGTAGTTCAGGTGTCTTTTTTTACATATTTCCAAGGTAATCTCGTAATCAGAGTCACTGGCTTCTTGCTGTAGTTTTAAGATTCATAGCATAGTTAGACCCTGAAGCAAACTCCAGAGTAACAAATATGTCAGCCTGCTGAGGACAGTCTTTTCCTAGCTGCCATGTACAAACCTGTGGGAATTAGCCCGCTTAGTCCCTTACTATCAGGGAATGACACAAGAAAATGGAGAAGTGGAAAAACATTTTGCTAAGATACTTAGGTTTTGATTACTAATATGCATTATTAAAATCGAACTCTCATTTTAACTGAAGTCTTCGTTTAGATATTCTTTGGGTTAATCATCATGTGTAAGTTGACTGTGGAAAATACCGACAAAGTTTCCAAAGAAAGCACTGACAAGTTAGCCATTATGAGGCTAATGATCCAAAGACACAAAGTGCCAGCCTTAAAGCATAGCTCGGATTTTGATGAGTGTGAATTCAGATATGCAGTTATTACATGGGCAGCTGATTTATGTTTGCAGTTGCTGACTACCTTGTCCCAGCTGGTCAGTATTCCCCAGGACATTCTTCTTTGCTGTATTTCTTCCTCTTTCACTCACTGCACATCCATTTGGGGCTGAGTATGCACACCAATTTTATTCAACACTGTAATGCCTCCAGTCTGTTCTGTGTCTAGGTACATGCACACACAGGCACCTTCTCTTTCATTTTCCAGGAGTGGAATAATTGCTGCAGAGTGATTTTAAGCACAAGTACTTGGAATTAAACTTCTGCTCTGATTTTCCATAGCTGGTAGTTTATCTTGGAAGATAGAAAATTTCTGTTCAAGAAGTTGTCTAAGAATTACTCTTTTTAATGCTGGCAGCTTTCTCTTACTGTTCACAATAAGAGTATGTCAGAGAGGAGAGCTTTTTGTAAAGTTACTGAGAATGGTGGGAAATAAGTATCTCTTATGAAAAGGTGAGCTAAGGGCAGCTTGTGTTTGTGTAATGTAAAAAGAAAAGTTCATACTTAAAATCTGAGTGTCTTTTCCTTTTCTTCCATTTCTCCTTAAATATATATATATATATATAGTAATATCTTGAGGTATAATCTAGGCGCAGTACCATGTAAATGTGTTTCTATTATGCTTGAAACAAATGGGAACCTTGCATTGTTGCAGTTATTGTAAGATCTTTCACTATTTAAGTGATGTTCAGTCTAAGGTTCCCCAAGACGCTCATTTTCAGTTCACAGGATTCTGGTTTGGAACGCCTGGCATGTTAATTCTTTACATCAAGAGTCAATATTTTCCATAGCTGAGATGGAGATCAAATACCTCAAATTAATGCAACATTCAAATAAGTCTTTAGCTGTGACGCTACGACTGGCAGCTGAATAATGAGCTATCCACAGGAAGAGATGGGTTTGTCAGCCCACTATCACACAGAGCTTTGAGTACTCATCTCATCTGGGATCATACGCACGCATCTTACTGCTCTCTTGAAATACACTTCCAAAGAACTGAGTGATACAAGAATACCTGATGCAGTGAGCTGTGGAAGCACGAGATGCAGAGCCTTTTCCGTTGACGTGTTTTGAAGGTGGATAACCTTAAAAATCAATAGAGCCTGCTGCGGCACTCAGCATCCTGATGGACTGCTCTTTGCTGATCCTTTTGCTTAGGCTTTGAATAAGTGGTACTGCGCTGCTGCGGTGCTGCAGAATTGCAGTATGAGATGATGCGGTGGCTGGAGTGAGGCATCCACTGTCGGAGCTCTCTTTGAGGTCTGATCCTGGATTTTATTATCTGAGATTTAGCTCTTGAGTTTTCACTCTCTACCAGTTTAGTTTTCAAACCAAAGTGCTTGAAGAAAGAGGATGTCAAAATGGCCAAAAAGCAGTTCTCAAAGGCTTAAGCAGTAAGTTCAACTTGCATGTAAATACTGCGTTTCTTCTTTGGAAACAATGGCAGATCATAGTGCCCCAATTACAAAAACGGAAACATTTGGGAAGAAGTGATTAAATAGAGCGTTTTAACTTTGAGGGAAGTTTGGTAAGGCTGTCACCTAGAGGAGGTGACAAATGCAGAACCTTGTGTTCCCTACCAAAGCAAAGTTCACAACTTTAAATAGATGGTTTTTGAAATTCCGATGACAGCTCAGAAAGTGTCCCATCTCAGAGACAAAATGTTTGGGTATCTGGGAGCCTGAATTATAATAGGAATTGATGAGGAGGGGGGTGGCTGATGGATCTGAAGATGATTTCATAGAGGGTCTGCATAAAACACTCCAGACTTTCTAACTTCTTTTGAATGAAAGTAATGGAAATAGACTTAGAATTCACTGATGAAAAATGGAAGAGCAGAAGGGAGAGGAGAATGAAGTCTGAGATGTGATTTTATACATAGCAAAAATATGTATTCTTTTCTGACTTCACCTAGCAGATGCTAGGACAGCACAGAGATATTCTCTCTCCTGCTTTTGTAAGGACGTAGCCTTCTGCTACCTCTGATCATATGTATAAAAAAGCAGCATTTTACTTTTAGGCAGACAGAATCTAGTGATAGGGATAGAGAGTTTCTTTGAAGAAAAGCCCTAGAAAAACCCAGTAATGGGAAAAAACTCCCGCTGAGAGTTTACAGGGATTTTTCTGCTGTTTTGTGTATCAGTAATAAAAGAGCACAGAAGGAATGGGAATTGATGTCATGCACAATGTGTATGTGTTAGGAAGAAGATCAGAGAACTTTTTGCATACCACTAGTGCTGAAAACAGATCTATGACATCTTTCTCCTTATGAATCACGTCTGGAGTACTTTGGGGACGGTAAAGAGAAAGGGGATGAGAGCCGTGATTACGGTTGCGTGGAACATTTCCTAATCTTCATTTTTTAATATTTTATGTGTAAGATTGTCAGATTTGGAAAACTACTTAATTTTCATATTGGTATTTATTTATTCAGCCAGCTTTCAAAATGATGAAGAGATCCTCTAACTCCCTGTTGTCCTGCAGAACTTACTTAGGTTGGGCACCTGGCTGTGACCTTTCTCAAAGCAGGACTTTGTGCCTTCATTGCAGATGGCGTCAGGATTTTTCTTCCTTTGTCTATTGTGTTAACTCCCCAAGAGCTGGAGTTAGTCCTGCACCTGCAGACTTATAGTCTCTTGAAGATAAAGAAGAGTTACCTCTTGGCCATGCAGCTTTAAACAAATATTTGAGCACTATCAAAGCCAGTGAGGAGCTGATGACATAAGACGTAATCTATCCTCATGATAAACTGATCAGCTGTTGCCTTGTCTTCAGTGGTGCCAGTTTGTCTGTTCTGTAGAGTCAAGACTGCCAGTTGGGGTTTAAGAAGAAGCGTGAGTGTCTTCCTAGGTTTCCTGAAGCACAAGCTTAATTAATGGCATTTTGAAGGATATGAGTGGTGTGGTTGTCAGTGGGATTAGTGCTGGGAATTGATAGCCATGATGAAGGAGGGAGCTCTAGTCATTGCGGGGGAAACACGAAGCATAGTCCCATGCAAAGCAAAGAACAGTTCAGTCTGCATGCATTGGCCACACTTTAGTGTTCATTAATGTTAGCTTATTGGTCTCTGTGCTTTTAATCCATTACATCTTTCATGGATATATTGTATTGGATAGCTTTCTTCCTTTTTTTTCTTCTAGAAAAATTAAAATATTTCCCTCCAGCCATGAGAATTTTTTCTTCTATGTACAAGGAAACTTTGTTATCACGCTTAAGCTGAAATTAAGGTATTCTAGTAATTGCTGATTAAGAGATTTTCTTGATATGTTCTTTCCCCCTGTCCCCGCTGGAACAATTTGGAATCACATTGGAGAGTTTACTCAAGAAGGAAATATAGAGCTGTTACCTGTGCTTTAGGAAGTCTGAAAGGGCTACGCTCTGAATCTTTCTTAATATCTTAGAAAACCAAATTTAAATGCCTGTCAGCTCCTCTTGCAAAAGGCTGACAGAGTCTAATTGGTATGTTTTACATTATAAGGAGGTCACTCTATTATTTTTCCTTTTCAACAAATGAAGGATGGAAAATTCAAACACAGATGACAAGGATTTTATTGTTGGGTTATTTTTCTTTCATATATGGGATATGATTAAATGTATGCTGTCAAAGAGGGACCTTTTTACAGGTTGATACTATTGATTAGTATTTGAGACCTGTAAACAGCAGTATTATTATATGTATAAGAAAATATAATTAAAAATTATTACATTGATATTTTATTTCTCACAGGGAGAACATTTCAAATATTCATCTCATATAGCATGTAGCAGAAATTACTTGGCTCAAGTAGATACCCCAAAATCATGTTTTAATAATTTCTTCCTTTTTTCATCTTTTTTTTTTTTTTTTTCCACAGTCACATGACACAATCAGCCACATTTGAAGACCCTCGAATAGAGAGCTGCCAAATAACCCCTCCAGCCCCTCGGAAAGTGGAAATGAGGAGGGATCCTGTGCTAGGATTTGGTTTTGTGGCTGGTAGTGAAAAGCCAGTTGTTGTACGCTCAGTAACACCAGGTATGTTTTCCTCACCTGACCCCAAAAGCAAACTTGGCACCTCTTAGTATCACTAACTGGCTGGATTGCTAATTGAGAAAATAGCTGTAGTGATATTCCTAAAAAATTGTATTGACTTCTGTTGTTTTCTCCAAAAGAAGTGCAATTATTTGAGAGTGTCAACGATAATTCTGTGAATGTATTTATACTGACTGAGAACTTAATCCACTGAGATGAAATATAGTTACAAATGTAAGTACTGTTGAAGTATTCCAGTAGTAAAAGTAAACAAAATTCCTTGGTAAGATAGTATTAGGAGGTAGTTTCTTCCTGTTTGAACCCTATGTAAATACATTAACAAAAAGTCAGCTTTAGATTATTGCTCTGAGCTGTTGCTATTGTTTGCCTGAAACAGACTTGATCTACTTCATTCAGAAAAGAAGGTCTTCGCCCAGTTAAGTTCATATTGATTTGATGTCACCCTCATTGCCATCTAATCAGAATTTCAGGAGGTATACTGAGTTGCATGATTATAACTTACATGTTTTTCATGCTGTCATCTGTTTCAAAGGATATTATTGCTGGCTTTTTTTTCTTTCCTTTTTCTTTTTTTTTGTTTTTAATGGGTTCTTCTGTTTAATCAAGTGACCAAAAAAACAAGATCAGAGCATACCTATAAAACTTCCTAACTGCAGTGAAAATTATTGTGGTTTTTGGTATTTTTGAATTTATGGGACTGCTTAGTCTACTGAACCAGCAGGCTTTATGCTTAAAAGTTCAGCTGTTACATAAATTGCCTTGGAGCTAAGGACGGGGATTTGACTTTGCTCCCGTTCAATATGTTCTGCAGAATCCCCATAGAGAGCAGAGGAGAGGCAAAATTGACTGCATGGAGTTCTGATGTCATTTGCCCGCGTGTGTGCATTGATTTTATTTGTATTGCTTTCAGATGGAGTGAATGTTGTAACTCATATTTGAACTGAAGCAGACAGATCTTTTCTCCCAAGTTAGCGTTATTAATGTAATTTTTTTTTTTTAAAGTTCAATCTGGAAAAGGTGTTACCTTGCATTCTAAGTGAACAGAAGGAAAGATGAGTTCAAAGCAACGTTCTTGTGTATGGATTTGTATCCATGAGTGCTGGATGTATAAGCAAAGTAAAATCTTCAAATCAAAGAGAGGAGAGGAACAGCATTAACTTAACCACTAAATGAACTGTTTCTGATACTGAAACATTTTCTTTTAAGACTTTATCTTCATATTAGTGATTTTTTTGATACTTTTTAATGTATCATCAATGTAGAGCTTAAAGGCAAGAGACTAGAGGATATAACTTTTGATTTGGAATCATGATATTATACTCTGCTTTGGGCATGTAATCATGCTGGAAGCAAAATATTATGTATATCTTATAAAACATAACATGAATTTTAGTAGTGTCAAAATTCAAAAGCACATAGGCACATCTGATTGCCTACTTACACTAATCTTTAATGTCTGCATCTAACTGAGAGTGCCAGTACTTTTGGACATATTATGTAAAATTCTGTTCACCAAGTAGTAGGAATGCAAAAGAAAAGAGACTCCAAGACCGGAGGTATAGAAACTTACTATTTTAGGACTGAAGGAAACAGGTTTGTTTTGCTCAGAACAGGAAAGTCAGAGGAAAGATGTGTGAATGACTTTAAAACATGGTGAGTGACGTTTCATAGAAAAGAGGAATATGATGTTCCCCAGTGCTACTTTGGCTGGGACAAGAAATAATGTGTAGACACCAGAGAAGATGATTTCCTGACCTTAACAGTAGTTAAAGAGGATTACATAATTATAAGAAAAGGAGTCTTTACCAGAGTGGTCTTGTTTGAATGTCAAACAAACATTGATAAGCAAGCAATGAAGTATGGCTGTCACACCTTGAAGAATGAATTAGGTTACTCGAATGGGCCCTGTTTCTCCTCAAGAAAATCTAGCCCTCATTTTTAGGTGCCTAAATATTGTTCCGGAGCTAAACTTGAGTAACTTCAGGAGAAACTGTTAAGTCACTGGCTTTCAAGATATTCCTGGTGAGGAAGTAAAGTTAAAAAAAAAAAAAAAAGTTAAAAAAAAAAAAAGTGATTTAAAAAAAGTGCTAAGCATGCTATTAGTTGAAGAGAAAGGACTCATAGCAGATGAACTGCAGAGTGTGCATGTGCATTTTGAATATCTACTAACCTTGCTTTTTTTCATTTATCTGCAGGCGGCCCCTCTGAAGGAAAGCTTATACCGGGGGATCAGATCATAATGATTAATGATGAGCCAGTCAGCACTGCTCCGAGGGAGAGAGTCATCGACCTTGTCAGGTAGTTGATGTCCTGTCACTTAAACTATGAACCCACTGGCTTACTTCCTGTGCAGTCATTTGATTATACAGCAGTCTTGCCTTCTCATAGTGGAGAAAAGATAAAATAATGTTATTTCAGTCATAACGAATAAGGGTGAGATACTTCAGTATGGAAATGAAGTATCCTTTTAAATGTCCTTCGGGTAGGTGCAAAAGTATAATAGGGTATTGGAACAGTTCCAAAACGCTTGAGTATCAAAAGAGGAATAGTATTCTGTGGGCATTTTGTTTTGGTATGAGTTATTGAAAAGATAAATCCTGGAGCTAAGCAGCTCCAGTCATTGTTCCTCTGTTGCATTTTTTGCAAAAAGAAAGTTGAGATGGTCTGTTGTATGTCAAAATAAAGAAAATGTGCTGGGGGAATTTTGAGGTTGGAGATAGGAGTATGGAGGGAAGCTCAAAGAGTGGTACGTGTTTGGGTGGGTTGCTGGTAAAGAGTTTGTGTGAGGAAAGCAGGCAGGGCTGTGTAGATATGAGGCAGAAAACAAAAGAAATGTGTGACTGGATACTGCAGGAAAGGAAAAGTGTCGATATTTATAGTGGGCCATAGAAAGAAAGGAAAGAGAAACTGAAAAATGCTCAGGGTGAAGAAACTGATGTGATGTGGCTAACAAACTGTATTTTGAGTAACAAGACATGTTAGTACATTGCATAAAAAAAAACCTGTTAATTCAAAAATTAAAAAATTAAATATAAGACTGCTTACTTCAATTTTCAGGACCCAGGTTGCTGGAGACGTGTTTGGTACCTATGTCTTTCTTCTCATTGGTACAAACTCTGAATTGTTCCAATTAATTTCTAGGACATATACAAGTTTTAACTGTGCAGGTACCTCTCCTCAGGACTGGTAGCTGTCAGTGTTATCAGTGTCACCTGTAAAATTTTGGAAAGTTGCATTTGCTACCAGAAATGAATGCGCCGCCCTTATAGTTGTATTCCCCTTACAGATCACATTTTGCACAGATGGATGCTCAATTGCTACAGAAAGGAGCTATAGAAATAGTATGAAAGGCTCTTCACTACAGCAAAAGAGGTGCAAGCAACACATGCCTTTATCTCTATTAAGATGGGTGTGGTCAAAAAAAAAAGCATTTCCAGATTTTAAAAAAAGTATTAACCTGAAAGTCAGATAACAGTCAGGAGGGAACTTTGACCCTTGCTTTTTGCTGATAAAGAGGCCCCATAAACTGCAGAAACAATCTTACTCCTATTAAATTTGTGACTAATGGTCTCTTGACCATTGGCGTAAGCTTCACAAATGGATCTTAAATTCATTTTTGATACCATTGTGTCTTTATAAAGGGTTCATATTGAAGTCTTTATTCTTTTCTTGATTCGTTGATATCTTAGTAATCAGAATTAGGATTTCCATCTTGTTTATATGCTGCCAGCAATATATAGTAATAACAACTAGGAAAATAGACTGATTACAGCTGAAACAAACAGGGCTTACTGTGTGGTTGATTCCTCTGTCTGCTCTCAGATGAGAAACTGAATAAGAATGTAGCCCTTCCTAATTACCTTGACTCTGTAGGTAACAAATTAGGTGCTGTTGTATTCCAGGGAAATCTTTTGGTGACACTTTTCTTACACTATAAGCCTGCCTCAGCTCTCAAAATCTATCTGCCATTGGAATTTTGTTAGAGGCTCATTCTTTGACTAGACTCAAAGTGAAATGTACTGGAGTTGTATATTACAGCGTTTGAAACGAAGAGCTTTCTTTTCATGCCAGTGGGACATCTGAAATGATTAGAAACTGTCACTGTATGTCCTGACATCATAGCAGAAGCTTTTCTTTATGCCAATGAAGTAATGAATCCCTTCTATATAACAAAGTATTTTCATAAGGATAGGATATGTCTGCAACTCTGAAAACAATACTTGCTTTCAGCTTTCAATGTGGTTGGAAGCAATTTTGAAATCTTGTTTTCCAGCTGATAGCAATGAGTGTGTTTTAGGTGCATAGAGGGGGCAGCGAGTATAATCACAAAATCATTCAAAAATTGAGGTGGAAGGGATTTCTGAAGGTCAGTTCAGAATCTCCTGCTCAAAGCAGAGGTAGTGTCAAAGTTGGACATGTCTTCTCAGCACCTGTCCAGTCAAGTTTATCTCCAAAGATAGCCATACTGAACAGATGGTTCAGTGCTTAGCCAGTGGCATCATAAACAATTTCCTTCCTTATATCCAACTGGAATTTCTATTGGTACAAATTGTGGCCTTTACCTTTTGTTCTATGTCTGCCTGCCTCTGCGGAGGGTCTGGCACTGCTCTCTCTGTAGCAACCTATTAGATACTGGAAGATTTGTCTTTCTCCCTAAGCATTCTCAGGCTAAACCTTCTTTCCTTAGTCAGTTCTAAGTCTTGTGCTTAAGCCTTACAACTATCTTAGAGGCCCTCCACTGGAGTCTCTAGTTGTCGTTAACTGTTAGCAGCTTTTTGTCAGTGAACATCTGAGATCTCAGACTGGAAAGGATGGTAAATGTACAGCTTTGCAAGGAAAAGAAATAGTTCCCTCAACCTACTGGTTGTGCTCTTGCTTGTGCAGCACACTATGCACTTCACTCCACTGGCAGAGGACGCTGTAGACTCGTGTTCTAGTTGTTGTCCAGCAGGACCCCACATCATTTTCTGTGGAAAATTTTTCTAAGACTGAAGTGAACTTTACTGTCCCAGAATTTCCTAGCCCCTTTCTCTTTTTTTTTTTTTTGTTTTGTTTTGTTTAAGATAAGCAAGATATTCCTCTTTTTTCAGTCATTAGGAACCTACTTTGTTCAATATGACTGCAAACGTTATACAGCAACTTTTCCAAGGCATAAACCAGCTCCCTCAGCAGCCTTAGATTCACTCCACCCAGGCCCATGGACCTGTGGGTGCTCCTCTTGCCTAGCCAATCACTAATTCGATCTTCGTCCAGTAATCACAGGGATAAGGGTGTCTTGAAGGCATAGCTCATTACTGAAGACTGAAACAAAGAAAGCATCAAGTACCTCAGCATTTTTAGTGTCTTCATTTAGGTTTCCCATCCCATTCAGCAGCTTCCCCTTGGCTTTTCTTTCATTGCTGATGTACCTGAAGAGGCTCATCTTGTTAATGTTCACATCTTTACTGGTTTCAGTGATAGTTGAGTTTAGGCTGAGGCTGACTGGTAATTCCGTTCCTGCCTGGCAAAGTAGTACTTTTCTGTTTCTCTTAGGTATCCTGCTTCCACTTCCATCTACTGCACAGTTCTGTTTTGTGCTGGATCTTAGCCTGGAGTTCCCTATGGAGCGAGGCTGGTGTTCTACCTTGACTACCCACTTCCTTGCAGATCAGACTGGACCATTCTGGCGCTTGAAGGAGGCTCTCCATGAAGATCAACCAACCTCACTGGGCTTTTGCTTTTCAGAGCTGTATCAAGTTGAAGTCTTTTCTTTAGCTTTATGTTGTGCCATGTCTTGATTACTGCAACTAGTCAGTGAAAAATTGATATTCCTACACAGTATTTTTCTGTGATTGTACGGTCTGTTGCTGATTAGGTATAGTAAAGTATATATTATATTTGTGATGTGAAATTCTATGACTGTTGTCATGCAGCTTTCCCTCACAGCTTTTTGTAAAGACAAGAAATGATTTGTCTTTATGATTGCAGAGAGTAAGAGAAAAAATAATCTACTTTCAAATTACAGGCATAAGGATCACACTGTACCAAACAAAGAAAACAAACAAACTTCATGTGAAAGAAGACAAATTTCATAACTAGATAATCATAGAGCTTTATCAAAACTTTTAAATAAAAGTATATACAAATGTTAACTGTTAGGTGAACCTAATTAGAGTTTTTAGTCTAATGCAGTATGTAATTGTTTCCCAAAAAAACCTTGCTGGGAAATTTACTTTGAAAAAGTTGTGGTACTGAGGGCAAAGAAAATGGAAAATGAAATTTCTGCTCCACTCCATCTTCAATCAAAAAAAAAAAAATTATGCAAGATTCTGAATTTTCACCAAGGAGAATGCTGTGGTTTAACCCAGCACCACGGTCATTTGCTCACCCCCACATCCCCAACCTCCAGCTGTCAGTGGGATGGGGGAGAGAATCAGAAGAGAAAACAAAGTAGAAAAGGAAGAAGAAAAAGATAATAGTAATGATTATTGTATATATACACAACAAGTGAAGCACAAGCGACTGCTCACCACGCACTGACAAGTACAGAGTCAGGCCCCAAGCAGTAGCAGCCTGCTCTGGCCAACTCCCCACCATTTTTCAAGTTTTTTCACAGAATCACAGAATGGCCTGGGTTGGAAGGGACCTCAAGGTTCATGAATCTCCAGCGCCCCTGCCAGGCAGGGCCCCCAACCTCCCCGTTTACTAGACCAGGTTGCCCAGGGCCCCATCCAACCTGGCCTTGAGCACCTCCAGGGATGGGGCATCCACAACCTCTCTGGGCAGCCTGTTCCAGCACCTCACCACTCATGGTAAAGAATTTCCCCCTAACATCCAACCTAAATCTTCCCTCTTTCAACTTAAAACCGTTCCCCTTGTCCTGCTGTTATCTACAGAATCACATGATATCGTACGGAATGGAATGTCCTTTAGCCAGTTTAGGTCAGCTGTGCTGGTTCTGTCCCCTCTTAGCTCTCCTCGCCCTCCCAGTGCCTCCTTGCTTCACTAGCAGGACAGTACCAGAAGCTGAAACAGCTGTGGCTATGTACAGCGTTACTCAGCAGTAGCTAAAGCATCAGTGTGTTATCAACATTGTTTTTCTCCTAAAGCCAAAACCCAGCATCATAACCAGACACTATGAAGGAAAGATCATCTCTGTCCCAGCTGAAACCAGGACAAAGAGCATTTGAAAAATGTCAGTTAAATCTTTTTTCATTAGCAAAGAGCATGTCCCTAAGCAATACATTTGGTTTACTTCTAAATTATCCACAAGATAAATAGCATCCATGTTTTCACATTACTTTGTTTTACTTCAGCAAAGCAGCTGCAATTTCAGCTGTCTTATCAGGTGCAAATTCATTATGTCCATTTTACTCTTAAAATAAGGTTAAAAATGGTTAAACCAGTCTTTTATGGAGATCAATTTTGTGTAACAGTTTTACTGCATGAAAATGCAAGAAGATAAGGGGAACACACAGTACATAGATTTTCACAACGTCTCTATTGCATGTTGATATTCTAATTTTGTTTGTGATTTCTAACTATTTCTTACTGAAAATGAGCTATCTTAACTGTAAAACTGTATTTAAAACCACCTCTGCAGACTCCAGGGGTACAGAGAAGGAATATGGTAAAAGATTTTGTTGGTGGTTTTTTTTTGTTTTGTTTTGTTTTGGGGGGGGTTGTGTATATACGTGGGTTTTTTTTAATGAATTAAGGAATACTGTAGTTATCCTAGGAGGTCTCAGGCCTGAGGATTATCAGAGTTATTCAGTATAAATATCCCCTGTAGATCATTTTCATCCATCTAACTCCTTTTGACGTGCGGAAATCAGACCTTATAGCCAGTAAGGATATAGAGCAGGTATGTGTTTATTGGTGACACGCATACACCCTGGTGCAAGGGGGATCGCTCCACCTAACTTGCACACTGTCAGGAGAAATCGTGCTATAGATATAGGTTGAACTAATTCATAATCAGTAGTTGACAGGAATTTGGATACATATTCATTACATTCCCGAAAGCCCATTAACATGCAGTCCCTCCCCCCCTTGCACGTGCATAGTAGGTCGTGATGATGAAGGCTCATAGTCTTCCTCGCGAAGGCTCATAGTCTTCCTCGCGAAGGCTCATAGTCTTCCTCGTGAAGGCTCATAGTCTTCCTTGCTGCAAACTTCTGACCCTGAAGGGGGGGTATCCCCTGAACTGGTTTCAACTTGCTCTGTAGACATCTAATCACCTCCCTGCCAAATGTTTTCGAGCTGCTCTTCAGTCCTTATCTTTATGGCCTTCATCCTCCTTGTTATTCCGGACCTAGTGTCTGTGAAAGTGCTTGGAATCCCTTGTATTCTAACACTCTCTACATAAACTATCTCTATTTGCCACTTATTTCTACTTTGTGAAGCTGCTTTCCCTTTTCTTGCTGTGAGGCCCTTCTCTCTGTAACTGCAGGGTCTTGTTCTCACTCTTCACTTTAGTCCTGCTTTACTGACAACATTTAATTAGCGTTCAAGTCATCCTTTGAAAGCCAAGGTTGCAGAGAGATGAATACTGTGTGATTTGCAGACCAAATAAATAGGCACTCATTATTTCTGGGTAATGTTCAATGACTTTTGTACCATATTAAGTTCTCCTGAGCTATTTTCAAGCAGAAATCTAGAAGTCATGTTTATGGTTTCCCTTACCAAAAGAGGTCACCTTTATGAGTATCACTAGTGGTTGCATTCTAGAAGTGTTCTATTCAAGACAGAAAGTTACTGAAGTTGGAAAAAGAAGAAACAAGCCCAGTTTTCTAAATGTATTCTTAAAATCAAGGCAAGAAGCAAGTGAACACAATACTAAAGAAAGAAGATGCATTTGTAGTACAGACTGTTCAAAGCTGTAGCACGAGCTACTCATCCTGTTTTTATTTTACTGCCAGTGCGGATTCTGTAATGTACAGCTTAGTACAGATTGTACTAAGTATGCATTAGTCTACAAGGACCATAACATGAGTAAAGGGTCTTTTTATTTAGCAAGTTATTTTACTGATAGTTTGAGTGACACACAGGCACGATGCTTACCTCGTAAAACAAACTCCAAATAGGGCATGGTAATGGTACTTTGTTCATTCATTGATTAAAATAATTATCTAGGTTTTATATATATATAAGTGCAGAGACATTGGAAGAGTGTTATCTGTATGAAATACTTGCCTCGTTTTAGGTGAAACTGTCCTGTTGCAGAAAGCTTTATTTACTCATTGTCTAAAGAAGGAGGACAGAAAACCATCTTAGAATAGAAACCTGACTTCTTAATTGCTAAATTAGAGCGGACTAATCTCACTCCTTGAAACTATAGAAGCAATAGATCAGTATTTGGCTTCTTGTGGAATTCCATCAAAAGACTTCAATTGCAAAGCTGTAACAAGCAAACAAAAAAGGTGAAATTCATTAAGGGCTATTCTTTCCGATTGTCTCTATTTTCTATTTAAGAGACATAAGATAACATAAAATAATGTGTTGGCAAGTTTTTGTCATGGGGATCTGGAGGGTTCTTTCAATTCTGCAGTAGCATTTTTGTTTGAATTTGTATTACCAAACGACTGGAGAGAAATAACCCTCCAGGGTTTTAGGCTGTGTTGCATTTTAAGTGATAAAGTAAATTTAATCAATGCTGACCTTCCTCACCATCATCAAGCAGTGGATAAGGATTCTACTGCTGCCATTTGACTGTGAGTGTGTCAGGGGACCAGTCTGCCTTCTCTGTACCATCACAGTTAAATGCGAGTGCAACAATGAGCTCAGTAGCAGTGCCTGTCATCATTGTCTTTTCACAGCAGCTGTAAAGATCAGTTCTCAAATGCAATTTCTGTCTCCAGGCTTAGACTATCTCATATGTTGTATCAAGCAATTTTGGTGAACTTAATATTAAAGACATTCTTTCTTCATCGATATCGTATAGCAAAAGTCAAGGATATTAAGTTATTAACTATGATACAGCTTAGCAATCAAGAATCTTGAAGCCTGCTATTCCTGAAAAACCAATCATGCAGACATTTCGTTTGAAGGTACTCCATTATGCTCCCAGTTCAGTACATAAATCCGGAGGCTGTACACGTTTTTGCTTCAAGCCTTGACACTGTGAATGACTAATGTTTTGGTTTTTAGATACATAATGCTGAACTGAGGGACAGAGTGTTGGACCAAATTCTCTGTAGTTGGTAGGAGTTTTACAAGTGAGATCAATGGGCATTACGTTTTCTGACAAGACATTTAATTAAGTACCTCTAACAGCTGACCCAAGCATAGAGCTCAGATGCAGGATAAGAGAACTCAGTTCCTGGCAGACTCAAGGCGTGCTGTTAGATATATATCTTCTACATTTTGAGGTATTTCTGCAACGTAACAGAGATAACAAATGCCATAAATTAGCTGCTGCAGTCTAATTGTGATAGCACAGATTTAGCATCGTCTACTTTGCCTGTTTTCTTGGCTGCCATGGTGAGGTGCTTTTGGTACTTGAGCTAATGGATTGAGAACTGAATCGGGTCTCTGTAGATTGTAACCCTATAATATGGTTCCAAATAGCTTGTCCACCTTGTCAAAGGCCTGTAAGAATTAAGCTGAGGTAGAAGCTGTAGGAAGATATGACTTGTTACTGTTAAAATTGATACAAACTATGGACATTTTCTTTTAAAAGCTTTGGGTTGGTGAAAGCATGCATTCTCACATTGTTCATGTGTTCTTAGCAGCAAGTTAGCTGATGTGATTTAGACAAGCTTGGGCTCAATAGTTCAAAGGTTTGGAATACTCACAACTTAATTCATAAGATTCTTTTATGTTCACCAAGCTGGATACCCCCTACAGTTAGCGAATGTGTTGTCGTTTTGAAATTCCAAGGCTTGATGTGTCATCCAGCTGAAGTGTTATGTCATCATCAAACTCTGTTATCTTTTGGAGTCACGATGAATTTCAGGTCAGCTGTTCCATAACAAGTTATTTTATGGGAACAGAACACAGAGGTACAGACAGAGATAATGAACAGCTGTGCCCAATGCATGAGTAGCTGTAGAAAAGTCCTTTTTTAGATATGAACCAGCAAATGTTGCTATCACTACCATGCCCTGACAAGCGGGCTTGCTGCTGCTTGTACAACTAAACAAATACTTGTCTGCATGGGGCATGGGGGATTTACTCTGAAGCTATGATTTACTTTAAAACAATGATGCAAAAGTTTCAAATTGCTTACATGTAAAAACATATAGATGAGTAGCCAGCTTTTATCTTATCTTGTGTGAATTTACCCTTTCACGTGATGGATTTCCTCTGTATAGCATGCTCTGTAATAGATGTTTGTCCCTCTTTGTGGTGTAGCTTCAAGCTCTGTGCATCTGAGGATTACTTGTTGTTGAATGGGCCGGAGGAGGTGCCTGGAAATCTCATGTCTTGTGTCTGGGGACAGGAAGGGGGTTTCTTTCCTGACATTGTTACCTGTCTCCTCTTTGGATGCCATTTCCAAATCATAAAAGATTTTGTTGGGCAAGATAGCCCTCTACATCCTGCTGCTGATACTTGAATATTGTGTGGCTTGTGTGACTGCCTTGAGCATGTTACTACAGGACAGCTATAGTTTTACAAGGTAAACACTGTGGCACAGAGCAGTTTAATCAGCGGAGAGCAGAAAACAAGGAGGAAAACAAGACAGAGACAGCTTGAGGAGGTTGCTCAGGAAATGTCAGTTTGTGCTGAACAGTTTCTGGGACTGAAGAAGCAGTATGGGCTGCCAACAAGCAGTGGTTGTAAAGTATGAAGATCACAGACGTACCTTCACCACTGCATGTGCTGAGCCACTCTGCTCTTCCAGTAAAGTGTTACAGTCCTCACTGAGAAGTTTACAACTCCCTCATCCTGCCAGTCAGTTATTGACTGCATATAGACATCATCTAGTGAAGCTACGGTAATGGAAAGCATTGACATCGTTGAGGAGCCATGTTAGTTGCATGACGTAAGGCCTGTGATGCTTTTTGGAGCCTTTTATTACATACTGGGTATTTCCGTACATTTTTGTCTGCAAGCAGAAGTTGCATTCTGGCTATTTATATTTGGACACAATCTCGGCTACACACGTGTTACTCTAGGAATCACCTTGTTAGAATTTTCAGTATTCTGAGCTGTTTTCCTTAATGAAATGTGGACAGTGATGGCATCGGCATTCCTTTTTAAGCTGAGATGCTGCTAGACGTTTGGGCCCTAGAAGTTACCTGTTTTATTTGTTGCCTGAGTAGCTACAGGGTGACAGAGAAATGTGCATTTAAACAAGTGAAAGGAAAATGAAGACACCAAGCACAGTGCTTGTAGTTACTGTGAATTACCCAAATGCTGTTTTTGACAGAAAGACAGCAATGGTGATAGCAAGCACTGGGAGGCAAATGAGATGCTTTGCTGGTTTTCTGAGTTGACCCTTGGAAGGCTGTGTCTGCTACAGGTGCCTTGTATCGAGGAAAAGCATAAAGATTTTAATCTCCTGCTTTAGGGATGCTGTTTTATATGCACCAGTGCTCATAGGAAATGTAAAAGGTAATTTAAACTATTGTGAGAGGAGGGTGAAAAGACCGTGATCGATTTGCAATATCTTATGTGATTTCATGAATTTGAAATAGCTTTATTCTTTAGCTGTTAGTTCTGCAGAATCTCCTGGCAGTGTCTGTGCTTGAAGGCTTTTGTGTATTTCACAAAAACTCATTTGTTTGTCAAATTGGAGAAAATAAAGCTAGCATAACTCCTAGTGTTGCCGCTATGTCTTTGTTATAGCACAGATGAAGTGGATGGGGAAGAAAAACAAAAATGAATAGCTTTTAAAAACGTTGAACCGTGCAATCAGAAAAAAAAAAAGAATTATTGGGGGTTTTAGCACTTCTCTTGGGGGCTGCTGATGTAATATGAGGAGCTAGCACAGTGAATGGTGTTGTAACCCCAGGTTTGGTGTTAAGGGAACACTTGTTCATTGCCAGGGTGCAAGTAGCACTGTCTGTGGTGGGAGGGAGACTGAGGGAGTGCCTAACTGAAAAATGGGTAAAATCCTTTTGCAAGTAAAGTGGAGGGGCCATGGTAGCTCATAGTCCATTGGTATAACGGTGGAATTTTTAAGACTTGTGTAATGAAAAGCTGACTCTGGAGTTCCAAAAGATGTTATGAACTTCATCTATCTTTGCCATGCCAATGCTTTGTCTTTCCAGCTTTCTGACTCGGAGTTAGTTTTTAGTATCCTAATCCTACTTACATCTCAAACTACACTTAATATACTAAGTGAGACTGTACGTGCACAGAAGGTGGCAATCCCTCTTAACATTAGGGTCCAGGTACAGTGACTGTCTCTGAATTTCCATCTCACATCCCTGCTCTGACACTGCAGTTCCTTTCTGTTAGACAAAGATATGTGGTGGTAATGGTACTTGACACTAATAACTGGTGGGTTGTCTGTGTGGCTGGAATATCACAAAAGTAGTAGAGATGAGAAGAACATGGATGAATACAATTCTGGTAAAACTCTCTTGTTCCAAATTTCCTTTTGATTCAAAGAGTATGAGATGTAAAGACTTAATTGTGTTCTAAGAAAAGCAGACCTGGCTCTCGATGCAATTGACTTGAAATTTTACAAATGTTTTTGTGCAGACAAGGCCTAAATTTTATTGGAAGCTTTTTGAAAAATACTGGTAATTAAGATCATAAGGCTTAACATGGTCATTAGCAAGTCACAATCCTCTGTCCTTACTACTCCCCTCCAATGAAGAGTAATTTTGTGACTCAGAGACTCAGCAGTAGATAGTATAATGTAGTTGGAATAGAAGTGTTTCAGGACCTTCTGAATTGGTTCATAACGTAGAAAAATTAGAACACATACTTTAGTTTAGCTATAGTGTAGCCTATGAGGACTCTCAAAATTGCCTGGAGAATGAGTATCTACATTTAAGTTTATCTGATGTGCCCAATCAGAAGTTTAGTTAACAGAGAAGGAGAACACTTTCATATATGCTATCCTATTAGTCCCCCAGTGTGAGATTTCTTGTTTAAAAACTGACACTGATTAGGAAGACCCTGGGTCACCGTGAGAGGTCAGAGAACAAACACAGTTTCTCTTTAAACAAAGGACAGAAGACAAAAGCTAGCAGCAAATAAAAATGGCTAAAAGTAAATTAATATTTAAAAAAAATACCAAATGCTTCAAAAGGCAGTTTAATGCAATAGGTTTCTGGGGCGTTTATCAGTCACTTCTGCCTGTTTTTGATTTCCTGAATCACAAGGGATCAGTTGTAATTCATTTCAAGCAACATGAGAATAGTGTAAGAGAAGCATTTTAGCTTCAGTTTTAGCCTTTGTTAGGCTTTTCCCCAAATATACTGCTCTCTGGTTTTTTTATTTGACTTGAAACATCCAAGTCTTCTCAGAGCTCCTGGAAGCAGCAACAGTAATAGGGAAGGACTGATCACATGTATTTTGCTGCAGGTGATTCCAAAGGATATTAGTCTTAGTCTTAATTTGTCTTGGTCTGAGGAACCAAGACAAACTGGTTCTGATAAACAGAGAAAACAAGAAGAGTGCCAAAATATCAAGATAAAGACTGCAGAGATAACCCCTGAATGCCATCACCTTTTGCTCCCCCAAAAGACATATTTCTTACATCATATGTGCCGAAATGTTAACTGTTCTGCTAGATCTTATTTCTCTTCAGGCAGGCCAAAGCTTAATGTATTTTATCTACTGCATAAGGGAAAATCCCTGTAGTCCAATGTCTTTACTGTTAAATAAAGTAAGTCAGCTTGGCTGGAAGTTTAGTTAAAACCAATTTTGTTCAGTTTGTGAATCAAACAAGATTCCAAGAGAGGCAAAGGTCTTGTCTATGTTGAATAATTGTCTCTGTTGAAGATCTGCCCATTTTTTTTAAGAATACTTGAACTTTTCAACAGGCCTGTTACTCAGAAAGCAGGGCGCAAAGCGACACTTCTTCTGGAGAGGAGACTTGGTTGCTATAGCAGTTTCAGGTGTTTGAGGTCATCTGTATTAAATAAAAACTGTAGGAGTCATGAAGCTTAATCATTGTACTGAGATTTTCATTCCTTACATTGTATTTCTGCTCAGTATGCTTTTCTGTGCATCATTACAGTGTGCTTGTGACATAAAGATGTATCATCTGCCTAAAAGTTTACCAAGAGTAGTAGCAACAACTTTCAAATATGGAGGACAGCAAAAAAAAAAAAAAGTTAAAAACTACTAATTAACTTAGTTTGCAGTCCAGTTTCTTTTTACTTCTTTATCTCATGTCATTCTCAGTGCTGCTCAATTTTACAAGGAAACTATAGTTTTGCAACTAAAAATACCCCTTTGTTCTGCATTTTATCTGAAATTCTGTTTGTGTTCAAAGCCTTTAATTAAATATTGGAATGAATGTGTTAGTAAAGATAGCATTTTTTCTTCTTTGAAAGTGTTGAAACAATTTCTCAGTGTTCTACACCAATTATAATCATATGTTTCAGTGTCCAGCAGGCTTGAGTTCATTAATATTTCATATAAATTACTATGAATTTAAGGAAGGAAATATACTACATACTGGCATGTGAGAGTAGAAGAAAATTCAACACACTCTTTTCCAACAAGAAAGAGGGAAAGAGAAGATTGTACATAGGTTGATCCAAAAGTAATGCCTCCTGTATATTTCCATGGAAATTACAACAGATACAAACAGCGTAATAATGCTGTTAGATGGAGCAAATTCTCTACAAAACACTATACAGAACACTATTTTTTCAGCATAGCAACCACTATTAGCTATGTGTTTTTGCCAGCAGTGAACAGGAGCCTGCATGCTGCACTCATAAAAATCTGCATGGTCATCCGGAACATGCCTTGCCTTTCACATCACTGTTTCCACTGCCTCACTCATAAAATTCTGCACCAGCAGAGATGACTCAGTGTTTCACAGCTGCTGTGATGGCATAGTTGCTAGGAAAACGGTACCCATGCAGTCCATCTTAGAATGCCTTGCTTTGGAGGGGACCATATAGTCCACCCAGTCCCAACCTGCTACCATGGGCAGGGCAGCCACCCACCAGATCATGCTGCCCAGGGACCCATCCAAGCTGATATTGACCACCTATGGGGATGGGGTGCCCACATCTTCTCTGGGCAGCTGTTCCATGGCCTTACTGCCCTCTGAATAAAGAATTTTCTCCTAACACCTAACCTGAATCTTCCCTCTTTTAGTTTAAAGCCATTCCTCCTCGTCCTGATCACTATTAGGCCATGTAAAACGTCAGTCAGTCCCCTCCTGCTTGTAAGCTCCCTTTAAGTACTGGAAGGCCACAGTGAGGTCTCCCTGGAATCTTCTCCAGACTGAATAGCCTCAGCTCCCTCAACCTGTCTACACAGGAGAGGTATTTCAACCTTCTAATCATCTTCGTGGCACTCCTCTGGACCCACTGTAGCAGCTCCTTGTGCTAGGGGGTGCTGGGGGGCCCCGCATCTTGATGTAGATTTGGCTCCAGAAGGAGCCTCATGAGTGCGCAGTAGAGGAGGACAATCACCTTTTACTCCTTGCTGGCCACCCTTCTTTTGATGCAGCTCAGGGTACCATTGGCCTTCTGGGCTGCAAGGACACATTGCTGGCTCATGTCTGGTTTTTCATCTGCCAGAGCCCCCAAGGCCTTCTCCGCAAGGCTGCTCTCACTTGGTTCTCCCAGTCTGCACACGTACCTGGGATTACACTTGTCCTTGCTGAACCTCATTTGGTTCACATGGACCCACTTTTCATGCCTGTCCAGGTCCCTCTGGATGATATTCCTTCCTTCTGTTCTATCAGTGGCACCAGCCAGCTTGGTGTCATCAGCAAACTTGCTTAAGGTGCACTCAATCCCCCTCTCTAGGTTGTTGATAAATAGTACACAGTATGCCTTATGTATACTGCGTCTTCTACATTTGTGTATATACATTTGCATATATTTCTATTTATGTGCAGATAAAAAGAAGAATGTATTACATCAAGGCTTGTTTGTTTTTTTTATCATGGATTTGAAATGTGAGCATTTCTTAAAAATGAAAACCTGAAGCTTTGTAGCTCATTGAAACCAAGCCTTATCATGACATTCTATAAAAAAAAAATTGTGTCAGAGACTTTAAAGTTATATATTTTAAATATTTACCATATTTCTACCAGGGAGTGGTAAATAAAAAGTGACGGTTCTGATATGTCATTGTGATTCTCTCCAGCATTAGAAACTCACATCTTCTTCCTGCTTTATTAGGAAATCATGTGTTAAAGTAGAGAATGATGATGTGAACGTAGGTGTTTTGGTTTGTTTTGTATTTATATATATAACCACTACCACTTTATGAGTATTTCCGGGTTCATTATTTTATTATTGTTTTTTAGATAATTCGTGTTCATGGGATATTCAGGTCATTTATAGCTTAGTGTATATATACTACTTACATTTTTCCAAAGACACTTAAAAGACACTTAATCCAGTCAGTTTAATCCATTTGAGATGTACTGTAACAGAGTTGTTGGACACTTTCCCTTAGATGTCAGTGGTATTTCCCGCAGGGAGTGCAGAAATGCGACCCTGTTGGTGGCAGTGGCTCCTAGGAGAGGCTGTGGGTGTCAAGAGGGTTGGAAGTCAGGCAGCAGCAGCTGGAACTGCAGCTGCTGGGAGAGTCTGAAAAGCTCAAGAGGGCAGAGCTGGAGGTCAGTCTGATCGAAAGTGAAGCTGACACTTCAGGCTGACAAACTAAGCATTTCAGTGTTTTATCATGTGTTGTTTCAGGTGGAGCTGAAATACTGTTGAGAATACTGAGCCACCCTCCCTGTCCTGAAGCAAAACCTTTTCTTAACTCTTTCTGTCCTTATGGAAATGTACAGTGGGGTACAGAGGACTGCCTTGTTCTTCCAGGAGTTTTTGAGGGAACAGTGTTGGGGAGATGTATGTATCTGCTGGTGGGTTATTAAGCCCAGGTGTGCACCCACTAGGGTTGTGTGCCAAATACCACACTTATCCTCTGAGATGGGTTGTGATCCTCTTGCTCTGTCTCACCGCATTGAAAGAGCAGTGCTCAGCTCCTGAAACATGCCTTAGCTGATGAAATAGTGAAGCCCAGGACCTGTGAGATCACAGTCTACAGCCCCTGAGCTAAGAGGCTGCATGTTGAGGGTAGAGAGGGACCTTTGGTGAACAGCACCGTAAGATCAGAAAAAAGAAACCAACTGTGGGAAAGGGGAGGTGAGGTAAAAAAGGAGATTGTGGAAAGAAGTTATGCATAAGTCATCATTATCAAGATGCATGATGCTTGCCTCTCAGAGGCAATTCTGCTGTCTGCTACGCTTTTTAGCTGAGGGAGCAGTCTTGATATACTGACCTCTTCGCAAGCTGTTGATCGTGCACTGCGTTTGATAGAGCAGCATCAAAGAAATCATGTAGTGTCTGCCATCATATGGTTAATTACATGAAGTGTGGCTTTGCAGTAACCTGACACTGAACCTTCCCACCATTCCCTGACTGCACTGCTAGCACATGGCAGTAGTTGGAGCAGTCAGATTCCAGAAGCACAGACACTTAGGGAAAGGAGCTTTGGAAGATGTGCCGGCATTGCAAGGTGGGGTCTATTACCCAGCAAGGTGTGTTGAATGTGGCCTCTGATAGGTTTAAGCTTTGCTTCAGGAGAAGCGTGTCCAAGGTGAAGTGCACGAGGATGTGCTCATTGCTTGGAGTAAGTGGATTAAAAGTCATGAATGTGCATGTTCCTGTGTTGGTCCCTTTGGCTACAGTGCTCAGCCTAGGGAAAAAAACTTCAAGGAGCAGTTAAGTATTTCATGCTCCAGCATGCCATTGCACTAAATAATTCATTGAATCAGATCATTCAGAGCAGTACATTGTAGCTAATAGAATGATTATAAAAGGGATGTAAAAAGAAAAAGAGTATCAAGTGGGAGTAGAGAGGCAATATAACCTTTTATATGTAACCACAGAATGTCTGCAGTGCCCTTCTCTCTTGAAAGTGTACTAGTAATTGGAGGTAGTTTGGGAAGAGTGACAAAAATGAGCCTGAAGTTACCCTTTTATGAGAGACGTAAGAAGTTCAACCCAGCTGGAATACTGTGGGAGAAATCAAGATAGCTTTATCTTAATATGAGCATCTGAATGGGGAAGAACTTGGATAGCAGGCATCTCATGTACTTAGTAGAAAAGTACATCCCATGTCTAAGAAAACACAGCTAGTAAAATGGGAAGATGAGGGAGAGCACACATAGGGTGATGAAGATGTGGGTGCCCACGAGCACAGTCTGTACAGAACTGTGGCTGTTCACGGTTATTTCAAGTCTTTCAGTGAAGATCTTGTATCCATTTGAAAAGATGTGCAATAACTCAAGCAGATGTTAAAGCCTTCACAAAACAGCTGCCACCTATGGTTAGCGGAGCAGCTTGTGTTTGTGGGAAGTTGGGTTGAAGGTGCATTTTGCTCTTAAGATCTTTGAAGCTCAAAAAACTACGTATGTCTTTTGTTGTGATAAAGCTGGTCATCTGCAGTAACTAACCAATCCAAACTCTAATCCAAACTCCCTCCAGTTCTAAGTTTACCAGCACAAAGAGTCTGAGTGTGTGTATGAAACCCCTATGCCTCATTCCCAGCATCCTGTAAGGCAGCATGCTCAGTGAAGATTATGGCATGCATGCCTTAATCAGACATGATTTACTGAACTAATATTAAGTTTTTATTTGAGCAATAATTTATTTACAGTAAGGATTAACTTCTCTTAGCGTATTCATTAGAAAGACGGCATTCTACCAGAATGCTCTATGTAGTGGGTACTTTGTCTAGTTACTTTACTGCACAAATTTAGAGTGTGTTCCTATGACACACTTCATATATTTCATAGAAATAATAGTCTATTGAGCAAATAGTAAACTTAAAGAACTCTTCCAATATATGCTTGTATAAGTGTTTGATAGATGCTTCTGAACAGTTAAATTGTCTCAAGCAAAAAATATTGGGATTTTGAATTGCCTGCTGTCTTCACAATACTCTCTCTGTGACAGATCACCAGTGTCTCCAGGAGAGTTTTTACTTCAGCTGCTGTTTTAGAATAATTACAGTGCTTTTGCATATGTGTCATTAACAGTGAGGAGGGAGAAAAGGCTTTTATCAAGGCTGTTCATTTAAATACCTGATGCAGGAGGCTGCATGGTATAAATTTCCCAGTAGGATGAATAGGATACCATTTGCTCGTCATAGTGCAGGAGCAACACGCTCTTTTGTTATTTCATGGAATCATAGAGTCATAGAATGGCCTGGGTTGAAAAGGACCAAAACGATCATCGAATTTCAACCCCCCTGCTATGTGCAGGGTTGTCAACCACCAGACCAGGCTGCCCAGAGCCACATCCAGCCTGGCCTTGAATGCCTCCAGGAATGCGGCATCCACAGCCTCCTTGGGCAACCTGTTCCAGTGTGTCACCACCCTCTGGGTGAAAGACTTCCCCCTGATATCCAACCTAAACTTCCCCTGTCCCAGTTTAAAACCATTCCCCCTTGTCCTATCACTATCCACCCTTGTAAACAGCCGTTCCCCTTCTTGTTTATACGCTCCCTTCAAGTACTGGAAGGCCATGATGAGGTCTCCCCAGTGCCTTCTATTCTCCAAGCGAAACAAGCCCAATTCCCTCAACTTTTCCTCACAGGAGAGGTGCTCCAGCCCTCTGATCATCTTAGTGGCCCTCCTCTGGACCCACTCCAAGAGCTCCACGTCCTTCCTGTACTGGGGGCCCCAGGCCTGGACGTAGTACTCCAGATGGGGCCTCACAAGAGCTGAGTAGAGGGGCACAATCACCTCCCTCTCCCTGCTGGTCACCCTTTTTTTAATGCAGCCCAGAACAGAGAAGGTGATATCATTATAAGCATGACTTTTTATGTCTATCTTAATTTATAAAGGTAAACATCAGTGGATCTTTGGTCTAAAATCTATTTATTCAAATAGCTGTTTAACAATGCAGGGTTGGTTTTTTTTTTTTTTTTTTGTAAATGGAGTAACAAAATGCA
Organism: Gallus gallus; assembly: GCF_016699485.2. Lineage (NCBI taxonomy): Eukaryota > Metazoa > Chordata > Aves > Galliformes > Phasianidae > Gallus > Gallus gallus. The sequence continues at coordinate 123,743,491 of NC_052532.1, read as the reverse complement.
GCATTTTACAGTTCTTAAGCAATGGCAGTGATAGTGCTGTTTGCCTGACTTTCCAGTGCTGGATTTATTTATTGAAGTTATTTATTATAACTCTTGCCTATTAAACAGACAAGAGAAAATAAAGCAGTTCTACACTTTTGTAAACTCGTTATTTTTATTTACCTGGCATAGATGACGGATTTGTAGGCACAGGGAATGGTGCCCATTTTGTTTGTTAAGAAAAACTCTTCAGCACGCAGTGTGATTAATACTCTATGTATGTGTTGAATCCATAAATTATAGTAATAAGCTTAAAATACTGAAGTGTATACTGCTTATTCCTAGATTATTTTTTTTACTGTCGAGCATGGAGTGCCTAGTTCTTTAAGGCTTTGTTAAACGAAATATTTGACAAAGATCTCTTGAAAGGGACAAGGAAAGTGTTGTTCTTCTGCCTGTTCTTAGTTTTCTTGGGAACCATGGAGCGATGTTCATCCTTTAGCAAAATGGATCTGATCCAGAGCCTTCTCAAGACAGTGGAAATCCTTTAATTGATTTCAGGGGGATTTGAGTCAGGCTGTTTTTGGATTACTCCATGGATTACTTGTAGAAGCTGTACTGTAGCCTGGCAATTTATGGAAGATACACCCATCAAATGGTAGAGAGTGTTTTTAAAAAGCATTTGCCTATTTGATCTAAGGTAATTCAAAGAGTAGCTTTGTGACATGGCATTCCCGGTGGATACCAATGCTAATCACTGCAGATCCCCTTTGCTCTCCGTAGTTCCTTCCCTTTGGTTTCCCATCAATCTCCCTGTTCTGCAACAGTATCTACCGAGAGATTCATAAAACAAAAGGTAAAAAATGCACATAACGAGTGTGCCAAACTTGTTCTGAAGATACATATTGATGGTATTTATTGCAAAACCAAGCCATAGAGGGGTGAGATGCTGGAAGAGTTTTTAGTTTGTTAGGTTTTATGAATCTGTATAAATCAAAGTAAATGACAATTGTAAATAAATGAAACCAAGCACAGATTCGGAAAAAAAAAAAAAAGTTTTCTGGTAGTTTTGTGCCTCATTAGGATGATCTGTTGCACTCATTACCTTTTTTCATTGCATTACACTACAGTGATTTCACATCAGCATCTCTGGGGCGGGGTGCAGAGGATTTGGGTACACAGTGAAGGGCTGCTGTAGCTTGCTGTAGTAGCCTTTAACTTTGTTTCCAGATACAAAAGAAAAAAAAACAGTGACTATTTCTATATAATTACTGAGCTATAGCCATAGCTGCAGTACTTGGAATTATTTTTCCAGTATTCCTGTTACAAGTTGAAGTTAAACCATTAGGTAATTTTGTTATGAATCTTGGCATTCACACGACTGAGTGAAAATCTGCCTTAAGTGTGAGGCCAGTCCTGCTAGTTACAGAGGAGCATAAAATCATGAAAGACCGAAAATGAGAAAATAAATGATCCACTGTTCATAATTACTGGAGTCACAGCTTTTAAGTTGTGGTAGACTTCGATACACCTTTATTTCATGCATGAATTTTAGAGTACTGAGATACATTTCTGATATAAAACAGTTCATGTTCTTTTTCCTGAGGCTGTCATACCACAAAAAGAGGTCAGAAGGGGATAAAAGGGAGACCTTGCCCAGAAGAGTTGCCTTTGGCACATCTGACTTCATCCTCTTCCTCACAATTGTCTCATGTAATTTAACCATTTACCCAATGGATTCTAAGAAGAACCTCTGGATGCATCATCATTATCTTCTTTGCGCTGAAAATAATAGTAATAAAGTTTCAAAATGAAATTCCATTACTTTTCACCTTTCTGTTTTTACTTTCCCTAAGTTATTTGGTTTAATTTTCCAATCCTCAGCACAGTGTTAGAGCTGGAGACCCAAAGGTGGCTGAATCAGAAATGTATTTCAACTTCAGACCCATTAAAACAGACTTTAAATAAGCTAAACAAAATATGTGGTAATTTGATAGCAAATATATATATATAAAAATTATATAAATACTATATAATTTCATATATATTATGCATATGCAGTACATATGTTGTAATGTGTTTTTCATGAAAGTGGTCTTCCTTTCTGAACTGAGAATTTATGTGGAGCAAGTATATTAGATTCAGGATTTACAATTACAGTCCATCCAATGAATACTTAATTGGTGATTTCTGAAGTTCAGGAGAACTCTGATGAAAAGCAAATGTCAACCAAAAATGTCAGTACTGTGTCTGCTGTGTAACCTCTGAATCTGAGCATTATCACAAGCTTTTATGAAACAAATTAATCACTTGGAAAGGGAATACAACAATTTACGAATCACCAGAACAAATCAGATCTGAAGTCCATTTATTCCAGCATTTTGTTTCTGATAGGACCAGCTCTGGCTGTTTCAGACAAAGGTCAGAGAGAGCACACAATGATCTGTTTACATAATATTCTTTCTTGGGGAAGATTTATTTCTACAACTCTTTTAATTAGAAAAAAACATACTCTTTTTTTGTCTCTTTTTTTCTACATATACCATAGCTGTACTGAATGAATACTTTGATAACTTCTGCTTTGTAGAATCCTAGAATCACAGAATGGTTTGGGTTGGAAGGGACCTCAAAGCCCACCCAGCCCCAACCCCTGCCGTGGGCAGGACTGCCCCCACCAGCTCAGGCTGCCCAGGGCCCCATCCAACCTGGCCTTGAGCGCCTCCAGGGATGGGGCACCACAGCTTCTCTGGGCAGCTGTGCCAGCACCTCACTGCCCTCTGGGGAAAGCATTTCTTCCTAACATCTGATGTAAATCTCCATTTTTTTTTAGTTTAAAGCCGTTCTTCCTCATCGTAATCACTATGTGACCACATAAAATGTCAGTCTCTCCTGTTTATAAGCTCTCTTTCAATACTCGAAGGCCACCCAGAGGTCTCCCTGAAGCCTTCTCTTCTCCAGGCTAAGAGAGCCCAGCTCCCTCAGCCTTTCTTCATAGGAGAGGTATTCCAGCCCTCTGATCATTTCTGTGCCTCTCTTCTGAAACCAGTGTAACACAACTTTGTCTTCTCATGTACACATCTGATGGCTGGCTGTGCATAACCTGTAATCCACCAAAACGTGTTCTCCTGGGGACATACACTTAGGTTTTTTTTGCCCAGGGTCAGAAAGGGAATAGCTCTTCAGGACTCTATTTGAACAGGAAAACTGCCCTGACTTCCAGCAAGGCATGATGAGCTTTGCAAGGAAAGTGAGGAGTTGCTTTGCCACCAAAATGTTTTGCAAAACACTCAGGTGCATCAAGCTGAATAAATAGGTTAATGATATTGGCACCGGCAGCATGGAGAGCAGCTAAGCAGAAGCGAGACAGTTGGTCTCACAGGATGAAGCAAAGAACTAGCAGAGTGCATTGTTTCTAATTGCTGTAGAAATACTGATAGTACACGGTTCAACAGCTGAAATTCTGGATTTTGAGGGGCAAAGAGCCCCTTTACAAGTTACCTTCCTGAAGCTTTCCTCCTGGAAACTGGGTCTTCGGAAAAGCCACGGGGAAGGTATGAACTTCGGACAATTCCTGGGAAGCTGAAATGGGAGGGGGGGTGGAGGGAGGGAAGCAAACAAAATAAATCCGTCCAGAGCTCTCTGATCTCCCTCTTTTTTTTATTTTTTTTTTCAGTGATTAACTGAAATCTGGCTTTGTAACTTCTCTCCTTTGCCTCTTTCCTTTACACAGTGGCTGCTGATCCGTTGTAGACAGAGAGCTAATGCACTGACATGATCTTTATCTATCACTGCAATGCAAAAAGTCACGATAGGACAGAATTGAGGAAAAGAAAAATACCTTAATAAGATACCTTAAAAACGGGGGAAAAAACCAGGAAAAGAAGTAAAAAAGGTTACACCATTGAAGAGATTTTTAATAGTGGGATCATTTTCTGTGATCAGTAGTGTTGGAATTTTTGTTTTCTGTAGCTGTTATTCTGTTGCTATGCAGGACATGAGGAAGTAGAGAAATGCACTGAGCCGTTTTTGTATCTGGTTTAACTTGCAGGTGATAAAAACACATTATCAGTGGTCTGTGACTTACCTGTTCAGATTTTTTTTTTCCTCTAATCTACTTTTAGCCGACACTTTCATCCTAAAGGCCAAAGCGATGCCTGAGGGTGGACTCTTTAACTGTTCTCATTTACACATGTGACTAAATCCTGACCTGTAGATGTGAAGAAACTGCCAGCCAGTACTCATAATCCGCTACTTTTCATCAGCTATAAATGTAATTTTAAAGTAATGGTTTAATTTTCTTTTTTAAAATCACATTTGCAGTCTAATTAGACTCCCGGGAAATCTCCAGGTTGCTCAGACAAATTACTATTTGAAGAATATTATGTCCGTTGGAACATAGGGAATGTTATGGTGATTTCTGTCAGACTAAATTTTGACAAGTCTTTTTTAATCTTGCTGTTTAATATATAGTCTTAAAAAACATATATCCTTTGTTTGCTAAATCTTCTGTTATGTCTCTTCTGAGGTCTGAATTTTAATGCGTGTCCTTGGAACAAGGAATTTATTCTTGTGCAGATAGATCATTGTCAGTGTGTACAAATGAACAAGATAAGACTTTTGAAACCGTTTTGCTTATCTCATGATTGCAGCTAAAGTGAGGGATATCTGTGGTGCCTAATGACTTCATCAACCAGCTTTAAATGAAAGTCCTCTGTGTACTAACAATGAGATAAAAGTATGAGCTGTTCAAGAGACTGCAACTTGCACTCAAGAAAAGAAAGCTGTGAGCCCTTAAGGTTGTCCTTTAGAGAAGTTGTTTCGCAGAATAAATCTCTTAACATCTCTTTTTTTTTTTTTTTGGCAAAATCATTTGCAAAATCATTGCAAAAAAAGGTTTTTTTTGCAAAATTCCTGAGGTCATTTTGCCTGTTTATGTGGGAGATGTTTGTCTGCAGCATACTTGAGTTGGCTCATATCACAGGAGGCAGCCCTGCAATGTCCATTGCATGTCCACGATGGATTTTAGTGCCTAGACCCTACATGCAGCTGCACAGCACCCTGCTGGTTTACTAGTGTGTGCCACCAGCCAGGGTAAGTGTTTAACACTAAAATTGCTCTTGTACCAAAAAATCCACCTTTATGAACTCCAGCTGCTTAAAGCTAGAATGCTGGTCCAACCGGTCACCTGTAGCCACTGTGAAGATGGGAGAAATTACATGAAGCTGGCCCTCTGATCCCAGAAAGTGTCTGGGGAATACCATAAGCCGTGGTACCTTCTACTGTGGTGCCTCATGCTGCAAAGCAACTGCAGGTCTGTCGTACCTCTGAGGCACTGTTAGTAGGAGTGTGCGGGCTGCGAGCTCTGCTGCTGGATTGCACATCTCAGCTGCAGTTTCTCACCTTCTTGCATATGCAGTTTGCTGTGTTCTGTCCTAGAGATGTGCCAGCAGCAAGCACAGCCCGGGCTGACAGCACAGGCTTTGCACAGAAGATGATTATCGATGGGCTGATGTAAAATGGCAGCCGCAGGCTGCAGCCATGGCATGCCCTCACCCCTTTTATGTAATAACTCATGCTTAGAGCATTGCATAAGAAGACTCTGCCTGCTTAAGTGCTTTGTGTCAAATTATTGTGGCTTTGCTGGAAGCAAAGGCTGTGGCCTTCCCAGGGGGGTGCCCGCATCAGCTCTGAGCCCTGGTCCTGCCTCCTGCCCTGGGCATCAGCACCCACCTGGGCAGTGGCAGAGCCCTGTTCAGCTGCAGAGTACACAGATGCCAGATTTCCAGTTTCATAGAATATATATTTTTCAGGATATATTCCACCCTTTCTGCGTTCAACCAGCAAGGCAGAAGTAAGTTTCAAAATGAAATGATGTAATCTCATATCCAGGAGTATGGTGATACTATCTCAAGCCAGAGCCAAACTTCCCATGGCAGTAGTCTTCAGATTCAGTTGAGGGGGTCACTGGTCACAAAGCTCTGTCTCTCTTTTCCCAGTTAGCCTGCTGCAAAATTGTGAAATAGGCAGACAGCTTTATATTTAATTTAAAGCCCAGAAGAGATAACAGGAACTACCTTTTTTCTCAGAGAATCTGACTCTAATGTGAAGAAATTCCTCTGAGAGAAACAATTACTCTGGAAAGTGTTCAGCCATCCATGGGATCTTGTTTCATCGTGGAGACAAAATTATCGAGCCCTTTAAGTTCCTTGTGGGAGACTTTGGAGAGCAGCTTCATAATTTTAAATCTGTTTTGAAGTAAGGACATCTACTATTTCTCTGTCAGCTCTGAAGATATAGCAAGGCAGTCATACAGAAAAATGTTAACTCAGTTACCCATATGATTTCTTTTATATAGCACCTCCCATGTCTGAAGAACCAAACACCTTTGAAAAATACGTAATTACCTTTTATATGTAATAAAGTAAGGCATTCACCAGTCTGGGTTTTGCGACTTAGATCTGGCTCAAATTTCACTGTTCTCCGTATGTATTAGAAAAGCATAAAATGAGATTAGGAGAAATGTTTTGCTCTTTGCAGTTGTTTCACCTGTGGAATGGAAACCTTTACGAACAAGAATAGTGGTGAGTACTCGAAAGATCCACTATCCCAAAGGACAAAAACATACTTTAAAACAAAATCTTTCTCCAGCAGTTGCATTTTTAACTTCTCCTTCTGTCATGCATCCACTCCCTGCTTATTTTAGTTCCAGAAAGCAAGGATCTTATACTTTTTGTTATTCAGGCCATAACATTGATAAAGAAGTGTCTTTTCCCTGAGTGAGAATTGTTCTAGAGTGGAGTAGGTTTCTCTAAATGATAACGTCACTTATTGCATGTGGCCAGTAGAGGTTGAGAGTTGGAAACTGAAACCATGATGTTAGGATGTTCCTAGAGCTTGCCACAGCAGAAAATGCAGCATTTCCCTGCTCTGGAGCTAGTTTCTCTGTCAGGTTACTTGCTTTTTTTTTTGTTTCTTCCTTAGGTGGCAGGGTATGTTGTAGACTGTGGTGCCCAGCACTGCTGCTATTAGATGAATTAAGTTACAAGTAATGTAAGTATTTTTAAGTCTGCTGATAAAAAGGGTGATTCTCCTCAGGATCAGTTTCTTTAACAAACTGGTCTACTTGACCAGTATTACTGCTGTATCCACTTAGAAAGCTTAGAGTCTGCTCTGTGAAAAGATGGGCTTTGACCCGCAAGGACAATGTCAGTGTCATCGCATTGGCTTCTGGCAGTGACCTAAAAAAGAATTCTGGCAATATCGGTTCCTAATCTTCATCAGCGTTAATATTCATTTGGGAAATGGTATGTAATATTCCTTATTATGCCTATCCAAAACCAGCAAGGTAGAGGCAGAGGCCTGCACCACAGACCAGCTGGGATGAGAGATAGCTCTGCTTTCATTTCCCCAACTGATTCCACAGCTGAAAGGGCAAAATAACCGAGTTCATTTTGTTGGAAGATAAACTGTGCCTCTATAAATCTACTACTAGTATTGTCATTACTTTTGTCCTGCTGTTATGTGCACTGGGGTGATTTACCATCCTACAAAAGAGCATAGGCTGGAGCTCTGTAGTGAAGGGAGGTGATGGACACAGACCACACTGCAGCCAGGGTTGCTCCCATGCTCATTTTGGTTGTGCTGCAACCATCGTGATGACAAAGGATATAATGTTTCCATATAGCAAATAATCTTTGTCCAGTGATTTTTCCTCCTTATAACTCTCTTTAGGGCAATAAATCATCAAGTAGTATTTGATTAGCCACAACATCTATCTGAAAAATACAAGTATACAAAATAAATTGTTTTGAAAATACCTAGAAAATTCATTTAGCAAGTTGTGTGAATTCAGTCCTTTTTTCTTTCTTCCCTGTGCCAATATCCATCTTCCCTCCTACCACCTTCAGAGAATTACATCTTCGCCCCCTCTCCTTCTCCACAAACAGCTTCCCCCTCACTGCTTTCCTAAAGAGTTAGAGAGGTATTTTAGTGTCCTCCTCTCCACTCCTGAATATTGGCCATGGCTTAAGGAGCAAGAGAGGACAGTGATTAAACTGCTTCATTTTCACTTTTTTTGCCCCAGCACAGAGCTCAGCGATGCTGCAGAGGCAGTGGGTTGGGCAGCCCTGTGTGCAGCACGTGCATTGCATATCCTCATGTGAACTCTGAGCTGGCTGGTACGGATAGCAACACACAGGCTTGGCTCTGCAAGCGGGGGTGTTTTCTTGGGGGGGGAAATCAGTAGCGAAGAGAGTGGCATTGTGTTCTTACTGCTTTTGTTACCCGTAGTTTCTAGACTAAAGCTAGCATTGGTACGTCCAACTGCACTGCAATTATGTCTTCATTTTTTGTGTGGATATAAGAATGCAACTGTTCACCATTTTATGCTTCATTTTTTGTTTGCAGGTAATTTTCTTCTCCCCATTTCAAACGTTCCTTCCCCCCTTGTATTTTAAAGTACTTTTTGCATTTATCAGGGAAGAATTTCTACTCAATAATAATTTGAGTTATGTCTTAAGGAGCACCTTCATGTGCAGTATACATTCACTTTTAACTGTTCATTGAGACTATTGTTGGTGAGCCTTTGTAAGTGTAAAATAGATTGTGTAGTTCTTGTGATACAAAAGGGGAGCAAATAAAGAAGGCATTAAGGTAAACATATTATTAAGTTAACCAGCACAAATATTTAGATGCATCAACTGAAAATCAACAGTATGATTTCGAAAGGCTGGACAGAGCTTTAAATAGATTTCTAAAGCCATGTCTTATTGATTGCAACACAATAAATAAATGGTACTTTAGTGGAAAACAAACAAACAAACAATAGGGGAGGAGAACCTTTGAATTTTGTACATTCTGAACATTTCATATATATTCATATATATATTCATATATATATTCACATATATATGAATATATATATGAATATATATATTCATAGCAGGACTTTTCAATAAAATGCTGCAATTTAACATAAAAAAAAGTGGTTAACTGGCTGGAAACAATTTTGACTCATTTTCTGCACATATCAGCCTGCATCTTAAATATATTAAATAATGTGTGAGGACACAAATACAGCCAAGAATTTTGCACATCAGATCTGCTGCTGTCTGAATTACTGTGGCGTGTGCATGGTAGTTTGAGAAGAGTAACTTCTTTTGCTGCCTGTCCAAATCATTATAAAATCACATTTACCATGATTTATGCTGCTTCAGTGGCACATGGATAAGTCTTTGGCATTTGACCAACCAATTTCCTATTCCAGACTCAGTAAGAAAAATCATTCTGCATTAGTCTCTGCAGCTCGGTATCCATCAATTGTCTAACCTTGCAGATGTAATAACAGGAATAAAACCCACAAAAACTCAGCCACTGTCCACTGAAACTTTTCTTAATGAGGAATTAAATGAATCTTGTTCCATTTGAACAGTTATTCTTAAAACTATTCCGATCAATCTTTAATTATTTAAAGCATAATAATAAACTTGTACCACAGCAAAGAAAAGAAAGATGCTCTTAGATTGGGTCAAACAGTCTGATTCTCAAAAAGATGGTAGGAGTTAAAACCAACAATACCAGAGTTCAAACATCTGAAAGAAAAATACTATTTACTCTTTGAATGAATGTTGTTTTCTTCCTTAAGGAACACTAATAAAGTCAAAAATATTGAACAGAGAACAATATATAAATACAGCGTTCTTCCCAATTCAAGAGCTTTATCTCATTTCTGAATGCATCTTTCTTTTTCTTTGTCTGAATTGCTTAGAGCTGAGATGTTTGAGAAGGATGTCTGACCCAAAAGAGCTTTAAGTGAATGTTATGTTTTATTAACAAAAACTGATAACTCTCTAAAACAAGATGTTCTTAAAGCATTTAATACGTAGATTCAGGTTAACATTTTCTCAACAAAATCTTACCTAATGTCCAAATGCTTTTTGAAAAGCATTAAGGAAATGTAAAAATAGAGTAGCTGCAGGGAGGAAGGGTGTGTGTGGACACCTGACCTTTCATTACTATGAGCACAATGCCCTAATCCGAAGAGGAAAATACCAGTGCAGTACAGATTATGAATAGCAGCTGTAATGATTTCTGTTGCTTTCAGTACATGTGGAAATACAGCTCTGAAGGTAAAAGATTATGGTTAATCTGTCACGTAATAAAAATACATTTGAGATTTTGGTGTCATTTTTTTGTGATCTTTCCTCCTCCTTAATATCTAACTCATATTGATCTCTTTTACATTTGTACTGATAGAGGTGTCATTTCTCTACAGTTTCTGATGTCTTCAACTATCTTTTATTTCATTTTCTTATTTCCAAATTCTGTATGCAACCTGTTTTAGAGCACGCAGTTTTGTTGATGAAAGCACCAGCGCTTTGCCTGGTGCCAGGAGATGCTGTGACAATTGGAGCAAGTACACTGGTCTGCAAATCCTTCCATGTAGTTGCCATAAATAGTTACTTGTCAGACTAGCTTCAGTTTTGTGGTTAATAGTAGCCGAGCTGCACCTTGCTCATTCGAGCACCAGTGCCATTTTAAAATGAGTATGACCTGTACATGTAGTAACAGTGTTGTACGTGTAGTAATGGAAGCATTCAAGGCCAGGCTGGATGTGGCTCTGGGCAGCCTGGTCTAATGGTTGGCGACCCTGCAAATAGCAGGGAGGTTGAAACTAGATGATCATCATGGTCCTTTTCAACCCAGGCCATTCTATGATTCTATGACTCTATGATTTCTGTGAAATTAGCTGTTAGACGTGCCATGAAGTTTTTGTTGGCTTCTTTGCTAATTCTGTGGTTTTTGCTGAAGGGAAGGCCAGGCGTAAAATCTGCTTTATTTAAAACCTGAGCTGTCAGAGTTTCTGAATCTGCTGGAACTGATAGACAGTGCTCACACACTGGTCCAGAGCTGTGGAGTAAGTAGCTAGCTTTTTGCTTTTGGCACAGAAAGACTGGTTTAGTATAATGGCAAACCATGACCATAGCTGTTGGTCTTTTGCTGATGATTTTTCATGATTCTGTGAAACTATTCAGACAATTTTTTAATGACTATTCTTTTTTTCCTATTGTCAAGATGTCTGCATCTTAAGCATGCTACTCTGACACATACAATGAAGAGAGGTAACCCAGCATCAATGAAATAAAAATTTTGCCTTCCCATGTGGCATGAGAGGTCTGCCGCAGTAAAACTAGAGAAAAATAAATAAATAAAGAGATGATTATTATTACTTTGTGGTATGTTTTCACATAAAAGAGAAATTAAAAATAAAACTATTAGAAAAGAGAATTTATTTCCTAACCATAAGTTTATATTGTGTCTCCTTGAAAAAAAAAAAAAGTCTGGAACAAACAGGCTTCACTGTGTGAGTTGTTTGAGTTAGATTTTTTCTCTGAAGAATCACTTTCAATTCCTAGATCAAATTGTTAACCTCTTTTTTGCAGTGTGATAAAGGAATGGAATAACAGCAATTTTCACGCTTGAAAAGTCACCTCATCATTTCATTTCCTTATGTTCTTCCACTATTTTGTCTGTTTCCACTGTTGATGTAGAAATTCAGACACCTATGTGACTGCATCAGGATTTATAAACAACTGCTGAAAATTCAGTAAAGCACCAGAAAACCCCTTTTCATCTAGTTGAGATCATAGAATCATAGAATGGTTTGGGTTGGAAGGGACCTTTAAGATCATCTAGTTCCAAGCCCTGCTATGGGCAGGGACACCACACACTAGACGAGGTTGCTCCTCTGGATGTGCTCCAACAGCTCTGCATCCTTCTTGTGTTGGGGGCTCCAGAACTGGATGCAGTACTCCAGGTGGGGTCTCATGAGAGCAGAGTGGAGGGGCAGAATCACCTCCCTCAGCCTGCTGGTCACACTTCTCTTGATGCAGCCCAGGATACAGTTGGCCTTCTGGACTGCAAGTGCACATTGCTGGTTCATGTTGAGTCTTTCATCAACCAACACTCCTAAATCCTTCTCCTCAGGACTGTTCTCAAGTCATTCTTCACCCAGCCTATATTTATGGGACGCATAAAGAAAAGCACTCAAGGTGTTCCAGCATTTTTCTTTCCGCCACAGATAAAGGAATTCTGAATCTCACTGGGGCATCCATATGTATTTACAAAAATTTAGAAAATTAGAAAACTATTTTGATTATATTTGACATTTTTTAAATTAGATTTTGCTCTTATCATGTGCGCAATTGTTACAAATTCATGATGGCTTTAGTTTTAGAAGTTGAGCTTAGGAAACGACAAAGTAGACTGGATTTCATGATCATTACAAGGTCTCCGGTGGCTGCACTGAAGGATTGGTGTGTGAGCTCATGCCACTGCTTGAAGACATTGTGTTTTGCATCAGCTTCAGGTTGGATCTTGTAAAATGGTTATAATTCATCATTCTGTGCGATTTTCTCTGCAACCTCATTATTTCAGTAAAGTCCAAGTTCCTGGAAGTCCTCAGTAAGTATATTAGTGCAAAGGGTAAGTGTCACCAAGTAATTTGCATTGGTTTAACACACCTAAATGTCACCACTGTCTGATGGAAACAACATAGTCTGGTGAATGAAGGTGAGATATTTTCAGGAGAGTGGAACTACCCTATCTATAGACACCACCTTGTTCTGCGAATATCTGACTTTGAGAGTATTGTTTAGTAGATCCATAACACCATTCCTAAAGATGTCATTAATAGACATCCTGGGACTGATGTAGATTGCACTGTGTTTATTGCACTTTGAGAATTAACTTTTCTTCAGAGCTCCTGAGGCTTTGGCAGTTAATAGTAGGAAAACCAGCGCTGAAATGTTGGTCACTGAAATGTGACCTGAGAGACCAATATTATCTCACTTTATTTGCCTTTGATCCTTTAGAACTAATGTGCAGAAAGTCTATTTAGAAGGGGACAGCTGAGCAATTAATTAATAGGGGAGTAAACTCTGTGTTTTTCTCCTTGGGAGTATAGCATCTCCATGCAGCGTGAAATGATTTATGCTGTGGTAGTGTGGCAGTAACATGCTAACAGCATGACTTGGTGAAAATCTCATTCCATCAAATACACATATATACCCATCTGTCTCTCTCATTTTCCAGTGGCCAAAATAAGCAAATAATGATCCTGTTGCTGTAGAGTGCACCAGAGCTATTAACTCCTAATAAGTTTTCTTCTCCTGGTCAAGACTTGGGCTTAGTGAGGAACATCTTAAATATGTCCAAATAGGAAAATGGCTGTCTAAGGAATGACCATTCACTGCAGGGTTTTCTGATACTCAGAGTTGCACTCCAGAATTAATTGAAGACTGGTGTAATAAGAAGAAGCTAGCAAGGTACTGCCTGTTAAAGGATTCCAGGTGGCATTACTCACTAATAAGATAGCACTGTAGCACTGCTGTTGATATTCCAAGCAGTCTCACCACGGCAGTCTTGTACAGTGCACACAGGTATTTACAGTTTGGTGACTCAGTTATCAAAAAATATAACCTTATAGTTGAGAATGTTAGCAGCTGGGCAACTGTGCAACGCTGAGTATTTGTGGACAGAAGGATATTTTGGCTGGAGGTGATGATATGTCTTTGTGAACCACTGAAATTCAAATTCAAGAACTCTGCTTCATAGGGTTTTCCTTGCCACAGTGCTAATAAAGGAGGAAACAAAGTGTATTTGGTATATGTGAAAGCTTGACAGATCGAAAGACTTAGAGAAAAGTGGGTTTTTTTATTATTATTATTCTCAAAGCCATTACTGCAGAAGCATCTGAAATGGCATTTCCTGTATGAAAGCCCATCAGTGTGCCACAGCCATGATCTGAAGGGACCACTTCCATCAGAGGCAGAATGTAACTCAGCCTGCAGACACACTTCTTGGCCCCTTATGGAGGCTGCCAACCAGGGTTCCAATTAGTGCCAGTTGCAGACTGTGACAATTTTAAAGATTGACTTTCACACCATGCCAGACCTTTAGAAGAAAGCACATTTATATAAAACACAATTTGCTTTGACAGTAATTTTCTGTATGCTATTATAGAATCAGAGTATCTTTTCTCTCAGCTGAGTTTCTGCTGCTGTTTGATCCTGCAGTGAGGTAATAATCCCGTGCTTATATCTTTTCAACTTTATAGGACTGTATTCATCTCAGGCATCCATTACTTGCAGCTTTTAGGGCTCAGACATTTGAACCAGAATCCTGTAAAATTCCCAGATTCCTGTGTGGATTGCTTCTGCCACTGAATGTCCTCGCTTGTTTAATAGCAGACATAAATTTATAGGATGTTGCAAAGCAGAAGAGCTATTCTAATTAAACTGGGGGCTTCAAGAGTTCATAAGTTGATGTTGCTTGGATGTCAAGACGATTTTACTGCATTGACAGTGAGGCTAAGGGCAGTTACATTACCAGTAACAGTGGAAGAGGAAGTAACTGCAAACTTTCCAAACGTGTGATCCCTTTGCCTTCTGAAAGCGGGGACATCAACACACCCTTCCTATCTCCTCTATCCATACGCCATGCAGCATTACCCATTCTGGCCTTGCTTGGACTCCACATCTCATCCTTTATGGTAACATGCATTATTTCACAAGCCTCTTGCTACTCTTTTTGCCTGCTGCACTCCTGCAGCTCTCTGAGATGGAGTTGAGTTCCAGTGCCATGTACGGCATACCCTGCCTTGCCTCCACGATGGCAGCAGTGCCCATTCTAGCTGCGCGCAGCATCTCTAGAGGAACTCTGCAGAGGTCAGTGCAGCCAGCTGGACAGGCACAGACTGAAATCCCTCTGCTGCCCTTTGAACAGTCATTGCATGGTGTTCTGGCAGCCTTTTGATAAAGTACGTTTTTCTTTCTTCTCCTAGAATTTGTCTGGAAAACATCATCTGCCTAGGGTTTGAGAAGTCAGATTCTTCAGCTGCTACCAAACTGTTCATCTATGGGTGCATGTAATCCAGAGGCCAGAACAATCTGCCCACAGTAGCTTGGCTTTTTTTTTCCTTTTAATGTTAATTCTTAGTTGGAAGCTACTGAACCTTGGAAAAAATTGTCTGCTGTTTGTGTGTGGTTTAGTGTTGCCTTCAGAAAGTGGAGAGAGAAGAACCGCCATACCATGATTCTTGCTGGAGGAGTTCTTTAAGTGGAGATGGGCTGCATGGGTTTTTAGCTTGTATGTTTGTGTTTGTGCAGTGCTGCCTCTCCTGTGACAAAAATAGCCTTGGGAAAGTCATTCTCTTCTTAAAGCCCCTCTCCCTCATCCCCCTACATTGTTCCATAGGCTTCACTGAGTACAGAATTAGTTCCCCAGCTTGTCTCGGTTCCGCTATCCACCCAGGCAGGCTGACAACATTCCATGACCTGGAGGCACACACTGTGGGAAGCTGTGTGGTAAAAGACTGAGAGACAAGTCCACTCTGTCCCACCAAGTTCCCTGCCTCCAGCAGTTGTCTCCAGCCTTGGAGATAAACCCAGGTAGAGATCAGGTAAACCGTTCCTTCCCACAGGAGCCATCGCACGTGACACAAGTCTGGAAGAGTAAAATTTGAAGCTCCCTCAGGTGAAAATAACTGCTGTAAGGGGAACAGGGTTTATGTAAAAATGGATATACAGCTCAAATCAAAATGATCCTTTAGAAATCATTCTTAATGTACAACAATAGAGTGACTTTATCTTTCCTATGCAAACTCTGTTCGTTATTACTGCCTTCATCTTCATAATAATGAAAGACATTCAAATGTTGAATGATTTTTCTCTAGCCTAGATACTAGATAAAGACGAGTTCTACTTTTCTTACCTTTGAAGATGGCATTTGAGGTAACTTGATATATTTTGTAGTTAGCTTTTGACTCACTGAGATCCATTTTCTTACTTCAAAAATGCAGTGTGAAACATACCTCCCGTCACGGCATCTCACTCTGTCATTGTGAAGTTTTGGACCTCTCTATCTTGTAAGGCCCAGCACAGACTAGAAAGTCCAGAAATAGAACAGAACAAATTATATTAAAATACATCACTTGTAAATGTAAATTATATTGTTTATTATATGTCAATTTCTAATTTCTTCATCTTCGGTGGGAAAGAAACTTTGTACACCTCTGGTATACAAAACTGTTAAAATTTTATAAATTAGTATAGTTTTCCATTCTCAGTTCTTAGAAGTGAATACATGTAACGTACGTTGTCTTCACTCATGTACTATGTCTGCTACAGGACACGTGGAAAGAACAGAAACACTTGTTCCATATCATTCAGATACTGGGAAGCTTCTCACTCCCCCCATCTGTCCCCAGATGCCTTTTTCTCTTGCAGCTCGAAGGGAAGCAGAAGAGTAATTTCCAGATGCAAGTTTACAGACAAAGTCAATGGCTGGTATTGTAGCAGAATATTAACGTCTTGTGTAGTCCGAGACGCCTTATACTTAGTAATACAACTTTAACCTTTATAATGTGCTATAATTTGATTCTCACACCATCTATATTCTCTCATTGTTGCAGCATAAGTAGCTGTAAGGAGTGCCAGAACAGACAAATGCAATCACCATTCAGGGCACTGCAAAGGACAAATAGATGAATCACCAAAATTCCCATTACAATTTTGAGATTTTAGCCCTGTGCTCACCATTTTATTTTAATGTCAGGAAATGAAAGAAACATTGTGAAACTTCTTTGCTGTAGTCAGCTGGTGAGATGGTAGGGCACCCCAAAACTCCGGAAATGGTATCAAAGCTTGGAAATGCATATGATTGATCTTGAGTTTTGCTTCAAAAAGTGTATGTAGACAAGTCTATATTTAAAAGAGAAATAATTAGGTTGTGGTTAAATGAGTATGGAAGTTAATTAAATAGCTGCAATATATCCATATCTATTTTCTTTTACATTAGTCAGATGATTAAAAGAGGAAAAGACAATTCAGAGGGAAAGTAAGACTACATTTGTTTCTCTAGCCTTTGCCATTATCTTTCTGAAGTCGTTTAGAAGAAGTAACTTAAGTGTGGTAATGTACCTCGTTTATGTGATTTCATCTAAACTGTTGATGCATTCTACTGTCAAAAATATATATACATATACATTTAAGCTATAGAATTTGCAGATCAAAGTGTGTGGTTGGTAGTTCCAATGTTTTTCCACTGTTTCAATATATACAATATATGGCACAATTGACAGTCTCCAGAGCAGTGCAAGGATTATCGTTTAATTATATATGATTTTCTAACAGCACTGGAAGTAGAAAATGATGTGAAGATTTGTCATCACATGTTGAGAGGATTTTGGATCAAATGGTTGAGTTGTGACTGATTAAATATGTATTTCTCTTGTAACTATGCTGTGTTATGCATGTAACATGTTTTATAGAATATGTTTTCTCCAATGATGAGAGGTATGTAAATGGTGCTCAGCATCTGCTTTGTAACATGCTTGAGTCTGGATACTCCAGATGGCCTTACTATAGCCTCAAATACTGAGTAGGTCCTGGCTCTAGTGTCTTTCCAATGCAAGTGCCTGTCCTATAAGAAAGTCTTGTCTCCAAAATAAATCTTAATATGGTGACCTTTTGTTTTAAAAATGCTCTTGTTGGTCTTGCCTACACTGGCACTTGGACAGGTTGAATCCAAGAGTACTGAGGAACTGGAAAACATATTCATTACAAGCTGATTTTCTTGCATAATGGCAACACTGTAAGGTAACTGGAAAGCAGGAGGCAGAGCTGGTTGTAGTCTTAGATTTCATGAGAAATGATGCGGTTTATCCTACAAGGATAACATCTGTGGACTTTTCCATCTACACATATTCCTAGATTAATAGAGCAGTGACAAATTGGATAGAAGCAGATAGAATGGATGGGAATGTGAGATTCTTGAAATAAATTACATTTCTTATCATGTATTTTCAGAATCTCTAATGTATGACAGGTAGAATAGAAAAAAGTAGAGGGAAACCTATTGTTAACCAAAAGAGAATGGAGATTGCTTCTTTTTAGACTATAAGCTATAAAATTTTCAAGAATAACAGTGGTGAATGATAAAGAGTAATTGCAGAGATTTCCAAAATTTCTATCAGTAGTTTACAGATCTTAAAAACAGACTGTATATTTTCACAAATATGAACATTGTAAATAAAGGCTGTTTTATGATTGAGTAAATCATATCTGGAGCTTTGGAAGGTTTTATTAAAATGAAAAATAATTGTGGGAAGTTCCTTAAAGTATTTATAATTATATCTAAAGGAGAGAAAATAATTCTGCTTTGTGGCATTTAATTTTCACCATTTGTAGCTCCTCTTTTCTTTAACATTTTTTTAAACTAATTTTATTTCTATTGTTCTGAGCACAGATGAGCAATGCAAACCTTCAGTTCCTCCTTTTGAAAAGTCTACTCACACACTTTTCATGCGATGATACAAATATCTAATAAGAGGAGCAAAAAATGAAGGTTAACAAATTTTACATCAGTTTGAGGATGTTTGGTCAGACCTTGTGTGACTGCTGGCTTAGACAGAAGTAGGATTTACCACCTCAGTTGGCTTTCAGACATCTACCAACTTCAAGTATACTCTATATGGATATCCGTCAGAATATGGACTTTCAGTTTTCTGACTGAGCTTGCAGACTCTCCTCTTTACTCATTGTTTTTTGTCTTTTTAAATGGTGTGTCAATGTTGTGAATATGCAGTATAAGGTGACGCTACATAAGACCGATGCAGTGTGATTTATTTCAGTTTGTACTGCTGAACAGTTCAGGCATGTTAAATCAGTTGTACTTCAGTTAGCCAACCAATAAATCACATAAATAAGCAATTAATTGTGTTCAAAAGTGAAAGCAACAGAAAATCAACTCCATCTCAACAAAATAGCAACTGAAGTTTTCGTAGCTAATACTGTCCTCAGAAGGCCTCTGGCCAACAGGGTAATAAAATATATTGACTCCAATTGACGTCTTTTCCTCATCATTCCACTTCGCCCTTTCTTTTCCCTAGTTATTCATGAGTTCCAACTGCCCATCAGTTTGTGATAAAGTATGCATTTATTTGTCATTTGTCCGGATCACTTGATCTTACCAAGTTTCCTTTCTTTATGCTGTTTATTAGTTTTTGTTCGAGAACTGCTCATCTATTCTCGATTCACTAGTTTCATCCTAAAGAAGAGCCGTACCATTTCAAAAAAGACCTTTTGTTCAGCAATCTTGTAAAAACTAAACATTCACCAAGTATTATTCTTCATCTACCAGTTTGAAAGGTCAACTAAAGAATCTGGAGCTAAATTTTGCCTTTAGTTTTGTTTTGAAAACACCGCTGTCTTGATTAAGTGTACAAGAGCTGGATGACATAAAAAGTGACTTTCATTTGTAAAGTAGCCAAAATAAATGTGTAATCTATAGCTGATGAATTGATATAGTTAATCGAGTATTACTCCATTTGTACTGGAGAAAGCTATCATTAGAGGATTCAGTTGGAGCAAAAATTTCACAGTATGAGCTGCAAAATTAAGTCAATTCAATTTGTTATATTGGAAAAAAATATTTTTTAATATTCATTGTAGTTTCGGCATATTATTAATCACTGTAATTCTCTGATACATGATTGTAATAAACATTTGCCATATTAATGCAGTTTTCTGTATGAGAAAGAAAAGCTGATTATGTGTAGTGCATAAATGTGTGAATCTTTTCTTGATGTTACTTATTTTTCTTTTTGCAGAAGCTGCAAAGAATCAATCCTCCTTACCGTTGTCCAACCTTACCCTGTAAGTATCTGCAGTGTTTTCTCAATGTTTCCTAGCAACATAGCAGCTTTTTCTCTGCCTATATTCTATCTATTTCCTTACCTTATCTAGGCAATAAAAAGAACGAAGGAGATAAGGGCTGTGTCTCTTAAAGGTGATGTTTCAGACTGTATTACTGCATTCCGCACTAAAAGAATGTAATGCAAGTTGAATAGTAACAGCATCTTTAAACTCCTTCCAGGAGAATACACAGAGTGGGATGCTGAATTCTGCTTCCATCATCCTCTGAGGTCTGTGATGTGGCCTAGGTCAAGTCCCCACTGCTGCACTGCCTCTGTCTCTGTGAAGCAGGAATACCTCACCCCTCAGAGCCTGAATGGGAAGCAGGGAGTGGGCATGATGGTGCAGTAAGACTACTAAGAGAACGGTCCAGCTAAATAAAGAACCTAAATTCTTTAAAGCTAGCCAAATTTTATGTAATATGAGGGGAAAGTCCCTTTTTATACAGATTGTCTTATTTCATCAGCTGTCAGGTTTCATCCTTTTCTTTAACCATCAGATGACAGAAGAACTCATGATTTGGTGCTGCTGGTTATGTGTATCCCTCAGAAGTGGCCTGTAAAATGCAGTACTGTATGCCTTTGAGTTGCTGTAGTTTGTCATTGCTATGCTGCTGGTGTGAGCACAAGCCTTTGTATAGTGAATGTGAGGGAAATTGAAACCTAAATGAACTGTGAGCTCCTCATTCAGTGGGAGACCTTTACAGCACAGGCACAGTCTTTCTCCAGCCTTTGACCTGGAGAAGAAGGCACATCATGACATTCTATCTTCCCAAGTCTTCAGGTCCAAGCCCTATATGCAGCAAACAGAATCTGTTCCACTCATTGCATAGCACCTAAAGCTAATTTATAACTGACCTACCTCCAGATATTACCGAGCCAGAAATGGCACTGAAGCATTGCATGTGTTTTGTGTCAGCCATGTGGGCTGATGTGTTCAGCTTATACATGTAGCTATGTTGCTCTTTTCTGGTGGGCCTATCAGAGTCCCCCAGCTCTACCTCTGCAGATGAGGCACTCATGCTTTTGGGAATTATGGAAGTTTTATCTCATGTAGTTTGTCTCCATAAGAATGTCCATAGAGCAGTCAGTAGATACGATAGATGGTGCTTATCAGTGCTAGCTTTAATTGATCCTTTTTTATCTCAAAGTTGGGATGTTTCAATGGCATGGGCTTAGTGGGTGAGCCTCAGCTACAGGACAGCTGCACCTGGCAGATCTCCGGTTGTCCCCCTCCCATTGTATTTCACTATCTGTCCAGTTCAGGGCCAAGCTGGTTCACAGTGTCCTTCCCTCACCACTTTCAAGCCCAGGTGTTCTTGCAGAGGAAACAAGGTATGCATAGAGATGGGAATCAGCTGAGATGCTGCCAGTGTGTGGAGCCAGGTTTGTTCCATGCAGCAGCACAGGGTCCCTCAGTTTATGCAAACCCTGGGCTCTGAAGTCTCCTAGGGACTCCTGAGTCACTTTGAGTGCCTGGCCCACACTGGACCTCTTACTGTTTCTATTAATAATGCCTGAGCCTGTTAGGTGACATCCACCTTGGCTGGATATTGCCGTACTCCCTCTGCAGGAAGCAGTTGTAATGAGTGTAGTTGGTCCTCTGGCAAATACACTTTGTCTCACAGTTTGGGAACAGTGTGTCTTCAAAAACTATGATACTCATGTTTTCCCCTTTAATTTTTCTCCCTCCCTTTCTCCTTTTACAATTTTGCCCATAAAACTGGAAAGATGAAATAAATAGAAACCAGACAAAGGAAAAGTAAGAGCTTTTAAATAAAGATGGAACCTCTTCCCCATTCTTGTCAGAAAACATCTCTAGAAGTATTTCAACTAGCTGTCTTTGTGATGGTGAACCTTTCTGTTTCTATAATTGCATGAAAAATATCTGCCAAGGTGGATTACAGGAGTGCTACTTCTTAATAGTTTTTATTTGTGCTACTTAGAGAGCGTGTTTTCATCCTTTTAAGTTAACCATTCTTTATGATTGCCAGTGAAGGTAGAGGTAATTTAGATTTATAGTACTGTGTAGCTCACCTAGTAATTTTGAAAGCTTTTGCAAATCATTTTGCTTAAGTACATTCTGTTTCATTTAATTCTTAAACTCATTAAAATTGAATTTGATTGTTACCAAGCCAAAGCATTAGATTTTCTTATTCTTTCCATCAATCTAAAAATCTCTCCTATGTTAATATCACCACTGCTTGTAAGAAGATGACTGAAGCACTTGACGCAGTTTAACGTTTTGATTTTTGCAAGTATAACATTAGATTATCATTTCTGAGCATGAGTGGACTATCATTCTTATTGATGCCTTGTTAAGTTTTAAGCATTGTTCAAAACAAATAACTTGCCTGTTTTGTTATCTCATCAGACTTTATGCCTAGAGATAATTTGATAAGTTGCTCTCATGATTAATCTCTTAAGTTCCTTGGATACAGTCCAGGCCCAGCTAAGGTCTGTAGCAATTTTGCTGTGCATAAGCTTTGTTATGGGAAAAAGATAACATATTCTGTGGGTTTTGCTTTCATTTGAAAGAGATGCTTTTTGTTATAACGTAGTTACATGTCTAAGATAAAATGTGTACAGAAAATTATTGATAGATAACACTTATTTCTGACTTGTAATGATGTAGCAACAAATGGTCCTGTTGAGACTCACAGTGTTTTTCATGCTGCTTTGCCTTATGGAGTCATTTAATAGGAACGACTACAATATCTAGAATTGTGGTTGCAGAGACGGGTATAAAAAATAAACAGGTCCATCGCAAAGACTACAAAAGTGAGAAAGAATCCCAAGGCTGTAGTTTTAGGAAGCATTCAGAAGTTAGATATTAGTGTTGAACAGGATGATATTTTACTACTTGAAGCTGTAAGGGCCGTGTAGAAATGATAACTTTTTATTGTACTCATAATGGCCTTTTTTTCAGCCATCCTTAGTAACTTTGCTTTTGCATATCTTCATATGATTGTTTTTAGCATGGTCAGTTACATGTATAGCTTTAACTCTCAACTCTCAGAGATCGTGGTGTGGTTACTAATAAATGTAACATTACTGTGTTCCTTCTTAAAAATGTAGGCTGGTAAAAGGCCTCTTCCCAGCAACTCCTTCTTGTTTGAACCAGACTCCACTCACATCAGAACTGTGCTGCACAGCCTTCATCTTTCACTTTTGTGCAAATGCCAGTGAACACTGATGCTCCTGTCCTTTCTTTCAGAAGGCTTCTTCTTTGGCTGTATGGATTTTTATGGAATATAACCATACAAAATATGCAGTCTGTTCATCAGTGAACACTGAGAATATTCTTTGTGAATTTCCATGTTATCTCAGCAAAATGAAAGCTCTTTCAGCCTGTCCACCCATTCTTTCTTCAGTCTTTTTCCCCAGCAGTTGCCATCTGGTCTCTTCCCTCTTCATTAGACATTTCTCCCATCTCTGATACATTACCATTACCATTATCTTTCATTTTTAATGCTTACTTTTGTATGGACCAAAGGTTTCTTTCATTCACCCAAATTCCTCGTGACAAAGTCAAGTCACATGTATGAGAAGCAATCATTAATTTAAAATAGTAATCTGTCAATGTAATGAGCGGAACATTGGAGAAGCAGGAACCCAGAAGACCAGTGGAGTGTATTTTATAAATCCCTCCACATTTCATGTCTGTGCCTTCCACCAAATCCAAAGCAGGTCTTATATTTCACCTGTAGTCTTTGGGACAATAGAAGAAAACCAGGCTGTCATTAAATGTAGGTGGAACTTCTTGAATTTTTGCAATGCCTAGGTTAAAGTAAGGTTTGGCTATTCGTCACCTGGCATATAGATTAGATATTGATTACCACCCAACAGTAGTAAAATATATCTGATGCAAATATAATTGTCCCTAGTATATTACGTTGTTTAGGAAGAACAAAATAAGAATTTAAGAGAAAACCCAAATCTGACTGTTATTTCAGCAATTCAATTTGTGCCAAGTTTAACAAAGAAGTACTCCTGATGATGATCTGTTAGTGCCCTGTGGTGATAACAAATTACTGCATGGTAGAATTCCTCAACATTATTATTTACATGTCCCTACCTGCTCTTCTACAATGCTCTTGTGAGCTGGTGTCGTTTCAGCCTTGCTCGCAGCTCTGAATAGTGGGTTTTAGTTTGCCTTTGGGCATTATGTACTGTTCCACTTAATAAATTTAATACTTCCTCTTATTCACATTTTATTTGCTTGCTAAATTTTGTTTCACATAATTGCCTTTAGGGATGGACCAAAAAGTCAACACATTTTTGCAGTCATGAAATTATTCTCTATTTCTTAAGAAACATAGTATTTCATATTAAACTAATAACTAGTTATGGGTAACAAGCTTAACATTAATTGCATATGTACAGATCTGATTCTGAAAAGTCCATAACATTAGAAAAGTAATGCTTTCCAGAAAGCCTCTTCTTCTTGTGGTAGTCTCTCATGTTTTGACTCAGCTAATGGAATGCACATGTATTGCTCTCCCTGGTAAGTTGGGTTTAAAAGGGGAATCTCAGTCTTCACTGTCATTTTCTCTAAGCAGATCTCTATGCAGTGACTCATCTCACTTGTTAGCAGTTTCTCTAAGCACTGTTGAAATGATCAGCTGATTTTTTGCTGAGTTCTGTGCAAACAAGTAAAGATTATTGAAATTTCTGTTAAATTTGGGCTTTTAACAGAGAACACTGCTTAGGTCACACAGTGTGAAATGCGCCTTTGTTGAAGTATTTTGACTCATTGTTAAAATGCCCCCTCATTTTGCAAAAGTCACTCTAATTAAGCTGTTTTTATCTGTGACAATGCAAATACTTTACTTGCACTGATGTTTTGCAGTATTGTAAACACCTCCTGCGTAAGGTCATTAACTGAGGATAATGGCTTCCATTTGGCTAAAAGAGTATCATAAACAAATGAAAATGGCACTGTGAGAATCATTAATTAATAGCATTCTTTGCCAACACATCCACAGGCATTAAAATATAATAGAATGGCACATCATTTTGCTAATGTTTTGTTAGACAAGCAAGTTTTGATAATCAAAATCAAATTTTTCATAGGTATTTGCCTCATTTTTTTTAGAAATAGTTCCTTTCTCAAAGGGAGAATGTCAAGTGCCAAGTTGATGCAGAGATAGAAACAATGAGACTGTGCAATTAAATGCAAAAGCTGTGGTACTACTCAAACCTTTAAACAACCAATGCCCCTCCAAGCCGTCAGCGCAGCTGGTTGAGTTTTCACAGTACAAAGCAACCAACTTTCCCACTTACTCAGTGTCTGGCAGGGGGCCTGAGTCGCAGCC
The DNA here is from genome assembly GCF_016699485.2 of Gallus gallus. Taxonomy (NCBI): domain Eukaryota; kingdom Metazoa; phylum Chordata; class Aves; order Galliformes; family Phasianidae; genus Gallus; species Gallus gallus. The sequence goes on along the minus strand of NC_052532.1, from coordinate 123,718,441 downwards.
CCATTACCACATGCAGGAGGAAGTGTCAGCAGAAGTGAAAAGGCTGGGAAGCTGCACATTTCATACCTGACCATGATATGTTTCTCTGGCTGTGCACTAATGCACATTAAACCCATGACTTGGAGGAGACGCAGGGAATGCGGGTTTGATCAAACCTTGCAGTCTTGTTGGGCTCTCCATCAATGGTCAATTTTCAATCCCTATTTTTTTCAGTAATATAAGTGTTTGTGCTCTCTGCAAGTGAGTTTTGAGATTGCAGGAGGAAAGGGTGACAACACCACATACCAGATTGCCATATTTGCTCTATAGGAATAACCTTGCCAGAATCTAGAAGAAAATTTGGCGGTCTGCCTGTAAAGAGAAGCCAGGCTGGTGAGTCACCTGTGATAAGAACAAACAGCTGTAAAAAGCCCCTTCCAGCAAGAAGAGCTGGTGAAAACCACTCCTTTTGTCTTGCCTTTGCAAAGGAGAGCCAGTCAGCCAACTCAGATAGCTGTGCTGTTCCATGACAGCAGGAGCAGACAGGGTGTATTCCATTATTGGATGCCATGTTAAATATCTCCCATGCACACTGCAGGAAGGAATGACATGAGGAGGACAAAAATTAGACAAGGCATGTGCATGATTATATTTGTCATGGTATTACTGTAACCTAAGTCTTTCTAGGAATTCAACTCTAGACTACAATATGTAAGCACTCCAGCATTTCTATGTTGTCTCTTCTTGTTGAAGTGTATTGTTTTTTGTCCCACATCCTGAAACATTAACTCTTTTTAACATTTTTTTCCCCTCCTTCTCCTATTACTGTTTCTAATCTTCTGCAATGCTTCTACATTTTAACACTGGTTTTAGAAACTGAGCTTGGTTTGATATTGGGGTTAAACTTTCTGTCATTTACTGGTTAAAAGCGTGTATGGACATACTTGTTAGAGAAAAGGTAGGAATGAACTGCAAAAACAAAGAAGTGTTCATTTTTAATTCCTGGTTCTGTTTTGCACTCCAGCAACTGTCAGGTAGCTGTGATATTTCTGGGAGATATCAGATGACTGTGATTTTTCTTGGGACGATGAGGCATCTTTCATTCCTTGCTCATCCTGCTTGATGCTGAGCCTGTGGTAAAGACTACCATATATTCAACGTGATGATAAATCAGTGGCATTGAGAAATAAGCTAAAGACTTATTCCTGACAGTATCTAGAAACAAGGCTTCTCTATCACTAATAAATATATAAATAAATAAATAAAACAAAAAACTTTTTCACTTATTCATCTGTCTCTCAACAGAGATCAGTGACGACAAGAACAAGGGGCATTGAACTGCTCCATCACTCCTGCAGATTATTAGTCAAGTCAAAAATTGAGTGATGGTGACAAGACCTTCAGTGTTTACAAGAACTGCTGTCAGGCTGCACTGATAATAGGAAGTTATTCCAGGATCATCACCACTGATGCCTGCTCTAATTTCTCATAAGCAGAACATGAGTTAGTATTTTCAGTATCCAGTCCACCTCTCAGAAGTTCGGATAAGATTTTGAAAGTCCTAATTCACATCTTACTAAAACAAATACACCAAAACCTGGCCTCAGGGAACGCAGTGATTTTCAGCATGGCCAGAATTGCTTCCATCACCCATTGCAGTGGTTATAGAGTTGGGCAATGCCAGTAGGTCTATATCTGTAATTGACAGATATGGAAATGTAATGGAAATCTTTTTTACTGTGAAAACCAAAAATTGCTCAGATATCCCAGTTGCTAGCCAAATGCTTCTTACCTGAAGAAGTTTTTTTTCCAAGGGCTGAACACTTGGATCTCAGGTGATTCCAATGTAACAGGTAAAAGCCAATTAGTTCACAGAAGAAAATGTGGGAAGTGTCTGCTCTTTTAATCGACGAGCTCCCACAAAATGCCTGACCTCTGGTAGCTAAAGCTGTTTGCAAGGTTTCTGTAGGGGATACTTCCAGGAGAAGCCTGCACGTGCCTCTTGGTGGTTCTAATCTCTGCTTTGAAGTGAGCTTATATAATGAGGTGCCACTGTTCTTGCAGAGCTGTCAGATACTTTTATTTGCAGGGGTTGTGTTTGTATCTGTGTGTAGTGGATGACAGAGTTAACAAAAAAATTCTCATTCGGTGTTTGAAGGAAAGATGGCACACTGCTCACTGAACAGTATTCATTCATGCAGACAGGTTTGCTTTACAGTGATCCACAAGGAATTTGTACATACACCAAGAACCTCTCTCCTTGCTGCAGTCTGACTGCGGGATATGTTTCAGTACATGAAGTACATCAGTGACTCCTTGTATGTATGTGCATATGTGTTATTTCTGGAAGCATTATGGTTTGACTGCGTTTCTATTCTTCAGTGAATGGTGTGCAAAGTGTTGCTGTATGTGTGGAGTTCCCAGAGTATGAGAAGCGGGAAAAAACTGAAAAATTAATGATAGGTGTTAACTTGAATTTATGTGATCTGTTTTGTCATCATTTTTCCTTCCAGTCTCCTAAATCAGCTTTTATTAGTGCTGCAAAAAAGGCAAGATTGAAGTCCAATCCTGTCAAAGTGCGATTCTCGGAAGAAGTAATAATCAATGGCCAGGTGTCGGTGAGTATTCAACTATTTCAGCTTAGGAAGGACTGAGCATTTCATCCAAAGGTATGCCTCCAGGCTAGAAAGTGAGGGAATTCTATGGCAGGAATAGGAACAGGAGTGATAGGCTTACAAAGGGGAGGGTTCCTCTGTTTTCCAAGTTTCAAGCAGATCTGTTTTTAAAGTCCACTGGGCCTATAATATTGTGAAAAATGTGTCCCTTCTTAAAGTAAGATTAAAATGCTAGAGAAGGCATTTTGTGATGATAGCGCATATATGCCTTTCTTTATACTCTTTAATACATAAGGAAATCATAAACTCAACGCAAGTAACATGTCAGCAAAACAGGTTAACACTACCTTAGGGATCTCTTTCAGATTTGTTTTACCAACCCGAAGTTGTTTCCAGCAAAGTGAGCATTGTTTTGAGAGGCACTGAGCTCCTCCTCAGGCGTGAACTCCTGGCTCATTTTCATAATGGCATAGAATATTTTTCCACACTGATATATTTATCCAGCTCTCTTCCAAACATAAATTGATACTATATTTTTTTCAGAAGCAATTTTTTGCTTTTTTTTTTTTTTTTAAGAAAAGGCTTTTTTTCCTTCCTTTTCCTATTTATTTTAATATCTTTTTTATGAATAATCGCTATTTACCATTATTTAACACACCATCCCTGGATGTGTTTAAGAGCCGTTTGGATGTGGTGCTCAGAGATGTGATTTAGCAGAGGGTTGTTAGAGTTAGGGTACTCTGGTTAGGCTGCGGTTGGACTTGATGATCTTTGAGGTCCTTTCCAACCTGAGTAATTCTGTGATTCTATGATTTTTAGTGGCAATACTATGTTACACTTCTTAAATAATGACAGAGTTTAGCATTTAATACCTTCCTATAAAGGGAATGTAAAACACTGTTGCTTACTAATGAATCTGCAGTTCCTGTTTTGTAAAGACACTGAAGAGCTCCCTTTATTCAGAGAAACAGGTATAAATTTTTCTATTCTACTGAAAATGTTTCAGCATAAGAGGTAGCATATTTGCTGAGATACAGTATTTAGGGAAATAAAGTATTCCAAGTCAGACATAAAATGTAAGTGAAAGTTTATGTTTTTCCAGGAAAGAGACCGATAAAGTATGGCTGTAACAAGCATGGCTGGACACTTGCAGGGCCTTGTGAATTCTGCTATAAATTTAACTCAACAAACTCATCTTCAGATGTTACCTTTACATCTGATTGATGTTCTTTGTAGAACAACATTTTGATTTCCCTTGTTACGTGCTGTAATATGATTCACTGATTTGCTTGGCAGGAAACAGTTAAGGACAATTCACTTCTTTTCATGCCAAATGTTCTGAAGGTGTATCTTGAAAATGGACAAACCAAATCTTTCCGTTTTGACTGCAGCACTTCAATAAAGGTAGGCTTGTTATGTAATGCTAAGAATGCTGGTTAACTGTCTTGCAAGACCTTCAGTAATTATTTTTTACTTTGTATGCTTGAAGACACTATTGATTTTGTTCTTTAACTGGGGCTGGATTCACAATTAAGAAATAATGAGGTTTTGGTCCATTTTTCAGCTGTTTAAAATGTGTTGTATTGTCAATGAAGAAAAAGTAGAATGACTGTTTTAATGTGACTGGAGTCCAATTAAAATTACGTGGGTGTGCCACTTTGATACACTGCCAAATACTAGTATGATTTGTCAGCAAAAGTCAAGATCTTAAAAGATTAAGATGTTAGTTGCTAATTGAGTATCATTTAGCTTACCATCCTGTGAACTTGGGATGGGATACAGTAGGATTACACTGGTGATAAATTGCTTATCTTAGTGTAATGTCATCTAAACTTCCTGTAACACTTTCCAAATAGAGAAATAAAGTGGTGAAGCCCTGGCATGCAATCCAGTCTACTGGGGAGTGTCTGTGACACTCTTTAATATAGGTTCCTAAATCTGAGCTATTGTTGGTGTTTGTCAGCACCATGGAGTGGTGTAGTAAGCAGCAAGACTAGTACTGTTGGGCATCCTGATATTCTCTCAAGGATTTTGTTTGGGTGAGCTAGTTTTAACCCAGATCAGTTACCAAATCTAGGTCACTGCACAGTAGCATGCACCTTGTGACACTGGGATGAGAAATGTATGGGTGGGAATAAGCAGCAGAGGCTGAGGAAGCAATTTTCAACTGCCATGACAGCTTTTGCTGGCTTTCAGAGATTGTAATGTTATGCATGTTTGAAGAAAGGCTGTTTTTTTGCTCACTGTGATTATGTAGTATGCTTAATCAATTGGAATGGCAAGGAGAGTGATTCACTGAGTTAAACATAGGGTATTTTACTCCAGTCTTCAGGTGAAAGGGCAAAACAGATATTGAAGTTCCACATAAGAACGGTCTGCAGCTTCTGATAATAGCTCATATATATACCTAAGGCATAAATTGAATCCAAGGAATGGATAAAAGCCTCCATTTTACTGCTGTGAGACAAGGGAGTTGTTCTTCAGTCATTTTGAGAATTTGGTTGGGTGAAAAATTAGAAGACATGTTTTATGTAGATATTGAGGTACCCTTCTAAGGCCTATGAACCCACTTTCCTATGAGCCCACTTGTTACTATTTTATGTTATAAGCATGAAACAAACCAGCCAACCTGTTTCAGGATATTTTGCCTCTTCAGACCAGTCTTTGGCTATCAATCACACGAGTTTTTTGGTGGTTCTGTCATGGCTGTGTCAAGTACTGTAAGATCATATATCTAGCTGGAAGATACCCATGTCAGTTCCATGACCTAGCTGTACTGATCGTGAAGCCTGCTTTGACTTCAGTCATTTTGATTCTTTGTAGGAATAATTATTTTTTTAATCTGCTTACAGTTAGCAGCAAACAATGCACTATAAGTGCCTTATTACCAGCTCGTAATAGCATACTTTTAATATTATGTCTTTTCATGTTACTGTTACACCTCTTGTGTTTAGGCAGTGTTCAGGAGTATAAGTAGATCTAATGTAGAGGCAGTAAATTCCACTTTAGTAAAAACAGCACAGTATTAACCTCCATTATTTAGAGTGGTTGCTTGTTATCCATTAATAGTATTTTATTCTTTACAGCATACAGAGTTTGCCCCATCCTCCTACATACATTTTTCATCCTTCCACCAATGTGGTGTTGACTTTCAATAAACGCACTGTAATTGATCAATTAATCTTCCTAACTTACTTTAAAACACTTGGATTATGATTCAGCATGATCTCCTTAGTAAATCCTATCCATCTGGATACTTATGCATATCTAAAAATCTCTTAGATAGAAATGCTTTAATCTTTTTATGAGCATAATGTGAAACTATTTTAAAAGATAGGTTGTTATATATTTCTTTCTGCTACTGCATTCATTAAAGCAAAAGATGCCTTGCCAGATGAAATAACACTCTAGGTATATTTACAAAGCATCCTATGAAAGTGAAGTACAGACTGGTTAAATGTTTTTTGAGATTTGTTTAGCTGTTCTTTCAGAAACAATTGTTCTCAAACAGATTCCCCTTTGGTGTATGCCAATGTGAAAAAAATAATAACAAAACTGTTTAGAAATAGGTTTTATACTATGACTTGAGTTGATCCCTGAATTTAGAGCTGCTGCTTGGCACAGGCATCATCACTGAGTTTTCCATTGGTATTTTAAACTCAAGTATACTCATTAAACACAAGTATCACTAAGTGGATTTCAAAAGAAAGGCAACAAAGCAAAAGAACAAAGAAAGGCCATTCATTTAATTTTTGCCTTGGACTTATAAATTCTTTTTGTATTCTTTGGTGGCCCTATCTCATAAATAAGGGAGGAAACCAGACTTGTACATTCTGGAAAAGAGAAGGCTCCAGAGATACCTTATTGTGGCCTTTCAGTACTTAAAAGGAGCTTATAAACAGGAGAGAGACAGACCTTTTGTATGGTCTGACAGTGATAGGACAAGGGAGAATGGTTTTAAAACTGAAAGAGAGGAAATTTAGGTTAGTTGTTAGGAGGTAATTCTTTACCCAGAGGGTGGTGAGGCGCTGGCACAGCTGTCCAGAGAAGCTGTGGTGCCCCATCCCTGGAGGCGCTCAAGGCCAGGTTGGATGGGACCCTGGGCGGCCTGTGCTGGTGGGGGGCAACCCTGCCTATAGCAGGGACTGGGGCTGGGTGGGCTGAGGTCCCTTCCAACCCAAGCCATTCTGTGATTTTGTGATTCTGTGATAAATAAACAGCAGAGTGACAAGACCCTCTTTCATTTTCTGATGGAGAGGTTCTATCTACAGAGGGACCAAGAAATATGATTTAAGGGCTACACAAGTATGATCTGCATATTAAGCTGCACAAAAAGCTGTAATTTCACTGTATATGTGGGTTTTTTGTTTGTTTGTTTGTTTTGGCATACATATCTGATACTAGAGATGTTTGAATAAAAAGGCATCAATTTTTTCCCATGGTGAATGTGGGTGTTGTCTTATGTCACATGGAGAACATGCATGAAATACGACCATCCTCTCCTGTGATTGCTGGGCTTCCACCCTAAGCTATATACATGCAGAGTGTGTGAAGAACTTGGACCCAAGCTTTTCATAAATTAAAGAATATTTTATAAATTTTTTGTGAATTAGGATGTCATCTTAACACTGCAAGAAAAGCTTTCCATCAAGTGTATTGAACACTTTTCACTGATGCTGGAGCAAAGAGTGGAAGGATCTGGAACGAAACTTCTTTTACTACATGAACAGGAGACTCTAACTCAGGTCTGTGGGATTATATGTACAAGATATTAAAGACACTTGTTAATCAGTACATTTGACTATTAAATAACTTTATTCAGGTGAGTTAACTGCAATATTTTTAGCTTGTTATAGTCTGTCAAATAGTGACAGTACTTAGATGTGGTTATAAGAACCAAGTTGTCATGGAATAATTATTTTTCTGTTACATAGGCATCACATGTCATTGCTTCACTGGGCCATTAAAATGTACTAAAAAGTTCATCAAAGATCAAATTTAAAGAAAGTGTTTATCAAAGCCGTTCTTCATATCATATGTGACACAGCTAATGAACATTCTCAATAGCTGGAAAATCCATTGTAATAGTTCTGAGAACCCCAGTCTGCCAAAATTCCTTTAAATGCTTATTTTGATCTTTGATTCCTGTCTGATTATGCAGATCTGTGTCTGGGTAACAGGAAATGGTGCTCTTTCTGCTGAAGCTGTTTGTGTTGGTTATGCAGTGATACATTATGTCATTTCTGTGACTCAGAAAGTGCTGTTGTGACTTTTATCTCAGATGAGGGAGGCAGATCAGGCTGCTGACAGGCCAGTTCTGAGTAGACGTAAAGTTGTTTGGTGATTCCCAGCAGACAACCCTGATTTCAGCTGCTATTCCTTTTGGCCAGGCTGTTTAGCCTGAAATTCTGCATGCCATTTCTGTGTGTCAGGAGAATTGTTGTATTTTTAACTTTTTCACCTAAATTTTCAAAAAAATATAAATGGGTTTTTTAAAAGGAAAACAGTATTTTAATTTAAAGGTCAGAATTCCCTTGTTCATATAACTACACTCTGTGCAGTGGTATGAAGGAAGTCAGCTCAGCCACTCAGGATTTTTCTAGTGTTTTCTAACTTAAAAGCATTTACCTTTGCCATGTTAGCATTCTTTTTCTGTGGTACGAGCTACTCAATGAATGCACAATATCCAGGAGTACTTGGTGCTGGCTCTCATGGCCTAGCTGTCTCTCTTTGAAGTAACTGGTAACATTCCCATTGAAATCAGAGGGATCAGAATAAACCAACACAGAGAGCTTTTGAAAATCCCATCCTGAGCTTTTATTTATACATACAGACTATGTCTGGATACATGGGAATGAGGTCAGAGACAGTGTGCGATAAACATACTTTCTGAACATTGTTAGACTGTCCATTGGAGAATTTAAAAAGTATAGTCTTATCAATTAAAGATGCTGATAGTAAAGTAAAGTACACTAACTTTCAAACTACATTAGTCTAATTAAATAAACTACACAAACTACATTAATTTCTTCTTTGAAATTCCTGTAAAGTCAGCAATACTCTAATTTGCTGTTATAGTGTTGCTGCTGACCATGGCTCACAATAGTGTTATTGAACTGTTACTCTTTCATCCAATTATTTATTAGCTCTTTGATGGTGCCCAGTGAATATATCCAGATTACTGTATTATATTCTTAGCTAACAGTTGTGCTGACCAACAGGAAAAGAAAAGTCTTTTTGAGTTTCTTAAGTAATGGGAGATACCTGTTTTGGTCAGAATTCTAGGGTAGGTATCTTAATCCAGAACAACTCAGGAAAACTGAAATTACAGTTTCTTGCAAATTTTGTATTGGATTAGAGCAGTTGTGCTCACAGGCTCTCATTCTGATGGGAAATATCAACCACTCACATATCCGCTGGGAAAACGACACAGAAGAGGTCACTAAAGAAGTTAAGATCGGAGGCAGCCTGGGCTGCAGTGACCATGTCCTGGTTGAGTTCGTGATCTTGAGGAACACAGGCCTGGCAAAGAGTGAAGTCAGGATCCTGAGCTGCAGGAGAGCAAACTTCAGGCAGTTTAAAAAAACGTTGGATGAGATCCCCTGGGAAACTCACCTTAGGGATAAAGGAACAGAATAGAGCTGGCAGCGCTTTAAGGATGCCTTTCTGAGAGCACAAGAGCTCTCCATCCCCCAGAATGAGAAATCAGGCAAATGAGGCAGAAAAACAGCATAGATGAGCAAGAACCTGCTGGTCAGGCTGAAGGGAAAAAATGGAAAGTATAAGCAGTGGAAGTGGAGATGGATGGCCTGGGAAGAGTATAGGGATGCTGACCTGATGTTCAGGGATGGGATCAGAAAAGCCAAGGTGAAGACCATACAGAACTTGGCAAGGGATGTGAAAGACAGCAAGAATTCTTTTGATGCATTGGATAGAAGAGACGTGCAAAGGGGACTGTACCCACTCTGATGAATGAAAATGGAGAGAGCGTCCTCAGACATGAAGAAGGCTGAGGTACTTAACAAGTTCTTTACATCTGTCTTCGTGGCCAGTTAGGCTTCTCACACCTCTCATGTCCCTGAGCTTCTAAGCTGGGGCTCAGTGGAACAAAATGCCTACCAGTATAGGAGCAGAGCAAGTCCAAAACCATCTCAAAATGCTGAATGTGTACAAGTCTTTGGAGTCGGATGACATGCGTCTCAGAGTTCTGAAGGAACAGGATTATATCATTGCCAAGATACTCTCCATCATATTTGAAAAATTGTAGCTGTCAGACAAAGTCCCCAGTGACTAGAAAAAGGGAAACATCCTTCTCATTTTCAAGAAAGGGAGAAAGGACAACCTGGGGAACTGCAGGCTGGTGAACCTCATGTCTGTGCCTAGGAAGACATGTTAAGGCACATAGAAGATGAGGAGCTGACAGCCAGTACGGCTTCACCAAGGACAGATAGTATCTGACCAATCTGGTGGAGTTCTATAATGGGATGACAGCATCAGTGGACAAGGGAAGAGCAGCTGATGTCATCTGCTTGGACTTGTGCAAGGCTTTTGATGTCGTCCCACACCTTATCCTTATCTCTAAATTGGCAAGAGATGGATTTGAAGGGTAGACTATAAAGTGAGTGAAGAATTAGGTGGATGGTTGTAGCCAGAGAGCTGTTGTCAATAGTTCTGTGTCCAGGTGGTTGCTGATCACAAGTAGTGTTCCATGATAGTCCGTCTTGGGACCGGTGCTCTTCAGCATCTTTATTTTACTTGGGATGGTTACCATTAAGGACTGTTTTTTTTTTTCTCTCTTTTCACTCTGACTTTGAATAAATGAATTCCACTGTTTTGAGAATGAGTTACATTAGGCAGTCATGCCTATGTAAGCCTGAATTCTTTCCATGAGATTATATATGTGATATTCTGATGTGCAGTACTTAATAAGGAGCCCATGATAAAGATCACTGTTGGGCAGAATTATTTTTCTTGTTACCATGTTTCTCTTGAAGGAGGGTCAGTGCCCATGACTACAGACTATCGCACAACAGGAATTGACACAATATTATGTTCATTCTGCTATCCTAGGTGACTCAGAGGCCAAGCTCGCATAAGATGAGATGTCTTTTCAGGATTAGCTTTGTCCCAAAGGATCCCATTGATCTTTTAAGAAGAGATCCAGTTGCTTTTGAATATCTTTATGTACAGGTAAGTGAAAGCATGGGCATTGTTAACAAAAAAAGAATTAAAAAGATGACTGTACTCAGTATATCCATACATATATATATCTTCATATACAAAAGTGTGGCTGCAGTAAGCCCTGGGTTATGTTTTTGCTGCATAAAGCCAATGCACTTGGGGAATGTACAAATCTTTATCATCTGCATCATCTTTCCCTTCCTTCCTATGTCCTGCCAAATAGTGATGCTTTGATGTCTTTCCAGAATATATTTGGCTTTTGAAAAGAGTGAAGCCAAAATAATTGCTTATGCTTACTTCTGGTATTATAATATCAGACAGAAATACTGTCTGAAAAGGGACTTCCAGTAAAATGGATGAGAAAACTGATGTATGAGCAATATCGTTCTTCTGGGCGTCTCACCAGACAGAGCTCTGCTATCCTGAGTCCAGATAGTCTAGCACCCTCCCAGCACTCATGAAAGATCACTCAGTTCCTCAGAGGAAGGATGAATTTGCATTCCCCAAAAGTGCCTTTATCCAGGTGAGCATCTGACGTCTCTGAGAGCAGCGGTTCTACTTTCAGCGTGGTCTGGTTTCTGAGTTCAGGGTTTCTCTTCACACAGTGCTTGTTTTAAGAAAATGGATTATAATTTTGTTGCAACATTTTTGAACTTGATGCTCCCTCTACTGGTTCCTTGACAGAGCTGTAATGATGTGGTTCAGGAAAGATTTGGACCAGAACTGAAATACGACATTGCCCTACGGTTGGCTGCACTACAGATGTATATTGCAACTGTGACCACCAAGCAAACTCAGAAAATCTCCCTCAAATATATAGAGTAAGTTGAGGATACACTGTGATCTTTGAAAGTGAAACATTTGGAAAAGCTTATAGATTCTTTGTTTGGTTCTTTGATATTCCTGTGTATGTGCACCTATTTTAACTTCATCATTCATTACTGAAATTTATTCCAGTGGGTTAAGAGCTGTAAGTATGGACAATACTTTTACCATTTGGTCATCTGTTTAGGCATGTGAGATAGGCTATAAATGTAAATGAGATTAATTCACACACTTTCAGTGGTCAGATCTAAGTATATGTAGCCCGAATCCAAAGGTTTTAGTCGATTATTATAGTAGATTCAGTTGATTTCTTGGTTCAGAAGACTGTAGGGCCTTAGGTTCCATTTGAAAGATTTCTTAGATACAGAAGAATCCAGTGAGCATTTGTTTTATGTTATCCCCATGTCTTCCTAGGAGAGGTTAGGCATTAAGTATATTGGACTACAAGGAAAGAAGAAAATCCAGAATGCAGATTTGTGCATATCTGCTAGGATAAAAGCAAACAACAATTTTTGTTCTGTTGTTATGTTGTATCCTATTAATGAATCAGCAAAAACTACTTACAAGTGAAGAGTCAGCCTTCTGTCAAAAGGTTTGTATCAAGTAGAAAAACAGTCTGGGCAAAAGGAGGGGAACAGGCTGTCAAGTTCGCAGAGTGATAAAAACAATGATTTTTATTTGCATGTTCTAAAAAAACCTTAGAAAATGAAATTAAATATGACACTGTTGTTAAGTCTTCTACAACTTTTCTACAACTTTTTCTACAACTTTTCGTGCAACAATTCTGTAATGGTTCTTGCCCATGTAACTACTAGGAATTTAACCAAGTCTAGATTTTAAACATACAAATTGTAAACTTCATTTCTGCGTGGTATGTTGGAAGAGAGAGAAGTGATAGAAAAGAGATTAAATACATTTTATAGCGTCTTCATAAGTAACGTATAGTTTGAATGTAGAAAATAATGTGCTATTGCAAAACTCTGGACTGAACTCTCCTGTTTACAGGAGTTCATTCACTTGTCATCACAGTCACCGGTCTTTAGATAAATAATCATCACAAAAATGTGAAATTAAATATATGCCTTTTATTGCAGAAAAGAATGGGGATTAGAGACTTTTCTTCCATCTGCTGTGCTGCAAAGCATGAAAGAAAAGAACATAAAGAAAGCACTTTCACACCTTGTCAAAGCAAATCAAAACCTAGTTCCTCCGGGTAAAAAGGTATTGCATTTGCATCTTAATGGAAAATATGTTTTTAAAGAACAGAAGGGGTGGCATACATGGGAAACCTATAAAATGAATCCTTTAGAGAAACACCTAGCCGTTATTTTTTCAGAGAATATAGACAATTTAACTTACAGTGCTCAGTACAGCATAGCCAAGAACAATTAAAAATAATTAATTACACCCCAACTAAACTATCTTCTTAACTGGAGAATGCCAGAAAACTGATTATTAACACTTCAGGAATGATAAAGAGATATATATATTTAATTCATGTAGGGCTTCCTATTAATGGCAGACTTGCTAGAATGTTATTGTTCTCTCTCTGATGCTCTAATCTGAAACACTTTAACCCATGGACCAGTGTAAATGCTGTTTTTAGGGTCATTTTCCATTATGCTGTAGATATGTTTAATGTCCAAGGCCTAACAGTATAGATGATGTTCGTTATAGAACTGACCAAAGCTATTGTAAAATCCTTTTCTTAGCACTAAGCTGTCATTTCAACTGGAAAGAGATGTGGAAGACAGTGTCTCTGAGAAATGCACTCATCATTGTTGCATGCATAGCTCTGTGTCTGGTTTTAGACACCATAATGAGGTTTCATTATGTAAGTCAACTAGTCTCTCTTTATAGTCAACAGAGAGAAATAGGCACTTGAGGAAGCAACTCATCTCATCCTGCATTAGGCACCAGAAATAGGTCAGATTACTTGTCCTAGAAATGCCTTTTTATCTCCATTGACAATAAACAGAACCTAAGAGTGACTAGCTGAGACACAAAGTGAGCTGAGTCCTGCTCCATGAGGCTTTGTTTCTGAACAGAAAAAGCCCCAGACTTCAGGTGCTTGAGCTAAGGTTCATTGTGATCAGGAGAAATCCTGCTTGGAGATCTGTGTGTTTGACCTGTAATGCTCAGGGAGAAAAGTCATCTTTTTGAATGGGGCACTGTATGTCTCTAGTACTGCTGAAGCTAAAGCTGAATAATGCTGATTACTTTTTGTTTATCACAATAGTGTATGTTTGGTTTTATTTTGAGAGCCATCACTGCTGCTGGAATCACAGATGATGGCAGTGGCATCCAGTGCTGATTCTTGGTTAGAAAAGAAGTTGCAATAATGCCTTCCTGCAGCAGACTTTGTTATTTTTGCTTTTTTCTTTTTTATATGCTCTTTGGAAATACATTGTGTGCTTCCCCAGTATTTTTTTAGCAGGCAGTTTCAGAAACAGAGATCTGAGCCCATCATCACCTTCTGTCTCACCTGTAGGTACTAAGCTAGGACAAGCCTCTGGGGTCTTGTTTCCTTTTGTATGAAGGGCAGCTCGTAACTCTTAGGATTCTCCCTTTTTTACAAGCCCTGTGTATTTCTCCATCCAACTGAGCACTTACTGAAGGGAAGGGGAACACATCACCCCTTGGCTCTCTGCTTCAGATTCATTTCCTCCTTGGAGTCTACAAAAACCTTAGTTTAGGGACTCTTAAAATGCTGTTTGAGATCAAATAAGCTTTTAAACTAGAAATGTAGTGGCTGATGAGAGAATAGAAAATGAGATGAGCTCGATGAAGTCCACATGTAAAGATTTACATGAGGGATAAAGTTCTGGCTCCAGATTGTTTGGGTGAAATGAACTATTTCTCGGTTCCATTCAGTCTCATAAAATATGTTCCAGCCTGTTCTTTTTAAGTAGGTAGTTTAAGCTAAAAGGAGGAAAAGGAGGTAAATTATGGTATGTACTGCATGATAAGATTGTATGTATTGATGTTCTGTATTTGGCCTGCAGATTTATTCCCTACTAAATATAGTGGAATAATTTTTTTTTTTTAATGGAGATTGCAGTAATGAGGTGGAATAATATGCCATATGCTGCCAGTACCTAACAAGATGTAATACACATAGCTGACAAAATAAAATTCTTTCATCACTTTCTCTGTATCGGTACATAAATGTTTAAGAACTGGTGGTGATTATGAATTGAAAGCTATTGACTGGCCTTGAAATCCCTCAATGAACAGATGTTTAATCTGAGTAGTTCAACATTTTCCCTTCATTGGAACAGTGATGATGTTCTTGCAGTGCCCTGATGCAGCCCATAGCTAAGTTCTCAATGCATTTGAACTAAACAACCACGGTTTGAATTTTAAGAACAAAACTGTTTCCTCATCTGAATCTCAAGCATCTGATGCTTTGGTTTCAGACTTTGAAGAGCTCTTATTTCAGTTCCTTAGAATACATTAATACATCTTGATTTTTTTTTAACTTGGTAACGTGTTGGTTTCCACTACTACATCTTACTCTTGTTTCTCTTTCCTCAGCTGTCCGCTCTGCAAGCCAAGGTGCATTATCTAAAGTTCCTCAGTGATCTCCGATTATATGGAGGGCGCGTTTTCAAGGCAACACTGGTGGTAATACCTCTCTTGAAATACTTTCTCTTCTCCTGATGTTTTCTTCCTCTCTTTGCAAAAACTAGACCACAGAATTTTCTTTAGAAGTTTCATACATACATTTTAAAAAGTAGTTGTTAAATTAACCGATTGTTTTTCTTTTTTCATGTTGAAAATAACATTCCTGGTGTAATTTGAATTTTCACTGAGGGTTTGGAGATAGGTAGCGTCTGTTTGGCTAGTAATGCCATCCAATTAACTGAAGAATACTTTAACTGTTACTCTGGAAAACACTTGATAACAGAAACTTTTGATTAACGGCAGGAAATTCCATCCATCCATCCATCAAACAACCTATCCATCTAAAAACTACACTATAATCAATATCCAGGAGCAGATTCCTTTGCTTTTTGTAATTATCAGCATTGTATAGTCTTTTATGTTCTATCTTCTCAGAAAAATACGCTGATCTTTAATCATGAAAAGGAAGCTCCATGAAAATGAAAGAAGGCAGTGGCTATGCAGTGCCTATCATGGTTTTATTTTCTTTTATTTTTTCCTTTTTGTGCTAAAGCAGGGAGAAAAGCGTTCAGAAGTGACTTTGTTAGTAGGGCCACGGTATGGCATCAGTCATGTGATAAACACCAAAACAAACCTGGTGGCTCTTCTGGCAGACTTCAGTCACGTGAACAGGATTGAGATGTTTACAGAAGACGAAAGCAGTGTTAGAGTTGAGCTGCATGTCTTAGATGTAAAAGTAAGTTTTTTTTGTTGATTTCTGATGATACAATGTCTTTAAATAATTTTTTTGCTGTTTTTCTTTGAATATTTGATGAAATTGTACTAACTGTTCCAAATGTTTTCATAAGCGATACCCTGAAATTGCATTTTTAGCTCATTTTTTTATCAGAGTGCATGGAGAGCGCTCGTTAGGAATTTGAGAGGTCCATGATGTACAGGAGTGCTTTGCTGATCTTACATTCTACTTCTGGTTTTTCTCTTGACTCGCCCTGGGCAATTTGCTATGTTGTTGTATTCCTTGATTTCCATGGTGAGAAGAGGTGATGATGAGATTGACCTCCTTTTGAAATTCCTTGTGCTCCTAGAAGCCTGTTTAGTCATAATAATGTAATTACTGTTAGAGTATTGCCAGCTGTATCAGACCAGCATCCCATGTAACCCACTGTTTTATCTACTAAGGGCACTGCATGTTACCGCATAGTGGTTACCACTGAGATAACCTGTGAAAAGACAGTTTATTTTTCATTAGTCCATATAATTCTAATTAAGTTCTTTGCCATTAATAATGCATTATTTGATGCTATTCTTCTACCTACAGTCATTAAATTTCTCTGTAATCCCACCTAACACTTTATATTTGTGGCATTTAATGGCAACGACTGGAGTTTTGTATGCTGTATTGACCCGGATCTTCTTTGTATGTCTCCTATTAGAGTGCGAAGTGAAAGGCTTCACAGACTTTGCAGAGCATTAACCACAACATTAAGAGATTAAAGGAAAAGTTCTCGTTATAATTGAAATTTAAATACACTATTAAAATAAATAGAGCCAATTAAAATAGATAGGCCTAAATAGTCCCGTGTAAGCTTTTTTACTGATGGAGATTTGCATTTAAAAAAAAAACACACACAAGCAATATTTTACTAAGCTTTTGCTTTGAATGCTTTAGGCTTACTGACCTGAAAGTGTTCCCCTGTATTTAAGTCAATGAAAAAACACTACTGTAAATTAATAGATAGCCTTTGACGGCAACTTAACAGAAATTTATAGGCTGGGGAACACAGCATCTCTTTCACTGTATTTAGCAATTTGAGCATCTCAGGCTTCTTTGCTTGTAATCACTTTCATAAAGTGCCAGAGTCCGCTTCTTTCTCTCCCAACATAATACTGTGCTAAACCCATAGCTCACAGACCTTTTGAGTGAAAGCTGTTATCCTCTCTTTCTGATGGAGAAAGTAATGCAGAAATTAAATTATTCTTGTCTTCTTGCATATAAAATGTGGCCCTGTGTGCCATGGAATTTTATATTAACATGATATGTGTATATATTTTATATTATAATACTGTTTCTATCTTATTGCAGACCATGGATATCCCCATCTAAATCCCCATCTCCTTGCCTTTCAACACATTCAGTCTTAAACCCAGAGAGATTAGTTTAACATCAAAATTACATGGTTAGGAGGCCCTGGATTGAATGTGACCAAAAAAAAAAAAAAACAAACAAACGTGGGGAGCGAGTATGGAATGTAACAATTTCTTATGGAGTAAATGTGGGCACACACAGGTAGTTAGTCTCAACTGATGTTTTCAGACCTTGGCATATGCTAAGGCATTGGGTTCATATATCCAGATTCCAGTATGCCAATAAATGTCATTTTCATAATGAATAAGCAGTTGTGTTCTTTTATTTTTGATTCCTTGTAATGTCTTCTCAACCATAAATCACTTGGGAGAGGCAGCCAATAAAAATCTAACTGTCACAAGACCGTTCATCAGAATAACAGCCATGCATAACACAGTTTTCAGCAATCTGAGGCTTCTTTGGAGATTGTCTGTTTTTGTCAACCACTGCAGAAAAATTTGAGATCGATACTCATAGTATTTCAACTAGTCACCCAAAAGAAAAAATACTAAGTAGCCTGTTGTAGGTTTAATAATTTGCAATTAATTTTGTAGCTGTATTTGAATTATTTCAAAATATTTGAATAGAACCTCATACTGTAGCACAGAATACTTTAAAGAAAGCAAAATGCACTGGTTTTTCCGTGTTGCTGAACACTGTTCATACAGAAGTTTTGAGACTGGTGGTAAGCTGTGAACATAAATTATGTTTTGGCCATTACCTCCATCGCAGTCAGTTGCCTTCAGGTTGCAAAGCTGCCTGATGGAAAGGGGCCTTGGTGTACTGATGGACAGATGGCTGAATATGAGCCAGCAGTGTGCCCAGGTGGCTGAGAAGGCCAATGGCATCCTGGCTTGGATCAGGAATGGTGTGGTGAGCAGGACTAGGGAAGTCATCCTGCCCCTGTACTCAGCATTGGTGAGGACTCACCTCAAGTACTGTGTTCAGTTTGGGGCACCTCAGTACAGAAAGGACATGGAGGTGCTGGAGCAGGTCCAAAGAAGGGCAACAAGGCTTGTGAAGGGCTTGGAGAATGTGCCCTACGAGAAGAGTCTTAAGGAACTGGGGCTGTTTAGCCTGGGGAAGAGGATGCTGAGGGCAGACCTTATTGCTCTCTTCCAATATCTGAAAGGTGCTTACAGTGAGAGTGGGGTTGGTCTCTTCTCACTGGTGACAGGTGACAGGATAAGGGGAAATTTGCACCAGGGTAAGTTTAGGTTGGATATCAGGAAAAACTTCTTTACAGAAAGGGTTGTTAAGCCCTGGAATAGGCTCCCCAGGCAGGTGGTTGAGTCACCATGCTTGGATGTGTTTAAAAACCGTTTGGATGTGGTGCTCAGGGCCATGATTTAGCAGAGGGTTGTTAGAGTTAGGGTAGGATGGTTAGGTCGTGGTTGGACTTGATGATCTTTAAGGTCTTTTCCAACCTGAGTGATTCTATGATTCTATTCTAAGTCACTACAAACTGTGTGACTGCTATAATGGTTTGTCTACAGTGTAATTTCTACCTGTGTCATGGTAAGGACTTTGCAATTTTTATTTCCTCTGTGAGTTCAGGGGGATAGCCAGCTCAGAATGAATTTGAGCTTTTTGGCAGCTTTTGGTGTTAAAGTCTGCAGAAACATGAACAAAAGTTTATTTTCTTTGCTGTGGTAAAAGGAAAACAAATACAAGACAGTATGCTTCACTTGGATTTTGTATAATGCTCTCTAGCCTGTCAGATGCAGTTTTTCAGAACTGTGGCATTTTTCTGTTAAATCTGACTGTTTTCTTTAAATGTTTAGAGTTTATTTTCTGTGCCGACCTCCCTTCTAAGGGTCTCTCTCTCTCTTCTCTGTCTCTGTCTGCTTATTTTTTCATCTCTTGTCTTTTTCTTAATGCCACAAGGCCATAAATACTGAAAGTTTTTAAGATCTCATTTTAATGTTCACTGCTGAAGCTGTGTATTGACAGCTTTAGCCTCACTGCTGTATTTTTTCAACTTGAATTTTTCCATCTGTTTGTTTCCCATTTTGCTTCTTTACATGGGCTTAGGGCAGCTAATTTTCTGGCAAGCTACAGTGATTCCCATACTACTGCAAGAATCCAGCCCCTAACGTACCAGGCTTTTAGTCCTTGTGTTTTCAAAGTAGTAGTAAATTGTGCTTAGGTGAGAAAAAATATATCTGTAGAAGAGAAAAATGGAACCAGAGTCTGAAAGTAATCAACTTCATTCAGAAAGACAACTGTTAAAATGTCCAATTGGACTTCCACCTTATTCCACTTCCAGTCTTTTCTAAACCACTGAGTTCTTGGGGTAGAAAGAGCCATGTGAGTCCATCAAGCCCAGCCCCTGCCCCAGCAGCACACCCAGAGCAGGGTGACAGGCGCATGGCCAGGTAGGTGGCTCTTGGAGATCTCCAAAGAGCAGACTGCACAACCTCTGGGCAGCCTGTGCCACTGCTTTGTTGTTCATGGAAAGTGCTGCCTGCTGTTCGGAGGCAACCTCCTCTGTACCAGTTTCTGCCTGTTGCCTCTCATCCAGGCAGGAGGCACTACTGAAAAGAGCCTGGCTTCATCCTCTTTTCACCTTCCTTTTGAGCATTTATCTACTTTTATAAGTTCCTCCCTTAAAATATTTGGTATTTCTTGATATTAGTAGTGAGGAAAATAAGTTATCGTGTATTTTTCAATGTAGCATTTGCAGTGTAATTTCCTTTGATTCCGTGCGGTAGTATAGTCGGCAGGTAAACAGATCGAGAAGGAACAGCCTTAACCAAGATTTGGTTCTATTCTTCTCAGCCTATTACTCTACTGATGGAGTCATCAGATGCAATGAACCTTGCTTGCCTAACAGCTGGATACTATAGACTGCTGGTTGACTCAAGGCGCTCCATATTCAACATGGCCAACAAGAAAAATGCGGGGAACCGAGAAACAGGTATTCGTTGCACAGTGTGATAATGATGATCACAGATGTAGAGCAGAAGTCAGCTTAAGCCAGTGCACTCCAGATAAGTACAAATGCCAAATGAGAGGATTGCTGCCTTAGGCCTGGCACTACAGCATACTCGTTCAGCTTTATTATATTCTGATACTCAGCCTTTGATAGCATGAATTTATTTCATAAGTGTAGTGAAACAGATACATGCTGCCTATGAACATTATTGTGTTACATACTTATATCTTTATAAGAATACACATGGTGCTGGGGAAACCAGCTGAGAGTTTGGTTTTGTGTTAGTGCTCCTAGAATAGCATTTGTGCCTAGCTATGGTTTAATTTCTCTCTAAAATACAGAAGTAATAGTTAAACTTCAGGTCATTAAATCAACAGCTATTTATCTCAGAGCAAAAGTGGGCTTCAGAATGCTTTTGTGAAGTGTTTGATGACCCGGCTGTCCTGTTCAGAATGTTCATTGCTCAGTATTAACAAGTTATTGTTTAAAAAACTGCATAAATTTGCTTTGTGTTTTCACAGTGTTTTTTTTTGTTTTTTTTTCTCCCATGCGGCAGGAATTGAAAATAGAGGGAAGCATAATCTCCTTGCTTCTGAGTGGAACTGTGTACCAAAAACTACCACTTTCCTGGCTGACGGAGATCAAGAGACTCAAATGCCTTTTGGTGATCCTAAACAGAAGGCTATAGATGTTTCTGAAAGTCTGTTATGTCAAAAAGAACACAGACATCTGTACATAGAAAATACCTATAATTCAGGCGGATTTGATCAGCATCTGACCAAGCAAGACCCTACTGACGCAGAAGAAAGTAGAAATTTTAATCAGCATTCACTACTGTCACTCTCAGGTTTGGAATCTAGCAAGAAAGCACAGGATTCTCCCAGGGGAGCAAAAGTTTCCTTTATATTTGGAGATCACAACTTGGATGGTATCAATCCCCAGACTCTTGGCTATGAAAGGCTTTTGGATGAAAGTCCAGAAGTACTAGAAAAACAAAGAGCCATTTATATTAATAATGCCAATGACATTAAAGGTCTGGAGTTGTCACCAGATGCTGAAAGCATCCAGTTTGCTACAAATGCTGTTTACGCAACCATAAATGATGGTAAAATATTTGGAGCTGCAGAAGGGATAGAAGAGCCTTTGCTGCATGATATTTGTTATGCAGAAAACACAGATGATGCCGAAGATGAAGATGAAGTAAGCTGTGAAGAAGACATTATGGTAGGAGAAATCAATAGGCCTGCTCTTCTCAGCCTTTCTGGTTCTAGCGATGACATTATTGATTTGACTTCACTTCCACCTCCAGAAGGTGATGATAATGAAGATGATTTCCTATTGCATACCTTAAACATGGCCATTGCTGCTCCTCCACCTGGCTTCAGGGACAGTTCAGATGAGGAAGACTCTCAGAATCAAGCAACGCAGCCTAGAGACGACAAGGAGCAAGCCAGTAATCTAGGCAGTGATGACATTCCAGTGTCGCTTATCGATGCTGTCCCTACTAATACAGAGGGGAAGTGTGAAAAGGGGCTAGATGATGCTGTAGTCTCTACACTTCAAGCACTAGAAGCTTTGGCTGCTTCAGAGGAACAGCAGACGAATGACAATTCAGGTTCTTTCACCATAGTTACATTTATTCATTGAAAATCATTCCATCTCATCCAATACTCCATTTTGTGAGGGTTTTTGGTTTTTTGGTTTTCCTTTTTTTTTTTCTTTTTTTTTTTTCTTTTTTTGGCCATCATTTTCCATACTTCATATTCCATATTATGTAATGGAACTGCTGTTAATGTTATTAATCTACCTGTCCTGGGAACTGTGCAATAAAGTCGGAGTACTTTTACAAAGAATATTTTTGTCTCTAACACACGCCTTTGCTTGTCGCTTGTCCAGGTGCTTCAGCTGCTGTCATTAATTGACTCTTATTTTTTGTGGCTTGCAGGTGTAGCTATCTTGCGAGCATATAGCCCTGAGTCATCTTCAGATTCTGGCAATGAAACAAATTCCTCTGAAATGACTGAAAGTTCTGAATTAGCCGCAGCGCAGAAACACTCAGAAAACACTGCACGCATGT
Source organism: Gallus gallus (assembly GCF_016699485.2). Lineage (NCBI taxonomy): Eukaryota > Metazoa > Chordata > Aves > Galliformes > Phasianidae > Gallus > Gallus gallus. The sequence goes on along the minus strand of NC_052532.1, from coordinate 123,696,074 downwards.
TTTTGACCACAAGTGAAGGCTACCAACCTCTTGTGGAAGAGCAGACTGAATTCCCCATTGCTAAGAGTCAGGCTGGAGGGCCAGGCATGAAATCCTCACAGCCTTTGGCTGGTTGTCAGGCTGCAGACCTGCAATCAAAAGTTGTGCCTTCAAAGCAGATTCTTCATTCGGATAACATGGAAATGGAGCCAGAGACTATGGAAACAAAATCTGTCACTGATTATTTTAGCAAATTGCACATGGGATCCTTGGTATATTCTTGCACTAGTAAAAGGAAAAGTAAGATGACAGAGAGCGAAGTAAAAGCACCCTCTGATGGGAACGCTACTGTGAAAAAGCAACAGGGAACTAAAAAAGCAGAGACTGATGAAGAACTGAAAGCTAAATTTGGAACTATTTCAGCAAGAGACAGTCAACGCCTAAGCACTTTCAATGTGGAGAGAACTGCCTTTCGCCAAAGATGGTATGGTGCCGATGATGGGGCAGCAGATAAGCCAAGCCCAGAAACAGCGAACGGGAAGACTTTTCCAAGAGTTCCTGTCCGTGGTAAAACAGAAACTGACTGTAAGGATGAAGTGGATCCTGAGGTGGATCAGGATGACACTTCAGGGCTTAGCCAAGGTGAAAACTTTTTGTCAGATATGACTCCCGTGTCTTCAGCCAAAGACCTAAATGATGCAGAAGATACCGATTTATCTGCAGATGACCATCCTTCAAAGCTTCCAGAAGCTGAGCAGAGTGTGGCTAGACTTTGTGAATATCACTTGGCTAAGCGCATGTCATCTCTGCAAAGTGAAGGCCATTTCTCCCTCCAAAGCTCTCAGTGCTCTTCAGTGGATGCAGGATGCAGCACAGGCAGTAGCACGTGTGCTACCCCCGTTGAATCTCCCCTTTGTACCTCTGACATTAAGCACGTTATCTCTGACCCATCAATGAAGGGCATTGCCTATATTCCAGCAGATGAAAGAGCTGCCATTCTTTCAAACCATGGAACAACATACAAGGACCTGCATCAGCAACCTGAAGCTGTGTGTCACAGGATGACAGTGCCTGTCACGCATTCAGCAATTAATGCTGAGCCACTGTTTGGCACTTTGAGGGAAGGATGTCATCGGATCCCCAAGATAAAAGAAACTACAGGTACAGCAGTAATAAAGCGTTTCTTGGGTTTATTCTTAAAGCTGCATGTTAAAGTTGAAGATTAGGTGTGATGTTTGCATCCTCTTTACCTGAAACTTCATCAACAATCTGTAGCATGCGGGGAGATTAGACTTTACTGTATGCATTCACTTTATTTATACGTGTTGAGATGTTTATAAGACCTGCTTACAAATACTATTTTTTAAAAAAATCTCTCATTACAGTTAAGAATAAGTCTTCTGCATTTTATATCTAATATTTGGGAGATAGTTATGTAGAGGCCTAGGGGAGAAAGTGTTCTGTGGAAGCCTCTCCAAAATCCATATTCATTTGAGTTCTAGGATACTTTTTAGATTATAAGATGACTTCACAAGGTATATTAATATAGGAGAGAAAAAACTGTGCTTCATTTATTATGGGGTTTTTTTGGCTATTTTAGCAGATTGTCAGAAGCGTGCCAGTATGAGTAAAAAGGTCTAAATGTAAAGGCGAGAAATAGTCAATATCAAGCATGTATTTACTTCACCATCTGATAGAAGGTGTTTCTTTTAAGAATACTGTACATATTGAATCATTACTACATTTTGAAGTTTCAATTTCAAGCATCTTAATGAACTTATCATTTAAAAAAATTGTACAGTTTTTCAGTGATAGCATTGGAAATGCTTTCTGTTGGGTTTCAAACATTTCCCTCTTCTTGAGTTGCAGCCCACATGTAGCAGTAGTGTGGGAATGCATGAAAATCTGAAAGTGGAACAGACTAGGAGCAAGAATGAGAAAAGCGAATTCTCTGCCAAAAAAACTCTGACATAACAAACGAAAATTACCATGAATGCATTTTTCCATGCTCTCCTGGGCATAGTTAAAGAAGGTATTTAATCTGAAGATATTCATTTAATTATTTAATAGAAAGCAACCAATTTGAATGTTGGGGAGTATGTAAGAAGTTTTATAGATGATTTTCTATTCCCTTTTTTCAATGTGTGCTGTAGTAGGATGAACAGTTAACTATCAGTAAGTTAAAATTTGTTGATAGATTTTGGAAGGCATTGTAGTGAAATACAAAAGACATGAGGAACTAGCGATGCCTGCTTTTGTGAAATATTTTGAGAAACTGAGACCGCTGGAAAACACCAGCAATCTATTTATCCTGCTATTAAAGACATTTAAAATCTTCATCTCTGAATATTATCAGGGTGATGCTTAATTATTCTGTCTGCTCTTCTACTACCCCTAGTGTAGCTTTCACAGAGCCTGAAAAGGGAAGACAAGGAGGCATGCCTGCAGCTTTTCCTAGACAGCCTCTAGCTGACTCCATCATGCTATCATCCATGCTATCAGAATCAAAGGTGCCAAGTCAAAATCAAGACTCTTGTGACATTCCCAAAGTAAATCAGGCTTGTGGGGCAACAGTTAGTTTACGGCCATATGACATGATAGGAGGAAGCCTCAGGATGCCGCACAACAGGAAAGTGCTGAGACGCAGCAGCAGCATCATTGGAGGATCTGCAGGCATTGAGATGCTGTTTGAAAGTAAGGCAGCCACAGCCAGCTTGAAAAGCCTGGATACTACTGAAAGGGAAGAATCCAGATCCGAGAGAAAGGTGGAACTCTCTCCAGGCAAAAAGCTGTCAAAAAGTTTCTCCCAGAGCTGTGTATACGTCAGCACTGATAGGAAGGACAGTAAGAGGTGTTCGGGCACGGGCGCCAGTCAGAAGGACTCCAAGCAGTGTCGAGCGTTGCCGTTGCGGAAGCTGGACACCAGCAGCTGGAGATGTCGCGGTCCCTTTAGCTACTGCTTCCTGAGCAGAGGAAATGATGACAATGATGATGAAGATGATGGAGACAGCCATCAGCTCTCGTGTCTCTTCGAACCGGAGATGCCGTGTGAGCTCTCAGAACCAGTCGGTCAGTCTTTTTCCAGTGAAAATGAACAGAAAGACTTGGAGTCCCTGGAAGCTGCTGAGTTCCCGCAAGATGAGGCAGTTAATGAACACGAGAAGAGCAGTGCTGACACCCAAGGTGGCCAAATTGACATGAATCTCAATGATGTGGCCTTCGATGCACGAATCACGCGAATAAATGTGATGAAAGAGAGGACGTATGCAATGCCTGATGGATTTATTGCAGCACAAAAGGATGCCAATGAGTTACTCTCACTGGTCCGAGCAAGTATGGGCAAGAGAGAAGATTTACATCCCGAAACATATGACCTTAAACTTTCTAAATACAAACAACTGTTATCTATGGAATCTAGACAGTTGGGAAGTGCCTGCAGGAAAATGGCCATGGCTGATAAAAGCCCTGAGGAAATGCTTTTAGCTATGACTTCCAGCTTTCAAGTACTCTGTTGCTTAACAGAAGCCTGCATGCGTTTAGTTAAAGTCATGAACTCTGAAACTCAGCAGCAGGAAATTATAGCTAAGATAGATGAGGTGGTAATAAACTACATTTGTCTTCTGAAGGCTGCAGAAGCCGTGTCAGGCAAGACCTCCGGTGATCCTAGCATTAAACTCTTGGCTCGACATTCAACTACCATGGCCGCTATTGTAAGCACACTAACACGTTCTCTTAAAATGCTTTTAAACAAATAAGATACAAAAGTCACTTCATAATCTACCTTTGCAAAGCCATACATAAAAAAAAAAAACCTTTTATTTACTTTATGTGTATGAACTAATGTAACAAATCCAGCTCTCTGTATATTTTGTTGTTTTATATAAAATAGGTAAGCGATTAAAAACAAGATAAAATACTGAACACTGACAACAGTGCTGACCAGATCTGTCCTTCCGTTTATACAAAAACAAAAGCCAAAAAATCCCCTCTCCCCACGACCAGAAAAACGACCAGAAAAAATCCTGTAGAGGAGCAAATTGACTTTTGACTATTTTTCATATAGTCAAATCTATGGTTGTATGAAGTGAACTTTTAAAGTCTGTTATGTCAATGAAGTTGTTTTCTGTTTCATCCAAGTTTTCACTTGGAGAATGCTCCATGTTTAGAATTGAAAAATGAAATCATAATGTATATAACACAATATTTAATGTTTTAAAATTATAATTTTTAAGCATTGAAAATAGCGAAGAGACATTTAAAATCCAAGAGACTATTATAAGTTACTAGAGAATATATATATAATAAATGACTCTTTTGTTCATATTGCCTGAATTACCTGATTCTTCTTTTCTAGAAAGTTCTATATTAAAAAAAAAAAACCAACAACAGAAGTATTGAATATACCAACTTTAGAGGGTATCTATCTGATGTATTGAACATTACAGTGTTGCATTTCAGACAGTGAAAGTAACTGTGGAAGACAGACTGAGGACGTAGGAACCAGAATGGTGATGGTCTCTGAAATGAGAATTTGATGCCATGCTGATCAGATCAGAAAGTATGGGGCAGATCTGCCCTGGTAAATGAGAGACACGACCGTCAGGAAATCCCTGTGCTGTTTACTGTTTCATCATAAATCTATGGTGCATCTGAACAACATGAACTGCATCTATTTTGTTAAATATTTTATACTTCATATTTTATGATTCTGAATGTTCAACTGTAAATAAGTTAGAAATAAAATGAAGTTTTCAGAATACAATAAATATCTATGAAATATTTCAAGCCAGAAACAGTCCTTCTCTGAGTGATGACAAAGGCAATTTGTGAATAATCTGTCCCAATCTGGTTTCCAAGCGTTTTATAGTCTTGCATTAGAGAGAGAGCCAAAAGCTCTGTTTCACATGGCAAGTAGGCTTTATCAAGAACATCTGCTAATCTTTCCAGCCACTTAAGAGCAGCAGCCCTTATGAAAAGCACAAAATACCATTCTCCAAAGTGGTACAGGTAGTTTTCATCCATTTTTCATAATGTCACATGTAGAGAATATTACAGTACGTTTTGGAAACTTATCCACTCAACTGAAGCGAGAGTGAAGCTTTCTATGCTGGACGAGGAGAACTAAACCAACAAAATTAAATTTTTGCTAAGGATTTTTTTTTCTTGTATGGAATAATACACTTCACTGTGAAACCCAGAGAAGTGGTTTTTCTTTGACTTCAGAGAAACATCCCCAGAAAAACTCAATATCGGAAACTTTATTTGTTTTCTGTAGTAGATAAATCTGGTTTCCCAGGCCAACTCATTCTGCATGAGGACCGATGGGTCCACTGCTTGACTTGCTCAGAGGCAGGCTGCAGGATGAATTGCTTTGATGGTGGGGGATGGCAGCACGTCCTACATACTGCTAAATGCTAGTGCTCTCATTCTGAGAGCCACTTTCAAAGGGGGGCTGAGTATGCAGCTCTTCAGCTGTGGTCGCCAGAGAATTTTTTCCTATGTTTTTTGAGTATTTTATACTTATGAAAAGATGCTTATTTTTTTATATACATCTTATGAAAAGATGCTAATTTTTTTGTATACATATCCCTTTATTGGTTTGTGAGTTTATGTAAGAATTTCATCAATTATTTGCAAATACAGAGTCGTCAGGACTGCCATCAAGATAGAGCATAGGCACATGGCTCTTTCAGGGTTACTAGTCCAGTCATTTTCATTCCACTCCTTTCATAATTAGATCTAACTGTATTTTAAAGGTAACTAGATTTTTGTTGCTCTTACTATTTAAGAAGTGTTCTAATTGGGAACCTGCTCATTTTTGCTCCCTATGATTAACTGTGGTCTTTTTTTTTCTTTTTTTAATGCTTTTTCATAATATTTTGGAATAATTTGGGTTTTAAATGCACATCTGGAGTTCATCTAGTCCATCCCATGCTCAAAGCAAGGCTAATCAAACTGGTTTGCTGAGGCCTTGTGGAGTTGAATGTTGGACACCCTCCAATGATGGAGGTCCCATGCCCTCTCTAGGTGCATGTTTGAGAATCTTTATGGTTAAAAATAATTAAATTCTTTTATTTCTAGTCAGAATTTTCTGTGTTCCAACAACATCTTTTATTATATCTGTCCACATTTAAAGGTGTCAGACTGTTTTCTCCACTGTCCTTCTGTCAGGCTGCAAACAAGTCTAACTTGAGCCTTCTCAATAATAAACCCTCAGGCTTTCTTATGTGTTCCAGCCCCTGACCAGCATGATAACCATCCCCCCCCCTCTGGACTCACCGGTGTGAGTTCATAAACCACCACTATATTTCTGTCCCAATTTTGATAGATAGTATCATCTTCCCAAGCTCTCCAAGTCACTCCAGAGAAGGCAGGTTCAACTCCTCTTTTCCTCAGGGTTTGTGATAACCCCACCTGATGCGGTGTGAATTTCTCTTTCCTAATCTTTCCATGCAGAATTGTGTGCAGGCTTTTAAGTTTTGCCTTATAAGGACTTTGCACAATGGCATAGGTACTTTCCAATCCCTGCTGGAAATATTTTTTCTGTAGTCTGCTAGAATCACATGTATTCACCGGCATACTAGATTTCTGGCTCACAATCATATTTTATAAGTATTTTCATTTTTCTTCTGCTTATCATGTTCAGCTAAGGAGACCACCAGATGATAACAGTGGTAACTGTTAGTAATTCTGAACTGCATTACCCTGCACATCAGTTACTGCTGAATTATAACCTGTTTTGGTTAATCTTCAGCATTAAGGTACCTCTGTATTCCTGTGTGGTATCCTCATTGATTCCTGCAATAAATACATGTCTCAACTTCAAGTTGTCAAGAAGTGCCACCACTTTGGCCTCCTTGCATTTAATTAGTAACAAAATGTTAAATAAGATCCTTTGGTCTGGAGTATGCTCTACTTCATGTTTAGTGATGTTTAACTTGACAACACTACAAACATCTTTATTTTTACATCCGTGAGTTCAGACCATTTTCTAGAATAGTATTTGGCAAAGTACCACTTTGAAATTGAGAAACAAAATTAGACGGTGACATTTCTCCTCCTGTTTAAGTGAAACTAAATCATTTCATGATCGCTGGGGGAGCCAAAATGCTGCACGATGTTCCTCAGTGCTCACCCGAGACATGAGATATTAATCTCTCTTATACTAGAGTGTTATCTGAAGCTGAGAAATTGCCCTCTCAGTAACTTTGTCACTTTGTATCTGAGACACCCTATGATTGCACTGAAATCCAGATAAAGTTAGCAGTATTTTATCAGGGGTTAATTTTGCTTAGTACGATATAACTGCAGAAGCGTAGCAGCATATGTTAGAGGCCAGAGAGCCCCCTTATATGAAGGGCTGAACTGATGCAAGCTGAAAACTTGGTTCGTGTCACAACTTGCTGGTGAGCATGTGACATTAACATTAGCCAGTCCTTATAAGCTGCTATTCCAAGTTCAGGAGTGGCGCCTTTGCACAGAAAGAAAGTAAATGGAACAAAGTTATCCCAGTCTTCCACTGCACTGCTTATGGAACGTCCCTATCCTGTTCTCATAATTGGATTTTTGCCAAAGCAGCAGAGACCATGAGGCACTCACCGTTCAAAATAATATTAATAAAATCAAAATTGTTCATTTTGTATGTTTTTGTTTGTTTGTTTGTTTGTTTTTGCTATTTAAACGGCAATCCCATTTTCTTGCAGGCTTTCAGCAGGGAAGATAAAAAATTTTCTATCATCTGTGATGGTGAAATTTGGGAGAAACTGTTTTGTGAAAAATCTGTGTGACTCAAAACTCTCATTGAAGCAATGAGTTATTGGGAGAGGAAGTTTAGTCCTGCAAGTTCTGGGAGCTGGTCTCTGATTTTCCAAGGAAAGGGAGAAAAAAGGAGAAAAAAAAAAAGTAGAGTTATAGAATAGTAAAGAAAAAAAGAGTGCATGAGTGTGCCTCCTGCTCCACAAAAAAATCTAAATTATTTTTCTTTTCTTTTTTAAGCCATTTCTTGTAGTTGCAATTGGGTTCATGTGCATCTTATTGCTCAGCTCTGGGGGATGTTTGGTGTTATGGTACCTGCATTTGCACCCATCTTCTCTCGTTCTTAGCACATTATCAGTGGCAGAAGATAACCTGCAACTAATTCACTTCTCAGCTGCCAATCAAGTTCTTTCTTGTTCATGTAATCGTCGGGGATTTATTTCAGGGTTACCTTTTGCCTTGTCCAGTCTGAAAGGTCTGACACTCTGTTTGGGATACAGGCTCAAACAAGGACTAGTCCAAAGGACTGGAAACTTCACATTAGTATCATGGAGTTCAAGTTCATTTGCATCCCATGTGAGTCAATTTAACATCCATCTCAGCCTTGAGCTCCAAGATTATCAAGAAGTTTCCTTCTGCCAAGTCAGTGAGCTATTGGAATTTGAATTTGATGTTCCTTGCTATCATGGATTCTCCTTCTGAATAAAGGCAGCTTTCTTTGCTGTCATCTTCTCTGTTAGTAAAATGAAATAAATTTGTACCCCTCTGGTTACTCCTTCCTTGACCTTATTCTTCAAAGACAGATCATCTCTTAGATGCAGACATCGTTGCTACTGGAGATAGTGTCACTTTGATTTATTTATGTTTTCCTTCACATCCCTTTCTGCTTCTAAGAAGCATGCATTCCTTTGTATTTTTAATAGCAAAAAGAACTTTTTTTTTGTATTTGTAGGTCCCAACTTTCTCAGAAATTTTACAGACTGTGTGCGTCTCTAACAGATCCAGCAGTTACCTAAATGAATGGCTGGGTGCTACATTTTGGAATTGATACTTCCAACGGAGTTTATACAACTTCTGTGAGGCTGTTGGCTTTCTAAACTGTTGTATATCTATCATTGTTTCCCCGGGCACTATGCCGTCTCCGGTGGACTGCCTCAAGAGCTGCCATGGCAGTTCGTAGATCTAGAAGTGCAGTTTGCATGAGGGACATCAAGGTCCTTTGCTAAATAATTTATGGCAGATAATTGTATAACATTTCACAATGGGAACAAATATATAGGTATTAATTTGAGAATGGGAAAAAGGAAAAAAAAAAGATGACAACCTGAATTCTATTAGCAGGACTTCCTTCACTATTTTAGACTTTGTGGCTGAGAAGGGATTAAAATTGTTTATGGCATACTTTGTTTTTTATACTGTTGTGCCAAAGGTGATGACAACAGTATGACTGCATCCTCCATGGTTACTGCAGAAGGAAAAAGCTCTGCCTTCCAGAGTGATAAGGTGTAGGTGTACCCCTCAGAACATATTTGTTTATAGACTATGAATCTTAGAGAAGGCTATTTAATGGTAAGTTTTATTTCTTTCTTGAAGTCGGATTCTATTTTTTATCCTGCCTGTGAGCTACTGTTGGAAGATAATAGGACAGGACTTTCTAAAAAGATAGAATTAAACTTATAATAATAAACAATATTGTTGTTGTTTCTTACTATGAGAGAGAGCAAAAAGAAGTTAGCTACCTTTAATATAGAATTTGTTGAGAACAGATAACAACAAACATAAAAGCATGTTTTTGCACTGTGATTTGATACAGGAGACACTGAGATGTTACACAGCAATTTTTAGAGTGATGTTTTTCAATTTGCGCTTCAGAGAGAAAGATGTTTTATAAATCCTTTTTGGCAGTGCATTGTAAGATTCCTGTGCATTGCATATGCCATTAAAACAACAGCATGAGGTGACAGCAAATGTCATCAATAGCTTTATCCTTGAAAGCGTGCTTCTCTTTTTCTGTGCTAAACTTAAAAGTTCAAGTGTAGAATAGGTTTGAGGCTGGTGTATTTAGATGTGAATGCTGACAACCTGAAGGCTTCAGCTGGTGCTTCAGACTTTGGTTTCAGCAGAAGTGCTAAGTTCCTTAATATAAAACAGGATATTTTCCAGTGTCCATGGAAAGATGCAGTGTTACCAAAACCTTGTGGAAATCCTACTTTCCAGATGGCCAGGGCTGGTTTTGCTGAAAGAGATGCCAAAGGATCTAGTTTTACTTTGAGTCTCTCTTTCCTGAACAGACTCAGTTGAGGGTCTTGTCTGCCCCTGAGTCAGCAATGGATGGTCATGGATGCCTGAAGATTTTTCCGTAGTTGCATTAAGACTGATCATCCTGTTGCCATGTCTGCCATTTCTAATATCTCTTGTACCTTTGTGGATGGCCCAAAGAACTGGCAGTCTTCAGAAAGAACAGCCTCAAAATCAACCTTTTTCTAGTTATAAGACCAGGCCTATTTCTCCATCTTATTTTCAACTGCATTTTTTTTTCTGCATTAAAAGCAGAAAACTGCTTTTACTCCTTCTTTTCATTCTAGTCCAACATCAGCATGTTTTGTTGGAAAGCTTTAAAGCTTCCCAGCCCCACTGAATAGTTATTTTGGGACTTCTGCTACAGGTCACTTCTACAAGCAAATACATTTATAGCTACAAATAGAGCCAATTGCACTGCTGACATTCTCCTTAATAATGCTGAACCATCACTAACTGAAGCAGGCAGATGTGCCTTATAACTTATTCCAATTCAAAAGATTTAATGTCTCTCAAGCACACATAGGACACCGCTTGGCTTAGGCACTTAAATGCAAACTATTTATCATGCTAAATTTCAGCTTTCTATAACCGTGATTTTCAATTCTTTCATACACTGTCGATAGTTATGTTTAATTCTTCTTGGTTTACACTTTTTTTTTTTGCCAGACTTCATTATTTCCTATTTTATCCCTCTCTCATCTCATTTTTGACTTTTTCATATTTAAATGCCACATCTTAAAAAAAGATATAGTGGGTATGCCTCTCATCAATGATGCTTCACGGGCTTTTGCTTTTAAAGTAGTTCCTTCCTTCTTAAAAAAAAAAAGAAAATGTTTACTGCAGCATCTTCTCTTTGAGTTACTGAAACAGAATAGTAAAAAGAAAATCTATTTTAAATATGTGGAAGAAAGATGAGAGCAAGGCATTCTCTGAGAACTGGGAAAGGGTATTTGACAGTATGAATGAGGGCATGCCTCTCAGTTGCTTCATGTGTATAGTGATTGGACTTCAGGTAAAATATGGTGGCTAAAGGAAAAATGCAAAACATCACCTTGGAGATGCTCCTATGGAGTTACCTGCCAGCATGCCCTCCAGAAGGACGAAGTTATGCCTGGTGGAAAGGTTCAGCAACCTCCAGCAAAACTCAAAGAACATCTTGAGGAACCATGGGAAGCAGAAACATCTCTGGAGGCAGTCAGCTCAGTCCTCACACCATCACTTGTGACATGAAGGTAAGACTGCAAATGAAACCATTTTTTCATGTTCTGTAGTCATTCCCAGTTATATCAGTTTTCCTCCTGTACGAATTTTTTTTTCTTCCAATCTTACTGATTTAAAAAAAAAAGTTATTTTGAATGTCTTTTCTTCACTGTCTTTCTACAGGAAAGACCTGTGGATGATAAAAAGAAAACTGATTCGAAGCCTAGTCTTATATTTGAAACAATACATCAGTATGGGTTTAGAAGATCCTATACCAATTATAGTATTATGAGTAAGAGATGTCAAAAGAAATTTGATTTTTGTAATTGAGTTACACACTGACATTTTATTTAAACAACATCTGATGATACTGCAGTCTATATTGTTTGAGTTTTATTTGCTGTTTTTTTTTAGCTACATTTTCCATTTCCAACTTGTTCTGAAATTCAGGAAAATGCAGCTTGCTCTGCAAAGTTTGTGAAAGAAGAATCTCATTAAAAATTCTATTATTCTTCCTGAATGTGCTTGTTTGTACTTGGCAAGTTAAACAGGAATATGTTGGGAGTCTTCTTCCTTGCAGAGTAATTTTATGCAATTTATATTGGTTATGTCCACAGAAACTTTGGATTGAAAGATGCCATCTTCTCACTGTGTCTACTTGTGTGCTCTCAGTGCAGACTGGCAGCACCAGGACCCGTCTTGGTATTTTTTATTCTATTTTTGTAAAAAGCTGTACCAGTACATCACTGATGTAAGCTTGAGTGACCTTGGCTTTGAATTGCTAGTCAAAGTCTTTGATAAAAGGCTAGTTCTAACACTATCTTTATAGTTAAGTAGCTCTCTCACTGATACTTGTACATCAAATTTAAAATGGGATCTTACCCATCTTTCTATAGGGGCATTATTAATTCTCTGTCCATGGAACATTTGTCTGGCACATCACAGGACCCCATTTGCCTTTCACGCCTGAAGTGTATTAGTGGCTTAGAGTCGTTTTATGAATTATTGGTATGCTCAGTTCTCTCTCCTCAGTCAATTAAAACTGAAGTTAGGTGGACCTTTTTCCTGTTACTCCCCAGGGCAGAATCCATCTTGCTTGACTTTAGTTGTCTAGATGTTGAGAATCAGGTATAAATCTCCTAAATGCTCTCTGCAGTCAATGCAGGAAGAGAAAGAGGCACCTCCAGAGGTGCATTCGAAGATTGCTGGGATAAATCACATTCTTTACGTGCACTTTTCCTGTTGACAATACAGGAAGCCTAGACAACCAGCTTGGTCTCAGTAATTAATATAAGGAGATGAATATTCCACCATTTGTCTTCCCACTATACTCTTTTGAATTTTAATTCACATCAATTAGTATTTGTCAAGGTCATCTGCTCTTCATTTTTGCTAGCGACATCTGATTGTCTCTGAATTGATGAGGCTTCTCATCTTCAAGTCAACAACGTGCCCTGGAAGGCAGTAGGCACATAGCTTTTCCAGAAGAAATGCAGTCAAATCAAGGAACGTGTGTTTTTTTCCAGTATCTGTTTGAGGCCAGTTAGGCCACAAACCTCATCTTTTCAGTCTTTTTCCTTGGCTAATTGTTTGCCTTATTCATGGTTGTACTTCTTAATGTTTTGCTTATGAATTTTTGATTCACTGAACATTTATAGGATTGTTTTGTCAAAGTTACTGTGACTAGAGAAATTTTTGTGCTCACTTCTCACATTTTTTCACGCCGAGTAATTCTGTGATTGGTTTCTTCTGTTTGATATTTCTGCTGATTTAAGACTGAGCAGATTATGAATTCCTCCAAAGGTGCTTACAAGGAAAGTCTCAATTCAATTTAGCAGCGAAGAATAAGCAACAGTTCCAGATCTCCTAGTTACATGAGAGAATTTTTTTGAACTGCTTGGGCTGAATTTTACTTGCTCAAACGCATTAGGGAGGTTCTTGAATCTCATGTATTTCTTTCTCTGGAAAGTAAGTTGAATATGTTTAGTGAGACAGGAAAAATTAGGATTCATTTTAGATGTTTCCTTTAGATATGTTCAGATGCGAGCTAGTCACGCTGCTCTCCCTTCAAACTGGAGAGAAGTTGGCACTAATAGATGCTACTCGCATCATTTGAAAGTATATATTATTATATATTATTATATATTATATTATAAAGAAGTAAATGGTACCCTCTTCTCTCCGATGAATTATTAAGGGAGCCAGAAGTAAGCAGCTCAGATGTTCATCTTTGCCTTGTAGGTGTTTAAAGGTCTATGTTCTTAATGGCTGCAAATGAAGGAACTCAGCTGGAAAACTGTAAGGATATTGCAACGTATGGAATCAGAAGATCTATGAAGCTTTCTAAATTTTTGCTTTTTAACATGGAGCATTATTTTCATGGCATTTTCCCTCCCTACTTTTATGTCACAGGATTACATTAGCCCTTCTGAAACAAATAATCATACCAGCAGGGGTCAGCACAGTTGGATAACTTTAAAACACTCCACAGCTTCATAGGCCCAATCACGCCTATGCTCATTCAAGCTGGAACGTTTCAGCCTTCTCATTCTGCCTCAGCTGAGCCCAGCACTGCCTCCCACGGCACGTTATACACATGCAGTACATTGCCTCCCCACACACTGTATGCCATCAGCTCTGAAAATGAAGCAAAGAGCTTTGTAAGCCTCTCTGGGAATGTTTGAATCTCAACAGTTCATTTAGCACCAAACCTAAAAAGAAGTCTTTAACAGCATTTCATCATTGCTCACAGTTTAACAATAGTTATGACTGAATCCTCATTAGTATACAAATCACATAAATTGTCTTTTGCAAAATTTAGAATGAGCAGGATACCCAACTACATCTTTCCTCATATTTCTAAATCCTAGATCAAGTAAATTCAGATCAATAGTAGTAAATAATACCAGTAATAAATGAACCAGTAGAAAAAAGGCAGATGGAAAATGTGAAACATTATTTCAGGTATAATGTCACGATTTGAAATGAGAAGTCAAAAGACTATTTCCCTTTTCTCAGGCAAATGCTACCTTTTTTTTTTTGTAGAACATACATTGATGGTTTGGCAGAGGTTCCCAATACCTTCACATAGTTCTTACATTCTGATTCAAATGCTCAGGTTTTGTACAGATGATTCTCAGTCTCATGTGGGCCATTTTATGGGTTCATAGCAGCTGTTTGTTTATACTTACTGTTTAGAATGCACATCAATTTCCATGAAATTACACACTCTGCATACTCACAGCTTTTGTTAAATCTCTTTTTCAGCTTAAAATGGGCAACCATAGTATCTACCTGAAGTTTAATTTTTCAGAAGCTTTAAGTTTGTTGACAGAGAGCAAAGTACATTTTGAGAGTTTTAAAATATTCTGCCAGCACTTCAGAAAAGGGCTACATCAGAAGCCATCCAGTGACATTCATTCTTTGCTTTGAATGTGCATCATCAGTGATGTCAGTGGGACTCCAGTAAAGCAGTTGTTCATTAACTTATGTCCCTTCATTGGTACTGTAGAATGAAAGCACAAAATGTTGTAGGATAAGCCTGAAGTGCAAACATAGGTTTGTTTGTTTCCTTATTAATAATTTATCTAGACATGTTAAAGATATTTTAAAGTTATCAAATTCTCCCAACTGGTGACCAGACCCTATCAAGCTTGCTCCATCTGGATCATTACAGTCAGTGAGTTACTGTAGGGCTTGCTCCTGCAAACACTTCTTGACTTAGCACAAGTTCAGTTCTGGCTGATAGCTGAGAGTGTTGGTGTCCTCTTGAACACAATAAAATAAGAGACATTGAAACCTGAAATGATAAGAAGTAGAAGTCTTTAAAGTTGTTTTAGGTGCTCTCCTGCAAGTATAGTATCAGAACATAATGGTGGTTTATATATGAAGATCAGAAAGTTACAGACAAGAAAAGTATTGCTTATTCTTTTCAAATGTAAAAGAAATCTGTACAGAATAAGCGCTGAAAAATGTGTATCATTTTTAACATCATGTATTAAGGCCCATTCCTTTCCTTGTGGATAATTGTTCCTTTAATTTAAAACAATGGCCACCATTTGTTGTTAGACATCCCTATTTGCTCATCTCACTTAGTGGAGAGGCAAAGCTGACTCTGGAAAATCAGAAAAATACAGAGGATTTTTGGACTTCTGATGAACTTTAAGGGGAAAGATAGAATGCTGTAAGCCATCCTGAAATAACGACATCAAATTTGTGTGGCAAGAGTAGAATCCTGTTCTGTAGAACTGTGTCTCATTACTGTCTCCTTTGTGTCTCTTCTTTTTGCATGTCCTGTTTCATACATTGCTGAACATCCCAGTGCCTGTGCACCAAACAAGTGTTCAGTGGAAATCACACGTATGAGAAGGGTAAGATAAATTTTGAGGAGGTAGACTTGTTTACTTTTGACATTTGCTAACTTTTGAGTTAGGAAAAATTTTTAAGTGCTTGATTAGAGACCTGTTCAGATGTTTTTAATTCTTCTTTTTAGTTATTTCCAAGTGCTAAACAAAACAAAACCAGAATAATAATTAAAAAATTCCTTTACATGCAGTGTTGATATTCACTTACATTTTGTACAACCTTCTCCTGGATAGTTGATCTCCAACCTTATTCCTTCCACCCCTAGAAATTTCATTTTACTTTCCAGATTAAAATACTTGTATTTGTTGTAGCAGTAGCCTTTAAACAGCTCTCAGCCAACTTCTGAAGGCATCTTCCCACTTTGAATACAGACAAGCTCCCTCTGTTTTACTTTAGCTGCATTCAATACCTCTTCTACTGTTTTGATGTAGGAGATTCATCAGAATCTACTTAATCAGGCTGTTAATAGTCATCTGTCTCTACTGACATGTGTGCATAATGTGATCTCATTTACAGATTTCAATATCAGCATGTCAGTAGCTCCTTATCATCCTGGCATTGATGAGTACCAGCAGTTAAGGCTGTTAGCATTATCTGTTGACACTGCACATTTATCCGACTTCTATCACTCCTAGTCCTTAATGACAGCTGATTCTTCTTAATTTTATCCTGATCTTCCTCTCTAAAAGTCTAAAAATAAATAAATAGTTGTTTTGTTTTGAATTGACGATGTTGTTTAACATACACCGAAACATTTTTACACTTTTCTAGAATTGTTTTGGAAACACTGGGAACTTGCAGTAGTAAAAAAGATAGATAGGAAAAAGTAATAGTCAACATAATTTTCTATTGTGAAAATGAGACACAGAATTCCTGCGGTGAAAACAATACTCGTAAAAAAGCAATGGATGTCACAGGAGGCTGTCACTTGAAATATGAATGCTACAGACTGACAGCTATTATGCCTCCCATATCTCACTAAGGCCTTACTCCTTCAATATCTGAGATGTGAAGCCATAGAATTACACAGGATGGAAGGTCAAGTTGCTCTGGGACCAGTTGAGTTTGGAGTATTTCAAGGGTAAAGCCTTTTTGGACAGCCTGCACTAGTGTCTGAGAACCCCCTAGTGAAAGGTTTTCTGTCACTATTCAGAATTCCACCTGCTCCAGCTTGTATCCTTTGCTTCTCATCCTGTCCTTATGCAACTTTGAAAACTATTTGGCTCTGTCATCTCTATAACCTCCCTGCAGGTAGTTGGAGGAAGCAGCAATATCCCTCTCAGTCTTCTCTTCTTGAGTCTGAACTGCCTCAGCTCTCTCAGATTCTCCATTTCCATCACTTCCTCTAACAGTCTTGGTCAGTGTCTTTCCTTTACTGGGGTGCTCTAAAGTGGGCACAGCATCCTTGATGAGGTCCTTTGACCTGCTGGCCACCCTCTTGCTAATGCAGCCCAAGGTGCCGTTCAGGTCATTGCCTACCAGCACCTCCTTATCCAGAAAGCTGCCTTCCAGACAGTTGTCCCCACCTGTACTGGTGCCTGGTGTTATTCTTCTCCTTTTAGGTATCCTTGCAGAACAGTTCACAGACTACGTGAGCAGCTTTAGTTAACAACCTAGATAATATTTGTAGTCAATGTTCATAGTTGTGCTGTGAAGCTTTTATGTAAGACTGGGTCCTTAAGAGCTGAACTTCCAGAACATCCCATCAGGCAGTAGAAAAGTTCTTACTATAAGGCACAAGCATTTGGGGAAAGGCCACATATCTTGCAATTATCTTAAATTCAGAGTGTCTTTAGCAATTGGCCTTACAAACAGCTATGTGAAGTCAAATGAGAAAGTCATATAACTGTAGATTAAAATTCTCGTGAGAATAGAATTGGTATTATTTTTAAGCTGGATATTTTTTTGTTTCACTGTGGCAAAGAAACAGTGCAATGAAGCCTACAAACCAAATATCCATCAGATGCATGAATAGCCTCAAGACCAGCCATCAGGCATCTAATAATATTTCAAAGGGAAACTAGTGTGCAGGTTTAGGTAGTCCTCAAAGAATTGAACTTTGTCCCAGATGTGTCAAAGCTCAGCAGAGCAAGCTGGAGGGAGGTGGATAAGAAGATGCCTGAAATCAAGGTTGCAGTTCCCAGAAGAGGTGTAAAAAGAAGCAAGGAAAGCTGTTGTCACTTCTCATTCCTATAAACAGAACAGACTGGGAACCTCAGTGAATGTGCCAGTCCTGGCAAAGTATGTAGGTTGCTTCAAAAGTAATGCCTCCTTTCCATTTCCTAGAAAACTACAATAGATACAAAGAGTACAATAAGACTATTTGATAAAGAATATTTTCAGCTACAAAACACTGTTTTCCAACATAGTCACCACCATTAGCTATGCATTTTCACCAGCAATGAATAAAAGCCTGTGTGCTGCACTTGTAAACATCTGCATGGCTGCCCGGAATGTGGCTTGCCTTTCACTTTGCTGTAATGACTGCTGAAATGCACCACTCACCACCTCACTGTGTTCACATCTGCTGTTTGGTCTCTATAACTGTTCAACAAGTGTCAATGAATGTCAGTAGTTGCCATTTTTTTTACTCATGGAGAAATTCTGTGACACATCTTTGCTTCATCCTCACTGCTGTGCGGATTAGATCTACCGGTTTCTCCAAAAGGGAAATCATTAATGATCTGTTGTTATTCTCTCTATATGCAGCTCATTCTATTGGATTGCTGCAACATCACTCTTAGAGCTCAAAGCAAGATTTCTGAAGGTAAAACACCATTGGATCAGTAGAATAATTTTTTAGATCACTAAACACAGCAAAGAAATAGAGATACAGATCAAAAATTCACAAATCTAGTTTTGGCAGGACTTACAGAAGGAAAATTCACTCAGACTGGGAAATAGGTGTCATCTCTGTCATTTTCAGTTTTGATACTTAAGTCATTATACGGCTTTTTACATAAAGCAGATAGAAACTAAGAAAATTGATTTTTTAAATTATTTTGGGTTTTTTTTAATTATTTTGGGGACGTTAAAAATTAGAAGATTATAGAAGATTACATTCTTAAAAGTGTCAAAACTTAGATTAAGTTGTGGCCAACAATCGTCTTTTCTCATTCCACATTGTCTAAATCTACCCAGGAAAAGTTGACGTTGCCCCAGTTTGAACAGGGTACCATGTAAACAAGTTATCTGGCTGGATAGATGAGAGGAGAGCAGTTGACTCCAACAAGGTTTTAGGCACTGTATCCCATAGGAAGTGTGGGACAGATGAGTGAGGTGGATTGAGAACTGGCTGACTGGCATAGCTCAGAGGGTTGTGATCACCTGCACACAGAGTAGTTTCTTACCAGCAAGTCTCCAATTAGACCAGAAAGGAGCTCTGCAGAGAAGGACCTGAGTGTCCCCGTGAAAAGCAGAGTGACCACAAGCCAGCAGCGTGCCCTTGTGGGCAAGAAGGCCAGTGGTATCCTGGGGTGCATTAGAAAGAGCGTGGCCATCAGTTCGAGGAGAGTGGTCCTCCACCTCTACTCTGCCATGATGAGGCCACATCTGCAGTACTGTGTCCGGTTCTGGGTTCCTCAGTTCATGAAAGACGGTGAACTGCTGGAGAGAGCCTAGTCGGGGGCAGCAGAGATGACTGGTGGCCTGGAGCATCTCCTTATGAGGAAAGACTGAAAGACCTGCAACTGCCCAGTCTGGAAGAGAGAAGGCTGAGGGGGGATCTGGTCAATGTTTATCTACAGGGTGAATGTAAAAAGGATGAGGCCAGGCTCTTTTAGGTGGTGCCCAGCAACAGAACAAAGGGCAAAGGGCACAAAATGAAACATAGGAAGTTCTACCTGAACATGAGGGAAATCTTCTTTATTGTGAGGGTGACAGAACACTGGAACAGTGAGGTTGTGGAGTTTCCTTCTCTGAAGATACTCAAAACCCACCTGGACACTTTTCTGTGTAACTACTATAGCGAATCGTCTTTAGCCGGAAGTGGGCTAGATAACCTCCAGAGATCCCTTCCAACCCCTGTGATTGTGTGATTCTGCAATGCAAGATCTGCACTTGTTTTTCTGTTTTGTGCCTTTACTGAGATCTCTGGAATATTTACAAAGTAAGGGAAAACAATGAATCATTCTGGAATACATTGCAATTAATTTTGAAATAAAAAATCACTTCTGTTTCTTCTGTGCAAACACTAGATCAGTGTTTGATAGCTAAATTGGCATCCTGGTGCATTTAGTGGCTTGATTACATTAGAGCAGTCTTGTCTCACTCTGTCACCTTAAACATTTCAATTATTTTCTGAGTCTCAGATAAGCTTGGTTAAAAGACTTAATCTTTTTGTTCATGTATTCATTACAGATGGAATTAAAATCAATCCTTAATTAAGATCTGTTGAACCAGGGCAATGCTGCCAGAGAAATGTAATGCTATATCTCTATATGGTGTGAATCAGAGGCTTAATGGGAATATCTTCCGATTGCTAATGTCTCCTTATTGGCAAAGATATGAAAAGAAAATTAATCTTTGTAGATTCTTATCAGGTTAAATAAGTAAAGCAGAAGTCCATTACGGGGCATATTTATCTTTTTTCCAAGAACCAGAGAAACCAAAGGAAAGAACTATAGAGACCAATTAGGGAAAAATCCTAGAAATAATATTTTGCAAGCAAACTGTGAAAGTGATGGGGAGATATAAACTTTTCCAAGGCTCATAGCTATTCAGATACAGATTTTAGCAGTTGTCTCCTATCTGTCTAAATGGATATGAAGTGGAAAGAAAATATTTAATACGTAGCTTTGAATCTCAAAACAAAATAGAAAATGTTGATAGAGGTTATCCAAACTGAATTTACCTTTGAAAATGTGGGATGAACTACAGACTACTTATTCATTTTATGACTTATTCTACTGCCCGTTCTCATAAAAGCCACATTCTAAATTCATGGGTACATCTTTTGGCACTGTTAAAGGCAAGGATTGTTGGTTGCTATGTCTGTTTATTCTTGCATAAATCTCCAACTGTAATTTTTTGCATTAAGATTCAGTATATTTATCTGAAGGAACTGGGACTGTTTAGTCTGGGGAAAAGGAGGATGAGGGGAGACGTTATTGCTCTGTCCAAATACCTGAAAGGTGCTTAAAGCGAGAGCGGGGTTGGTCTCTCTCACTGGTGACAGGTGACAGGACGAGGGGAAATGGCCTCAAATTGCACCAGGGTAAGTTTAGGTTGGATATCAGGAAACACTTCGTTACAGAAAGGGTTGTTAAGCACTGGAGTAGGCTCCCCAGGGAGGTGGTTGAGTCACCATCCCTGGATGTGTTTAAAAACCGTTTGGATGTGGTGCTCAGGGCCATGATTTAGCAGAGGGTTGTTAGAGTTAGGGTAGTATGGTTAGGTCATGGTTGGAATTGATGATCTTTAAGGTCTTTTCCAATCTGAGCTATTCTATGATTCTGTGATTCTGTGATTATCAGACAAATCCCATTAATGCCACCTTGACTTTAGAGTCAAAGGAAAGACAAGAGTCATTTCTGCAGCATTATTCCTAATAAAGATGTCTAAAAGATCCACCTCTGACCCCGTGGGCCAACATAATAAAATATGAGGCATTTCTTTAGGAGCAGCCTTAGTATATATGAAAGAAAGAAATCTCAATAAAAAGTTCTGCAAACTCTCCATCTTTGGCTGTGCTGTATTATTCCCACAATGTAGAAAGCCAACTTTTTATTACAGAAGTCTCACGCATAAGTGATGTCTCTTTATTTCCTGAAAATTGCCTTCCAAATATAAGAAAGAAGCACTGTTTTTGTAGTGAAAATGAATATGGGAAAAATACTTTATTCTGGAGAGACATTTTTAGTACTGGGAAAGAAAAGTCATTCAAGAATGATTTTCTTCTTCTTGCACTTAATTTCCCACGGAATGCTTTGTAGACAAATGGCCGGGGCCATAACCGTAATTGTTCAAAACTATTAAGCAAATTAGCCTGTGAATTTATTTAGAAGTACACCAGATTCTCTGTTACAGTACTGGGCTTTGAAACTTCACAATAGGTTTCACATGAGAAGCATGAAGCTGGTGCTGGCAGTCAGTTTATTTGCTTAGGTCGGGGCAAGAGAAAGATGAGAGACAATGCAAATGTTTGCAAAAAATAACGTAATTGCATGCATTAAGTCTGCGAGATGGGATTAAACCACAGAAACTCATAGTGTTGGTGAATTGCTAGCTACTGTCTGCTCAATTGTGGGGGAACATTAATGACTGTAACATTTTATTAATGCTGTTAATTTATCAAATTTTACAAAATTAAAGGTCAGTAGGAATTACTGCCCGAAACGCCTGGAGGGAAATTAGATTCAAACAGTGTTGTGTGATTCATGCTCTTTTCATTAAAGTTCTCAATCTACTGTAAAATCTGTACAGGTATAAAACCTGCAGGTGATGGTTTAATTCATCAGCAAAGCATGACAGATAGGAATTAATAGGGCAAAGCCATCTCAGCATGCATGTCTTGAGATATAGCACTGTTCTCTGAGCCCGGGATGTGCAGTCAGATCAGTAGGAGGTGATCTGTCCAAGAAAGGGAGGCTTTAGGGCCAAATACTTGTCCTTGTCTGATTTGTGTTTTAGTACCCCTAGTTCCATTATGCCAAATTCTTCTGCCATTGCAATGTCACTGTTAGAAATACTGTTTTGTGAAAGTAGTTTATATCTCACCTTTGAAGTTCTGTTTCCTCTCCCTCCTCTCTCGCTTTTGAGATTTGGTGTAATTTTGAAGCAGAACTACCATTAAAAAGCAGAAAGAACATGACAGATAACATCTTCTCCCCCCCCCCCCCCCCCACACACACACACCCCACCCCATTTTTTTGACTTGGAGGAATAGGAAGAATCAGAATGAGTACATTTCTCTACTGAGATGGGAGGGGTTGAAGGTTTGTTTTGTGATCTCTGAAATTCAAAGGATTGCACATGTTTTCTTTGCTCTAGCAGTAAAAACAAGCAGAGGCATGCATCTGTATTTGTAAGGCTCAGATAAAAGTCACACAAAGTACTAAATTCATTGTCTGCACTATCTCAAAACATTTTCTGAGTAAGGGTCAAATTCTCCAAATAATTCTGCTAAGAAAGCATTCAAGTTTGGAGACACAAAGCACTACTGACTGGGAGGAAAACAGACGTCCTCATATTTTATAGTCCAGTGGTCAGAGCCATCAGGAGGTGAGATTCAGATTCACCATTTCTCTTGCCTTGGATTATTTTGGACCCACATTCCACACTTGGGCTATAAGCATGATATGTCTCCTGCAGTTGCTTCTGTGACAGCAGTTTTACTTTATACAGCGTGCTGGATTAGGAGACTCTGGCACAATGGACAAGCCATTACATCAACTCCATCTGTATGCAATGATTCCATTAACAAAATGCATTTGTAGGTAATTTCCCCCCCTCCTACCCCATAGGATATGTCCCTTGGGCAAAACATCCCAGATAAATAACAGTCTGGAATCCTGGTGTTCTCCTCTCACTTTATCAGGGTTGTGAGAGATATCAAAGGGGAGCATCTCCTTTTCAGGTTGGGCCATCTGAAAATGTTATGGGTGTAGATAAAGCACATATGAGGGCTTCAGAAACAGTGTTACAGAGTTGGAAATAACTTTAATTTTCAGAGCTCAGATGCCATTTTTTGGATCTGAAATTAATAAACATGAAAACCTGTGAAAGATTCAAGCCAGACTTCTATCAGCATGTTGTTTCCAAGGAGAGATACAGATGATCCAGGGTTTTATCATCTGAATCCCAAGAATTGCTTATTTTACAGTAGCACAAACTGCAGTACCATAACATCCAAGAATGACAAGGAGATAAAAAGTAAGGGAGCCATTCTAACCTGACTGTGGTACAATTATATGTATAAAAATCAAATCTAAATATTTGCTTAAAATAAAAATAAATAAATAAATAAACCCAATAAATAACAAAGTCAATACAGTGCCTGAAACTGCCTTTGGAAAACCACAGAAGAACTTCTCTGTGCTCCCAATAAACAAAACCAAGCTACTCCCAGTGGTAAAATTGATTTGACATTTTTATATCTTAATCTGAGGCTGCATCCAGGTATGAGCCCTAGGCCTGCACACAAACTAACAGAAAACATAAATATTTTATTCCTGTGTATTCCAGAGGCTCTTGAAGGCTTCATGAATGTTTGTTTGACAGTATTAGAATGTTAATGCAGAGGGTAAAAGTAGAAATAAAAGTTGTATTCCCTTTGTGATAGGCCCTCTGCCACATCTTGTAGTTCATATCTAGCCTCTATATAGTTCAACTGTGTAGAAATGGGACAAGGGGCAACATCGCTAAATACTTTCTGCCCAATGTCCATTTGCCAAGTGGTGACTGGAGGCAGAGTTAGCAGATTGTGCAGAGGAGGGAAGGGGAGGGGAGGGATTCACTGTTTTCCCCTGCTTTTAAGACTAACAGAAAATTGAGCAATGTTTGGAGCAACAACTCTTCTTCAGCGCCTTAAGGACTATTCCACTTTACAGGGACAATACCTCAAAGAAAAGCAAGCTTATTTATAAAGCTGTGCAGTGGCACTGACCTGCTCCTTGTTCAGTAGCTATGAAAAGCAGGGACCGATTCCTTCTATCGAAAGGCAAAACAAGTACCAGCCTCAGCTGAAACACTGAGAGAAAACAGGTGTTTCCTTCTCATGAGAACATGGTGCACTTTCCCTAATGAAATAATTGTTCTTGCTATGCCCATTTGTGGAACTGTTGCATTTGATTTTCATTCTAGGGAGAGGAGTGGTTTAAAGAGCTTAGCTAGACCATATAAACTTTTGCACGAAATTCCAGTTGCTCCAGAAAAAAATAATGAAACCTACATACTTCCAAGGCACTACATAGAATTGCAACTTACTTATTTAATGAAGAGAGGTTGTGCAATGCCTTAATGAATTCACGTGTATCACTCACTTTCATCTTCTCTGTCTCTCTTCTGGATTGCTACTGAAATGGCATTCTATTACTTCAGGTGTTTTCTTTTTCTCCAGGGAATAACATACACCATGTTTTCTCTTCAATTACAAGTAGAGGTTAGGCTTTCCCTTTTACAAGGATGTTTAATCCAGACAGTGAGAATATTAGGACAAAAAAAAGTATAAAGTCACCTCACATTGAGGAAAATGAGGTAAAGTTCATTTTTCTTCCAGTTGTTAAAAACAAGGCAAAGAATGACAATGAATTAAAACTCTTTTGGAACAATGTGAGACCTGGGGCAGGAAGCAAAGCCCTGTGATACCCAAGCAATTATACCCAGGTCTAAAGGAGAGAAAATCAGTCCTTTTCTCAGTAGTATTACTGTATGTTTGCAGCACTGGCTGGAATTCCATGTTTTTATTCCTACAGAAAACAGATCAGGCTTTAGCAGCAGGTTTTTTTTGCTCTTACTGATGGCCATTAGTTTGCTGGAGAGAAGCGTTTGCATTTTTCTTTTTCCATCCTGGGCAAACCTATTGGGAACAGATAAATAAATATTAAGGAATTCTCCCCCCATTCCCCAGTGTAGCCTTGCAAGTACTATAGTTTACTGTTAAGAAGTACTCATTGTCTGAGTAATTCTGAAGTTTCTTAAAAAGTACTTATATGCAGAACATTAATTCTATAACTGATGGAAAATATAAGTTAATGGACCAATTTTAAGTCCTTAGCAGAGATCATTCTGTGCTGTTCAGCTTATCAGGACTATTGGAAATGGGTAAAGGATTCCTAATGAACTGTAAAACCGTGGCAAAAGGTTTCCCTCTACGTTATCACAGAAACTTCTCTGGATGCTTTTAGACCAGAATAATTTCTAATGGTGGTGATGAGGACCTCTAAATTTCAGGCTACTGGAAAAAGTGATTTTGCTTCTTGTGTGTGTTAGGCTCACTATGGCTTAAGCCTTGTTATCATTATGTTTTGACAGGTAGGAGCAGTCAGGTTGTAGGAAGACCACTTGGAAGGAGTATTTTCACATCATGATTTGGTGTGAAATCTACATTGGGTTAAAAAAAAAAATAGAATTTCTAGCACAAACAGGTTAAGTGATAACTATTTCTGTGAAAGAAAAGGGGTGGTTCCTCTGAGGTATCTAAAAAGCCCAACTTGTTTGCCTTCAAAAGCAATTAACATTTATTCATATATATATATATATATATATATATATTCAAATGGTTTTAAGGGTTATCTTGAGTTTTAGTCTAGCCTCCTTTTCAAAGTAGATCCTATTGTATTTGGATGCTCAGAGTCTTGTTGAGTTTAAGACACCTTCAAGGATGGAGATTTTACAGCCTTTCTGGGATAGGCAGCCAGTGCTAGTGTCCGACCATTCCAAGGTGAAGTAGGTTTTCCTGCCTTTAATAAGAATTCCCCCTGCTCCAACTTGTATCCTTTGCCTCTTGTCCTGATGTTTTGTATCTTTTGAAAAAGATCTGTCTTATCTTCGTGTGATTTGCATGTTTTCTCTTTAATTCTTGAAGAAGTGATTTGTTATCTTTGCTTTCTGCCTTGCATCAGAGATTTTTTGTTCTCTATCTAAAGTCCCTTTCAGTTGCTTTTACCTTTTTGGCAATCTTCTGTCACTTAATTTAAATTTCCATTTCCAGAAGGTTCCATCTGCCAGATCATTGAGTTTGTTACAGTTTGCTTTACTTTCATTCTAATCCTTTGACTCCTTACTCTCCTTACAACAATAAAGCGTTCTCATTCACTTTCAATAACCTTGATTCTTACCTGTACATTTTCAGTCATTTTCTGGCAAAAAACACATTGAAAATATCCATGTCATCGGTAGCCACTTCTGGTTTATTTGGGGAGCTTTGTTTGTTTTAATCTGTTTCTTTTGTTAGTTGGTTGAGTTGGCTTTGGCTGTTGTATATTTTAGGGGGTAAGAGGAGGAGGAAGGACAGGGAAGAAATAATTGCCCTAGGTACTTATTGGACTGCCTGGGCCTGTACTAGAAGATTTCAGCTTGCCTAAGAGTACTGCTGACCTTTATTTCATAATTCTTTATGGTAACAAACTGTTTGTGCCTTGGTGCTCTTCCAGCTAGTGTCCCAGATACTTCTTGGGTGCAGTTCTACAGATCATCATTCTGGAGCTCATTATCACGAAGCAGCTGTCATGCAGGCACTGACTTGGAAGCTAGGAGATTTTATTTAATTTGCACAGTACTTCACCTTAATGCACAGAAAAAATATTGTGTGTGTTAATTCTCTATTATAGAATATTGCTCTGCATCCTGTTTATTTGCTTCTCCCAGAGATTTGCAGACTCTGTGTATATTTAGGTGTTGTCTTGTCTAGGTTTCTGATATCAGTTTGAAAAATCCCCCTTCCTCCTGATTAACTTTGCAGATTTTCGTGGTTAAATAGGCCTGCATCTCATCTCTTCTTGAGCTTCACAGACTGTATACATACTTGACATAAGTCTTGGCAGCGTTTCCACTGTCTTGCATTTCTGTTCTTAGTTAAGAGGACACATCTATGCCTTTCCCAGCCAAAAAGACCTTTTAACAACAACAGCCTTGATGTGCCTGTCTGTATTCTTCTCAGTGGTAATGGTGGCCATGACCTGACCACCAATCAAGTCATGATCAAACTTAATGAAGGTTGCCTCTCCCTGCTCATGGATAGGAAGATTTAGTTAACTGATGACCAAAACAGGTTCCAAGATGCAACACTAGAGGCAACCTAAGATATTCTGATGATTATGATGCTGATAACTCAAGGGAGGACTGAAAGTCTACCATGTCTCAAAAGTTAGTTGGACAGCACTTTTTAAATGATTAATATTCTAAGCAATTGAAATTATGTATTTTTTGCAGTTTTAAATATAGGTCTTGTTGACTTTTCACTGGGAGAAGGTAAAATATTAAAACAGTATTTAAATTTAATACATCTGAAGCACTGTAACATTTGTGAACGGAGTTCTACAGAGATACATGCAAGGTTAAGCAGATGAAAATAAAGATCTCTTGCAAACTTAGGCACAGGCAGATTTTATAGCACAGTACCAAGTATGGACCTAATTCCACTAGTGAATCAGATCAAGAGCTGACTCACAGAGCTTTGACAGAAAGTAGGTGAAATGAAGTTTTGAGAGAAGGGTTAGAGTGCTAAAAAGATTCATAAGGGAAAGGCTTATAAAAGCAGGTGCTCTGAAGCTGAGTGAAATTGGTCATACTATGGGATTTAGGAAGTTTTAGGGAGTCAATGCATTGGAAATTAGAAAGACAAGATTCAGGTGAGGATCTAGGGGATGTCAGAACACTGTAGGGATGCTTCAAAAGGGCTAGCAAGAGCAAGAAGGAGAATATTTCTTCTTTCCCCCTCATTTTTAGCTGTTCTCTCACTCTTGTCACCCCTTCTTTCTTTCTCAGTCCTCTGCTATAAAAGGTTCATCAGTACCACCATAACAGCAGGGAAAACAGATGCCTGTGCAACCAGGAGGTGAGAATTTAGGCTATACATGCTTCTGTAACAGCTTTATCTTACAGTATAGTTAAAGCATGAAGTCTTCTTCCCTGAAGTCCAAGGACTGCACTGCACTAGGCAGCTGCCTAATTTGTCTATTCCAAGCTCTTCTCAGATACACTGTGAATAGCAGGAAGAGAGTTATGATTCAGGAAGGAATATAGATGTGTTTCTCAAAACCTTTTTTTCCTCCAGTCCAGAACCCACTTCACCACTTCCAAGAACCTTTATACAATTACATATTTTCAGCAGTAAACATCCTTTTAGCTTTTGTAACAAAGCTAAACCCTGTGTCGTTGCCAATAGATTGCCAAGACTACTGATACAGTATTTTTGCTCATGGAAATAATTTAACTTCACCTTTAATTATACAGAATATTTGCTTGTGGAAATAATATAGATTCAACTTCCCCACTCAGAGAGAAAACCTGCCCCTTTGAGAGCGTTGGGTACCCATGGACAAAAGCTGTGCTGCAATATTGGACATAACCATTATGACAGAATTTATGGAGATCTGTGGAGGTTCCAACATAGCTTCTCAAGAGAAATATAGGTATAAGATAGATAAAAGGGAAGAGCATGGATATGTCACTCTTACTTCTTGAAGAACACAGGAAATCTCTGTTACTGGCAAGAAATGTCTTGAGAATGTTCATTCTTTTCAAGAGTATACATAATCTTTAT